>NC_045793.1:38874140-39558581 GCF_009873245.2 Balaenoptera musculus
CTATTACACTCCACTGCAGAGATACAAAAGGTGTAAAGCACGTATGCCAGACACCACTGCTAGCAAGTTTTCTGTCAGGTACAGCCAAAGGAAGGCAATGGTGAAAGATGGGAGGGCGAGGGGAAAGAGCAGTTATTTATTTCCTTTTATTGGACGGTGTACTTCAGCACGCAGCAGGAGTAGATGATGGCTGACGGTGACCACGGGTGGCTGGGCGTTTCACTAGCGCTGGGGTTGGTTTCATGAGCATCTCTGTCTGTACTGCTGTAGAGTAATACGGACTCCACTGAACAAAAACAGAGCAGGCCCAGTGGCCGCTGTGGCGGTGTTTCCAGAAGCTGAACAATGATCGTAGGCTTGTGGGTCCCAGCCCAGCATAGTAGCACCCTGGCTTTGATTTGCAGCCCTGTTTTCGTTGTGTGCCTCTGGTTATGCCCCCTTCTCCTTTTTGTTCTTCTAATCCCTTCAACACCTGCATAATAGATTTCCTGTATGAACTGCCCTATGCTTGAAATACCTAGAATACTTCCATTCTAGTGGATAACCAGGAGTGGTCTCAGAAAACAGATTTCAAGGATGAGAATTTACTTATCTGAACTGACTGGGATTGAACACAGTAGGGTCTTCTTATTGCCAGTGGAGAAGTGCCCTGACATGCATTTTTAGTTACTTAAATTATCAGCTTTCTTACTGAAAGTGAAGTGTTCTCTAAAGTCAAAGCTTTAGGAAATCAAATGGAAGTTGTAATTGACTATTATGGTGGGAATAATGGCTTCTAGGACTCTTGGGTGTGTTGGCTGCTTTTGACTGCACAGAAAAATTTTAGCAAGGAAATGATGAGTTTAGGGCTTTAAACACAATTCAGGTATAGTGAGAGAAACAGAGAGCTCCATGATGGATTGTCCTGTCTTTTACTGTTGCAGTTCTGATGAAGCTGAAAATAAAACCCCAAATTTGACCCTGAGAGTTGTAGAATCACACATTAAGTTGAATTCATAGCCTCCCAAGCTTTTTGATGTAAAAGATAAGAATTGATCGGGTAGACATGGGATCATGAGAATTGAAATGAATATACTTAGGTAAACCTAGATGAACCTGAGAATTTTTAACCTCAGTTCTCTCTGTGCTTCATTTGCAATTTCACCTATGCTTTATTGTGGAACCAGCCCCTCCTTAGTTCCCTGAGGGGGTTAATTTTTCCCAGCTTGAAGACCACATAATGGCCTCAACCTTGCTAGGAATATTTAGGAAATATTTTTTCCCTAGGAAAAAATCTAGGGAGAAGAGTGGAGTGGATGTATCATGTGTGACTCACAAATACTCCCTTTGTTGAGACATTGGGAAATGCATTGGTGAAGGGAGCACTCAAATCCTGGAAAAATTGTGGGATGCCTATGCTCTGATAGCCTTGGAATATGTTATGTGCCACTATTGAAATGGGCTCTCTCATTTAAATGGAATCATGGCATCCTGGAGTGACAGAGGCTGGGCGTCTAGGTGTAACTGCCAGGGGCATACAGTTACTCTAATGGGCAGAAGAGCCAGAGTGACAATCAGAATTTTGTGACCCCAGTGTTGTTATCATTGGTGGTGGCTAAACCATTGAAGTACAGCCTTTAGGGTACAGAAACTTTTGGGTCACGTGAGCAGAAACCTGATTTCATTCACCATCATGACCTCTCACTACGTTTCCAGGCCTGAGCCAGTTCACAATTCCACAGCCCTTAAATAAAGTGGGAGAGCTAGATCCCTTTGAGGATAAACTATTGCTATTGCTATAAATATATACTGAAAATCTTCCTTTAGGTTCTCCTTAGGGGGAATCTCAGTTATTTACCAGAGTGACTGAACATTATGGAAAGGGAAACTCTCGGCTCTTTTAAGGATTACTAGACATGGCCCTTACTTGATACTAATCTTTTGAGGGAACCAAAACACTACCATCGTTCTTGGAAAAATGAGACCTTATGGTGAGCAGATGATGGATTTATTTCGCTTCCTCCCTCCCTCCTTCTCTAGATTGAGTTTATCTCACTGTAGTTCCAGGGAGACTGTGTATCTACCTTATGATCATTGACCTAGTTCTTCAGTGTTTACCCTGAAGAACATCTACATTGTCTCTGAGTCATGGAATGAGGGATATTATGGAAGGGGGCCAAGCGAAAAGCCCTGGAAGTGTTCTCTCATCCAGGAGAGTAATCAAAAAATAATAACTGTATCACAGGAATTACAGAGATGAGAGCCACCGTGAAATACTCAAATTCAAAAGTAGAGATTTTTATCACATGCTCATTTTACTCACCTTGGCTTGTGCACAAGGAGAACGGATGTTGGAAGCTGTTTTATTATAAGTTGAATCAGGCTGTGGTTCCAATTGCAATTGCTGTTCCAGATGTGATGTTTTTACTAGAGCCAGTCATCCTGGTCTCTGGTCCTCGGTATAGTACAGCTATTGATCTTGCAAATCCTTTCCCGCACCCACATCAATCAGCCAGGATTACAAGAAGCTGTTTACACTCACCTGGCATAGAAAGCAGTATACTTTACTGCCAGGGTTATGTAAAATCTGCTATCGTAATCTAGTATACCTTGAAGTTATTTTTTAAATGGCCAAATAAGGATAAAAAAAAATTCATACTTTTCCCATTATTACTGTAAAATTTTAAACCAAAGAGCATTTCTTAGCACCAATAAAAGGTGGAAGAGGAAGGTGTTAATTAGTGCTTAAAGCAGTATTTATTTGATTGACTTCAGCTAGGATGATTGTTCTTCCAGAATTAAAAAGTAGAGCAAAGCTAAACAAAAACAAAAAGTTAACACAAAGTGTAATTTTAAGCTGCAGAATTTCTTGTCTTCTTACCCTTTCCCTCACCTTACCTTTTTAGATTAAAAATCAGAGGTGGTTAACAGTTTTTTTTTTTTGGTTCAGTGGACTCCTTTGCAATCTGGTGAAGTCTGGATGTCACAGAATGTTTTCAAATGCACAAAATAGCTTGCATAGGATTATAAAGCAAGTCAATGAGTTGAAATATAGTCAACAAAATATTTTAAAATCTCCAGTACAGTAACACATGTATAGTAATAATAAGTAAAAATTAGTATTACTTCTAATAAGTATTTTAATGTTGGAGTTAGTGATGAGTATAACAATATGTCAAATTATCTGTGACTTCTACTGGTCACAGGTACTCTAATACTACTGTCATTTATTGTCTGCATTCTTTTTTTTTATTTTTTATTTTTTAAAATTTATTTATTTATTTTTATTTTTGGCTGTGTTGGGTCTTTGTTTCTGTGCGAGGGCTTTCTCTAGTTGTGGCGAGCGGGGGCCACTCTTCATTGCTGTGCACGGGCCTCTCACTGTTGCGGCCTCTCTTGTTGCGGAGCACAGGCTCCAGACACGCAGGCTCAGTAGTTGTGGCTCACGGGCCCAGTTGCTCCACGGCATGTGGGATCTTCCCAGACCAGGGCTCGAACCCGTGTCCCCTGCATTGGCAGGCAGATTCTCAACCACTGCGCCACCAGGGAAGCCCAATTGTCTGCATTCTTAATAGAGGGCAATTTAAAGATTTAGTCAGATGTGAGTGAAAATAAATGTATGATCTCTTTTCTATCCAAATACATGGACCATCCCTTCACCCCCCACTCCCCAAATCCTTCTATTGAACTTTTTGGTGGATGAGGGAGGGGTACATGAATCTCACTTAAATCTATTTAGAGCAGAAGCTGTTTATGTAACACAATGGCCCTGAAAAAAGGAATATTTATTATCTTTTGAATGTATTTACTTAATCATATATTTTACCACAATGCTATATTTACTGTATGGAGAAATAAAATACTCTAACATAATGGAAAGTGGAGACCAGAATGAGTCAATGTGAATAAGTAGTAATTCTTTGGTCAGTGAGTTACCACATAGTAAATTAACTCCTCTAATATACTAGATGGTGCCTCATGGACCTTTTGAAGTAAAACTATTTCAAGATTATGCTGTTTTCCTCCATTTTGTCAACTGGTTCAAGCTCATTTACTTAATGCTCAGCTAGACTGACTGCATAATATCTAAGATTTTTGTTTATTTCTGAAAGATTGAGTTTCTGCAATGATCTGCACTAATTGATTGGTGTGAAATTCTTACTAGAGTATTTACAAAAGTATTCATTTTTATACATTTGTCAGCTCACTCAAATAAAACTGCACATAATGAAAACAATTGCATTTTTGACCACTATAGCTACAAAATAATTTCTGCATTTTCTTCTTCCTTCTCCACATTTTCAGTCCCAAATTATGACAATTTCACTAGCATTTGAAAAGTTATTATGTTTATTGGATTATTTGCAGGTGGGGCTCTGGGCTTTGGTCTACAAATCAGTGGTTAATTTAATGATGCACTAGTTTATATTTAGCAAAATGAAGCATAACAAGCTCAGCTGAAAAAATGATTCTTGTTTTAACCAGTGATCTTCACACAGCTGTTTAAATACCATATTGTACTTGTTTTTTGCCTCTTTCCTTATTTAGGATGGCACATGGTACTTGTGTAATCTTTGCTTATTTTAAGCCGGCATAAAAGAATGGCTCTCAGCAAACCGGAGGCAATTTGCAAAACTAAGGGATATTCTTATGAATTCAGGCCAAGTTAAATTATTATTGAAGAATACATCTTTTCTCCCCAAAATTTCTCCTGAGACTCTTTTTCATTATAATGTTATGTTTCAAAGTTTATGACAGAGGTACATTATTTCATTTGTTCCATATAATTTTCTTTCTTCTGTATAATGATACCATTAAAGTAAGATTGGCCTGGAAAAGTCAGCTGTTTTAAAACTGTAGTAGTTCCTTTTTGTGTTATCAATGTTATAATATTTTTCTACCTAGAAAAGATTGTGGCTCTTTGTATACAGATGGAAATGCTGACTTAAAACATAACCAATAGATGGAAATTTAAAATAATTTTCTATGACTTTTTTTTTTCACTACTGCCTCATCTTCACTGCCTGTCTGATCCAGCCCCCAACTACTACACCACCAATAACAATCAGTTCCTTTCCTTTTGCATTTGTTATCAGGTGTACCAAATAAAACTTTCTCATACAATTTCATGGTTTTATTCACCCTTATTATATTTACGTAACTTCCATTTTTTCATGAAATGTACTGTAAATATTATCAGATGGTACCATTTTATCACAATACCTTTGTGAAGTAGGACACTGTGCCATGTCTAGATCTTATATCTGCTTTTTTATGTGGAACTCTTTGCTGTCTATTTACTAACTTAAGCATATGATCTTGTAGGCAATGATCACAATTGAGATTGGAAAGATAAGGAATAGAGATGCAGGGACATACTTATAACTTCAAAGACTACATTGAATTACACCAGTGTAATTGTTCTACTTAGTAAAACAACTCAGTCTGCATCTGTATTTCCTAGAATGTGTGGTGTTGCTTAAAATGCTCAAGTATATTCTGTATATTTATTCTGGATTCTCTGGATATCAGACCTGATTTTGGTTGATTGTACTCTTTTTTATTAGGTGGAATTGTTATGTTTTTGTTTTATTACTAGATTTAAATCTAACAACTAGAAGCACTGTCCTAGGAACTGTTACACCAAGAAAAGTTGTACTGCTGTGGGTTTTTAAAGGAATTTAGAAATGCAATGAGAACATATAGGAAACAGCTATAAGTAAGAAAAATAAATCTGTCAAAGAGTAAAGATATGCTGTGTAAATTATGACTATGGGTAAAACTTAAGAAAAACTTGTGACTTGATAGTTATTTTTTTGAATTAATAAACAATATTATAGGTATAGTTACATTTTATAGTAATACATTAAATTTTCATACAGAATTAAACTTTATGTACTGTATATAGCACATACAATTTGGGAAGCTGAGTATTAACTCTGGGACCATCTATATTTTGACCTGCTGTGACGTAGATAATCAAAGCTTTTTGTAAGTGTTTTTTTATAATTGAATATAGCATGTATGAACATGTTTTGGATAAAATTCAGGACTAAAATACTGAACTGAAATTAGAAAGAATGGAACCAAAAATCAAAGCTCAGTGAATTGAAAGTAATGGTAAATGCTAATAAAATAAGAATAAAAAACCAATGGTAACATTTATGATACAGCTCTCAGCCAAATAAGCAAATGTTTAAAAAAATTAAAATCTCTAAATTGTGAGTTATATCGATGAAAAACTATTTGGGGTTAAAAATTAAAATAAGGTATTAAGTTTTTGTAACATAATTTAAGATGATGGGTATATGCTATTTCTTTTCCTTTTTTGAGTTTTCCATCTTATTCACATGTGAAAAATGGGCTGAAATGATAAACTAAGAACTAAATGAAAAAATGTATTTAAAAAAAATACTTCTTACAGTTAATCAGTTTTTTAAATATCAGAAAAGCTCTTTTAATAATGAGCAATCAATTCCATAAGCATACATTTTAAAAGTATAATGCTAATATATGCTGATAATTCATACAGTTTTTCCCTCCATTTTGCTGAGGGTAGCAGGCTCTTAATCCTATTAACTTCTTCATTTTCACTGATTCAGCCTGAGGGATAAAAGTTAGGAGACATCAGCAAATTGATAGAGTAACTTGGTCAAGAGCTTGATCATTACTCCCTGAAATAAAAGACAGGTAGCATTCAACATCCAAATGTGACTGTTGTTTAGAGCATAGTTCAAAGAAATAGCCAGCTGTTTGTGAGTTCCACTTAAGGATAAAAGACACGTAGCAACAGGGTGATAGGCTGTATCTCATTTGGCTTTTTCTTTCTAGATGCTGTCATGAGATTGTAGATTCTGATCTTAACGAGCCACCTTGAAACTAGTAATAAACTTTGGCAGTTTATTGTGCTTTGTCCAGTTCCCAAAAATTCACATCAAAATCCCTTTACACAACTGAGAATAATTGGCTCTATTTTTATCAAGCTCAACAAATGGCAAAGGTGCTAGATAACAGTTGCCATTTCATTCAATAAACATATGTTGGTAGCCTGTTATGTGCTAGGTACTCTGGTAGGAATACAGAGATGAATAACCCTTGGATTTTGCCCTCAAGGAGTAAGCAGATAATGGGGAAAACACACGCATGCATGCATGCACGCACACATACATGCACACACATGTACTGTATACAGGGTACAGTCCTGGGTTTTGAAGGCTGTGTAGGTCAGCATGTGGAAGAGAGGGAAAGGGGACCATGTGCCATCATGTGAACAGGTGGAAGAAATATTAAAGAATTTTAAGTAGAAGAGTAATACTAATTTGTGAGCTGATACATTCTGTGAAGATCGAGTAATATATTTGAAACTGAAATTACCTCTGAAAATTCTAGATAAATTGATATAACCATGTTCCAGTCCCTTTGATAGTGTGTCTACAAAGGTGAATGAAATACATTTCTTGCCTTCTTCCAACTCACTGTTGAATTGGGGGAGACATAATGCAAAACAAACCACAGTTCAACGTGGTAAGTGCTGCAATAATGTTAGAAACAAAGTGCTAAGGAAAAAATTCTAGGTGATTAACTTTTTCTTTTTGTAAATTTGCTTCTCTCAATGGATATTTTAATGTCTTCTCATCTTTGAAAATCAACTTTGTTGAGGTAAAATTATATAAAATACCACACACCCTTTTAAAAAAGAGGTGAAAAATGTGTAGGAACATTTTTCCTGGTGAAGAAT
The DNA here is from genome assembly GCF_009873245.2 of Balaenoptera musculus. NCBI lineage: Eukaryota > Metazoa > Chordata > Mammalia > Artiodactyla > Balaenopteridae > Balaenoptera > Balaenoptera musculus. Next base: position 38,881,858 of record NC_045793.1, read on the forward strand.
GGATATAATCTTATTCTTTGTAAGGAAAAGATTCGAATTTGGTAAGGCCCAAATTTGGCTTCCTGTGTTTAGATTTTTATAACAATGAAAGTAGGCCTATATTTCAGAAACAGGCCTTTTGCTTAGAAGGTAGTTTGGGGGCATCAAACTGAGGGACATTTTTTAGCAAGAGTAGCAATCTCTGTAGTTTTGACTGAGAGGGATAATAGAAAAAGCTCTATTTTTTATGCTAGTTTTAAAACAGTGAAGGGAAGAATACTTTTAAAAGATATATCAATTATGAAAAGACATTAGTTCTAAGAGTATCAAGGGAATCAACAATAAAACACTTTTAGGTTTCTCCAGTTAATCAGTTAGGCTGAAGATTAGTCATATTATTTGTCCATTATATACCTCTTTCTGTATGAGACCCCAATAACTGAGTAATTACACTCCGCAGATTGGCTTGGCCACATTATTTTATCAGAAGAGCCCATCATTACAGCACCTCAGTCAGTAACCTCTTTTCTGAATTAAAGGAAAAAAACAGTCTCCATCCCAGTATCATCAATATGATTCCCTATACAAAAATGAAAAGCTTTTAAGTGTTTCTGAAAATGTATTGATGCTGATACCAGATAAAGTGAGATCTGTGCTAGATTTTTTAATAATTTTTTCTTATTAAACTTATAGATGTTCACTTTGGAAAACTTAGAAATATAAAATAGAATGAAAAAGAAAAAGTAGTCATTACACACATTTTGATCTAAGTCAGTTTTATTTAAATAAGAACAGCAAAGTAATCCTTGAAAATTTGGCATACTATTTTATTGTACAGTTCATGATATTTAGAGATCTATATATGCCTGAAATTTTTGATACTTTTTAGAAGGTATGTACCATCCTCTTTCCTGCCCTACTCTTTCTTTCACCACTTTTCCTAGGAAACTGCTTCTTTAATTCTCAACTGCTTTTTGAGTAAAACATTGCAGAGACCAATGGAATGGAGACCTCATCTAGGGTAGTGACAGTCTCAGAAGGAGGCTGTTGTTTCAAGGACCAAGTTCTAGGATTCAGTTCTCAGCTTTGCAGGTCCTGAAAGTTGATTCTTCGGTGTCTAGAAGTTCATCAGTCTTTCTGGGCTAGACCCACCAAAGAAATGAATAAACCTGTATTTATTAATTAATATTTTTATTAATTTGCCATTCTAGTTTAGCCCTAAGGAAGGATTTTTTATTTATTGATTGATTGGTTGATTGATTGATTGCTGGCTGGCTGTGTTGGGTCTTCGTTTCTGTGCGAGGGCTTTCTCTAGTTGTGGCAAGCGGGGGCCACTCTTCATCGCGGTGCGCGGGCCTCTCACTGTCGCGGCCTCTGTTGTTGCGGAGCACAGGCTCCAGACGCACAGGCTCAGCAATTGTGGCTCACGGGCCTAATTGCTCCGCGGCATGTGGGATCTTCCCAGACCAGGGCTCGAACCCGTGTCCCCTGCATTGGCAGGCAGATTCTCAACCACTGCGCAACCAGGGAAGCCCAGGAAGTGGATTTTTTTTGAAGCCCTGAAACCTATTGATGCTGTTCTAAGTTGCTGCCAAAATGCCAATTCTTTTCCAATAATCTGGCCCTCTCCCTTGCTTAATTCATACTCTGATTTTTCCATAGTCAACTTCCCACTCTCCCCCCACCACCTCGCCACCCTCTAGAGACCCCATTTTGTAGCAAAACAGAAGAAAACAACCTCCCAAAGCAGAACAATTTTTTTTTTCTATATTCTTACAATTGTCATGGAGTTCTCCTGTTCTACTTCCTTTCACAACTAACATCTGCAATCTGGAGCCACCTTCCTCAGCAGAAGACTCTCTCTTTCTTAGACAGTCATACTTTCAAATTCTTATTTCTGGGGCTTTCCTTTTATAGATGTCATGTAGATCATTGTTCTTGGAGCACACTTTTAAAAATATTTTTTATTTAAGGAGAACAGGAAGGGTCATGTTTAAGCTTTCTTATTTATATGTTCCTTCTATCATGCTATATGTGTGTGTTATTTTGATTTTGGATATTGATGTCCAGATAGTTTAACCTGCTGTTTCCTGACTTTTTCAGAAAATATACATATATATTATATATATAATTGTAATATATTGAATAAAATGTGTATTTAAAATTTATACATAAATATATGTTTATATACACATATGTGTGTATGTATATAAATGTATATACATTTTGACTCACAATATTTATACAAATGGCTGAACATTACATTTTGATTCTTTACAATTTATTCTCAGAGCATTAATTTCATTTTCGTTTGCGGCACAATATTTACTGTTTTTCTCTTTCTCCACCCTACCACCACTAGTACGTTTTTGCTTTGGAAAAAGCTATATTCATAAATACTGTGGCATTTATTTTCTGTAATAGCTTTATCTGCACATTTTACTTGAACATTGATTTCTCATCACATGACAGAAATGGCAAGGGTAGCATTTCAGGAGAGCTTCCCTTCTGTTAACAATATCTTCATCCTCTCATTAGTTTAATTCATGATACTAACCCAGACAAGCTTTGACCATTAAATCCTTTTAGGCAGCAGAGTTTCCCAAAGGCCATTCTTTGTTTTTGAATAACAAGTTTCTTCAATTCATTTTAGTGTATGAAGTTAATACTATATGGGAATTCATTTTCTTTCTGATGCAGTAAACTTTCCATAAATGTCTGAGGTTAACTTTTAAGTTTATTTCTTCTCTTATATAGCTGATGGTTAGAGTATCCAATAGAATATTTTGTTCTCTTCCGACTAAAGCTCTTTTTTGGCGGGGGGGGGAATTGTGGTTTTGATAGTTGTTCCTGTAACTCTGTTTCTTCTATCACAACTTTTTCTCTTATTGCGCAGGAAAGGATGAGATCTCTCCAAAAAGCATTTATGAAATCCCTGAAGAACCCTTGTGAAGGCGCTGAGATTGATTTTTTTGTTTCTTTTAAAAAAAAATAAGTACTCAAATTTGAGAAGTCCATATCTTCAGGAGGCTTAATATTCAAAAACTGTCTATTCAGTTCTGAGGAATTGCCTGTTATGCCATTATTACTTCTGACAAATGGATCAGGTACAGTTCCAAAGAACAGGAGAATCAAACATAAGTTACTTCTTCCCCAGATTAGAAGGGAGTCTCACAGAATAAAATACAGGATATTCTAACTTTGCATAGTCATGATCATAGAACTGAAATCCCCAAGCACTTTCTAGAGATAAGGAAAGACATTGCAGAAATAAATAGATACTGGCTGCTTCCAAACAGCGAGTGTATATAAGTACATTTAAAAAATTTGCTTTATGAGGCTGAGCTTTTTAATTTATTCAGCCAAAGATCCATTACTCCGATTTTTAAGTAATTTTCTGTTGAAGGAAGGACTGAGAACATATTCATACTTCAAGAGTTGCTAATGTTTACTGAACTAATTTGTAAATAGTAAATGTTTTAATTTTTCAGATTCCTGTACTTTGCTTAGTGGGGAAGAAGGCAGTACTTTGAGGATGCTTAGTAAGGAGCAGAACAGGGCAATCAAAGGCAGAAGATGTTACTTAGAAATGCATTTGAGTTTCTAAAAGTTTGTATCTGGTTTCAAATTTTGAAACTTGTTTCAAAGGTTGAATTGTTTCAAATTTCCAAAAGATATTTATATAAGGCCGTTCTTTGCTTTCTAAAACCAAGGGTAGGGGGCAAAGAAGGCAGTATAATCAGCTCTTTTAAGGCTGGTAGGATATGATTGGGTTTGAGGAGTGAATTTAGTGAATACTGTCTTTGGGGTTTAGGTCACTGAAGTCAAGTGAAAAGCTAGCGGTGTTGCAGCCCAGTAATTATCTCGTAAGTGAGTCACACTGAGGAAGTTCTCTTTAAAATCTCTTCTATGTCGTGCCCTTTCCTGATATAGCATTATTTTTCTTTAGGACTGGAACTAGAAGTAATCAAATAAAAGGTGCTAAGCAGTAAAGATTTTGGCAGTTGTCATAATCTCCATCAGAGAAGCCAAAGAGAAAAAAAGAGAACAGTCTTTATTTCACTGCTTCTTCTTAGTGTGATGACTAAGCACATAAACATGTGTAACCTTGGTTAGATACTGAACATGGCTGTGCCTCACTTTCCTCATTTATAAAATGAGGACAGTATAAGACCTCTTAGGGTATCGTCAGGACTGAATGAGCATATATAGGTATGGCTTTTTAAGGGAGGTGATATTTAATAAATTGAGAGCTGATGACAAACAAAACAAAACAAAACAAAACAAAACCCAGAAAACAATGTTGTGAAGATATGGAGGCAAGAGCATTCGCGTGAAGAGTTTCTAATGTGCTCGGAAAACAAAAAGAAGACTCGTGATGCAAATGGGTGGCAGCCTGGGCGTGAGCAGTGTGAGGTACGAATGGGAAGCTGGATGGGGTCTGGTTTTGTAAGGCTCTGTGAGCCTGGATAAGGAATTAGGATATCATTTTCCATGCAGCAGGGAACTCTTGGAAGGTTTTTAAGTAGAAGACTGGCATTACCTAACCCACATTTTTATAACTATTTTGATTAAGGCCTACAATAATCAAGACAGTGAGGTTTAATGGTGGAGGGATAGACACATAAGTAAATAGCACTGAATATTGTCCCAAGAAGTATACCTGCACAGAATTTTGACACACTGCATTTGACAAAGGGGAAAAAGCAATTCAATGGGGGAAGGATAACCATTTCAACAAACGGTGCTGGAGCCATTGGACATTCACAGGTAAAATAATGAAACTGACCTAAAACTCACACCTTATTAAAAAAAATTAACTCCAAAAGGATCATTTGCACTTAAATGCAAAAGTATAAGAATTTTACAAACAAAAAAATAACAGGATGAGATCCTCAGGATCTAGGGCTATGCAAAGAGTTCCTAGACTTCATTACCAAAAGCACAATCCATAGAAGAAGTCAATAAATTTGACCTCATTTGTTCTGTGAAAGACCTGTGTTAAGAGAATGAAAAGATAAGCTACAGACTGGGAGAAAATATTTGCAAGCCACATATCCGACAAAAAAACTAGTGTCTAAAATATGTAAATAACTCTCAAAATTTAGCTGTATAAACAGTCCAATTAGAAAAAGAGCAAAAGACATGAAGAAGCATTTCATCAGAGAGGATGTACACATGGCAAATAAATACATGAAAAGAGCTGCCTTTCTCTAATGGCATCATTAGCCACTAGAGAAAAGTAAATTAAAACCATGGTAAGTTAATACTGCTCACCTACCAGAATGACTAAAATAAGAAAGTGCAACACCAAATGCTGCTGAGGATGTGAGGAAAATGCATCACTCATACATTGCTGTGGGGGGAATGTAAAATGGTGCAGCCACACTGGAAAACAGTGTGGTGGTTTCTTATAAGTCTAAATATCAGTTACTGTATGACCCAGCAAAACACTCTTAGGCATTTATCCTAGGGAAAATGACAACCTACACAAAAACCTGTACATGAATATTCATAGTTGAACCTGTACTTGAATGTTCAACTTATGTTCACACAAAAACCTGTATATGAATGTTCCAGCCCAAAGTGGAAATATTCCAGATGTTCTTTGAAGTTGAATTGTTACACTGTGACACATATGTCCCATGGAATCCTACTCAGCAACAAAAAGGAATGACACGTGAAACAACTTGGCTCAATCTCTAGGCAGTTATTCTAAGTGAAAGAAACCAATCCCCAAAGGTCACGTATGAATGACTCCATTTATATAACATTCTTGAAATGACACAATTATGAAATAGAGAACATTAATGGTTGCCAGGGTTCAGGACCAGGGGTTGGGGGTGGGAGGAGGAAGGAGGTGATTGTGTCTATGAAAGGAAGACAGGAGGGATCCTTGTGGTGATGGAATCCTCCTATATCTTGACTGTTATCAATGTCAGCATCCTGGTTGTGAATTTGTGCTGTAGTTTTGCAAGACGTTACCACTGAGAGAAACTGGATAAGAGGGTATGTGGCATCTGTTTGTATTATTTCTTACAACTGCATATGAATCTACAATTAACTCAAAATAACAAGTTTAATTACAGAAAAGCCCAATTATTTTAGCAGATCAGTAGAGAATGTATGGCCTCCAGCCCTAGTTTTTCTGATTTAACTGGTCAGGCGTGGTATCTGTGTCTTGTACTTTTAGGAAGACTTTCAGGTGGTTCTATTGTGCAGACAGGATTGAGGAGCTCTGCAAAGCTGCACACAGATCCCTCTGGGCTTTACATGCAGGATGTTACTCATGCCTTCTTTAGGCTGTGATACTTGTTGCAGGCATTCGACTCTGCATGTCTGTGACCTGATGCTGGGGGACCAGTGTCACTTTCTCAGCTGAGAATGTTTGAGATCTATATACATATCTAAATATCTTAATATTTCCTCTTCAAAGTACATTTTACTCTGTTTCTTTCCAAGGTCCATTCAGCTTTTATTTCAGACACCTGTTGAAATAATTTCATAACTTGTAGTTACTGTAATTTTGTCAGCAAGGATGCAGGAACTGCTTATTCATGCTTGCATGTTGCTGTTTGTCCTTTTGTTCCCCCTTCTCTTGCATATGGGCCCTGGCTGGGCAATAAAATCCTGTGTGTAAACACAACACGTGCAAGTCTTTTTGCATGGCAGTTGCAGGAGTCTATTTAAAAACAACAACAGCAGTATTTATTATTTATTTTATGTTTATTTATTTTTGGCTGTGTTGGGTCTTCGTTTCTGCGCGAGGGCTTTCTCTAGTTGTGGCAAGCGGGGGCCACTCTTCATCGCGGTGCGCGGGCCTCTTACTATCGTGGCCTCTCTTGTTGCGGAGCACAAGCTCCAGACGTGCAGGCTCAGTAGTTGTGGCTCACGGGCCCAGTTGCTCTGCGGCATGTGGGATCTTCCCAGATCAGGGCTCGAACCCACATCCTCTGCATTAGCAGGCAGACTCTCAACCACTGCGCCACCAGGGAAGCCCAACAGCAGTATTTAATTCACATATGAGGTTCCTTTTTTACGTGCCTGCTGCTTATGATCAGAAACCACAGTAAACAGTTACTTCATAAGTTTTATACTTTCTTTTCCATGAGAACTTCTTTCTTTTGTCTTTTTACAGTGGAGAAGCATGCATTTTTTCCCCTTTGCTTCAGCTACACTTTTAAAGAATATTCTGGCAAAACCCCACTGGTAATAATAGGTTTGTATTTGCTCCTGGAAATTCTAATCTCTTTTTTAATTATATATTGACTACTTAATTCTGTGTTGCATTTTGAAGATTATTTATTTGATGCAGAGTTCAGCAGAATGCTTAACACATAGTAGGTGTTCAGTGATTGTTATTGAATAAGATTAACAATTTTTTAAGGATTACTGCTGTGTATCAGCCCTGTGGACAGTTCCATCTTCATGTAGCTTTCAATTTGGTGATGAGATATATAAATAATGAGAATGATTCAAGACTTGTTATAACATTCCATTTATTGGATGTGATGGATACTTTCTCAAACTTACTTGGCACCCGTGTGTGTGTGTGTGTGTGTGTGTGTGTGTGTGTAATGGTGCGCTAGCCTGATGCCCTCTGTTTTTGCTTTTGTCTCTCGTCCTCTTGATAAAGTCTCAGTGTCATCATTAGACACCTGTTATTTATGGTTCTGGTAATTAAGGACAAATAGTGGAAGTCTGTAGGCTGTTCCTTGAATCAGGTATGGTCCAAATACTTTTGCCTTTTGACTGTACTTTTTCCCCTTTATGACTTCAAGTGCACAAAATTTGTTTGCTCCAGACGATTCTTGTTATTGATCAATGTATAGCCCCTCTTTTATTTTATTTTATTTTATTATGTTTTTCCTTCTACCTGCATTCCTGTCCCTCCATTATAAGTATCTGTATAAAGTATTTAATGAATGTCCCTACAATTAGCTCTCCCTTAGCTTTTTTTTGATATATATGTATCCTTGAAAAAAGATTGTGCTATTTTGTTTGTTTCATTGTATTTATTTATTGTTTAACAAACACTTATATAGCGCTTGTCATATCTCAGATACTGTTTTAAATTTTTCCAACATTAATTCATTTAATCCTCACACCAGCTCTGTGAGGTAGATATTCTTATCCCTGTTGTCACAAAAAGGTTGGTGCTGTAAATCTCACTTGGTTCTTTCCCTTTTTTTCCATGCTGCCATTTGTACGTCAAATTCATGACCTTTAATTGCTACTTGGTATTTTGTTATGAGCATATACCACATTTTGCAAACATCAACTTTATTGAGGTATAATATACATATAATAAAATAAGCTCATATTAAATATATAGTTTACTGAGTTTTGACAAATGAATATATTCCTGTAATCAATGTCACAATCAATATATACATTTCCTTCACCCCAGGAGATACCCTGGTACCCCTTCCCACTCAGTCCTACCCCTGGCCCAAGAAACTTTGTGTCACAATGGATTCATTTTTCCTGTAATACATTTTTTATAAATGGAACCATACAGTATGTACTCTTTGATTCTGGCTTTTTTTTTTTATTCAGCATATTTTGGGATTCATTCATACTGTTGCTTGAATTGGCAGTTCACTTTTTATTATGGTGTAGTTTTTCATTGGATAGATGTACCATAATTTGTTTATCTATTCATCTGTTGATGGACATTTGGGTTGTTTCCAGTTTTTGGCTAGAATGAGTAAAGCTGGCATGAAAATTTATGCATAAGCCTTTGTAGTGATAAATGTTTTCATTTCTCTTAGGTAAATACCTAGGTCTTATGATAGGTATATATTTAACATTATAGAAAACTGTCAGAATGTTTAACAAAGTGGTTGTGTCATTTTTACACTCTGACCAGTAATGAATAAGAGTTCAGTTTCTTTCACATTCTTGAAAACTCTTGGTATTGTCACCCTTTTTTTTTAAGCTATTTATTTTGAAATAATTATAGAGTCATAGTTGCAAAAATAATACAGGTGGTCCTTTGTACTCTGCACCCAATTTTCCCCCAGTGGTAACATCTTGTGTAACTTTACTACAATGTCAAAACCAGGAAATTGATATGGTACAGTTCACAGAGTTATTCAGATTTCACCAGCTTTATATACACTAATTTCTGTGTACATGTGTATGTAGTTCCATGGAATTTTTTCATGGTTAGATTCATGTAACTACCACTGCAGTCAAGGTACAGAACTGTGCCATCACTGCAAAGATTCTTCATGCTAGCGTTTTACAGTCACACACATCCCGCTTTGCTCTCTTCCCCCACCTCTTCTTGCACCCTTTGTGAAACCGTGGAAAAAACTAACCTGTACACCATCTCTATAATTTTGTCATTTCATGAATGCTATATAAATGTAATAAGATAGTATATAGTCCCTCGAGATTGGCTATTTTTACTCAACAGAATGCCCTTAATATCTATCCAAGGTGTTGACTTGCGTGTATCAATAGTTATTTTCCTTTTCATTGCTGCATGATAGGGATATAACCATTTACCTGTTGAGAGACATTTGAATTGTTGCCATTTTTTTGCTTTTCCAAAAATGCTGCTATGAACTACTGTGTATATGCTTTTGTGCGGACATAAATTTTCATTTCACTGGAATAAATGCCCAGTAATGTACATTAAGTTTTTGTAGTTGTTATCTTTTAAGAAACTGCCAGACTGTTTTCCAGAGTGGTCGTACCATTTTACAATCTCACCAGCAAGATGTGATTTGTCTAGTTTCTCCACATCCTTGCCAGCGTTTGCTATTGACATTATTGTTTATTTTAGCCACTGTAATAGTTGAGTAATACTACTTCATTTAGGTTTTAATTTGCATCCCCTTAATGGCTAATGGTATTGAACATTTTTTCATGTGCTTAATTTGCCATCTGTATATCCTCTGTGGTGAAATGTACAGTATTATCAGTTTTTAATCTTAGCCATTCTAATGGAGTGTACTGGTATCTCACTGTGATATTAATTTTTGTTTTCCTGATGAATTATGATGTTGAGCATCTTTTCAAGTGTTTATTGGTCATTCTTACATCTTCTTTAGTGAAGTGTCTGTTCAGATTGGTTTTGCTCTTTTTTAAGTTGGTTTATTTGTCTTACAGAGTTATAAGAGCTCTTTATTTCTGGATACCAGTGCTTTGTCAGATACATGTATTGCAAATACTTTCTACCATTGTGTGGCTCACATTTTTCTTTTTTAAAATAATTTCTTTTGAGGAGTAGAAATTTTTAATTTTGATGAATTTCAATTTGTCCATTTTTTTCTTTTATTGTTAGTGCTTTTTAACATCCTTTCTAACAAATCTTTGCTTACTCAAAGGTCATGAACATTTTCTCCTAGAAATTTTATAGTTGTACGTTTTACATTTAGGTCTAAGTTCTATTTCGGAGTTAATTTTTGTTCAAGTGCACATTTGTGTTATCTAATCCCCTATTGATTGTTACTTAGGTTTACTAGCATAAATAACACTGATGACACACTGTCACGTATGGCTCCTTGTGGCTATATGGAAAAGTATCTCTGGCTGGTAAGGCATATATTCAATTCACTAAGTGTATGCAAATTGCTATCTACAATGGTTGCACAAGTTTATACTCCCATCAGCATGGTGGGAGAGTCCCTGTTTTCTTTATTTTTACTTCTTATGAGTAATTACAAGATTTTTTCCTTCACTTCTAAACTCAGATTTTATATTATGTTGTTCTCAGCGTGCTTCCTTATGACAATCTGTGACTCTTTTCTAATTCACTTACTCTGATCTTTTGTGAAGGGAAGGGGAAACCAGTACTCTTACCCAGTTCAAATTGTGTCTGAATTATGAGTACACAGGCTGAGAGGGAAGGCCTTAGGTTCTGTACCGTTAGTTCAGTGCATAGGTGTTATGATAGGTGTTTTGTCAACTTGACCACACTTTTATCTCCTTTTTCATTCTCATCTTTGGTTCTTATTTTTCATGATGTTGAACTAGTGACCTCAGGTAAGTTAGGTATCAATGCATATAATTAAGTGCCAAATTGTGTGAAGATAATTTTTAATATAGTTATGAAGGCTATATAGTGTTAGGTGAAAATATCTATGAGCAGATGGTGATGTGAGCAATAACTTCAGTACCTCAACATGGGTCACACCTTAAAAGTTTTTTACCTAGTAAAGGACAAAACCATCATGTTAAAAATATACTGGAAAATGCTGTAATATTCAGTCTGAATCTTTATGTATTATAAGAAAAACTTGTGTTGAACAGATGTTTCAAGTCTTAAGGGCTGTAGTGTAAACCAGTTAAATTTACATGATGATTTTATAGGCTAAAATATTAGTTGTCTTCTCTCTGATTGAAAAGTTCATTCACTGCTACATAACAGAAACACCTGGACTAATCTCCACTCGGAAATAACGAATGAGAAAATTACATGTGAAAATGAAAGAGTCTTCTTTTAAGTTTTCTTTGCTAAGTTCTTTGAATACTAATATTAGTTTTGAATTATATTTATAGAAACTGTCACCTGCATTAAATGTTGCTTCCATCTGGTGAGCATTATTTCACAGTATCAGCAATTTAGTTTGAATCTGTCCTTGCCAGTTTTGGTGTCAAAACTGGAAAATACTGAGAAATCTTTGTGCACCTTTGACAAAGGCTTGATAGCTTCTTTGCTATGCATAAAGTGTATATTGTTTTCCTCCTATTTCTTTGGTAGCTTAGTGTTTAAATTACGTAAATATTGAAAAAAAGGGAAAAAAATCACAGCATAGATATAAAGGCTATTACTTGGTTTATGTGTAAGTTCAAACTGTTCTGCGTTGTTTAAAAAAAGACTTTCATTGAACATAACTTTTTGCCCCACCGTGTTTGATAGACAAATTTTTGTTTGTTTCTAAAGCCATATATTATACGTTCTGCTTTGCTTAGGACAGTTCAGGTTTATGCCTATGTTCTGGGTGTAATTATTGATAGCATGTTCTATCACATCCTATTAAACGAAATGCTGGTCATGACCTACTAACTTGATTTCATGACCAGAACTGAGTTGGGTTGAGATTCATATCTTGATTCAGATATTCCTGGGTATCAGTCTTAGCTGTGTGACCCTGAACAGTGGCTTACCTTCTATAAACTTCCATTTCCTCATCCAGCTCTGGTAAGGGTGCTGTGAGGATTAAATGAGATCATCTGTATAAAGCACTTCATATAGTGTCTGGTGAATGGAAGAACATACTGCGTGTTAGTTATTCTCATTATTTATTTATACTATAAGCACGATTTTCCTCTTCTAAAATTCTATTACACAGAGTATAATTGATTAAAAGTTTTTGCCACATTATTGAGAAACCTTTTAAAATTATGGATAAAATTATATTCTTGTCAATCAGTAGTTCTGAAGCATATCCATAAATGCTTTGTCAAATAGTAAAGTTTTTATACTACTCCTGTGAGGGAGGGAAATCTTTGGTTTTCCAGCTGAGTTGAGTTCCTCACTAAGTGGTCAAATGTAAGGGATGTCATTAGAGAAAATACATTATTTTGGTATTTCTTCCCCTGTTCTAGTTAGGATTCATTTGAATCTTTAAAAAAAATTAGAAAATTTTTCATCTTGTTTTGCATTTAAAATAATCTATAGCCTCTTGACATTGAAACATAGATGCCTTTTTGAAATATTAGAATCAAAAATTACTTTTGTAAAGCAAAAAGCATTAATATTTTGATTATCACTGAAACAATAAGCTGTTGACTTCATGTCTAAAATGAGGTGTTAAATTTATATCTGATCAGCCTTTGGTCTAATATTCAATAATAACTGAGGTAAGTAGTCTAATCCAGATATTTGGCTTCTAAGTTTATTTTGCCTGTATCAGGTTACTGTTTTCTGAGTTTCCCTGTGTTTCTTACTGTGCATAATTGTCTGTATCCCATTCTACATGTCATTACTGCTGTCTTACCTGAAAAGCAGGGCATGGTGAGGTACATGTGGAGAGTTAAGTCCTTTGACTTGTTAGTTTGACAAACCCTGCATCCTCCACATTGAGTTTCATTCTGAGGAGGAATGAGCCCTCTTGACTTTGACCATTGTGCTGTGAAAGTAGCTCATAATGGTTTGGATGGTTGTTCCATGAAGGTAAAATAATAAATATGTATCAGTATTATGGCAGAGTACTTACTACTCTGCCATATTCCTTTTTTTTTTTTTGGCTGCATGGCATGTGGGAATCTTAGTTCTCAGACCAGGGATTGGACCCGTGCACCCCGCACTGGAAACGTGGAGTCTTAACCACTGGACTGCCAGGGAAGTCCTACTCTGCTATAGTCTGTCCATTATTAAGTCATTTCTCATGATAGCCTTGTGAAGTAGGCATTGCTATCCTCAGAATGGTTCTAGAAGATGACAGCGTTGAAATTTAAACTCAATAGTGTCTGTTTCACATTATTTTAGGCTCCTCCTGGGAAGTTTGTGGAAGTGGTTTCTGAATAGTACTCTCCAGATCACAGTCGTTAACCCTGGTGTTTTTCACTTTCATTAATGACATGTTATATGTCAATATCACCAAACCAGGCTAAGATTCCAGTACTCTGAAAAACAAGAAAAGGATTACAATTCAAAAAGAAATGTCAAATTGGCAAGAACTAGTAACTGTAAACAGACTATAGCTCAGTAGAGATGCGTGCAGTGTAATTCCCATAGGGAGGAAAACAAAGTGTACAAGTGCAAGAGTGAAAATTTAAGAGGCTGCCAGGCAATTCTCTTTTTCTCCCGCAGCTCTGGTCATGAATAAAGAATATAAAGATATTCTTTATTATATAGAATTTGGAGAGAATCTAGAGGAATCCAACAGAAATTGTTAAAAGGTTTGAGAAATTTGTTCTGTAAGTCTCAAGAACTGGGTGTATTTAGCCTAGAGAAGTGAGGTCTGCATAGGGACTTCATTACACTCTTCAAGTTCAGTGAAATCATAGACACAGAAGCCGTGAGTTGTTCCCAGAAGAATTCTCTTTTGACAGGAACTTTCAAACGTGGTTGTTTTCTTGGTTTTCACTGTGCATGAAAGGATATCACATGAGTGATGATGAGCAGCTGTTCTTTCTTCACTGCAGGGACACAGGCAAGAAAGAGCTTAAATCACCACAGGAGTCATTTAGGGAGACCTTTTCAACTATCCTCGGAAGCTGGTGGAGATTCCTTCAGTAAAGACTTTTTTTTTCCCTAAAGAGTTTTAATTTTGTGTGTATGCTGCTGGAATTGAGGGAGTGGATTTTAGACTGAAAGGAAGAAAAAAGTTGCATTGCCCTTTTTTTCCTGGTTTAAAGGTAAATACACATTTTTTAGATCCCTTCTCTATGAGCTCTGTCAAAGTATGAGACACCTGTCGAAAATAAGCCTGGATGACAGACATGTTCATGTTATGATTTTCAGCTTTAGTTCAGTTTGGTAGAACCACTTAGGCACCTTCTGATTGTGAGCTAAGGCCCAGGAAGACCCTGATCTTTGAGAGAGAGGGCTTTCAGATGGTGTAAGCTGCTGTGACACTGGTCACCTGCAAAATCTCCTCATTTTCTTTCTCTGCCTTGTTTTTGTTGTTGTTCCTTAAAAGCTCTTTTCTGACTGAATCTCCCCAGATTGAAAAATATTATCTGTGCCTCTTCATTGCCTCTTTATATCTGGAAAAACATTCTTTTCCTTAGTGGCTAGTCTCACCTAGGTTTTAAGGGAGGGTTGGTTTCAAATTAAAGGGACATCATAATGTATGAAACGTAGGTAAATAGCTCCTATGGGATCTTTATTTGGATTTCCTTCCTTTCTTCCTCCCTCCCATGAAATCCTGCTAGGTGCCAGGTACTGTTGTAGGCACTGGGGACACAAAACAGACAAAACTATCTGCCCTGGAGAGGTGGATAAAAAATAACATATACGGTGTGATAAATAGTGATACATGCCATTGGGGGGAACGAAGGAACACAAAAAGGGGATTATACAGGACCCAAAGTTCAATTTGAAATAGGTGTGTCAGGAAGGCCCCACATGTCTAGGTGTCATGGATATGTCTGAGCTGCCTGTTCTGGGCTTCAGCTTCTTTCTGCACTTGCTTGCCAGAAACAGGAATCAGAAGCTTGGCACGTCACTTCTGCAGGACTGCGGACCTCTGATACAAATAGAGCATGAAGGATTGAAGTCATTTAGTGGTTTTTTTCCAAAAGAAGTCCATCGTGTTTTAATAAACGCTAATTATGTTTAAAAATTACCTCTGAAGACATTTAAAACATCCCGATGGCTGTAAATACGGCCAGAATTTAACAGTCATAAAGCAGTCCTTTTATCTCTTTCAGTATATGGGAGAAATGTGTCTCCTCACTTTATATTTCATCTCATGTTGTGTTTTACAATTGTGAGTTTTGCAAAGGTCACTTGGCAATGGAGTGTGAAAAGATTCAACAGCCCCACTCCCAGAAAGCCCACTTAATGCACATGATCCACTGATGGCGGGTCAGTAGCATAACCTTTATATTAAAAGAGAAGCCTTGTAAGACGGAATTAAGAATGATATGGAATTACTGCTGTAAGCATGGGAAATGATTGAACTATATATCCTTGACTTTTTCGTGTAGTGGTGAGTTGGGGAAGGGAAGACAATAAGAGGGTATAGGTTAGGGCTTTGCAGTAATCGCTATTCTAGTATAAATTAGTAATTTGCAGTAGGTGTGTTTGAATAGGATGTGACCCAATTCAAAGCTTTACTTTTGAGGCGGTGAATATTAGGAGATATTTAACTGTGCTAATAGTTATTATGTTCATTAATATAATTCCAATTCAATTGGCCTTTAAAGTGATGTAAAAGCTGGAGTTGTGTCAACACCAGAATTCTGTGGGTACAGAACATTTAAATGCAAAGACACAACAATCAAGGATAAGGGAGGTGGGTGTATTTTCTATTTCTTTCCCGAGCTCTGAAATATATAGTTTGATTTCTTTCCTAAAATTTCCAGAATTGGTCTTCTGAATTGTATATCCCTTTGAAATCACTGAAAGAATAACATGGGATACTTATGTAGTGTTGTAATTTAATGTCCAGGTTCAGTTCAACACCGTCACCATTGCTTAAACCGTCCCTCAACATTTAAGGCTATTTAGAATTTGTCACTAACTTGTCTTTCCAGGCTTTTCCCTACTTCTAAACAAATTGCCTAAGTCTGGGCAAACAGGAATTGCCTCTTTCAGAATACTTTCTGAAAGGAACTTTGGACAAAATTTAGTGTCCCCCACTACACATCTTTATTCCTACTTACGGCTTCTTGTCGGCAATTGGAAGTGACGTCCTCTTTCTTTGAAACTCCCATAGCTTTTTCTTAACGTACATATCTCAGTGCCTCAGAAACAACAGTAACAACAAAAGCAATAAGAAAAAAATCCAAAATAAATTGCAGGGAAATCTTCAAGTGCCTCTTAGAAATGTAATGTGAGCAATTTTCAATATGTTTACCTATGGAATGAATTTGATTATTGTGCTTATGGAAACCTAGATTCTATTTTGTTGAAATTTGGATAGTTTACGTTTCTCAGCTTCATGGACCACAATCAAATGTTTCAGATTTGATAGATGCAAAGTCTTCTTTCTCTTGCTTTCTTGTAACTATCCCTCATGTAGGAGGCGGCCCGGTGAATTTGCCCAGTCTGTGAAAGTGCTTGAGGACCATTTCAAAGGGCTGGCTTCCTTTGCTCACACTGGTTGGCTCTATATTTCTGGTTCTCTGTGATTGGACACAGAGTCTATACACTTTTTAAAAGAATGATCATCTTTCCTCCTAACTCTGGACACAAATCAGACCATATGGTAGCTTTTAAATGCATGCCAACTTTTAACAAAACTAGCAAGCTGCTTTTGCAGTTTTAATATTCAATACCTTGAGGGAAATCCCTTCTGAACATTGCAGCCTTTTTTCTTTCTTTTGTCACTTGACTTTTCAGTTTATTTCCAACATTATCACTTGTCTTTTTCTTTTGAATTTTTGAATTTTATTTTTTTATACAGCAGGTTCTAATTAGTTATCTATTTTATACATATTAGTGTATTTTGGAAGAGTTTGAGAAGGATGGGTGTTAGCGCTTCTCTAAATGTTTGATAGAATTCACCTGTGAAGCCATCTGGTCCTGGACTTCTGTTTGTTGGAAGATTTTTAATCACACTTTCAATTTCATTACATGTGATTGCTCTGTTCATATTTTCTATTTCTTCCTGGTTCAGTCTTGGAAGCTTATACCTTTCTAAGAATTTGTTCATTTCTTCCAGGTTGTCCATTTTATTGGCATAGAGTTGCTTGTAGTAGTCTCTTAGGATGCTTTGTATTTCTGCGGTGTCTGCTGTAACTCCTCCTTTTTCATTTCTGATTTTATTGATTTGAGTCCTCTCCCTCTTTTTCTGATGAGTCTGGCTAAAGGTTTATCAATTTTGTTTATCTTCTCAAAGAACCAGCTTTTTAGTTTTATTGATCTTTGCTCTTGTTTTCTTTGTTTCTGTTTCATTTATTTCTGCTCTGATATTTATGATTTCTTTCCTTCTACTAACTGTGGGTTTTGTTTGTTCTTTTTTCTCTAGTTCCTTTAGGTATAAGTTTAGATTGTTTATTGGAGATTTTTCTTGTTTCTTGAGGTAGTCTTGTATTGCTATAAACTTCCCTCTTAGAACTGCTTTTGCTGCATCGCTTAGGTTTTGGATCGTCGTGTTTTTGTTGTAATTTGTCTCTAGATACTGTTTGATTTCCTCTTTGATTTCTTCAGTGATCTCTTGGTTATTTAGTAATGTATTGTTTAGCCTCCATGTGTTTGTGTTTTTAATGTTTTTTTCCCTGTAATTGATTTCTTTTCTTAATTAATTAATTAATTTTGGTCTTTTTGTTTCTCTTTTTTTTGAATTTTTAAATTTTATTTTATTTATTTTTTATACAGCAGGTTCTTATTGGTTATCCACTTTATACATATTAGTGTAAATATGTCAATCCCAATCTCACAATTCATCACACCACCACCTTCCCTGCCACTTTCCCCCCTTGATGTCCATACGTTTGTTCTCTACATCTGTGTCTCAATTTCTGCCCTTCAAACTGGTTAATCTGTACCATTTTTCTAGGTTCCACATATATGCACTAATATACAATATTTGTTTTTCTCTTTCTGACTTACTTCACTCTGTATGACAGTTTCTAGATCCATCCACGTCTCTACAAATGACCCAATTTCGTTGCTTTTTATGGCTGAGTAATATTCCATTGTATATATGTACCACCTCTTCTTTATCCATTCGTCTGTCGATGGGCATTTAGGTAGCTTCCATGTCCTGCCTTTGTAAATAGTGCTGAAATGAACATTGGGGTGCATGTGTCTTTTTGAATTACGGTTTTCTCTGGGTATATGCCCAGTAGTGGGATTGCTGGGTCATATGGTAATTCTATTTTTGGTTTTTTAAGGAATCTCCATACTGTTCTCCATAGTGGCTGTATCAATTTACATTCCCACCAACAGTGCAGGAGGGTTTCCTTTTCTCCACACCCTCTCCAGCATTTGTTATTTGTAGATTTTCTGATGATGCCTATTCTAACTGGTGTGAGGTGATATCTCATTGTAGTTTTGATTTGCATTTCTCTAATAATTAGTGATGTTGAGCAGCTTTTCATGTGCTTCTTGGCCATCTGTATGTCTTCTTTGGAGAAATGTCTATTTAGGTCTTCTGCCCATTTTTGGATTGGGGTTTTTTTTTTTTTAATATTGAGCTGCATGAGCTGTTTATGTATTTTGGAGATTAATCCTTTGTCCGATGATTCGTTTGCAAATATTTTCTCCCATTCTGAGGGTTGTCTATTCGTCTTGTTTGTGGTTTCCTTTGCTGTGCAAAAACTTTGAAGTTTCATTAGGTCCCATTTATTTATTTTTGTTTTTATTTCCATTACTCTAGGAGGTGGATCAAAAAAGATCTTGCTGTGATTTATGTCAAAGAGTGTTCTTCCTATGTTTTCCACTAAGAGTTTTATAGTGTCTGGTCTTATGTTTAGGTCTCTAATCCATTTTGAGTTTATTTTTGAGTATGGTGTTAGGTACTGTTCTAATTTCATTCTTTTACATGTAGTTTTCCCAGCACCACTTACTGAAGGGACTGTCTTTTCTCCATTGTATATCTTTGCCTCCTTTGTCATAGATTAGTTGACCATAGTTGCGTGGGTTTATCTCTGGGCTTTCTATCCTGGTCCATTGATCCATATTTCTGTTTTTGTGCCAGTACCATATTGTCTTGATTACTGTATCTTTGTAGTATATTCTGAAGTAGGGGAGTCTGATTCCTCCAGCTCCTTTTTTTGCCTTCAAGACTGCTTTGGCTATTCGGGGTCTTTTGTGTCTCCATACAAATTTTAAGATTTTTTGTTCTAGCTCTGTAAAAAATGCCATTGGTAATTTGATAGGGATTGCATTGAATCTGTAGATTGCTTTGCGTAGTATAGTCATTCTCACAGTATTGTTTCTTCCAATCCAAGAACATGGAATATCTCTCCACCTGTTTGTATCATCTTTAATTTCTTTCATCAGTGTCTTATAGTTTTCCACATACAGGTCTTTTGTCCCCCTAAGGAGGTTTATTCCTAGGTATTTTATTCTTTTTGTTGCAATGGTAAATGGGACTGTTTCCTTAATTTCTCTATCATATATTTCATCATTAGTGTATAGGAATGCAAGAGATTTCTGTGCATTAATTTTGTATCCTGCTACTTTACCAAATTCATTGATTAGCTCTAGTAGTTTTCTGGTGGCATCTTTAGGATTCTCTATGTATAGTATTGTGTCATCTGCAAACAGTGACAGTTTTACTTCTTCTTTTCCAATTTGTATTCCTTTTATTTCTTTTTCTTCTCTGATTGCCGTGGCTAGGATTTCCAACACTATGTTGAATAATAGTGGTGAGAGTGGACATCCTTGTCTCGTTCCTGATCTTAGAGGAAATGCTTTCAGTTTTTCACCATTGATAATGATGTTTGCTGTGGGTTTGTCATATATGGCCTTTATTATGTTGAGGTAGGTTCCCTCTATGCCCACTTTCTGGAGAGTTTTTATCAGAAATGGGTGTTGAATTTTGTCAAAAGCTTTTTCTGCATCTATTGAGATGATCATATGGTTTTTATTCAATTTGTTCATACGGTGTATCACATTGATTGATTTGCGTATATTGAAGAATCCTTGCATCCCTGGGATAAATCCCACTTGATCATGGTGTGTGATCCTTTTAATGTGTTGTTGGATTCTGTTTGCTAGTATTTTGTTAAGGATTTTTGCATCTATATTCATGAGTGATATTGGTCTGTAATTTTCTTTTTTTTGTAGTATCTTTGTCGGGTTTTGGTATCAGGGTGATGGTGGCCTCATAGAATGAGTTTGAGAGTGTTCCTTCCTCTGCACGTTTTTGGAAGAGTTTGAGAAGGATGGGTGTTAGCTCTTCTCTAAATGTTTAATAGAATTCACCTGTGAAGCCATCTGGTCCTGGACTTCTGTTTGTTGGAAGATTTTTAATCACACTTTCAATTTCATTACTTGTGAGTGGTCTGTTCATATTTTCTGTGTCTTCCTGGTTCATTCTTGGAAGGTTATACCTTTCTAAGAATTTGTCCATTTCTTCCAGGTTGTCCATTTTATTGGCATAGAGTTGCTTGTAGTAGTCTCTTAGGATGCTTTGTATTTCTGCGGTGCCTGTTGTAAATACTCCTTTTTCATTTCTAATTTTATTGATTTGAGTCCTCTCCCTCTTTTTCTTGATGAGTCTGGTTTATCAGTTTTGTTTATCTTGTCAAAGAACCAGCTTTTAGTTTTATTGATCATTGCAATTCTTTTCTTTGTTTCTATTTCTTTTATTTCGGCTCTGATCTTTATGATTTCTTTCCTTCTACTAACTTTGGGTTTTGTTTGTTCTTCTTTCTCTAGTTCCTTTAGGTGTAAGGTTAGATTGTTAATTTGAGATGTTTGTTGTTTCTTGAGGTAGGATTGTATTGCTATAAACTTCCCTCTTAGAACTGCTTTTGCTGCATCCCATAGGTTTTGGATCATCGTGTTTTCATTGTCATTTGTCTCTAGGTATTTTTTGATTTCTCTTTGATTTCTTCAGTGATCTCTTGGTTATTTAATAACGTATTGTTTAGCCTCCATGCATTTGTGTTTTTTACGTGTTTTTCCCTGTAGTTGAGTTCTAATCTCATAGCGTTGTCGTCAGAAAAGATGCTTGACATGATTTCAATCTTCTTAAATTTACTGAGGCTTGATTTGTGACCCAAGTTGTGATCTCTCCTGGAGAATGTTCCGTGCGCACTTGAGAAGAAAGTGTAATCTGCTGTTTTTGGATGGAATGTCCTATAAATATCAATTAAGTCTGTCCGATCTATTGTGTCATTTAAAGCTTGTGTTTCCTTATTAATTTTCTTTTTGGATGATCTGTCCATTGGTGTAAGTGAGGTGTTAAAGTCCCCCACTGTTATTGTGCTACTGTCGATTTCCTCTTTTATAGCTGTTAGCAGTTGCCTTATATATTGAGGTGCTCCTATGTTGGGTGTGTATATATTTATAATTATTATATCTTCGTCTTGTATTGATCCCTTGATCATTATGTAGTGTCCTTCCTTGTCTCTTGTAACATTCTTTATTTTAATGTCTATTTTATCTGATATGAGTACTGCTACTCCAGCTTTCTTTTGATTTCCATTTGCATGGAATATCTTTTTCCATACCTTCCCTTTCAGTCTGTATGTGTCCCTAGATCTGAAGTGGGTCTCTTGTAGACAGCATATATATGGGTCTTGTTTTTGTATCCATTCAGCAAGCCTGTGTCTTTTGGTTGGAGCATTTAATCCATTCACATTTAAGGTAATTATCGATATGTATGTTCCCGTGACCATTTTCTTAATTGTTTTGGGTTTGTCCTCATAGGTCCTTTTCTTCTCTTGGTGTTTCCCACTTAGAGAAGTTCCTTTAACATTTGTTGTAGAGCTGGTTTGGTGGTGCTGAATTCTCGTAGCTTTTGCTTGTCTGTACAGCTTTTGATTTGTCCGTCGAATCTGAATGAGATCCTTGCTGGGTAGAGTAATCTTGGTTGTAGGTTCTTCCCTTTCATCACTCTAAATATGTCCTGCCACTCCCTTCTGGCTTGCAGAGTTTCTGCTGAGAAATCAGCTGTTAACCTTATGGGAGTTTGCTTGTGTGTTATTTGTCATTTTTCCCTTTTTGCTTTCAATAATTTTTCTTTGTCTTTAATTTTTGTCAATTTGATTACTATGTGTCTCGGCGTGTTTCTCCTTGGGTTTATCCTGCCTGGGACTCTCTCAATACAGCCTTTGTTTATTAATTATTTTTAGTGGGGAAGGCTTGATTTTGGGGAACAGAAGACTCTTAAGTTACGTTTGTATCTATGATATGAGTGCCCCCATCTCTTCCACGCAGTTAGGGTGCCTGTACATAATGCTTATGGTGCTTAATACCAGAGTCAAAACCAGGGTTTGTAAATATTCTCTTGACAGCTTTGTACATACTTTTGAGTAGGTAAAACAGGAAATATGTTTGGAATTCCATTTTATATCTTAATAGCTTGATACATTTCTACGTGAGCAGGATATATACCCCTTCTCAGTTTTTTCTTCCTACCTAGAGATGAGAAAAATCTGTTCTTTTCTTACGCTGGTAGTTTGAATTTATTGCCACAAAGTGGGAGGCAGGTGGGTAGTGGTGGTCTTTAAAGAATACTGTTTCTAATATCTAATTATTGGCATTAAGTTTAAGAATGGTATCATCGAAGTTTCTCTAAAATCAATGTCACATGTCCTTTAACATTCTCTTAGTTTGTAGCTGACAATCTTGTAGAGCAAGTTATCTCACTCATCTTGCAAGAATACATTTTGCAGCCAGTTTATTTTGAAAGATAACTTGAAACACTCCCTAACATGAATTATTTTAAAGATGGCATCTTATCAAGTCTTTGAAAGTTACTAGGAATGCCTACTTTGAAAATTGGGTGTCCTAAAATCACTGGGGCCAGGCTCCAAGTCTCTGGGGCCTCAAGCACCCATTGATCAATGTGTTAAAGAGGACCTGTGACCATTTTCTGAGAGAAATAGTCTTTCTCTGCTTACCATTGGGATAATATCCACATACAGCTGTAAAGTTTTCATGAGATGATGCATCCTTGGCTGTTGGTCAGCTGATGAGGAAGTTCAGTATGCCGTTATCTGTTTCCCATTTCTTCTCAGAGATCACAATTTCAAACTCTGTGCTGTTTTGTTCTTATCCGAAATCAGTCGTGATAAATAGCGATAGTATTTATGAAATATTACTGAGGAATAAGTAATCCATCCATTCTGCTAGAGATTAGATCTTTTTCCTTAATTCAAGCCAGACCATCACAGAGCTACATTTTCCCTCCCTTGAGAATTGCTTTTACTGAGTTGTACTGTGGTGTTATGTTATTGGCCAGACTGAGGGTCATTATTAATAAGCATCCTCAGGAAAGTCATTATTGGATTCATCACAGTGGAGTGGGTAAGGAGAGGGTCCATACAACACACAGTGTTTGCTTTATGAACATTCATAGAAGAAAGTTCTCGAAGTTCTCAGTGTCAGGAGATGCTGAACTTCTCGGGAGCAACTGTTGCTAAGAATCTTCTGACTAGTGATTTCATTGCCCAACTCTAACTAAACTTCTGTTAAACTTTTTGTCAACTACACTGACTTCATATTTTTTAAATTATTATTACTTTTCCTTCATGCCAATAACTAATCTTTTTAAATGTTACAGTGTATTTCTGTAAGTGGTCAAAAATGCTTTTGGAATGAGCTTGGGAATGAATTTAAAAAATTACACAAATGTATGCTTTGATTGTACCTTCTTCCTTGATTTTGTATCATAGTGACTTACTTCCTTACCTAATCTCCCTACCAAATGTGAGGTCTTTCAGGGTAGATATTGTGTCTCTCACTTCTTGATTGTGTAGAAGTATTAAGAACAGTGCTTTGAATTAACAGGCTCTCCATGAATATTTTTGCATTAAATAAATATGCGTTTATTGAATCTAGATGCTGTTGAGTATACAAATATGAGTAAACCATGGTCCATAGCCTTAGGAAATTTATTTACAATTCAGAGAGAAAAAAGGAAGATTGTGTTAAAAGTTGTCATATGCTGTAGAAGTCCTGGGGAGGAAAAAATAAATTCCGATAGTGTGGGTCTAGAGTTGACATTAAGTGGTTCTGGAAGGGTGAGTGGGATTTTACCAGGGGAGACTACCTTGGACAAGTGGATTCTTAGCATTGAAAATTGAATTGTATGGGAAATTTATATAATTCTTACATGATCCAAAATCACTTTCATTTTCCCTCAAGCTTCAAGGATTCTCCTTTAAGCTTGTGTTCTGAAATTTAGAGAATAAGCCCTTGATACCATGATTGTACAGACTTCAGTCCTCTCTAGTTCCAAACTTCAGAACCTTAATCTTTGCAGTTTGTCTTGATGTATTAACCTCTTCCCTTCATTTTCTCATCATTTTAAAAGCTTTTCTCTGGACCGTCTCAAGTTTATTAGGTCTTTCCCAAGGAAACGTTGTCTAAGCCATGATTTTATACATGGTGATTTCTGCTTCTTTTATAATTTTTGTTTCTATTTTTATTTTTCTCACAGTGCATCTTATTTAGAAGATCCTATGATTTGAGGGGTTGATCTTCAGGTCATGGCACTGTATTAAAGGCCATTGGTGGTCTCCATCCTGATGACCTTTTCAGCCTGTGTGCCTTCACTGGCTTTTCATAAGCCATACTGTTTCATGTCATAGGGTCAGCTGCTGTCTCTCTCTGGGAGGCCCTTTTTGCCTCATGCTGTCTATGCAGATTCCTCCCCATCCTTCATGATGCTTATTCACCTGTGAAGCCTTTCCAGATCCCTCAGCACAGTCACTTCATCCCTGCACCTCATGACTCTAGACACGCAACTCTATCAATCCTCAGATTGCAGGTAGTGATTTACATTTCTCCCTCTGTGTTAGACTTGAGCTCCTAGAAGGCCAGGGCTGCATTTTATTTGACTTTCTTCAATGCTTGGTAGAGTGAGTTTCTCTGTATTTGCAGTTTCCTGTCTAACTGTAAAGATGCACAGTCTTGCAGTATATGAAAAACCTCTTGACCTTTCATTGCCTCACAGAGTTTATTGTCATGGTTGAGCTGGAGATTCCCCTCTGCACTTCTCCGTAAACATGTTAAATAATCACTGTACTAGAAAGCGTCTCTAAGGAGCACTTGTTTAAACTACTTTTGTCAGAAAAGTTCCTGTTCATTACTGCCTTTTTTTTCTTCTCCCTAAATTAATTATATGTGACTAATAGAGAATTAGGAAAATATTGTTAAATGTTCTGGGTTTAAATTTAGTTTTTAGGTTTTTTAAAAAAACTCTGAACCTGTTTTATCATATTGATTTTGGGTGACAGCAACTATATCCTGGCCACCCTCAATAATGTTAGGCAAAGCCCTCACCTATTTGTATGCTGCCAAAGACTTCCAATCTCATGTTAACCGGATTAAAAAAAATCTTTTTAGTGTGAAACTTGATGTGATGTTTCTCTGTCTATGGACACCCCCTTGGGAAATTCGAGTAGGTTGGTCAGATATCATGTTTCCTTATGGAAGTTAGGTTTTTCCCTCCATGGTTTATGTGTATGTAGGTATCTGTGGTTGAGATTCACATACTAATAGGAAAAATGTATTCTAATTATTTTTGTATTTTGCTTATGTATTTGTTCACCATAAACTGGGTGCAAATTTATCTAATATCTGGTTCTGTCTTTTGCCTTCAATTATTTTGCAGATCAGAAGAAATTCTTAGTAAAGCTGTGGGAATTTACAGCAAGCTAGAAAGCAGGACTATTTGCAAATTCTTTAATTCCTACATCTGGTTTCCACAAATGGTTCTTTGGCTTTAATTCTCACTGATAGTTAGACATCTAGTACTCTCCTGATATTTTTACAAAGGTAGGCGATGACTCAGAGCCCTATGGTGAGATTATTTTATGATGTTTTCCCTATGCAGTGTATAATTAGGCAAATATAATTTTACTTTTGTGATTACATTATTATTATTTTCTTGCAAACATTTTGAGTTTTGGAAAAATATCAGGAAAAACTGCGTCTGTATTGCTTTATCCAATTGATTTTGGATGATAGGAAATATGTCCAGCCAGTATGAATTATGTTAAGCACAACTGTGGTTTAATTGTTTGCTCTGTAATTCCTTGCTGCTCATAGTGTAGTCAGTGAACCGGCAGCATCTGTATACCTAGGATATTCAGAAATGTGGACTATTTGGTCCCACTCTAGACTTATTAGCCATAATCTGCATTTTAACGAAATTCCAAAGTGGTTTCTGTGCACATGAGAGTTTGAGAAAAGTTCCTCTAGTGCACATACACGTCACACGTATTTCGAAGGTACTGAAATCTAGGTTCTTGTTACTCCTAGCTGTCTACATACCATCACATCAGTATCACCCGGGAGCTTATTTTCTATTCCTATCCAGACATTCAGGTGCAATCCCTGACCTATTGAATCAGAATTTACATTTTAACAAGATCCCCTGATGATTGCTATGAACATTAAAATCTGGAAATTGATTTAGATTGCATCATTTTCCTGAAGCTAGCTTAACTTGAATTCTAGTTTTAGAATAAATATGTGGTATTCTTTTTCCAAAATGCCTCTTTAGTAGTCTTCGCTGGAACATGGCCAATTCAGTAAGTATGCCTATTGTCTCTGAATACACAAAGGAGGACTCTCCTGTGCTTCCTTAATAATTGACTTAATACCTTCTGACATTCGTCCTTGACTACTTCTCTCTAACCTCTTCAGTGGATGGCTCTCCTACTCCCACTTATCCTCATGAAAATAGGAGTATGTCATATTTTCCCCTACCCATTGTGATTTCCAGAGCATTGTTATGCAAAATGAGTTAACGATTTCTCTTATGATAACACTTCTTCGTTTGCATTTCTTTTTCCATTCTCATTTTCCCCAGTCTCACCCCTGCCGTTTGCTCTCTTTCTGGGCATTTTTCCTCTTTCCTCAATGGCAGCTCCTCATTCTCTTTTCTTCTTCCTCTCAAGGCCTGCTACTTTTCTTGTCTGTGGCATTTTTAATGCCTCAGGTTCACAGTCATTCTCAGCTGCACTGACCTTTATTTCTTCTTCACTCTGGCTCCTCTTAAGTCATCTTCATCACTCCCACTTTCCCACTTGTACCTCCCAAAACTTTCCACTTTCAAGAATCTTGAATTTCCCTTCAAGCTTCCTTTCTGCAGGCTACAGCCTTCTTTGCCAATTTCTCGCTGCTGTTCTCTTCATCACATCTTGGCTTCCTTCACCTGACCACCACAGTGAGCAGCTGTAACAGTTGCCTTCTCTAGCATCTTTGAAAGTTCTTTCTTTTTTACTTTTCCTGTAATCATCCTTGAATCCTGGTCTGCCCCCTGCCACCTGCTTTATCTGCTTTTGTTTTCAGGTTATTAAGCTTTGCTTGAGAGAACTGTGAAACCAAGTTGATTGAGTACAAATAAAATTTTTGGCTTTATAACCTCAGCTGGATGGTCTCTTCTGCCCCACTGTCTTTTTATGTATTTCCCGTGGTCCCCAATCCCATGTGCATCTTTTTAGTTTCTTAGGAGAGGTTGGGAGATATTCCTTCGGTAGTGAATGATGGTAAGGCTTTATGCTTTTAGATTAAATTTGCTGGTAGGCTTCTAAATCATTGTGCTTTTCTATCATTACAGTTTTTTCTAGAACAGTTACAATAAACTTAATATATTTGGCACATTGCTGTGTTGCAGGTTTTATTATGGTCTTTAGATGCAAATGGCTTTTACCTTCTTGCGGATATAAACAACAGTAACAAAGATCTGGTGTCTTAATTGGTCTCATTCCCTGTTAAGCACTGTTGTTTTAAAAATTGCTACATATAAGAAAGTGAAGTGGATATTAAGACTTCTTGCCTAGTAGCAAGGAAACACAATTCAAGTATAATTTGTTCAATTATATTGGATAGCCAAGAAGGGCAACTAAATTAAAAAATAAATGATCTTCAGTTAATGGGCAAAATATCTCTAGGAATTTTGCACTGTTTGTGCAGTAAAAAAGTAACTGTTGTATTAAATCGTTGCAATGTCCCCAGCATTGCGCCGGTAATTGTGGTGGAGCCAGAGGAAGTACAGGGTATTTTACCTGATGAGAAAAACTTGTGTTATATATTGAAGAGAAAATGGTGATATACATGAACACTGTGAGACAGAATGTGATAGAAAACACGAATCTGATCATGTCACTTTCCTTTTTACAGAAAGGTCACCGATGTCCCAGTGTACTTGGTCATTAACCATCTGACCCTGATCTCCCTTACCAGCGTCATCTTCCTCTACTGCACTCTCCTACCACATGCCCTCCCCTCCATTCACTCTGATCTGCTCATTTTTCCAGAATATTGCATGCACTTCTATAACTCCCTGACTTTGGTAAGCTGCTTCTTTATTTTACAGTTTCTTTCTCCATGTTTTTGCCACAAAAATTCATATTCATCTTTTGAGACCGACTTTAAAAGTTGCTTCCTCTGTGCTGGTGGAGGTTTCTTGCATTTTCCTATGTAGATTTAGTGTCTGCTCTCTGTGTACTCTTTTAGGTCTTTGCTAACTCCCATTCTGTTGTTTGCCACATTGTTTTTTCTGATTTCTATTTTGACTTCTTCTTTGACCCACTGATTATTTAGGAGTGTCTTAGTCAGTTTGGGTTGCTATAACAAAATAGCATAAGCTGGGTGGTTTATCAATAACAGAAATTTATCTTTCATGGTTCTGGAATCTGGAAGCCCAAGATCAGAGTGCCAGCATGGTCAGGGCCTGGTGAGGGCTCTTATCCTGGTTTGCAGATGACCATCGTCTTGTATTTTGGGAACAAGCTCTCTGTGTCTCTCCTTGTAAGGGCACTAATCCCATTCACGAGTGCTGTACTCTCATGACCTAATTACCTCTTGAAGACCCCACCTCCTAATACCATCACATAGGGGGTTATGATTTCAACATATGAATTTGGAGGGACATAAACATTCAGTCCATAGGAAGGAGTGTGTTGTTTAATTTCTATATATTTTGTGAGTTTCCCCCAATTTCCCATTTATTGATTTTTAAGTTCATTCCATTGTGTTTGCAGAACATATGTTGTATTATTTCTATTCTTTTAAATTTACTGAGGTTTATTTTATGACCTACGATACGGTCTGTCCTGGAGAACGTTCCATGTGCACTTGAAAAAAAATGCATATTTTCAGTTGTTGTGTGGAGTGTTCTATAGACATGTGTTAGGTTAGTAAGTTTATAGTATTATTCAAGTCTTCTATTTACCTGTTGATCTGCTCTCTAGTTGTTCTACCCATTATTGAAAGTAGAGTATTGAAGTCTCCAACTACTATTGTTGAATTGTCTAGTTTTCTCTTCATTTCTGTTAGTTTTTGCTTCATATATTTTAGCACACTGTTGTTCGCTGCATATGTGTTTAAAAGTGCTATATCTCCCTGATAGATTGATCCTTTTGTCATTATAAAAGTGTCCCCTTTATCTCTGAACTAGGAGTGAGGACACAGAGAAAAGTCTTGGTTCAAATACCACAGACTCTTGCCTTTCTTGAATTCTCATAGATTTTCTGGAAAGGATACTGTTTTCATTTGCTGCTTGCCCTTAGGACCATTTCCTGACACTTTATATGTTTTTGTTGTTGTTTTTTAAAAAATACTTTTTACCACTTTCACTGGAGACCAGATCAGCAGAGCTTTTCATGCTGCTATGCCAGAAGTTGATCCATATGCCTCTTTCTATAATTTGTGTGTGTGTTTGTTTCTTTTCCTTAATAGCTGATGAGTTTTACAAGCCTTATGAGGCAATGATTTATTCATATTTATTTGCCCGGTACCTACCACGATGCTTGAAATACTGCAGGTCAGTGATTCTCAAACGTTTTCTATTTTGGGCACAGTTTTGAATGCTGAAATTTTTGGTGGTGCATTTGAAGGTATTAAAAGGATCAAAATAACATTAAATAACTTAGCAATTATGAAGCATGTATTGGTTGTTTAACAGAATCCCATAGTGCCCATAAAAAGAACCACAGTTGTCCTACCATTTTTATGGTCTCCTTCTAGTATCCTGTCACTTTCAGAGGTGAGTTGCTTACTGCCTTGACTTACCTACCTTATAACCTTATGAAATCAAGTTCATTTGTTTGTTTTGTTTGTTTTTAGCACCACTTGACATCAACTGCTATCCCTGACTTGTAGCTTAGTATCTCTATTTATATAATACTGAAAGCCAGTGTATTTTAACACTGTTCAGCCCATAGTTCTTTCTGCTGAACGTGGATATAATAATACGTCCACTTAGTTTTGGCAAAAATAACTTTTCCCACGCTAGTCGTATTGGATGAAACCTCTGAAGTTTACTAAGCCTACTGAGTATCTCTGCTGGATTCTTAGTCCACATTTGGTTACTGTTGGTTAAATCAAAAACTAAATTGTGAAGTGTAGACTCTAAATGTTATAGAAGTCTTCCATGTAACCTAAGCTATAAGGCTTGGGACACTTTCTTGGCTTTCAATATTCCTATTCCTCATATCCTGTGTATTTAACCAATAACTAAATTTTATTGCCTTTATCTTCTAGAGGTCTGTAAGACCTTAGGTTCAGTTCTTATCCAGACCTTTGAACACTCCTCAGTGGTTTGTAGTAGTAGCCTTCTAATTTGTCTCTTTCTGTAGTTTGTGTCTTTTTTGGAAGCCTTCCTATACTCTCCTACCCAGACCAATTTTCTTTAAGTACCAATCCATCACACCGTTTTCTTAATGCTCACCACAGATGTTTTCTGATATTTGTTATGAACCATTCACTGCTCTGGGTGCTGTAGTTTAGTAGTAAACAAGCTAGACAAGGTCCCTTCCCTCTTGGGCATTCTGTTCCGTGTTGCAATGGATAGTAAACAAGTAAATAAAGGAGATCCTCACATTGTGATAAGTGCTATGCTAGTAAAGAGCATCATGAGGGGGTAACTTACAGGGGACACCTGAGGTAGGTGGTGAGTGAAGACCTCTCTGAGGAGATGTCATATGAGCTGAGACCTGAAGGATCAGGAGGAGGTAGCCACGCAGAAACTAGGAAGAGGGCTTCCAGGGGACACCAAGTGCAAAAGCCCAAAGACAGAGGAGGGCTTGACACACTTATGAAATAGAAAGCAGGGCATAGTAGCTACAGTGTAATCAAGGTTAAGAATGACAATATGAGATGATGTTGAAGAGGAAGGCAGATTATGTAGGGCCTTGCTAAGTTATGGCAAGGAGTTTTTAATCTAAGAGCTCTGGGAAGTCACTGATGATTTTAAGATGAGTGAGATGACTTGTTTTTAAAAGGTAAATATGGCTTCTATGTGGAGAATGCTTTAAATAGGGGAGAGTAGAACTAGGAGACTGCTTAGGAGGTTGGTATCTGTTCTAGGTGAGTGATACTGGTAGCTTATTCTAGAGGAGTGGCTTATAAAGGTGGAGAAAAGCATATAGGTGGCAGGATACATGTTGGAGGTTGAGCCAATAGACTTGGCAATGCACTGAAAGCCTGACCTGTTTGTTGTTTATATGCTGTATCACAGACAAAATCCTTTGTGTTTTTCATGGTCTCTGTAACCTGGCCTCTTCATATGTCTGTTTAGTTCCCTTTATACCCAAAGGTACACTTTATTCTTCAAGTAAAAGTGAGTATAATATAGTAGTTTAAAGCACATTCTGTGGTATCAGACTTTCTGGGTTCAAATCCTGGCTTTTTCCCTTCCTATGTGATCTCAGATCGGACACTCTTTGTACCTTGGTTTCTTCATCTGTAAAATAGAGACAGTAATATTTCTAACTTATAGGGTTGTTACTAGGATTAAATAAGTTCATGTAAAGTGTTTGGAAAACCCTTGGCCATGGTAAGTGTTCAGTAGATGATTAGTGTATTCATTTCCTTGGGCTGTTGTAAGACATTACAGCAAACAGGGTGGCTTAAAATAATAGAACTTCTTTCTCCCATAATGCTAGAGGCCAGAAGTCTGAAATCAAGGTGTCATCAGGGTTAGTTCTTGCCAGAGGCCATGAGGGAGAATTTGTTCCATGCCCGTCTCCTAGCTTCTGGTGGTTGTTGGCGATCATTGGCGTTCTTTGGCTTGTAGAAGGAGCTCTGATCTCTGCCTCCATCTTCACGTGGTCTTCCCCTTTGTGTTCCTGCTTGTTTCCCCTTTTCTTCTGAGGATTTGTCTTTGGATTTAGGGCCAATCTTAATTCAAGATGCTCTTATCTCGGCATCGTTAGCTTAATCACAAAGACCCTTTTTGCAAATAAGGTCACACAGTTTCTTGGGGTTGGGACATGGACGTATCATCTTGGGAGGGGGTCACCATTCAGCTCACTGCAGTTGCCTGAGACCACTCATAGGACCAGCTTTGTGCCTATCCTAATGTTTAGTAAAACCTAGCCACTTGTAAAAGTCTGGTTTAAGTCTTTTTGTGTTGTTTAAATCACCTCTGTAAAATAGTTCCTACTCTATACGATTTGCTCTCTTCCTCAAGTAAAATCAAATACAAAAGTATTTTTGACTCTCAATATAAAAACAGCACAGGTGACTTGCTCCCAACAGACTACTTATGTGCCTTGCCTTTTATTGATTATTCAGGGAGTTCAAGTCCCCTTCTCCATGTTCTATTTCTTAATGTTTAGGACAAATATTTTATTCTCAGGGAAAGTTGTTTCAGTGACCCAGAAACTGTTAGAAATGAATGTTTCTAATTCTGTTAAGAAGAATGAGACATACTGAAAGTTGGACTAGAGGTAGAGTTTTAAGTCTAATTGCTGGGGGCAAGTTAGGCATAGATTCCAAGGAAATAGTTTTGGTCACAAATAAACTACATTGTTGGTATATGTGAGAAAGAGTAAGTCCAATGCACATGAGCTGGAAAATGATAAAAGTGTTATGAATAAGAGACCACGCTTCATTATATTTTCCTTCTTCATGTTCAAATTCATAGCCTAAAGATGAGAAAGCATTCAGTTAGAGATTTAATACAAATACATATAAATCATGCACTATTACAGAGCTTCACACCCGATGTGCGTGAGTCATATGTTTCTGTATATGCCTGAAGAGATAAGTGGAATAATGTTTACTGAAGCATTCACAGTGCTTATCTCTGAGTTGGTGGGATTTCAGGTGATTTTTGATCTTTAAAATCATCAGTTCTGATAGAATTTTTTTTACAGTATAAAGGTGTCATTTTACAAACACAGTGCTTGTGATGAGGTACACAAAGAGTTAGAGAGTGGCTGGAGCCCCCAGGCCACTGACCTCTATCTGCACAAGCATGTTTGTATGTTTACCCATGTTCCATACAAAGAACACAATTTTTTTCCATATGCCCCAGGGGAGAAAAGGTTGGGAAGCAGTGCATAATATATATGTTAAGACTTAATTGTATTGCCTTGTGACTCACTCATGGACACACACACACACATAAACAGACACACACACACACCAGTCTAATTAAGGTCTATCTGATTTGTTAAAAGTGGACTCTTTATTATTAAAATTTCAGTGTAATTACTTGCTTCCCTCAGCAGTCTCCCACACGTGTTTTTGGAGTATGGGGTAGTTATGGGAAGTAGTTCCAGTTAGAAATGCTAGGGGCGGAGGGACAAGAATTCTGTCCCAAAGCTGGTTAGAATTCATTCCAGAATATAACTGTCCTTTTTAACAAGCTGATGCCCCTCAGAAATATTAGAGTTTGTTGATAGAACTGTTTATGTGAGAGTGCTTTCCTGTTATTTGCAGCGGAAGAGGCATTCGGGCCGTGTCCATGTCTCACTGGAGGGCGCTGCTCCATTAGTGGGTGATGTGGGCTTACTGACTTGCAGGCACTGACCTGTGGTCCCCAAGTCCCTCTGAGCAGATCCTCTGAGAGCCTCCACGGGATTCTTATAAATATGCACAGAGCAATTGCATTTTTCCCCAACACGAAGGAATTCACATGGGCTGGAAACTTGCCAAGTTTAATTCTGACACATGTCAAGGTTAGAATGTTGTAAATGGAGAGGCAGAGTTGTGTCTTGGTGCTACCACTTTGGATCCGAGACTGAGGGGTGACCGGGGACAGAGCTGTAAATGCTGATGCGCGAGTGAGTGCTTTACATACTGATGGGGAATGTTGGTGTCTGTTCATGTCTGCACTCTGTTAATTCTCTAAACCGTTGTAGTGTTACTCTTTCTGTTGGGAATAGCAAGAAAAGACAATCTCTCTGTATTCCCTGCTGCTGGGACATGTGCCTATTTGCTTAAAGACTGGTCTTTGAAATTCGGATGGCAAAACAGTTGTTGAGAAAACAACCATAGCAGTCGACTTCAGAAAACCCTTCTCTCTTTTGAGATATAACTAGATTGGTGATTCGTGTGTTTGTTAATTGCAATAAAGCTGCTACTGTAATTTAGAATGCTTGTTAAGAACAGTCCAACAGTCCTCTAAGGGACGATAGGTAACCCGCAGTGTGTCTGGCGTTGGGAGCTGGTAATTATTTTACTGTAAATGACTCTAACAATAGCCTATTGGAAAACCACAAGAGGGACAGGCTTTGAGGGAGGAGTGTTAAAATCAAGGCTTTTCTTTATTGACGACATTCATCAGCCTAAATTACTGGCAATAAGGTTTCTAGAGAGGTTCAAGTAAAGAAAGGAAAATAATTAAGATTCTTTTCAGTTACTGTAAAAAATTCTTAGTATGAGTGCATCTTATTTAAGGATCATTCTAACCTTCCTTTTAATGGAAGTGTCAAGGTTTCATATTATGTAATGATGGATTTTGCTTTTTTAAAAGGCTGTCCTACCCGATCAGAGACTTGTAAATTTTTCCTGTAGGAATTGCTTGGCTAGTCTCACTAATTTTACATCTTAGAGCTACCTACCATGTCATATTTTGACTTTCATTAATTTTTTCTTTGTTGGGGAAAATAGGTGTAGGTAAAAACCAGGCACAAGTAATACTTTTTGGGTGGTATTGGCAGAGTATATAAAGGAAAAGCTAGAGAAGCACATTTTCTTCCCATGAAAAGACTTTCAAAATTAGGTTTTGGCTGAGGAAGCTCTAGGCAAGTTACTAATTTTTAAAAATTTCAAGAAATACATATAGTACTTAAAGCAAAATGGAGTTTGTTATCAAACTGATGACTCAGCTATATGCACCCTTCCAGCATTAGGTTCAAACCTACTTTTAGTTCTTCCCTTTCACTTCTTCTCTTTATGCCACTCGTGCTCCAGCCAAGCATAACTATTAGTTCTCACACTATTTAGTGCACCTTCGAGGTTTTGGGTGTGATTTTTCCCTCAGCTTTGAATGCTCCTAACTTTAACTTCCAAATGACCAAAGCTTGGGACCCCTTCAGACCCAGCTCCCTCAAGAAGTGCCCCCTAATCAGACAGAATGAATGTCCTCTATCTCTGAAGTCCCACAACAATGTACCTGCACCTCCTGTATCCTCAAGACAGAAGCTCATAAGCTCTATTCATGAGGACTCCACTCCCATGGTAAGATAACTGTTTTTCTGTCCCCTAGCATGTCCTTTAATTTTGAGCTTATTACTCTGTAGTACATTTAGTTGTCCAGATCTTCCCCGTTAGGCTATGAGTTCCAACTCCTCCCATGCATTTCTTCTTCATTCCTACTGCTGCTTTGCTAGTTGAGCTCCTCCTTGTCTGTCTGAGATGGCTGCAGTGACCCCTTTGTGCCTGTCCCTGGTCTTGTGCCCTTGAATCTCTTCTCCACACGGCCCTCTAGAAGTATCCATCATAGGGCAAACCTGACTGTGCCAGTCTCCTCCATGAGACTTTACAGTGGTGTCATTTGCCATGAGAACAAAGTCTAACCTCCTTAGTATGTCAAGTCAAATAAGGCCACCCATGATTTGACCCCATCCATCTCTTCCAGCCCTAGTTCCCACTACTTGGGGCTTCACACCTTACATTCCAGCAGTGCTGAGCTGTTTTTACTTCACGCTAAGGCCTTTGATATGTTATAATTCTGAACTTTTCTCAAGGTGCTCCTTCTGCTTGTAATGTTCTTTGAAACATAGTTAATTTCTGATTATCCATCAAGACTCCATTATCACCTCCTCCAGGAAGATATCTAGATCAGTTAGCTGATCTCTGGGCTCTTATGGCATCTCAGTACATACTTCTGTATTATAATCTTAGTGGTCTCTACAGGGCAAAGGTCATTTCTTATTTATTATTGTATCCTCCATGTCTAGCATTGTATTTGGCACACAGTAGGTTCCCAATAAGTGTTTGAATGAATGGATGGAAGAGCAGAGATTAAAAATACCCCATGGGGGCTTCCCGGGTGGCGCAGTGGTTGAGAATCTGCCTGCCAATGCAGGGGACACGGGTTCGAGCCCTGGTCTGGGAGGATCCCATGTGCCGCGGAGCAACTAGGCCCGTGAACCACAACTACTGAGCCTGCGTGTCTGGAGCCTGTGCTCCGCAACAAGAGAGGCCGCGATAGTGAGAGGCCCACGCACCGCGATGAGGAGTGGCCCCGGCTTGCCACAACTAGAGAAAGCCCTCGCACAGAGACGAAGACCCAACACAGCCAAAAATAAAATAAATAAATAAATAAAAAAGAAAAAAGAAATACCCCATGGGCAGGAGTACAAACCTTGGCAAAGTCAAGACATGAGTTTTATGGCAAAGCTTCTGTTGATAGCTTCCAACTTAAGAGATGACCCTGTGGGGATAAGGGCTAGCAGTGTAGCTCTTGTGGAAGGCTGGTACTGATGCTGTGTAGGTGTCCATTTGGGGCAGGCATATACTTAGTGATAAGAAGGTGACCTTTCAAGATTGAGATAGGTGACTACTGTTGGCGATGATCTTAAGG
Source organism: Balaenoptera musculus (assembly GCF_009873245.2). Lineage (NCBI taxonomy): Eukaryota > Metazoa > Chordata > Mammalia > Artiodactyla > Balaenopteridae > Balaenoptera > Balaenoptera musculus. The sequence goes on from NC_045793.1 coordinate 38,918,865, forward strand.
GGATAGCCTAGAATTTAGTTTTAGTTGGGACTCAGAAGTATGCTGGATTTTGAGGCAGGAAAGTACTTCCCGGGGAATCAGTCTGAAACACAGTCTTGGAGGATTGGTAGAAAGTTGCAGAATAAGGGAAATAGTCACAACAACTGTATGAAAGCTTGGCTATTGCAAAGCTGGGCTGGAACGTTCAGGCAGTGCAAGAGGATTACTGAGCAAATGAGACGCTTTCTTGGAGTCTTTATCTTCTTTCTGCCAATGGCCAGGCTTGGTTTGGATTCTGGCGTGTGTGGACAAAAAGGAGGGCTAAGTGAGACCTGTTGAAAGGTTGGAGCTGTTCTGTGAGAGCAAGCCGAGGCCAGACATTACAGCGAGCTTGGCCAGCCACTTTCTACTTTTGCTCACTCCCCATCTCTATTAACATACCAAAATTTTTGCAGTTGCATACATATCAGCCTATCAGTGCTTAGTTTGGGACTTTTACTAGTTGTTAATAAGCAGTAAACAACACTTGGGATTAAAATGGTGAACAAGACACAATGGTCCCTGTGGAGCTTAACCAGTGAGGTAAACGTACAAGGAGCAAGCAACTTCAAATGTGATTAATCATACCAAAGGCACTGTGCACAGTGACTTGGGAGGACGTGGTTGTGATTTAATTTATTCTCGTGAATCAAGGAAGATTGTTATTAGACATGTCACTTAAGCTGAGATTCAAGGAATGGGGAGTTTGCTAGAAAAAGTAAAGTGGGTGATGTATAGAGGTGTCGTCATAAGCAAAAGCCCTGAGGTGGGGTAAAGAGACATGTGGCGGAAGGCCAGCACGGTTAAGTGGGAGAGTTTACACTGGATGAGCCTGAAGAGATAGTTAGGGGCCTTATGTAGAGGCTATGAGAAACCACAGGAAGGACTTTAGACCTTGTTTTAAAAGATCTAGAAGTCCCTGGAGTGTTTTAACATCACCATGCTTATGTTTTAAGATGATTGCTCTGTCTACACTATGGAAAAAAGATCGTAAGGGGGCAAAAGTAGAAATGGAGTGTCTGATTAGGGAGTCTATTACTTTGTTCCAAGCATGAGATGATGCTGGCCCTGATCAGGGTGGTAGTGGGAATGAAGTAAAGTGTATAGATTGGAAAGATGTATAGGAATAGATTAGACAATTTTGGCCCATTGATTAGATGTGGCCAGAGAGAGAATAATTAAGAATGACTTCTAAGCTTTGAACAACTTGATAGATGGTGGTACCATTTTTTTCTGACGTAGGTTTTGGATAGAGATTCAGTGCAGGGTATTGTGCACTCAGGACGCCCCAAGACATCCAAATGGGCAGTTGGTTAAATGGGCCTGATAATGAGATCGGATGACTCATGGAAGGCATCTGGGTGGATGCAGTTACCTGGCCAGTGGTTTTCAAAGTGTGATTTCCCAGACCAGCAACATTAATATCACCTGGGAACTTAGACATGCAAATTCTCAGGCCCCAACACCGACCTACTGTGTCAGAAAGTCTGAGTGTAGGGCCCAACAATCTGTATTAATAAGCCTTTCACATGATTCTGATGTATGTGGAAGCTTAACAACCACTAGCTAAGGTAATGAAAGGTAGACTGAGGGGGGGAAAAAAGCAGGTGTAGGGCTTATGTATTCAATATATTTGTTATTTTACTCCAAAAGCAGTTTAGTTTGTGATGAACTTTGTTACTCTACATTTGACCATTCCATCAGCTGGGCGTGTCAGTGGAGAATGCAACAGTTTTAACAGGAGCTATGTGGTCCTGAAATTGTACTTTACATTAAGAGTTTTGAACTTGTTCATGTAAGGTAAGAGATAAGTGCTCTTTTCAGAGATGCCCTTTTTGTATGTATAACATAAGCGAAATTCAATTGTTGTATCTTTTTGGAGGACTGAGGATAAACTGCTCTGAGTAAGAAAATAAGCAGATAAATACTTGTGTTTTCATTAGATGGAGGTCTCTTCAGGTCAAAATTATAGTCCGTAAATTGTTGAAATACAGGTATTGTGTAGAAGTTACTTAGATTAAACTCTTGACCTTAGAAAATGCTTTCCAAAAGGTAGGATGCTATTTGGTAAGCCTTTTAAAATTGCTTTTGACAGCTAATTTGCTCACATAATAGAGTAAGGTTTCTCCTCTTGTGCTTCATATTTTTTAAAAGAATTTTTTTTCCTTTATAATGAACTCTGATAAATAGATGAGTTAATTGACGGACTGCATCTGCATAAAAAGAATTCAACTTGCTAAATACAATACTCATGACAAATGGAATGAATCTAGACTCTTCAGTTCTGGGATTGCATTCTGTCACTGTGCTCAAGAATAATATGGAACATTATGAAAAAATGAAAATCAGAACAGTAGGTTTCTTTAAGGCAGCACTGGAGTTTGTTTATCATAATGGGAGGCAGATAATGATAACTTTCAAGTAATGGAAGCTATGCTGTAGTACATTCACTTTTGACACATTTTCTTTGAATGAAGTTTTTTTTTTGTTTTTGTTTTTTAAATGTAAAAGGCAAGCTGGCTTCCTCCTGCCCCCATTTGATGGGCAGCTACATGGTAGGCACTAGAAAAAGCAAACTGGTGGTTTTCAGATCAGTGGGGAAGATACATACACATACAAACACAGATGGTAGGAATAGGAATTGCACAGATTCAAATGCAAATACCAATGAATGATGCCTGAGCTGAATCTTGAAGGACAAGAAGAGTTAGCCAGTATGGAGAAAGGTATTCTAGAATCAGAATACAGTGTGTGGAAACGGCGGATGGATGGAGGTGTTAAAGACCATGCCATATTCAGGGACGTGTGGTTGTCCAAGATAGCATGATCAGAATATTGGGTGCTTTAGGAGCTGCAGCAGTGGTGCTAGAGAAATAGCTCGATACCTGATGGCAAATACCTTCCTGGGCAACACTAAGAATCCTGACTTTGATCTTGAAGCTTTGGGTTTCCATATAAGGATTTCAAAATAGGAAGTCATATACTCAGATTTATGTTTTAGAAAGATCCCTGCATAATATTTTGTTAGTATATTAGGAGGGACCAGCCTGAGATAGGCATGGATGGCTCCTAGGTTTTGGCTTCAAGCAGTAAGTTTGACTATCTCTTTGCCCACTTTTTTCTTTTTCAAGCAAAGTTTGAGGCTTGTACAGGTTACAGACTTGGGAAAAGACCCAGGAAAAATCACAGAGAAGTGCTGATCACACAGGAGGAAAAGAAGAACATGTTTGTAGATGTAGGCGTGACTCAGAAGTGAAGAGAGGGGAGAGTTTCAAATAGGAACTAGTGGCCCACAGTCTCAAATGTTAGAGATGGAATAAGGGCTAAAGATTCTCTAAAGGGAGTGTCACCAGTCGGTTTGAAGAGTGCGCTTTTGAGAGGGTTCTCCGGGTTAGGCAGATGTGGAACTGTGGAGAGCTGAACACTAATTAAACGCTGAAGAATTAGAGTTGAGGTGTATAGTTGTTTCTTTAGGAAGTTGAGCAGAAAAGGAAGAAGGGACATAGGTTGGTAGGAAGCGATGTTATGTGAGAGGAGTGGTTTTCAATTGCAGGAGGCTTGAGCTTATTTATGTGGTTAGGTAAAAGTGCAGTAGGGAGAGAGATTAAAGATGCAGAGGAGAGAAGGAAGCATTGATGGATGACAGTCCTTGAGGGAAGTAGATTGGATGGCATCCAGCACCAAGGTGGTGGGTCAGTGATAGAAAAAAAATAGATGTGCTTGCTCTCAAAGAAGGTGCAAGTAGCCAAGGTATCCAAGGATGGTGTAGCACCAGGTAAGCTTCTGAGGGGACTTTGATTATACTCTTTAGGAAAGCATTTCTATGTGGTGGGTTTGTGTTCTATAAGTCTTCTTTCAGATGAGGTAGTGGGGCTTAGCTGGATTTAAACACATAATTCCATATTTTGATAATAGAATTCCATAATTTACCTCTTCTTTCATGATGTCAACACTGGTTAGTTTTTTTAAACTGTAACACACACTGCGAGAAATTTAAAATTTGTATCTAACATCATCATACACATAGAGAAGAAAATACTGAATTCACTGTAGGATACTTACGATAATTATTTACAACAATCATTTTAAGTAAATACGTCTTTTTATTCTTCAACTATAAGATGAAATAAGGGACTCTCAGAAGAGAGAGGCCGAAGTATATATCAAACACATATAGTTGTTGTATTTGCTACTTGATTTTACAATTATTTGTGTAATTGCATGTTTTTCAAGATAATATGTACTTGATTTGGCTTAAAAAACTCATCATTTGTTCCGTCTTCTCCTAGGAATGATTTTTTTATACACAGATTGCATTTCTTAATGTTTATGTATTTTTTTTTAGGATGATGAGACAACGTAAAAATACAAAAACTTAAAGGTTGATATTTGTTTTGACAAGGAAATGAATCATGTAAAGGTGTTTCTTATATGGACAAATGCTGCTTTTGATATAAATTTTACATGAAAGCCTCCTTCATCTCCACAAACTCTGCCCTGTCATGTAATCAAATCATGCCTGGGTGCGTGATCGCAGACACTGGCAGCTTTGCAGATAGAGCACACTCCTAATGCTGGGGTCCCGAGTCTGGGGTCCTCTCTTCCTCTGTGGTCCTGGCTTTTGTGCCTTATGTGGTCACTGGGCCTTGCTGTACCTACTTTAGAAGCAATAAAGAATGGGCAAGATTTGCAGATGCTTCCAAGTTACCAAGGACCAGCTAAGATAGCAGTTTGTATAGAAATTTGAAGTTTTATTCATATCTCTACCCTAGGGGTATAGTTACCATTTTCTTTTTTTTTTTTTTTTTCTTTTTTTGGTGAGGTTGAATTTTGAAACCAGCAAGTTACCACTGTATTTTCCCATTGCTACCATCACAAAACTAAAACCTATTAGTGGAAGCCTGCCCTGGGCAAAACCATGAAATAGGTGAAGTCTGTCTTAGACCTCTGCTTCCTCCCTTTTCTAACTCTGCCAGCTCCCAAACACCTAATACTTTTGAGTTCCTCCTGCCTGGGAGGCTTCACACAGTGTTAGTGATTGACTGCATCCTAATATCTTACATCTTCCAAGGATATCAGCTTTTAAGAGACTACCTGGGGGGAGTAATATATAACACAAAGGAATAAACCTCTAAGGGCAAAATTTAAAACGTCTTTTGGGGGGGTTGATGATTGAGAAAATTGGGGGCAGAGATCTTCTTATTCTAAAGCTAACGTATAAGTGACTGCTTCCTCTGCTCTTTTTGTAAAGCTGGGGTTATTAATAATTAGTGCTAATTAAAAATTCCTTGAATTATCATACTTAAATATGATAATATACAGGCATGAATGGGCTGGCATTTCCTTATTCTTCTTTGAAGCAGATACTCTGTAATGATAGAAAGAATGAATTGAGACTATTTTTATGCAATGGCTCATGAACTCATAGACATGAGGGAATGATCCTTGTTTAGCATTTCAATTTGTGGTCTATCTTGGAACCATATTTTAATTAACCCAGCCAACACCTTTGTGGGTGGTAAGTAATATCTATCCCTGGAGAATGGTATAGAGAAAAAATGTAGTCTAATCTGAAAGCTTGAGAGGGAAAAAAGAATATTGCCCTTATCAAGTCTGTTAAAGATTAGGTTAAAGAGATAGCTCAAGGTTAAGTCTCCTGCTGAGAAGTTGCCCGGTAAATCAGTGAGAGAATTGCAAGAAGAACATCTGAGCTTCTGGCCTCTTAGGGCATGGAGTCACTGTTTACTTTAAGGCCATGTTTATAATCACAGTTAGTGACCTCAGGAGACCAGTGCTCCCAGCAGTGAAGCAGATGGCATGCTTCCCCCATTACCCTACAGCTCATGAACCATAATGCTAACCAAGTGGGATAGGAATGTTAAATAATAACAAATTAGGCTGTGTTGAAATCATGGCATTGAATATATCTCAGTAACTTTGTTTCCAAAGGACTTTACAGTTATATTTATAACCCATTCAAACTACTTAAAATTCCTCTCATTCCAAATCACTACACTTCTTTTCAATGCTTAAAGAAATAGCTATCTGGTGGGACCATACATATTCTGATGGTGAATTTGTATTTAGAAGGAAGAAAGGTTATCAGCTCCACCACTGGGTGAGGTCCTATTAAAGTTTATAGATAATATAGCATATTGACACTAAAAGGGATCTTGGAGGTTGGGAGGAAATTAATTTGTAATTGAGATCCTTGGACCAAACTCATTATCAAAACCACTCAGATAACAGAGTATTAAATCAGTTAAGGGTGACCTTTGGAGAAACAAGCTTTTTGGAACACTGGAAAGCTAGGGCAGAGAGATTGATCAAGGACACCTGGGCCCTGCTCCGCTTTCTCCATCTGGAAGAGGCTGTGACCTTGCCCACACTGCGTATGATTCAAGAACTAGGAAAGCTGCTGTTTGTAAACATTCCTTTAAATGGAAACATGTCTATAGCAGCATAAGTTCTTTCTGGGTAAACTATTTTAACCATATGTATAAAAGGGTAGTGACATGACAAGGATTTGGCTGTTTCACAGATCTGGCAGGAAGGTCCCATATCCTTGGCTAATTAAATTGGGACTTCATTTACTCCTACAGTAGGCATGTGTAAGTTTAATTAAACCTCGGTTTTACAGATGAGGGAAATACAGTTTATGGAGGAAAAATGACTCGTCTAAACTGACAGATCACCTTAGTGCCAGAGCTGGAGATAGAACCCAGGTCTCTTGACCCTGCCGTAATCATCTATAGCCTCATGACTCGGAAAAGAAAACCCTGACCCCATTAAAACCATTAATTTTCTGTTCATGACACCATCAGATTTCAGTCATTTTGGTCTTCATTCATGTATTCATTAATTTAACAAATACTTAGTAAATCCCTGCAGTGGTAGAGTGAACAAAACAGGTCAAAGTCCTTGCCCTCATGAACCTTACTTTATGGTTGAGGAAGACGGACAATAAACTAAACGAGTAAGATATGATTTAAAGTATGTTTAAATTTGTGTATGTTAAATGGTGGTAAGTGCCACGAAAAAAGAAAAAATGGAAAAGAGGAGTGGGGTTGTGTGTGTGTGAGTGGACTGCTGTAATTTTGAACAGGGTGGTCAGGGAAGACCTCACTGACTGGGTATCCAGTCGTTTCCTCAGTCATCCTGTAGCGTCTACTACTTGATGCGTACAACATCTGTATTTCTTTTCCCATTTCCCTGAATAGAAACAGAAAGCTCCCGTTGCATCTTTTCTTGACCACACATTCTCTCTGTCTCATATTCTAAGACATCCATTATCCTGCCTCGAGCCTGAAGAATCAAACCTGAGTCCTCTCACCCCGACCCGCCTCGTAAGTCTTCCGTGATCCCTCATTAAGCCCAGCCTCGCCACCAGGAGATTCAAGCCCTTTGTGATATGGCGGCATCTCCTCTTCCCGCCCACCTTCCCTCCTGCTTGGACAGGCCACTTTTCCGCTTTTGCTCATTGAATGCTCTTCTGCCAGTTGAAACTCTGACCATCTTTCACAGTCCATCTCAAACCATGTCCCTTTCCGGAGAGTTTTCTTCTGATCTTCCCCCCACCCTGCCCCCGCAAAAAAAAAAAAAAAAAAAAGAGTTCTAGTTTCCTCCTTTAGGGTAAGAATTGGTCTCTTAATCAGCTTTTCATTAGCACAGCTCTTGGTACATAGTAACTGCTCCATGAGGGTTCGTTGAATCAAGTTGAATGATACTTATCAGTTTCCACTGAGAATCAGAAATCTCAACAAAAAGTTGAGATTGCAATCTGGGTTCAATACACTGCTCATGAAAATGTAGCCAAGACATAGGAGAAAAAAACGTTTAATAGAATATATTTTAAACAGAAAGAGGCTTTCAGAAATATAGCCTCTTCTACGTTCAGGGACAGTTGGAGAGAATGAATTCCCCTGAACTTACGTGGGAAGCAGGCTGTCAGCTAAGCCATGTGGAAATGACTCTGCCTTAAATGGTTTTCTGCTAAAATAAGCAACATTTGAGAAATGTTGTCTATATCTTTAGGTTAGTGCTAAATTATCTCACAGCTCTCTGAAGCTCATCAAGTTAATAATTGTTTCCAATGATCTGTAAACAAGCTTGCTTTAAACAATTAACCCTTCTACTTATTTGTATCAAAGACATAGATAACAAAAGATTGGAAGTTGATGGGGTCAATTCAGGATACCTGTGTCCTCGCCCATTGGTCCCTGCCTTGAGTATCATGCTGCACAGCTGTGGGTACCAAAGACTTGCCCCTGGGAGATTTATTATTTTCTCCACCTGATCTACATTTCCCGAGACTTAGGAGCTGCTGCTTCACTAGTGGGTGGAGTCTGGGGGTGCGTGGACAGCTGCGTCTATACACAGTGTCCTGGCAGTAGGGTGGAGCGGTAGCCTCCCTGTTGGCCCCATGAACTTTCCCTGGATGCTAACCTTGCTAGCTGATCTTCTCTGTAACTACTTGGTCAACTTCTGGTCTGTCAGTTTCGGTTTCTGGTTTGTAATTAATTCATGGCTACAGCTGGTATCCACCCCTGAATTTCCCATCCATAACTAAATTCCTCTTGGGCAGAAACCTAAAAAAAAAAATTCCTGCTTCGAGGATTAGTTTCTTCTGGGCAAGTTTTCCAGAAGTGTACTTGCCAAGAGGGAACATATAAAACAAAACAAAACAAACAAAATCTCCATCTGCTGTTTCCAGCAGAAATGATTTGGAAGCATCTTTCCTACCTCAAGGATTAGACTGTGTTGGGCAAGCTAATAGACCCAGATCTGGATCTCTTCTCTTAGGTGAATGAGGCCTTTTAATCCTGCATAATTTTGATGATAGACTTAACTCAGTGCCCTTCTTCATTAAGCACCATTCTTCTTAAAATGAGATCTGTTTAAGAAGTCTCATTTTAAGAAGAGACAGGTAAAAAGCAATGAATTATTAGCCTTTGCAACTCCTTTTTTCAAGTTTTCTGTGTTAATATGTGGATAGTTCACTTTAAGTGTTAATACTTTATTAGTGAGAGATGCAGCTGGGGATTTTTATTAAACTTCGCTGAGTGTGGAGAATCATGACTGTATTTACTATGTCTGTCTGTTAATATACTATTACCGACCCAATCACCCTAGCCAGAACCTAAGGAATCATTTTTAGATAAAAACCTGTGTGTTCTACCTTTTAAATATCTCTTCTTATTAAGGTCACTAGTGATTTCCATGTTGCTAAATCCAATGGACAAATCTTAATCCTCATTTTTCTTGACTGTCAGGTGAGGTGACACAGATGACCATTCCTTCTTCCTTGAATTAACTTTCTTCACTTGGCTTCCAGTGAAGCCATACTCTCCTGGTGTCCCCCCTGTTTCCCTAGTCACTCCTCAGTTGTTCTTTCCTGTTCGTCTTCCTCTTTCTGATCTCTAATTACTGGAGTCCCCCGGTGCTCAGTGCTTGGACCTCTTCTCTAACAACACTGTCTCTTGGTGATTTCATCCAGGCTCATGGTTTTAAATACCATCTAATGCTGATGAAGCCCAAACTTGTATGTCTATTCTAGACTTCTCTCCTGAACTGCAGATTCATACATCCAGTGGTCCACTTTCATCTCCATTTAGATGTCTGATTAGATTCCAAGTCCAAAATATCCAAGGCAGACCTCCTGATCATTCCTGTGAAACCTGCTTCTTCCCTAGTCTTCCTCATCTCAGTAAATGGCTATTTTATCCTTCTAGGTTCTTAGGCTAGAAAACTTGGGTTTATGCTTGATTCCTCTCTTTTTCTTATACTCCTCATCTAATCTGTCAGCAAATCTTGTTGGTTGTATCTTCAAAATATACCCAGAATATAAGTATTTTCCACTACCTCTACCTCTCCAAGCCACCATCATCTTTCACCTACTCATTATAATAACAGGTGTCCCTGTTTTTGCCCTTGGCACCCCATTCTTTTCTCAAAACACAAGTCACAATTACTGTGTCATTGTTTTCACTCCAAACTCTTCAGTGGTTTCCTATCTCTCAGTAAGTGGGAAAGACCTTACAATGGCTTATTAGGCACTATAATTTCAGCCCCACATTTACCACTCTGAGCTCACCTTTTTATGACTCTCTTTCCAATCATAATGTTCAGCACACTGGCCTCCCTGCTATTCCTCTCTGAGCAAACAAATAGGACTAGACTGTCAAATCAGACAAACGTGAATCAGAGATCTTACCCAGCGTTACTCTATTAAATGATGTCAAGGATACAGGCAATCAAAGGGCTTAGGCAAACTAGAGAGAGGTCCAGGATATCAAGGGAAACTCTCAAGGTCCTTCCCACGTTGGACCTGATCCTCTGGCTTAGAATAGATGAGATATCCAAGTGGGGTTCATGAGATTACCCCAGAGAGAAGGAATATTGAAATTATGAAACATCTCCATTTTAACCTCTAGAGAGTTGTATCTATACATGATACAGATATGATATATATCTGATAAAATACTATACAAGGAGACATACCTCACAAATCTTAGGTTCTATTTACTATAGATAATCCTGAACTAGGGACCTCTGGCTACAGGCATTTCAGAGATTGTCTCTTCCTCCTGGGTGAATATCATTCATCTGCTTATTCAGAAGTCTAGGTAGCAAAGGGTTTAGATAGCTAACTGCCTTCTCTGTTACCTTCTTCCAGCCCTTCCCATCCCACCTCCCCACTCTTTCCTCCCACTCATGCAAGCACAGTCCTGCTATAGGTCATTGCACTTGATCTTCTCTCTTACTGAAATGTTCTGGACCCAGATATTCTCGTAGCCTGCTCCTTAACTTCCTTCAGCTCTGTACTGACCTTCTTGGTGAGATTTCAACCCCACTTCCAGATACATTGTTTTCCCAGCATTTTCCCTTCTGTACTTCTTCCTGTATAAAATAGTGTTATTTCACTTATTCATCTCGTTTATAGATTGTTTGTGCCATTAGAAAATAAATTCCATGAGGGTTGAGATTTGTGCTTATTGCTGTATCCCTAGTTCCTAGAACAGGACCTGACAATGGTGGGTTCTCATTCTGTGCTTGCTGAATGGATTACTGTTTCTCCTTCCCTACTACCACTACTATGGTTGAGGACCTCATCATTTCTCACATCGATTGCTGCCGTCATCTCCTAAAAGATTTCTGGCATATTGTTTCCAACGTGATCTTTCTAAAACGCAAAGCTGCTCTGTGGTCATATCTCATTCCTGCTTAAAATTCTTCAGTGGCTCCCCATAGACTTCAGGATAAATTCCATATTTCTTAGCATGACACCCAAGGCCCTGCTTAACTCTCCAACCTCATTGTAGTCTTTCTTTCACTCATGTGCTTTTCCCTTCATTTTGTTCCTGAATTTTTGTGCCTGAAACGCCTATCTGAATCATCTGAATAACTGGTTCCTTGATGACTTAGCCTAAGGCTCTTTACTGTAATGTTTCACCTTATTCCCCTTAGTCTGGATTAAATGTTCTTCTCCAATAGCAACCGTGCCTGTCTCTGCTGTAGCATTTATACATTATGTAATAATTGTCCTCAAATGTATATGTCTTATTCACTAGACTTGAAGCTTCTTGAGTTCTATTCATTTTGTATCTCTAAGACATTTGGTAATTTGATTCATAGTAGGCCCCCAAAATGTGTTGACTATGTGAAGCTCTAAACCAAAGAAAAAAAGGGCATTTAGATTAAGTAGTAGCTTTAAAAAATAGTTCTGACTTGATTACACAAGACACAGAAGACTATCTCCTTAATCAGATCTCATGGTATACACAAGGTGGTATACGCAGAGAGCAGCAACTAAGTAGGTACCCCTCCGAGGGTCAAGTCTGAGAGGGAAATGACATTGCTGGAGTTGGTGAATGCACAGGGAATATTATGCCGTGCATTTACTTCAGAGTAAATGAGGAGGAGACTTGCTCATCTTTACCCCATCCTTAAAGGCTCTGGAAAAATTGGCCACAATTAAATCCTTGTCATTTTATTATATAGGTCAAGTTAAGGAAGTTAATGGGAATTTTTTGACCCACGATCTTGTTATATTATGCTACGAGTCAAGTGTTAGGTAGAGAGGGGCACATTTTCCACTGAGATTCACAACTCTTGCCTTCTTAGAATCTCTATTCTTCATTCCAAGTATCCAAATTTGTCACTTCCAGCACCACACTTTATCATCCCCATGTGTGTTCACACTGAAATCAAAGATTAATAAATGATAATTTTTAAATTACTGTTTTTATCAACTGATATACTAATTTAGGCTGGTATGTTTTTTATTAAACTCATACACAAGGGAAACCTTATTGATAGGGTTAATTGAAAATTTCTATATTGTACTGTATTTTTTAAAACGTAATTTATATTCCTGTAATTTGTAATACCTGTTGCAATTGCATAGCTCTTTAGAGAAAACAATACCTTCCTCATACACTTCACATAAAAACAACTAATTCTTATAAATATTTTTAAGTAATGCAATCCATTATGATTAAAATGTTTTGAGAAATAGACTTATAAGGTATAGAAAAGTATTGTTATGAAAAGATTCTTATTAATATAGATCTTCTCTTGGCTTATAGGTGTTCCCCCAAAATATCAAGTCTTTTTTGCTTCTTTAGTTAAACACAGTCTTTTTAGATCAAGTCAAAAAATGACCTACCTTACTACTAGTTTCTGCTCTGTAGAGAACTGGCCATGGGGCCAGTAGAGCTTGATCTCAGTATTGCAGAATTCAGGTTACAGTTTAGGTAGTCAATTACTTTGCTTCCTCAATTATCTGCTAGTAACCATAAATATAAGTATTGAAAAATGGAATTTTAACATGTTAATTTAAAAATATACTCTTATTCATAAAGCCAGTATTTCAGAGGGGACTGTTATAAATATGAGCCATTACATAGAAGGTACACAAACATGAGAAGGTGCTTAGTGCTTAATTGAAGGCCTTCATGCTGTTTTGTGAACATTTGTTAACAAATATTTGTATTTTACCCTTGACCTTCTTGTTTTCAATCGATTCACCTTTTTTCTTCTCAAGTATGTACATTGTACTTCTTTGTGATCACCCCACATTTGAGGGATGACAAGTTAACTGATCTTCAATTCATTTCTCCACATATCTGCTTCATTCAAATTTGTGATAGAAAGAAGGATATAGGAACACATCTTATATGCGTCTTATCGTTATTTTATTGATGTTCCAGCAATTTATTTATTAGCCTTCATGCAAAGTTGTGGGGTTTAGTAATAATACATTATAGTGCTGGAAAAGAAAACATGCTTTGTTTAATTATTGATTCAAATGTCCTTTGGAAAAAGGTGTTTTAGAGATGTATAGGGCATATACTTTGTACCAGTGTAATCATTCACTGTGTTGTTTAAGCAAATAAGTTAGTTTAAATAAGCTCATAACAAGTTTTTAATTTATAGAGAAATGAATCAGTAGGACAATGAGAGGTGCAAAATCTTAGAAGAATTTGCCTTGAATAATAATTGAAGAATCACTTGAGTACAATCCCCACTGAACTAGCTTTTGTTGGATGAAAGAATGCAATTATATTAAAAATTAATACTTCAGTGTAATATGAAACCAATGCTGCCTGAATTATTATGTGCCAAATTAGGTTGCTGTAAACAATAACAAAATGGGTGACTGTGCAAATGGAAGCACTGAGTTATTTATACTTGCAGTAGCATGTTTAATGAGATGCAGTGAAAGCAGAAAATGTTTAATTTTGTAACGGGTGACCTGAATCAATCTGTCCTACAGAAATGACAGGCTTCGGATTAATTTTCAGTTAAAACAAGGTAACTGAACAACCACCCTTATTAATATACAATATGGACTATTTTATATTACTCTTTTTTAGTAAGAGATATGGCATCTTTCGGGGGAAATATTATAAGTTCCACATGAAACACTGCCAGCCAAATTAAGTCTTGGTTGGTTTTTTTCATTAGAGAATCTGAGAATGATTTGTGTTTCTTTCTGGTTGGATTATATTAAGATCATAATCTAATAAATTCCTTGAAGGGAATACTTGTTTTGGTATTTGTCTGGAATATAATTGTGTGAGTCTAGTCTACTTTTATAAATTATAGGTAGTTTAAGATGATTAAGTTAAAATGATGGACTCGTGTCATATTTAGAAAGATCTCTGGAGTTGATGATCTACCCAGATATTTTTTAGTTAAGTACCTGAAACTGCTTCTTGCCCTTGTGTTTTGCGTCTTTTAGAGGCATCACAATTCAGGTATTTTGAAAACTTCTTTCTCAGAGGGTGTGAATTCAGTGTATGATAATTTGGGCAATTCAGGGCAGAGAGTTGAATTATTGAAGGGCCATTTTGCACCACTTGAGGGGCACTCAGTTTTATGAGTTTCCCGTGATACGGAAAAACACTTTACACTTTTACTCAAATTAAAAAACTTTTCACTCTAGGCAGCCTGGTCCTCTGTGAACAATGGACATAAAGTGAACATCTGTGTGATAATGAGAAGCTGCAAGTATCTTTTAAAAATGAAACCGCTTATTTGTAAAAGTGAAGTGCATTTTGTCTTAATCCTCCTTCAATGGGAGGTTTCCTTGATATATCTTATTCATTTGGAGTTGGCTTCCAAACTGAATTAGAAGAAGAAATAACATGTAGCATCTTATACAATGAACCAAAATGTGTCCCTAACATCACACTTGTAACCACTTTAGTGTTAGGAATGTTATCATATTTCTACATCTGAATTCTGCACAATTGTGAAAGTATGGTATTTTTAGAAAATATTGATTAGATTCAAACATTATTTTACAAATTCAAAAATTACTATAGTTCATTTGTGCATCAGTTGGAGATGTTTGGTTTAAAGGCAAAATGAAGTTTGACAAATGCCATTTTGTTATTCTGTAACTTTGGTAAATGTTTTTGTATTCAAAAACTTAATTAGCATAATACTTTAAAACAGGAAGAGCAGAAGCTATTTTTTTATGAGCTTGCTAGAATATTATCTAAATCAAGCAACTAACTCATTTGTTTTAAGTAAAAACAATCTCACTTTTCCAAAGAAACAACATGCAGTGTTGTTTAATCTCTGTACGCTTTAGTTTCCTTTCAGAGAGAAAATTTTTCATGGTTTATTCTTTTCAGTGACGAGGCTTTAGACTGTTAGAGCTATTGAATATCTCTAAAAAATACAAGAAAAACGTCAAAAGCATTTATTGTTTCCAGAAACATTCCTTGGTTATAGTGGCTTTGAATAATAGAAAGCAGATAAAGCTAGTATGTGGGAGTTATTTTCTGGTTAGAAACAGCATATAGATAGATAACCTTTTCTTGAAAAGAATTTTCATGTTTAGTTAAAACTTTTGGTTTGGGCAATGATTACTACAGATGCTCTCTGTACTCTGATTGTTCTAGAAATGCTCATGTTAACCAGAGCATGAGCTTTGGAATTAGTAGACTTCATTTCAAATCCTGGCTCATCTATCTGTGGCTCCTTTATTTTTTAGATCCTGGACATAGTGCTTACCTTTCTTGAGGCTGATTTTTTCTTCACTTGTAAACTTGTATTCATAATTCGTGACCCCCAGGGTTTTATTAGGGTAAAGTTGACATACATGTGAAATTTTTTGTTAGTTATACACTATAATAATATTATTGGACTTCCCTGTTGGCACAGTGGTTAAGAATCTGCCTGCCAATGCAGGGGTCACGGGTTTGATCCCTGGTCCGGGAAGATCCCACATGCCTTGGAGCAACTAAGCCCGTGTGCCACAACTACTGAGCCCGTATGCCACAACTACTGAAGCCTGTGTGCCACAACTACTGAGCCCGTATGCCACAACTACTGAAGCCCGTGCGCCTAGAACCCGTGTTCTGCATCAAGAGAAGCCACTGCAATGAGAAGCGTGCACACTGCAATGAAGAGTAGCCCCCGCTCTCCGCAACTAGAGAAAGCCCACGTGCAGCAATGAAGACCCAACGGAGCCAAAAATAAATAAATAAATAAATAATGTTATTATTTATTATTGTTATTATTATTAGAAGGTGCTCTATAAAGATATCTTATAATGAATCATTTTAAGTGGAGAATTTTTTTGTAAAATGAATGATCTACACCTTCCTTTTCACCATTCCTCTGTTCCACTAATTTTATACTCTGAAATTTTCAAACACTGTGTTTAAAATTGTATCTGTCAATATTGCACTTGTAATATGTCTGAGAACACATTCTAGCCTCATGGAAAAATACGGTGTTCAATTTGTGGTTGAATTATTTTCTTTAATTATGATATTTGCACTACTTTTGGAAGAGAAATTAGTCTCTCAGTATTGGCACCCATGTTGATCACTATGGGAAGAAATGCTTTAAAAATGTATTGGTAATAAGCTTTGAAGTTTTCTTCACGTCTTTTGGTGCTGAATAATATTCCACTGTTTGGATGTACCACAGTATGTTTATTCATTCACCTACTGAAGGATATCTTAGTTGCTTCCAAGTTTTGGCAGTTACCCATAAAGCTCTTGTAAACATCTGCATGCAGGCTTTTGTGTGGACATGTTTTTATTACTTTGGGTAAATACTGAGGTACTTGATTGCTACATTTGCAGTCAGCTATGATTATAAGTAAAACAAAGTTTGAATCCCAGTTAGGCAAAATATTAATTTCCAGTGAAGAATCCCATTGTTCCCATTAGTAGGCATATATTACAAAATAAATCTATCCAGTTATTATTTTGGGGGTTTTTAAAAATAAAAATGTGAGGAAATGGAAAAAAATGCACTGATGTTAGTGATTATAATAGTAGGGGTGTTGGAGTGCAGGTGGAATTGCTTACATAACTAGAAGTTTTCATCAGTCTAGAATTACTTGATGTATTAGTTTGGAATATAGATTAAAAATAGGAAGTGGTTATATCTGGGTATGGGATTGTGGATAGTTAAAATTTTTTATATCATGTTACTTGAATTTCATTTGAGAGTTGCATATAAGTTTACTATGTAAATTAGCATTGATAAGATCTGAAGATTATTTTCCAGAAACAAAGTATACAGACTAGATAAGCATTTGTATGTAGCTTGATTTTTCTTTTTTTTTTTTTGTCTATAAAATGTTAACACATTGGGCTCATCAGTTATACAATAAACTAGTATTAGGTATACTGACAGTCCACCATGAGGACTGAAGTAGTACTGTGAGTACAGTACTGGGCAGTGCAATGTCCTATTTCAGAGTGTCATTCATGAAATAGCATCCTTTTGTTCATTTCTGTTTACCAGATCAGAGATTGATAGGTGAATTAAAAAATGTTCCAGAATGGCTATGGTCTATATTTGTAAGCTTTCCTCTTTGCGGATTTGCATATATTCAAAGGCTTTTAGGATCATTCCGGAATGCTTAGGACCGTCCACTTTACTTTGAGATGAGAAAATTCAAACCAAACAAAGGCAAACAGATTTCTGCCCAAATGAGAACAGGTTAACTTACTTTTCTCTACCATTAATAGCCACCAAAGCAAAATTTTTATCACTCAGAAATCTCTTCCAATGAAGGTATCTGGGGAAAAAATGTTCAGCTCAAATCTGAGATAACTTGATACCTGTACTCTGTGTCTTAATGAATTTGTTCTAAATGATCTTGTTATCTGTGGCATTACATAATTTCTGCAAATATTTTTGTGTGGTACTTTAGCGTTTTGAGAAACATTGATTTAGTTGCTGTTTAAAAATTAATGTATTTCACCTAAGAGTCTTGATTCCTGGTTTTCTTTAAATGTTATATCAGGGCATGCTTCACCTAAAACTCTGCCTGGCAGCGGTTTTGGGGACTGAGTTATCACAGGTCCTCCTGAGTTCACTAAGGGCACCACTGGGCCTGTTCACTTGCTTATATTACTTGCCTGGCTTTTGAAAGCATTTGACTTCGTGAGGTTTGGCCTAAATACTTGTCTGACTTTAGATAAAGTTGTTTGTAGCAGGTTTTGAGAGCCTTAATACAAGTTGATACATATTTTGTGATTCTTTGGTAACTAACTTTGACCCCAATTAGTTTGTATGATTTTACTGAAACACAATCTTTAGATTCCCCTGACAAAAGCTCTTGGAGGGGTTCCTTCCATATATCATTGATGTTGCTTTTCATGACCTTGGCTTTGCCTTTCTCTAAAGGGCTTTATTTTCTGGCAGTCCCCACAGCCAAGCAGAATCACATCTAGCTTCTTACCTCTGAGCCTTGCGTGTTCCGATGTCTGGAGCACTCGCCCAGCCTCGTTCATCTGGCTTCACGTCGTCCTCCTCCTCCCTGGACAGCCTTCCTCACGCTCCCTCTTCTTAGCTTGCCCACTATGTCTGGCTGAGGGCGCGTTGAGACCTGACAGGCGCCATCTTTGTTGCACTCTATACCCGCTCACTGCAGGTGAATATGCGTTTAGTAAATGATTCTTAAGTTTTTCTCGTGTCATTTATGAGTCATAGTTCCCCCTTGGCATTGACCTTTAGGTAGTTTACATTTGGGGGAGTGTTTCATTTTAGTGGAGGAACGATAGACCTCCCCCAACCATGTCCCACCGCATTCCCCCCACCTCCTCCCCTACCCCTCTTCCTCTTGCTTCCTGTAAATACTCTAGGCGAGACCTTTTATCACATAGAATTTTATTGGATTACAATGTCTTTTATCTTCCATATTCTCTTTCTTACCATATTTTCCACTTACAATAAAGTTGGAAACATCTGTAGAAATTAGAGGAAGCCTAGGCAACATTAGTAAAATTTGTGAAATTTTTTAATGCTCATCATATCATTTTTACTTTAGAAAACATTTTATATAGACTCAAACTAAATCTTCGTTCTTGTAAATAATGACATTGTCGATCTTAGAAACTAGTAACTCTTTAAATATATTTCCAGAGAGACTCTAAGGTTTTAGAATAATAATAGAAAACACCATTTTCTAACGATTGGGACTTGAAAAAAACAAGTTCATGAATCTGAAACAATATCAAAAGATATCTCTGAATAATTATCTGCATATTGTGCCAATATTACTAATTTTAAATAGACTCTTCACGGGTTCTCAAAAATATAATTTTAATTTAAATGTTCAAAATGCCCAGTTTAGTGTTGGCTCAAGCCTAATGCAATGTTGGAGCCACATATTATTCTTTAGAGGCTGGTATTCGTTTCCTCTCCTGCCCTCCATCTCAAATTATTCCCTGTCCTTTTTCCCTTTTCCAATGGCAATGTCCACTAACCTTTATCTTCTCAAATCTTGTGACAACTATTTAAAATACTCTTGTGACAACATTTAGGGTGCTTGCTCATCTGTCATAATACTTTCATATCTCTGTAATCTGTTTGCCAAGTCTGAGTTGATACTGCTCAATTCAGAATTTTTTTCATTGGCATATTTCTAATAGCCCCATACCCATTCATAAATGCGGGTGTGCACATGCACACTCTTTGACTTTATTTCTCATGTTGGTTGATGATGCTTACCTTTTACGTGATATATGATCATCCCTACCACCAGATGAATAAACCATTGCTTCATTTGAACCCATTCCTGAGGGAGAGAATCCTGCATGTGAGTTTGGGATAGAGAGGATGATCATTCTTCAAACTCTTGAATGACCTACTTTAAGAAGCGATGAGGGCTTCCCTGGTGTCACAGTGGTTAAGAGTCCACCTGCCAATGCAGGGGACACGGGTTCGAGTCCTGGTCTGGGAAGACCCCACATGCTGCGGAGCAGCTAAGCCCGTGCACCACAACTACTGAGTCTGTGCCCTAGAGCCCGCGAGTCACAACTACTGAGCCCACGTACCACAACTACTGAAGCTCACGCACCTAGAGCCCGTGCTCTGCAATAAGAGAAGCCACCGCAGTGAGAAGCCCACACACCACAACAAAGAGTAGCCCCACTCGCTGCAACTAGAGAAAGCCTGTGCGCAGCAACGAAGACTCAACACAGCCAAAAATAAAATTAAAAAATAAATTTAAAAAAAAACGATTATTGGTAAGATTCTGAGATATGTTCTCTTCTTCTTTTGTTAAAGCAAATTCTGTTTCTCTTTTCTTGTCATAGCTTTCACAGATATGAGGTGTTTTGTTAGAAGAGAGTATACTAGGTGGGCCTTCAGAGCAGATCTTGTATTAGGGAATAAAACACATGAAGAAAGCAGTGACAGAGTGGCATTATGTTTTTAGATGGAAGATGGAAGTTCAATAGAAATAGTACTGTTCTCCCAAATGGATAGCTTTTATCTTTAGAAGCAGTTTGTAAATTTTTAGTAACAAGAAGCAGATGTACGGAGTTAAGTCTTTTACTTCCCTTAAGTTGAAAATTTTACTTCTGTAATGGATGTAAGCTCCCTGTCATATAGGATTATAGCCCAATACATGAAGGACTTTAAGATCTATTGTTGTTGAAATGACTACTCTCCATGCAAGAATATCAACCTTAACAACTTGAGAATTTGCTAGTGCAGTGTTTGTTCCTGACAGTTTGCTTCTGTTATATTGCAGCTTTTAATTCTATAAGAGATTTAGATGGACAATTACTCGTGATGGTGAACACTTGCAGCATAATAAGTATTTCATAACTCAACATATTAATAAATATATATTTCATATTCAGAATAATATTTCTGGAATGATTGGCAAGTGAACGAGGCAACATCAAGTTTAAAAAATGCTGTTTCTTCTGAAGTGAACTGCTGTTTACTTGGGATAAAAAGAATAAGGCAGGTTTTTCGATAACAGTATTTTTCACCTTTAGACACTTGAGTCAGAAGAAAAGTGCACAAAAAGATTTGTTATAGGACAAAAAAATATCATACAGTCCTTTCTTCCCTAGTAAAATACAGCTTACTAAATATAACAAAATAAGAAATGGTTATGGAAGACAGGATGATAGGTTGTTTCTAAATAATTGAATCATTATGGCAGATAATAGTATGTCAGAACCCAAACTTAATTCGTTGAGGAATATTTATACGTTTACTTCTCTTTGCTTTTTGGAAAAATTCTAGCATGTTCCTGTTCCTAGCCTCCCAAATTTGCTCTCCTTCAATCAGTAGTCATGGTCTAGCTGTGCTTTTGGCTTTGGTTGAGTTGGAGGAGCATTTAGAGTGATCATCTGACACATCTGGAAATTTGGTGATGCACAAGGCCTTCAGAACTAAGAGAAATGGTTAAAAAAAAAAAAAAAGCCCCAGACAGCTCATTTGCATAACATGAATGGCTCACTAGGTGAAATACAGCTGATGCACAAAGTACACGGGCAGTTCAGGTGAATGAATTGTTCTCTGTGGCCTGTTAGATTTTTTTCTCCACTTCAGTAACTGCTTGGAAATGAAAATCATCTGGGCCCCTGGGTTGTTAAGTATTGTTGTCGTGCAGTTCCCTTTTGTTTTCTTTTATGCTCAAGAGTTGGAGCTATGAAAGGCAGCTTCATTTATTGTTTAGTTGAATCAGAATGACTGCAATTCCACAAACAAATTGGACTTCAGTTAGGAGTGCTTTGTTATAAATAATCTTGGAAGAGATTGGATTCTTTCCTAGCTGATACACTCAGCTGTATGTTAAAATCAAAATCTCAAAGGGATTGATTTATTGATGATCTGAGTGATAGCTGAGCAACATACACCTGTCCTCATCCTGCTCTCTCTTTGCTGTCTCTAATTTCCTAAAGTGTATTCAGCAAAAGTTTATGGTAAGGGAAATAAATATTCTATTTTCTGAATTATTCTTTTCATTTTAGCCTCCACTTAAAAAACAAACAAACAAACAAAAAAACACCAAAATAGTTCTACAATGCACAACCTTTCAGTGAATACTTCTTCATGATTTGGAAAGAAAACCTGTTTCATAGATTGGTTAAGGGCATTTTTCATGGTTGGGTTAGGTGAATCATATTTTCCACATACAATGTTAGGACATTTTGAAATTTAACAATATGTTTTTTGCTACCGGCTTCAAATACCTAAGCAATACCTGTAAACACCTCCTTTCATTGACTGTAAAAAAAAAATTTTTTTTTTTTTTTTTGTCCATTAAAGTGTATTTATTAAAGGGTCCATTAAAGTGCTTCAAGTTATTTGGTGCATAAATCATCTGGAGACATAGAAAATCTGGTAGTTTCCTCCTTGGTGGAAAAGATATATGTGTGTATGTATGTATGTGTGTGCATATGGCATGTAGTTTGTACTTACATATAAAGATAAAAGTGAAAACTGAGTATACATTTGCTTAGATCTTGGTCCTTAACTATAAATGCCATAATAAGTAGCACTTTGCTTCCTTGATTCATAAATGCTATTGTGGTCAGTTATACTGTCAGTAACAATCATTTCATGTAAGTAGGCTAAGTTGGCATTAATTTTCTTATACATTGTTTTTTTTTAGTTATTAGCACCTTTAATTATTATTTATTTATTTATTTATTTTTTTGGCTGTGTTGGGTCTTCGTTTCTGTGCGAGGGCTTTCTCTAGTTGCGGTGAGCGGGGGCCACTCTTCATCGCGGTGCGCGGGCCTCTCACTGTCGCGGCCTCTCTTGTTGCGGAGCACAGGCTCCAGATGCGCAGGCTCAGTAGTTGTGGCTCACGGGCCTAGCTGCTCCGCGGCATGTGGGATCTTCCCAGACCAGGGCTCGAACCCGTGTCCCCTGCATTAGCAGGCAGATTCTCAACCACTGCGCCACCAGGGAAGCCCCTTATACATTGTTTTTTTCTTGCTAGATACTTTATGTGTGTTATTTAACTTGAAGTAAATATTATTTCCTTTTTTACAGGTGAAAAAATTAACATTTAGAACTGTTAAGTGGCTTATCCTCAAAACACACAGCTAGTAAGTTGTAGAGCCGGAATTTACATCTGTGTCTATCTAGCTCCAAAGCTTATGTATTTCACCTTTCCTTTCTACTCACTGTCTCGTATAGAGATAAAGTTGTTTTTTTTTTTAATTTTTTTTTATTTTTGGCTGTGTTGGGTCTTCATTGCTGCGCATGGGCTTTCTCCAGTTGCGGCGAGCAGGGGCTACTCTTCATTGTGGTGCGCGGGCTTCTCATTGCGGTGGCTTCTCTTGTTGCGGAGCACAGGCTCTAGGCGCGTGGGCTTCAGTAGTTGTGGCATGCAGGCTCAGTAGTTGTGGCTCACGGGCTCTAGAGCACAGGCTCAGTGGTTGTGGCGCACAAGCTTAGTTGCTCTGCAGCATGTGGGATCTTCCCAGACCAGGGCTTGAACCCGTGTCCCCTGCATTGGCAGGTGGATTCTTCACCACTGCGCTACCAGGGAAGCCCAGAGATAAAGTTTTGACAAAGCAGATCATATTTTCAGTTTGATACATGATAGAAAACAGTGGTGAATGTGTTTAAAGCGACCTTGTTTTGTTTTTGGAAAGATCTGTTTATAAATTAGAATTGTTATTTTCCTCAAATGAGGCACACCCATGGTGACTTGGAGTATATTAACATGTTTTAGATGAATACACTCTTATCCATAATATTCAAAAGCATATTAAATTAATAGTTTTAGAAAATAAGATGCAAATGTGAATTAAATGTTTGTCTAATTCAAACATAAAAACATAAAGTATTGTTACCTTAAGGTGTTTTGAGCAAGAATGTGCACATAACACTGTAGGATTGACCTGTGCTGATGTGCTGTTACTATTGTACCACATGTGTTTTAGGTGCTCTATGGTTTACCTTTTAAAAACATTTAATGTTCATAAGGTGTAAGGTCTGAGTAGGTCTGATGTCTAATGTGCCGTCGATAAACAGTTCATTGGGGCAGAGACTTAGGAGTGGGGGTTGGAATGGGAATGATGATGTTTACTTTTTCTGACACGCCACTAGCATGCTTCAGAAAGAAATTTAGCAAAGCTAATTGGAGAGACTACCAATACTATAAATTAGGTCCATAGCTTAGACTTGTGAGTACTAGCCTTTATAACAGACTTGACAGCAACACAAATCTGTTAAAAGAAAATGGAACTGTCCTTGACATGAGATAATGGGATTGTCATAGATACAACACGTTGTGCAGTTTTTCCTTTTAATTACCGTATGAGAAGAAAATCATGTTTTGCAGCTGGTCCTTCTTCATTTTCATTTGCCTTGACTAAATCTCACACCTAGGGGTTTGAAACATGACAGACAACAGGTGTGAATCTGTATCTAATAAATGACTGTAGTTTCTGTCCTTCCTTTAAAAATTGGCTATGTTGTAAACATCTGTAATACTAATCAAGACAGCCTTTTTCCCTTACTTTGCATACCATCGTTAGATTATATGTCTGAATCAAATCACAAACTTAAGTCAAGTTATTAAATTACTCTTGCTAGAAGAATAGATTTTAAAGGAATGATGAGTTTCAGTCAGTTAAGTGCAGCTGGCAAGCAGCCATTCACTATGGCCTAGCGTGACATTGATTTTTGACTGGAAGAAATGGAAACATAGCAGTAGCTGCGTATCCTTAAGGAAACATTCTATATTATTGACGTACTTTGTCTCCTTGAAAGCCACTACCAAAACTTTATTCAAATTGAATTTTGATTGTACTGGTAAGGAAATCTATTCAGAGTCGAAGTCAAAACATTCATTATTGTGAAAATAAGATGCTAATCCCAAACTCTCACCTTAACAACTATTTCTACCACTGTTCTTTAAGGACACAAGGTGTTTTATTATACACAAGACCTCTTTTTTTAAAGCAAAAATTACAAAATACACTTAATTACATTTAGTAGGAACACGTGGGCTGACTCATTGTGCAGATTAAATAGACTGTCGAAACAAAATCAGTTGATTTGGCTCATTTTTTTTTCTCCTACATTTTCTCCAGTGATTACTGCTCTCATCTACTTGCCAAATTGATGGGAGTTGGCAGTAAAAAATAAGCAGTTGAAAATGTGGGAGATTAAGTTTTCTGAATTTCATAGAGGGTCATCAGAGGGAAAGATTACAAAAAGAGTTGGTCTTAACGGGTTGATAGGTTGCATTATGAATTGTCTGTTTTCAGTTACAATCACCTAGACCTAATTTTAGAACCCTTGCCTTAAGAGAGTGTTATTTTTGTTTTCCATATTTTGATAAATACGGTGGATTCAACAAAGAAGGTGTTTATAATTCTTGCATGATTTGTCTTTGTCTTGTCATTAAGTGTCAGAACCTTAGATTCTAATTGTATTAAGTCTGTGAAAATTAACAGTGGAAAGTGGTACAGTGTTTAATTTGCATAAATTAGGCCTTGTTGAAATTAGTGTCTAGGATATTGAATATTGGCTTCAGGGTCTGATCATACTGAATGCTGTACATAATAAAGTCTATTTGTGTAAGGCAAATAAATGAAGGGGGTGGTTTCAGGGACAGTAGGTAGTATTTAGTCACAGCTGTAGCTTGGATAACAAACTGGCTATGGGATAGTGTTGAATTTAATGGGGATTTGAGCCAGGCATTCTCATTCCAATTGGCAGAGACCTGGAATGAGTCCAAATTTGCATATGCGGAAGATGTTCTGAGGCAGAGGCCCTGGAAGGGCTGCTGCTGCTTTGGACGTAATGACAGCAAGCCTGATTCATCTTCTTCAGCTAGGTTGGGGGGTGCATCTTGATCTTCTCTACTCCTCCTCCACTCTGATGATGAAAGCTACAATTATTGCAATTATGGCAAGTATTACACGCATTCCCACTTAATTTTCAGAATAATTCTGAAAGGTAGTTGTTATTATTTTTACAGATGTGAAAATTAAGATTCAGAGAATTTAAAGAACTTAAGGTCATTCAGCTAATAAGTGACAAAATTTAGACTCAAACTAGGTCTGTCTGATTGCAAAACCTTGACTTTTCCATCCACCACCACTATTACAAATTATCAAAAAAAATTAGAATAATTTTTCTCTGTAACATGTCTATATTGGGTCAGCTTTCAGTTCAGCTTACATCATAAAAGCTATTTTCCCACATGACTATTTTACCTTCTAACAGATCTTTATCACTCATATTCTTCTTTTAGGTCATTTGGAGTGGGGGCTTAAAAGGCAGGCAGCTGCTGGATTCTGTTCCTAGACTGACGCTGGAATCACCCCTGCCCTGTTTTATCTGTCTCTACAAGCTTGCAAGTGATGCTTTCCTGCGTCTCCCATCTTTCAGGCTTTTATAATATTAAGTTATTGAGTGTGTGCCATATATAAGGCTCTGATATATAGTATTAAATCAGTAAATCACAGAAGAAGGAGAAAAAGGAAGAGGATGGAAGAAAGAAATTTGTTAGTTTGGGAAATTGAACATTTCAGAGACAGATTGGGTTTACTCCAGAACCCGCCTCACCGGTCTGTCTCTGGTGTGCTGTCTGTGTTACTTTCCCACTGAGCTGAGGTCTCCCCAAGTGATGGCTCCTGACTTCATATACAACTAAGTGATTTTTCTTTTTTTTTTTTTTTTTTAGCTTTGAGGCATTTTATTATCAAAAGCTGGTACTCATATACATAAATGAGTAAGAACTTAAAATTCATCATACATTTACTTCATTTTTTAGCTTGACCTTCTAGTAAATCTTTAGCTTCATTGATTTTGGCTGCTATATAAGGAGATCCTCCCTTGTCTGGGTGATTTAAAAGCATAATTCATCGATGAGCATCTCTTATTTTTCCCTTCTTGGCAGTAGGGCTTACACCTAGTATTAATGCTGCTTCCCGTTCTGTCATTTTGGGTTCAAACCCACCTCTGTAATAGCCACCACTGAAGGCAGATTTTGGTAGACTTTGAAAAACTTGTTTTACTTGAGGCTCCATAGGCTTCATCCTTGCAAAGCGTAACAGGCTGCAAATCCTGCAGCAGCAGTGGTCAGTCCAGCTGCTACCACTGTACTGGCCACGGTTCCCGCTCGGCTCCTCTGCTTCCGCCGGGAGCGCGGTTCATCCCACCCCACCAACTCTGCGCCTCTCGATTTTTCTTTTTTTTAAAAAAAAAAAAAGCCCCCCAAATGAGTCAGTATGGTGAATAATTTGGAAAAAAGTATGCATTTCTGTGAGATTTGTAAGCTACTTTCATTGGTGTTTGTGAATCCTTTAAACTGAAGATTCTTTGTTCCCGACATTCTAAACTGCTTCTAGGTCCACAGAAACAAACACACTGGCAAAAATTCTATATCCTAACTTCTCTCTAAATTTCATAAGAAGGATAATTGAAGTGTCATTATGTAAATTCAAGTTTTTTTGGTCTATACTTAAAACTGTGAAGAAAATAGTTGTAGGAATATTAGGCATGTATTCATTCATTCCACATTTATTATTTCTTTTGTATCATGTGTGATATTGAATCTTTTTGTGTGTGAAAATGATTTTGTTTAGTCGGGGTTTTTATTTTTGAGGAGTTTTTTTCCCTGTTTTCCATTTTGAATTGTCTTACGATTCAAATTGACTTTCTAGAAGGCACTCTGAAATTTGGCAGTATTCCTTATAGAAAAAATTAGTATACTTGACAGTTGTATTGTATGATATTCTGTGAGAAATTCTCAGAGGAGTATCTCAGTTATTTTCAAAGCGTCTCCACTTAAAAAACTTTTTAATGAGCATTATAGTAATATTTATTCATGATTCTCTGACTTACTTTATTTTGCTCATTTACTCAGTCGTCGTTGATTCATTCGTTTTCAGTTAATAAATATTTACGAAGCCCCTAACACACGTGTTGCTCTTGGTAGATGAAATGGATATATTTCCCTTATGACACTTATCCTGTGTTGGGGAAGACAGATTAAACAAATAAACACACTAAGTTGACAACTGGTGTGAGGAAAAGAACTGTGTTATGAGAGAGGCAGCAACCCACTTGAGAATGAGCAAGCAGGGAAGGCTTCATTGGGGAAGTAAAATTGAGCAGAGATCTGATGGATGCTTAAGAGTCATTTAGCGCCATCAAGATGTGGGAGAAAGGCTATGTACATGTAGTTAGCCCTCTGTAGCCACAGATTTTGTATCTGGGGATAAGGAAGGCAGACTGGACTGTGTCATTTTATATAACGGACCTGAGATTTGCGGATTTCGGTATCCATGAGTGGTCCTGGAACCAATCCCCCCACAGATACTGAGGGAGGACTGTACCCTAAGGAGGGAATGAACTGGCCTTTTTGGAAGAACCAAAGAAAGCCTGTGTGGTAGTTAGAGTAAAGGCTAAAGTAATGCAAGATGGGGTTTGCCATTTGACGATTTTCATTTCCAAGCATGAAGTGAAGTTTGCTAAGCTTTCATGCATTGTTTATAGTAGTAGGAAATATGTGATGGTGTAAATATCAGAATAATTTACCTTAACCATTTGAAAAATGGAGACAGCTTGGTGTTACGTTAGTTGTCAGTTTTTAAATGCTTGGAAAGGTAGACAGACCAAGTAATTTGATTGCTGTCGGACTTGTGAACAATTCTTGGTTTTAGTTTTATAAGTATTTTTCCTTTGGTTTTGCATGTACACCCATACACCACTTATTTAGCTGTTTTTCTTTTAAGGAAATCTTGTATTGTTTATTAAAGTGTTTAAGAAAATCTCTATCAAAATTTTTATTTACCTACCATATTATCTTTAAAAAGGCAGGGTGGAGTTAATTTCCACATTTGCTTTGTGTGTTATCTTCTTGCAAAATGAAAACCCAAAGTCTTTTTCCAGATTACTGTTTTAAACTAAAGTAAAACATAAGACATACTAACCTATGGGTTTTTGGGTGTGCACGAATGTGATTCTTTCAGGGACAGTGTGATCCTTTGTCTAGCAATGTAACCTAAATATTTTATTAAAGAGCTGCTGGAAGTGAGCATATGTTTTGTTTGTGACTAGTAGAATTCCTTTTGTATTTCACCGTCCAAAACTATTAACTCCTTTATTATGATATTTATTATTATAGAAGATTCCAGTTGCATTCTTTGTTAAACTAACTCCTCTTAAGTTCTGCCTTGTGGTCCCAAGTGTTGTCTTGAGAATGTTTTTGTCCCTTAAGGTGACTTGAAATTCTTTGTTGCTTGGGTGTAAAATTTAAATATATTCTCTCTTTATTCCTTCCAAACTCCAATATATTACTAGTTGACTAATCTGATAAACTGGTTAAGGGGAATATGTTTATTGGTTAACGCTAATGTCTTGTACCTTAATTAATTCTTTCACTAGTTTAAAACCAAAGGAATAACAAATGCAATAGAATATTACTGTGAGTTGAACATAAGAGATCTAAAATATGTATATACTTCATAACTTTTTCTTAATTTACGTTTCTTAAGTACTGTTGTAGGCTAGATATATTATCTTAAAAAATGGCATTTTTGTCATTCTGCTATCCTATCTGATTGCTGTGCCGAATTCCTCGTCTGAGCTCCAGACATCTGCATCTAATTATCTGCCTGACATCTCCCCCTGTATATCTCAAAGGCACCTCACACTCAGCATGCTGCAGACTGGACCAGGTTCTCTGCCAGTGTTTTCTATCTTAGTGAAGAACAACCACAACACATCCAGTTGTATAAGCGCCATGTCTCAGATTTATCCTTGAAACCTCTTGCTACCTCATTCCTCATATTGCTTCCACCACAAAGTCCTATTGATCTTATGTTCATCCACTGCCATCCATCTCCAGTGACATTATCTGAGTCCAGGACGACTACAGGCATTGATTAACCTGTGTCTCTTCATCTACTCAGCTTCATATAACCTTTTGTCCCACTTGATCCAAAGTGATCTTTTGAAAATTCAAGTTTACTATCATGTGAATAGCCTTCATTATCTTCACTTATTTTAAGATGAAGACCATAGTTATTAAGGTAGCCTAAATGTCCCCATAAAGTCTGTTATCTGCCTGCCTCTCTAGCCTCACCCTCCCCATTTTCATGCAACATTTGAAATAAAATAATGTATGCAAAGAAACCTATAAGTTGTAAAACAAACAAACAAAAGCACCAAAAAACCAAACCAAACAAAAAAACTGGACAACCACGAATCTGCCCCCCAACTTAAAACTCACTGCATCTCCCTGTGGGTGCCTCTACATTATCTTTATTATCATTATGTCTTCCTGAGATGTAAACACTATGCTGAGATGTAAACGCTATCCTGATATTTGTATTTTTATAAACCTTTGCTTTACAAAAACAAATAGCATGATCAGAGAGAGAGTGAGAGAGAGATTGATTTTCCTTACTTAGAGATTTCCCTTACCATCAGTGCATTAAAACTGTTTTGTTACTGAGTCTACTTGTATGACCATTGAAGGTCTCCTCAAGAGTTAGTCCCTATGTATCCTGAGGTGAAAGTCTTTTTCAGATTCCTTTGCTTACTTAGCTGTCTATATTCCAGCTTCATTGACTGTTAATTTTTGTTCCTTGGTGATCTCTCGTTTTTCCCTTCTTCCAATCCCTGCCCATCATAGGGATTCTGTTGCTTTTGTCGATCTCGCCTGCTCCCTGTTAACATCTGCCCATTCTTTACTCCCAACTCAAGCATTTCTTTTCCAAATAAAGCTTTCTTTGTCCCCCTTCCTCAGTAGCCCCAAGCCCAAGTCAGTTTCCTTTGTTCCAGATATTCCTAGGTCTGCATTTCCTTTCTTTAGATTGTTAGATTGTACCTTATTTTGTAATTGCATACTTGGTAATGTGTTTGATTACTGCCTCTCTCTCTCTTTCTCTCTCCTGCACCCACTCACTAAACTGAGGAAAGGATATCATGGCATTATAATATCTTTAGGGCTTGACACAGAGCTTGGCATCTGAGTGGTGCACAGCAATTACTTAGTGAAAAAAGAAAAGAATGAAGAAATGAATGAGTAAATGTAACTCTACCTCAGCCTGAAGTTTCCTGTAAAACAGAGCTAGCATTGTCCCACATTCATTTTCTTTCAAGATAAGCTATGAAGTTTAAGGTTTCTTGAAATTATACAACACTTTTATAATATATTAATAGTGTCATCAAAACTATTTTAAAAATAAAGGTAAAATAAGTACTTGATCTCATTGATCTTCCTTCTGCATTTCTTTGCTTTTCAGTCTCTTTATTCCTCAGATCCCTATGTGATCTAGAGTATGGAGGACCTTGCTAATGTTTGAGTTGATATCAGACCTCAGTAGGTACTTGTGAAGTGAAGAAGTGAATTATTCACAAGACAAGAAGCTATCCTTCACGTGTATTAAATTGGTTGTAGAATGATCCAGTGATGAAGAATACTGAGCACCAGGTACCCCACTTTCATCATTAAAACAATGCCCTAAGCACACCTTTGTCTTTTCTATGCCATCATAACAAATAAAGACCTTGTTACTTCATCAACTCATTATTGTTTGGTTTCTATTTGGTGAAATCCGAAGAGATCTTCTGTGGTTATGGTTAGAAATTTATTAAAACATGCAAATCCCTGTTCCATAAAACTCAAAATAAACCATATGCTAGCCATCCTACACTATCCAGGGTCCTTTTTGGAATTACATCTAAGAGCTGAGAAAATGTAACACAGAGATTTTTACCAAAGCTTACATAATCTTCAGTTCTTTACATTTGGGCTTTCTCTGAGCATTTCTCCAATGTAACATTTCCTGTATATTTTGACATAGTAAATGAAAAAATGCTTCTAGTTGAACCTTATCAAACATTTGCCTTTGAAATGCAAAAGCCTAGTGCACCCTAATGGCATGGAGTATTTTAATATATGCAATAATTCCTTTTCTCTTTTAGTCAAACACCCTGGAAATTCCTCATTAAATCCGATTTTATCCCTCGTTGAGGTCATTCCCCATGATAAATTAAGCACTTAAATGACACATGTTATCCTAGAAAGATGGAAGATGGCTGGGAGGGGCCTGGGGTGAGGTGGTATGGGAGCATTTGGAACATGTGTAGCACGTTCAGCAGGACCTTTGCTATCAGAAACCAGGGAGGATTTCAACTCTAAGAAAAAGTAGTTTCCTTGATTGCCTGACTGTAATTTTCATACCCAGAGCTGATAAAATCATAGCTGGTACATATGTATCACTATCCTAACCCATTGTTTAGATGCTTTTAATAATTGCAGTATTTGAAGTACAAACTACTAGGTATAAAATAAATAGGTATAAAATGAATAATATTGTAAGTCAACTATATTCTTCAATATAAAAAGGGAAAGGATTCTTAAAAAATAATGTTCAGTATTTTCTTTGAAACAGAAATTAAGCATTGTTTAAATCAATAGTTTTTTTTAAGAATTAAACATGTAATTATTAAGAATTGATTTTGTTTCCATTGGAATATATGTGTCATCAATTTGGAGAGAAATTATTTTGTAATAAAGGTGATTGAGTAGAAGAACTGAAGGTCTGTGCGCTGTTGGTGTGTTGGCAAGTTGTTAGTATTTCAGATATATGACAAATAAGGGCTTAGTGTGACATTAATAGTAGGTAATTAAGAGAAAAACTGGCATTGCTAGTGCTTGTTGACTTACCTGTTTTGTACTTTAATGCTTACTGTTATGTCTCGGTAATTTTTGAAAGGTATAAATTATTTTACCTTTTGTTTTTACATATATCCATATTTTTTACAATGTAATAAATTGCCTCTTTCCTAAAATGGCTGAAGCCCTTTGTTAAATTTCTTTTTAAAAATTGATATCTAACTGTAAGAGCAGAGGCTATATTTAATCATAGTCGTTCTTTTGTAAATAACTATAGAATGTTTATGCATTTTGGACAAAGCTTCAGGGGCAGAAAAGCTGCCCTTGCTCAAGTTAAGAAATCTCATACAAAATTCACTGGATTCGCCCAGTATATGGTCAGTTTCTGGGAATGGATACAGCTGTGAACTTCAACTTGTTCCCCAGTCCTCTGTACATCCAACACATAGTTGAGAGCTGACCTGTGGGATGTGCTGGTCTTGGTCATTTAGTTCCCAGGATCATTAGGAAGCTACCTTGGTTCTTGTGCTTGAAGCTCCATGCTGCCTGGCTTTTGGAAGATATTTCCAGATAGAGACCTTTTTGCTTTTTGCCTCCCCCCGCCCCCCTGCCCCATAAAAGGAAAGTTCTTCTTGTGGAGTCTGATTTTTTTTTTTTAAATGATAACCTAATGTTCTCCTGATACAAATTGATTGAAACAGACTTAGTTGTATTAAGTACTCTGATGCCAGACACATGTTGTATCCTGGCACACGTCCCAAATGCTCCTGTCCCCGCCTTGACAGCTTTTTAGGTCTGTGACTTTTATTTATATGCTGGCATCATGTGGCTAGTACTTACTCTTAAATTCAGGAGAAAAGAATTATTTTGTTTTCAATAAAGTTTTTTTTATAAAGTGCAAAGATGAAACTATTTCAACAGCGGATAATCTCTTAATGAGAGGATTCCTGGTTAACCCAAAGAAGCCAATCTGACATTATTTCTGATAGATTTCTGTGGCCTAGGGTAATATTTCAATAGAAGCGGTTTAGGAATCTCTACATGCTGTTGAAACCAAAATTTGTCATGTTAGGCTCTCTAATAAATACAACTGATAAGAAAACAGATTAATAGTAGAAAGAAATTTTCAAAGTATCACTTCACTTGAAATGTTATAAATACTAATCTGGATTAACTTTAAAATGGGCTACCATGTGATATGTTTTTTTCTTTTATGTGCTAGAATTCTGCTTATAAGAATGCTTTAAAAAAAAAAAAAGAATGCTTTATTGTTAACATATTTAAATGTAAAGAGATATGTATTGACAAACCTACATACTCATCATCAGATGTCTGTTACGTGCTTGCAGTATTAAAAGTGATTTATTCCTAATGTATGCAGAATTATGAGAGAGCAGCCTTATTGAAGGTTTCTATTCAGTTTTTGTCTTTTTAGGCAGTGTCTTTATAGACACCTATATGCTTTGGTATTCCTTTTTACCATTGTCCTTAGAGACTGGCAAAGGAAGTTGTAGATAGATATGGTTCTGTTCAGAACAGGTTTCTAATATGCGTTTTTTCCTCTTGGGTGCTAAAAAAAACCCCCAAAAACAACTGGCTCTTACAGTAAGCCTAAAAGAAAACAGGTAGAAAGTGTGTAATATATCCCACTTCCTTCTTTGCTTATTGATTTTTGGGAACATATGTTGACCAGAGGCAGAAAGTTTGTGATGTAACACAAACATTATGTTTGTAACATAATGATTTGGGGAGCAACTGAAATGTAAAAAAAAGGGAAGATAAAGAAGCAATGTTAATGGAATAATGCAGAATAGTGTGAGAAAATGCACACTGGTCTAAACGGAGTACTGCTGAGAAGGAAACGGTGGTGTGACTGTTTGTACCCGGAAACTGGCCGTAGTGTCTGGTGAGTGCTGCTTGCTCTGCTACCAATGCCAGAGAAAAGATGTCTGGAACCTTCGAATGCTGCTTGCTCACCTCATCTCTCCTTCCCCTCCCTTTTTTCCATGTCAGCATTTTCTGTGTGCTCATTTGCCCTCCCATCTATTACATTCCTTTTTTATCCTGACCCCTCCCGTTTCATCAGGGATATCAATTCACCAGTCAACTAACCCTTGGAAGTTGGCATTTCCCAGTCATTTCCTCTCCACTGATTATTATCTTCACACATACCTTGACCCATATCTTGCTCATGTGGTTCTATGTAGTCCTGTTCCTTCTATCCCATCACAGTATTGCTCTATTATTTCCTTTTCCTTGTAGCCTATTTTCTAAAAGAATGTTGCAATGCTGTGGACTCAAATATCCCATGTGATCATGCCCTTTCTGGAAAATGAACCAAAGATCATAACCAAAATTTGCCTGGTTTTTTTTGTTGGCAGAGTTAAAATTTCTTCCTTCACATTTCATTCACTTTATGTTTAGCTAGAATTATGTTGATATAAAATGAAATTGTACCCTAACCTTCCTATTACTGTGATAATCAAGTTGATCATCATATACCAGGAATTCAAAGAGCAGCATTGATCAAATAATTGAATGGCTCTTAACTAGCTGTTTGATGTTGGATTCCCTAGAAGCTGATGCTAAGATGAGGATTTATTTGCAAATAATAAAGTGAGAAACAAGTTAGGGAGTAATAAATGGGAAAGGCAGGACTGGGAAGGGAAAGAAGGTGTGTAATTTCAGGCAAAGTCTGTCCAAGTGCAACTGAAGTTTAAAATTTCATGGAAGTTCTGTAGTATGAATTATGCCACTGTTCCAACCCAAGTTAAATGAACTGGACATTTATACTTCCATACCTGTCAACCACTGACTAAGGACCACAGGACTACAGGGTAAGGGAGGGTGGATGCTTGCCACAGTTGGACAAAAGGGCTCTAGTTAGCCTTAGGACAGAACAACATTTATGAGTACTATTTTTTGAAGCAAAATTACACTGAAGTGTAAGAGGCACAATATGTATTGTAATGTGCACAGGTCTTGTTGAAGAATTGTGATAGAATTAGATAACTTCCTTTCCTTTCCACTCCATAACTCTACTCCATTCTACATCATTTTCTTTTCTTGTCTTTTCTTTGGTTGCAGCCCACTTCATTGATTGATTAGAGAAGGGAGGAGTATTTTCATATCACTATTGGATAACTGTGGACATTCTTCTTTAGTAATATACCGAAATTCAACAAGTGGTAATTTCTTAAAGATTAGTTAGTTATAAACATATTAATGAATTTTTTGTATTTTGTTGTTTTAAAATCCATTGATCTACTATGCACTTTGAACAAATACTTTACCCAGGCATAATACTGTAACATCAACTATTGGTCATTTAGAAAATGTTAATTCACTGAGTTTCGTAGATTTTCCAAATGTTGATGCATTTCATTATACAGCATAAACAAATCCCATTTGTTAATATTACCATAGATCTAATCAGAAAAAATTGCACTGGGAAGCTTTTATGCTCCCAGAGGCCATTAGAAGTTTTTCAAATTTCTAAAAGATTTACCTCCCTCATTTTTGCAAAATACCTGCCCAGTACCCAAGTCTGAAAAATTGTAGGTTGTCTGTCAGTTGTTCCTTCAAGTAAAAATGGTGTTGCATGAAAAAAGTGGCTAGTTCAGCTGGCAACTTAAAAAAAACCACACAGGTGTGCTGTTCCTTGAAACACCTCTTACAGTTTAGTATGTCGCAATTTCTTTGTATTTATTTACCATTTTATCACACAATAAAGAAAATAATTGAATCAAGCGTTGAGATATAACAGAATTAAGATTTTTTTACTGCTTCATCAAGGGCATTCTTAAATGAGACAAGCTTTGTTTATTTCTTTTAAGGCATGCAGGTATGTGGCAGTGAAGAGTATAATGACGACTAATACAGTTTGCTGCCGTGGCATTGACTTGTGCTGAGGCACCAGCAATTCTCCCATCAGTGCTTTTGCACCACACGGCAAAAAGGCAAATAACATCTTAATATTATTATGAAAATAATTTTGCCATCATGAATTCCTGGAAGGTTCTCAGGGACCCTAGGAGTCCATTGAGCACACTTAATGAACCACTGCTTTAAGGAAAGCAACAACTCTTGGCATTCTCCACCTTGCCACCCCCTTTCAGCTAGTGTCCATTTTAATTTTTACACACAACTTGCAATCACCAATTAGTCCTTAAGTAATTTTGGAAGAGAGTACTTCAGACACCTTCCTTCAACTTCCTTGTGTACTCCTACATTGAACAGAGTTCCATACTAAAATATCATTAGCAGTTGTTTATTTTCTCTTGAAGATTTTCTTGTAGCAGGTCTACTCACTCATATACAAACCATAGCTTGCTGAAACTACCAAATTAATTTTCCTTATCTGTTTCTGAGAATTTTATTGTATTCATTTTGCAAGGATATTTTTTGGTTCTGAAAGGATCAGAATAATGACAATCACACTTTGTGGTTTTTGAATGCTTTATCTTTCACAAAGCACTTCTGCATGTGTCATCTCTTTCAGGCCTAACACCAATCCTGGGAGGTTGGCAGGACATTGTCATTATCTCCACATGAGTAATCCCAGGTTGAGAGAGGGGATGTGGGTTGCTTAAGGCCACAAGGAATGAGTGGCAGAACAAAACTGAGATGCTCTGTTTTCGATCTCCAGTTTCCTCCACTGTAGAGCACGGTTTCTTTTCTTGTAACAATTTAAAAGGCATTTCATACTTTTCTCCCTGGTCTCTGCAGCACATTTCTGTTATCATTTATGTCATATGATGCCTGCACAGGCTGACTTTGATAAAAATACTGTGCAGCTGAAGAAATGGTGACTACCATAGGCACTGTGGTCTCAGTGGAGGCCTGGTGCTGCTCAGAATTCTGCTGTAACCATGAAGGTTAATGCCTCTTTAACCTTAATAAATATCAGCCAACCCAGGTATGAAATTTTCACCTGCAAGGGAAACCGCAGAAAACAATCAGTCAATGTGAGGCAAAACAATACAGAGAATGGAGATTTGCTGGGTAATTAAGCATATTACAAAATAAACTTGACTGACTAATCTATAATCATATGCTGGGATTCGTAATACAAAAGGCTGAAGTACATGGTGTGAGTTAATGAAAAAGGGTTTTGACGAGTTTACAACAGCAAAGAGTGTTTGCATATTGTAAAAATTAATTAAACATTAGTTTATTATATTTCATCGTGGTCCTCCTTTTTGGCCAAGAGGGTTGAACTGAGCTTCTCAGCATTCATTTTGTTTCATTAGAACTTTTAAAGTCTTAAAAAAGAATTTGTTAGGTAATATTTTTGAAACACTGCAAATGATAGAGAATAATAATACATATCCATATAGACACCATCCAGTTTTCTCATATTTTAGCATTTTGCTGTTTGCTTCTTTTACAGAAATAAAGTGTTATGAGACAACTGAAGCTCTGTCTGTACCCCTCCTAGTTTACACTGGTCACTCCCCAGAGTTAATTATTATTTTGAATTTGCTATTCAGTTTTCATAATGCTTGTTTTTATATTTTGACACATGTATTTGCATTGATAAATATCTAAGATTTTTCATGTTTTAGTACTTTAAAAATGTGGTATCATTATGTACATTTGGCAATAGTTTTTTCCCTCAACATTGCTTTTGGGATTATCCATTTTAACATGTGTAGCTCTGATTGAGGTATTCAATGCACGGTGTTCATTAATGACTATGCTGTAATTCATGTATACATCCTATGATTGATGGCAATTTAGGTAGCTTGCAATTCTTGCTGTACGAAACAGAGTCACAAGAAACAGTCTTATATATACTTCCTTGTGTATATGGTCAAGAGTTTCTTTAAGGTACATACCTACAAGTAGAACTGCCCAGTCTGGACAGTATGCTTCTTCAGCTTTACTGCGTACTACTGCCAAATTGTTTTCTTTCTTTTTCTTTTTAATTTGAAAAAATCAGATTTTACTTTTTATTTTGAAACAATTTTTTTTTAATTAATTAATTTTATTTTTGGCTGCGTTGGGTCTTCGCTGCTGCGTGTGGGCTTTCTCTAGTTGTGGCGAGCGGGGGCTACTCTTTGTTGTGGTGCACAGGCTTCTCATCGTGGTGGCTTCCCTTGTTGCAGAGCACGGGCTCTAGATGTGCAGGCTTCAGTAGTTGTGGTTCGCAGGCTCTAGAGTGCAGCCTCAGTAGTTGTGGCTCATGGGCTTAGTTGCTCCGCAGCATGTGGGATCTTCCTGGACCAGGGCTTGAACCCATGACCCCTGCATTGGCAGGCGGATTCTTAACCACTGTGCCACCAGGGAAGTCCGAAACAATTTTTACTTATAGAAAAGTTGTAACAATAGTACAAAAAAATGCTCATAAACCATTTACACAGATTAAAAAATGTTAACATTTTGTCTTTATATTGTGTGTGTGTATAAAGTATTTTTTTCCCCACCAGAGCCATTTGAGAGTAGGTTGCTTTGACAATGTCTCTTCACCCTTTAATACTTCAGTGTGTCTTTCTTAGAACTGGGAACCTTCTCTTACATAACCACAGTACAGTTATCAAGTCTAGTTTAACACTGAAAATACTTGTATCTAATCTGCAGTCCATACTGCAACGTTGTCAGTTGTCCCAATAATGTCCTTATAGCAGTCCTCCCCCGCACCCCGCAGTCAAGGATGACATTGCGTTTACCTTTCACATCTCTTTAGGCTTTTTTAATCTGGACGATTCTTTAGCCTTTCTTGATCTTTTATGACATTGATGTTTCTAAAGAATAGAGGAAGTTAAAAGTTTCTCAATTTGTGTTTATCTAGTGTTTTCTCATGATTAGATTCAGATTATGCATTTTTGGCTGGACTAAAACTAATGTTTTAGTGATGATGTATCCTTCTCAAGGATTAATCATTAGCATTAATAGAATTAACTATTTTGGGATGCTTTTGACATATTTTAATTGACTAAAACTCTTAGCTCTTTTTTTTGATATATATATATAAATATATATAAATGGAATTCAGATTCATATATATATATTTATATATATAATATATATATCCATGTATATATAAATGGAAATCTGTTATTCAGGCTGGTAGTGCTAAATTAGCTTTTTTTCCCTGACCCAAGTAGCAAATACCTTGGAGAATTTCAGTGTTTAGTAAGCTTTGCTACTTTCCCACCTATGAATAGCACTTTATGACAGAGGCTGAACTAGACAAATATGCAGTGTTATGTGGATCATTATGCAATAAAACTGCTAAAGTCACATGGGTGGTAAAGTTTGATAGTCTCAAGCCTGTGAAGCACATATCATGTAGACATTTTAAATATAAAGCTTTAATAGGAATAGGAAAGCCAGTTAAAACATTGTTTAGTTGCGTATAAGTTGTTCTTCTGGACTTCTTTCATTTTTCATAAAAATTAAAAGTATTATTGTTGGCAATATTTTGATTATTTGTTTCAAGAGTCATTCAGTTTCTCTACCATATTTACTTTTTTCCTTTGGAAATTAATAAGTAATTTATAGGGAAATACTTTGAGATGTTTTAAATATCCTGTTTGTAATCAAACCTTTTCCCCTTAGATTTAGCATCTATTGATCATGCTTGCCTGAATCACGTTTTACTACTATAGTTGGAAAATTGTGATTTTCTAACTGAATTATTCCTTTGTTCTTTCTATACGTAGTAACATAGTTCTTCCGTTGAACTTGAAGAATTACTTGTGAGCATGAATTCTTAGTCTAAATATTAGATTCAGGATTTATTTTGTGAAATTCCTTTTCCTATTAGCCATTTGTTGGCTTCTGAGAAAAGAAGTTAAAATGGTATTCCCATTGCCCGAATCAATCTAGAACTACTCTGAGATCACTTATTGATTAATTTATACCTGACTTCTATTAAGGATTAGAGAAAACTTTTCAAATTAAACACAATAAAACAGGACAAAAAAGGTAAAAATCATGATTAACTTAGTGGTACTGTTTAATCATTATAGTTGAACATTGAGTTCAGATCATAGAAAATCAGCAGCTAAGCCAAAGAGACAACCATATAAAATTAGATGGGATTTCACTGTTTCATAAGACAAAGCATCTTATAAGAGCTTAATAAAATATATATAAGCAAGAATAGAAGCTCACTTAATTTGAATAACATATAACTTAATTTCATGTCACCAGGAGGGCTAATTTTTGTGTTGTGCTAGCTCTATTTATTGAAAATTTATGCTCTGGTAAAAACAATAGCTCCAACCAGTGCAGACTTACTTAGAACTTTTGTTTCACACTTAGGGTCCTGGGTCTCAATTCCAGAGATTCTGGTTCATTAGGTCTTGGGAAGGGCCTGGGAACATCACAGGTGATCCTAAGACCACACTATGAGAAACAGTACCTCAAAGAAAAACACAAAAGTTGTGATTTTATTGTGATCAAGTCAGTATTGCAGACTTTATAAAGAGGCTTGTAAAATTCTTCCAGTAGTCTCATATTTACAGTATAATAACTTTTAGAAATTCCTATTAATGAATAATTTGGGGTAGTAAATAAACAGCTAAATAGCTAAACTGAACCATTAGAGCATACACCAGTAGTCGATTTAGTAAGTCAGTAGTATAGTCTTTTACGACTCCAGCCTAATACCCATACTTCCTTAGGATTTTCATAACCTCCTTATTTTTTCATTAGTTTATTAACTTCATTAGTTTTAGTGGCTCAACATACATGACTTTTTAACCTGTGTACATTTTCCAAGTTGTAGAAGTGTTTGTTATTTCACCTTTTAAGCAGAACCTTAGGTGTTTGTTTGTTTGTTTTTTAATATTCATTATTTTGTATTAGAAGAGACAGGCCACCGATTTCCAAGATTTATTACTCTTTTGCAATAACTGGCTTTAGCCAGGGGCCAAGATTTCAGAACTGTTCATAGGAAAGTAATTTCCACTGGTGTCATTGCTAACTAAGTGAGTGACTTTGACATACATAGCTCTGGCCTACAACTGGTCAGCCTGAAGTAATCAGAAACAACTATTTTAGTAACACTGAATACCAACCTTACAGTTTATAAAGTAGGTTTATTGGAGATCTTCCATCAGCAGAGACTTTCACAATGGCTGTTGGGTTAATGAAAATATTTTAGGTATAACTGAATGTATAAGCCTTGGACTGTTCTGTGATTTCTCTTAAGACTGTATGGGAGACATTTTATTTGTTGCCTGGGATTTATTGCTGCAGTTCTGTTGAACACTGTAATGGAAACAACTGATAAAACTTCTGAAAATATGCTGAAAGTTTACCCCTTTGTTTTATTAAATGTAGCAAATATAGCATTTAGTAATAGCACTGGTACATGCATTCTTGATTTGCAGCTCTTTCAGGAGGAAGACATTTATTTTCATAAGAAACGTGACATTTATAAGGATTGTACAGCTTAAAAGGTGTGCACAGAAATTGGTAAGACTTGTAAAACATTGGTTTACCAGGCCTGGCTGATGACCTGTGCAAGACAACTTTAGAACAGGAGCCGTGACTTAGTTCCCAGCTTGGAACATTTGTTTATATTTTGGTGTTTATAAGATCATAGATGCTAGGCTAAACTATTTTCACATAGGGAAAGGATGACTAAGAGAAAATTCTTATTATTGTGCTTATGATTCAAATTTTCTGTCCACCATAGTCCTTTGAATTTTACTGCTTATAAAAGTACAAAGAGGCAATAGCATTTCTGTAGCTCATTATTTTGAAAAGGAAAGTGAGAAATGAAAACTACTGTTGTGTCTCAGCATTCTAAGACCCCGGCCCCAAGAGAAGTACTGAAGACCTTCAATTCATAGTAGAGATCTAAGCATGTCAAAAATATTACATTTAATTTTATATTAAATATATGATTTCTAGAGTATATGGAGAAGGTTGATAATTACACCTCTAATACTTTTTCTGCCTTGTATTAGAATTTCATTCATAGTGGTTATTTTTCAGCTTCATGATTTTGAGGTGAAGGGTTTCCTGAAATTATTATAGTTTGATTCTAATCAGATATAGCTGGCTTTGTTGTTGTTTTTAAGTGGAAAAAGTAAAGGAAGTAGAACAATTTAGTTACAACTTTGATTCTGATCAATGGACCTTGGTTAGTTGTCTACTCAGCATCCGTTTCACTTTGCTTCTTTCCCTGCATTACTCCTATTTTCTTCATGCAGCTGTTCTGCTCTCTTGTAGGCCAAATGCTTCAGGAGAAGCTGAGCCATATCCCAGCTCCAGGAGTGGGATTGATTTGTCTAAAGCCAACACCATCTTTTGTACCTCTAACAGTTTCATCTGAAAAAGGTCAGGTGCACACTTAAGCCTACTGATGCTAAGCTCAGTGCTCCTGGTGCCTTTTTGGAAAAGTCATGCTAATCTTCACCTGGAGACCTTCCAGAACTGATTCCCTTTCTCTCCTGCTGGGCTGCTGGCTGCATCCTAATACCAAAGGGAGAACTAGCTTTATGATAAACATTCATCGTGGATTAAAGAGCAGAGAAAAACATTCCCAACCAGGAACATTGTAACTCCACTGTGTGTGTGTGTGTGTGTGAGTGTGTGTGTGAAAAAGAGAGAATGACAGAGACAGGTATCAGTAGATGAGGAACATCCTGGTGAGAATGTACATTTGCATTTTTTTTCAGAAATTTACAAAGGGAAAATTAAAATATGCCATTTGGGGTTTTACTTTAAAGGCCTGTATGAACCAAATCATCTGCATGCTTTTGATAAAATGTCTTTTTTCTGTTCCGCTCCCCCTCAAAGACGCTTATTTTTCTCACTGAAAAATTTTAGAATGCTAATGTGGTTGACTGGGTATAAAGTCATAAAGCCAAGCCTTCTGAAGTTGAAAGGCTTATTGCCTAAAATGATGTTCTTTTGATGATATAGTTAGTTTTCTAATATTTACATTTTTTGGTGCCTCATATGGTAGAATTGGACTTCTCATCTTTTGCCCAAAA
The DNA here is from genome assembly GCF_009873245.2 of Balaenoptera musculus. NCBI lineage: Eukaryota > Metazoa > Chordata > Mammalia > Artiodactyla > Balaenopteridae > Balaenoptera > Balaenoptera musculus. The sequence continues at coordinate 38,962,233 of NC_045793.1, forward strand.
GATGTTTGAATCTGAGAAACCATTTACTTGCAAATTTCGATTTATTAGAAATTATATCCTTAAAATTAAATTTCAATGCAAATGTAAATTGTGGGATACACTTTGAACCACTCCTTTTTTTCTTAGGGAAGAAAGAAAATACAGATATAGGTCGTCCTTCACATGTTTTCCTGCTCTTCATCTTGATAGGCAACTTTTTAAAACAATGCTCTTAAAAAGAGAATAACTCAAAGAATATCTGCTTGGGGCTTCCTGGAAGGAAGGTGAGATGACAAAACTAGTGATGTGTGACTCCGCACTCCAGTGACAGAGTAGATAATTGCAGTAAGGTCTCCAGAGTAATTTAGAGGTAAACTGGAATTTTCCAAGAAAGAGTGAAGTTACATTAGTGAAAAATAGACAGTTGGGGGAAATGTTATTTTAGCCACATATTCTGGTTGTACATAATTTAAAGAGTATGAATTTCAAGAGGACAATAAAAAAGAAATTATAGTAATCAAGATAGGAAATTATTAAGGGTTTGGGAGAAAATTTCAGCCAAGAGGGAATGTGAAGATTAAGTATAAATTCTCACAGCCTTGGCTGACAAGCTGATGAGCACATCTACAGATGAGAAATGTAGAAGGAACAAAAGGATGACTTGTGTGAGAGCCAATGTTAGGTTTGTATTAGAAAGAATAAAAGTAGAATTTAAACAGAGAAGTTTCTGAAAGGGGGAGAAAAGTAATGTTTTGCCAAAGTTTGCTTCTGAGGCTTCTCTGAAGATTGACATAGTTCTCTTTCATAGTTGCCTATTTGTGGGTAGTCTGATGCTTTCTGTATCTGACTTTTCTTTTACTGTTGAGGGAAATAAGATGAGAATTCAGAGAGGAGAGAATATATATGGTTTTTGAAGTTAAACTAAATGGATGTCTTTCTTATTTTGCCTATTGTGTGTAGTAAATTTAATCTTAGATGTAAAAATGGCTATATTCATATAGATAAGAGCATCTTCCTAATTCCTGTTTGAAAAAATGAGTCTTACTCATTGCTAGCCATATTAGCTGTGCCAAGGCCAGATAAGCACTGGATTTTGGGTCTGAACATGCAGATTCAAGGGTAAGTCTGTTATTTAGCAGCTTTTTGAGTCTGAGGGAGATACGTAATGACTTTAAATAGAAGGGTATGTTCAGAAGTATGGATGGGAGGCTCTCGAAGGAATGGAATGGCTCTTGTAGGTGGTCTGGAAAGTACCTACAGTGCAGAGGAAATAGTACTTCTTTTTTCTGTTACACTTACAGTGTCTCCGTGAGGAGGCAACCACAGACTCTTTTAACCAGTGGTAAACTATGAAGAGTGGTGGGGACGGTGACAAACTGATCCGAAGGCCAGGTTAAAGAGTGTAGTTTTTAACTTAAAGTGATTGTTGGCATGTGAGAGTGCAGGCCTAGTTTTGCCAGAACTTCCAGTTTTTGTTTTGTTTTGATTTTTAGAACCCTGAAATTTGCATTTTTTCAGTGAAATTTCACACAGACACACAAACAAACACACATGCATATGCAATTAATTAAAAAACAATTTTGCCACACTGGTGTGGGTCAAACAAAACAAGTCTTTGAGCCAGATGTGCCCTATGGCTACAGTTTAGATCTTCTTCTTTAATCTGTTTTTTCATAGATGTTTATTGAGATCCTGATAAGTTGCATGGCTTTGTACTAGACTCTCTTAAAATGTTGAATTATATTCCAAGAAATGCCTAATAACCTATATTTTATTTAGGTGATGTTTAAACCTTTACGTAAATTTGGAAAAACAATTACTTTATGGGATTGAAAGTAAGGTTCCTAATAGTACACATTTTATTGAAGCATGGGAAGGACTATAAAGGAAAGGACGACTGATTTCATTTCTTTAATTTTGTTGAGTTGTTACCATAAACCTTGTCATCAATGTTTCTTACAGAATTTTCTAAATAAGCAAGAAAAGATATGTTTGGAAGGTCCTATGGACACTCAAAGGTAAAGGATGGTGAATATTTATTTTTAAAAAAGTCTCTTCAAAATAAAATCATTATCTCACTATTAAATTGAGTTATGTATTTTTTAAAATATGTCTCTATTCTCAGGCTTACCAAAGCTAACTATTGATGATACGTCTTACGTTGGAAAAATATGGATACTTACAACTCTTCATTATTTGTGTGATCCAAATCCTTCTATTTGTCCCACTATTTTTGGCCATAGAATAGCAAATTAAGAATAAAAACTTATTCTGGTTGTTTGATAACTTTTTGGTTTTAGGGAAAACTCTAGAAATAGAGGAAGCTGTGATGATTTGAATCAAATTACCCTTGCAGGTGATTGTTTTTGGAGTGGGCACCTGTTCCAAAGATCATCAAGCTATATAGGTCACTGGTCCTGTGACACAGCCTGATTAAAAGATAGGAGTGGATTAGACAGATCAAGATAAAGAGTTAACATTTGAGAGGAAGCTGAAAGAATGCCATGGAGTGTCAGGTGGCCATGAGGGATCATGGAAAGCCTAAACTTTATGATGAAACAAACTGTGGATAAGATGAGGGTGAAGACATTATGTGAGAGAAATGAAAACATGCAGAATGTGAGGGGCAGGAGTGTTCTGGAAGAATCTAAGACAAAATAAAATTTCTACTCCAGGGAGCAGGCAGATGAGGAATAGCTGGACAATATTAATGCAGTGAAGCAGGACAAAGATCCATGAACCCTCAAAGCTGAAGTCTCTAAGCTCCCTTATATTCTTTCACTACCTGATCCATTCTTGTGTCAAGGCTCTTTCTTGGTTCTTCCATCACAGGGTTTTCTCTTGTCCCTAGGTGCTCACACTGGTCCTTCTTCTTCAATTAATCCAATTTCCTCCTTCCCCTCACCCCTTTACCATCTCCCACTCCCTTTATGCCGAGCTCTTACTCATTCAGCAAGTCTCACTCAAGATTTCTTTTCCTTCTAGAAACCTTTGTTGACTCCCTCCTCCTTTTTTTTTTTTTTTTTTTCCAAAACCATGGGATGTTTTTAAACCTTCCTGGAATTGATTCCATCTCTATTTTTTGCCCATCCCCTTCTTATGATCTCTCAGTTTTCCCCTCTTTCTACCCTGTCAGACATGTTTACAGCCTCCAAGCCTTCCCTTTTTCCCATCCCATCTGACCCAGCGTTGGGTCCCCATTATCTCATTTGGATCTTGGGATTTAGCCTCAAAGTAACTTTCTAACTGCAGTTTTCCCTATCCAGAATTTCCGATCCTTTTTCATAAAGTAAAGGAGAAAATCATATCACCCTGCTCAAAAATTATCACTAAATCTCTAATTGATACTTAATTAACTCTAATTTAATTAAGCCTAATATTGCAGACTTTCCAAAGTGAGGATCTAGTCTCCTGTACCTTTTCTTTTTTTTTTTTTTAATATTTATTTTTGACTGTGTTGGGTCTTTGTTTCTGTGTGAGGGCTTTCTCTAGTTGCGGCGAGCGGGGACCACTCTTCATCGCGGTGCGCGGGCCTTTCACTATCGCGGCCTCTCTTGTTGCGGGGCACAGGCTCCAGACGCGCAGGCTCAGTAGTTGTGGCTCACGGGCCCAGTTGCTCCGCGGCATGTGGGATCTTCCCAGACCAGGGCTCGAACCCGTGTCCCCTGCATTGGCAGGCAGATTCTCAACCACTGCGCCACCAGGGAAGCCCTCCTGTACCTTTTCTGACCAGTACTCACCTGTGAGGATTCTGAGGGCACCAAATTAAACCGCTGGCTGCTTCCACTGTTTTCCTTCCCAGTACCGTTCTTCATTCCATTCCCATCTTCTGGCTTTCCTCCTCCCCCTACCCCCATACATTTTTTTTTAGCTGTCTTTTAGGGTGCTGCTTCTTCCCTTCTGCCATGATTTGCTTGTTTTTTGTTGTTCATAACACATACAGTCTCACATACAAAAGGAAATAGAATAGAGCTTAATCTAACACTGCTCTTAAGCACAGTGATTAAGAGCATTGGTCCTGGAGCCAAACTGCTTGAGTTCCAACAGTTCTGTCTCTACTTCTTATTCTGAGGCCGCAGAGATGTTATGCAACCTCTCTTTGCCTTAGTGTTCTCATCTGTAAAAAGGAAATAATTAGTGCCTACCTTATAGGGTCGTTGACCAGATTGAATGAATGAATACATGGAAAACACATAGGATAGAATCTGGCACATAGTAAGTGCTTAATAAATATTGTTATTGTTATAGATTGTCAAAGTCAGAAACATTTTATTGTAATGGGAGGGATTTTTTTCATAAGTCAGCAAATATACAAAAAGAAAGAAAAGTAACAAAGAAACTCATCACCAGCATTATAAATTATATAGTTGAGTAAAGATTTAGTGAATTGGTAAATTAAGGCATTCTCTACTTCATTTTGGGCTTGAGTATTAAGGCAATAACCATAGAACCATTTTAATCTAATTTTCAGCAGTTTCCTCTGGGGTTTTAAGAGTTTCATTAAAGAAATCTCAATGTAAGGGTGGCTACTTTTTCTTAACACTGAATTTTCAAGCTCCTTAGAGTAAAGGTAAGATCTGTGCGTATTTTTTTCCATTTGAGCTTTTGATGTCTTTTCTCTCTTATATCACTTCCATTAATGAGAATGCCTTCCAAATCATGGTTTAGCCTGTCTACTTAATTGCGTTTCTTAGGAATAGCAGGCTGTTTTTTAATAATTGCCTGAATGACTAGATTAAAAGGAAAGATGAGAACAAGTTGAAGAATTCACTTCAGTTTCAAAATGTGACTTCCAGTTGACCCTTGGGAAGTGTGCTGTTCAGAATGTGTTTGCCTAGACAGAAGCACTGGTCAGTTTTAGTCTGTGTAGTTAAGTATTGAAGGTATGCCTTCAGTGAGATAATACAGGCAATGTCTAATAATATGCAATTTCTCGATGAATTTGCAAAAGTGAGAGTGGCCTGAAACAGGGACTATGGATACACTAGCAGATACCACGTTTCTTTCATCTTCTCTGGTGAATCTAATGTCAGTCGTCCCCCTCATCTCACCCTCTTGCCCACAGCCCCTCTACCACCAAGGTTCTCAGAAGCTGAGATGACATTTAGATGGCACAGACCGATTTATTCTGGGTTGGCCATCATAACATATTTGTCTCTCAGGGGTTTTTGGATGGCAGATGACAGAAATCTAAATCAATCTAGCTTACGTTAACAGTGAAAAGGGACAGATTAAGGGATTTGGAGGATGGTGTATTGATGCATGAAACTGGAAGGTCCAGGGGTGAAACTGACCTCAGAAGTTGAGGTACTCAAATGGTGTTGTCACATTCTTCTCCCTCTTTGTCTCAACTTTCTCAGCTATGCTTCTCTGTATTTATTTTTTCCTACATGAGGCAAGGTTTAGAGGGACACATGGTGGCAATTATTTTCAGACATTTATTGCCTTAGCTCAGTTCCCCAGAAGGAAGACAGTCTTTTTCTCTCATTGAACATTTATAAAATCCCAGGGAACAGCTCTAATTGCCTATGCTTTGCTCTTCTGGCCCACTGTTGGCTTAGACACTGTGGATAAATGTTCAAAGATCTGTAATTGGCTAGGCCCTTGGCAGAATTCGAGTATAGCGATTGAGAACCCTACCAGAACATGTGAATTGAGAATGGGAAGTCCACCCGAGGAGAGAGCAGAAAATGGGAATGGCACCAGGCAGACACAAACAGCAGATGTCCCTTGGTATTCACAAATCTGACATTGAATTGTCTTTTACTTTGGCACCATTGCTCTGCTTTTTAACCTGAACCTTCATATGTGTAATAGTCATATTCTTTTATAATTGGGTTTTACCATCATTTTATTTATCCATTGAGTGTATTAAAGCGTCTGTATTTTTGTGACGACAGGAGTAATACATAATTAGGGAACAAAAGTTGCTTGCTTTTTTTTTTTTTTTTAGAGGACTGGTTCCAGGCATCCCTGTCACCTAGTCCTGTTGATTTTTTTTTAATTAATTAATTTATTTATTTTTGGCTGTGTTGGGTCTTTGTTTCTGTGCGAGGGCTTTCTCCAGTTGCGGCAAGCGGGGGCCACTCTTCACCGCGGTGCGCGGGCCTCTCACTGTCGCGGCCTCTCCCGTTGCGGAGCACAAGCCCCAGACGCGCAGGCTCAGTAGTTGTGGCTCACGGGCTTAGTTGCTCCGTGGCATGTGGGATCTTCCCAGACCAGGGCTCGAACCCGTGTCCCCTGCATTGGCAGGCAGACTCTCAACCACTGCGCCACCAGGGAAGCCCCCTTGCTTGCTTTTTAAAGGAAAATCTGTGATGTATTCTTTTATAAAGTGAAATTAACCTTCTAGATAAGGGTTCCCAGACCTGACTCATCGTTACAATTCCCTGGAAATTTAAGAGAAAGAGAGAGATAATCTGGTTCAATACAGCATGATGAAGACTGGGGGTATGAATGGTTAAGATGATTTAGTGATTCTCCCAGTTCTGTTGATGATAAGAAAAAACAAGGGCAACGTTAAGCAGGATTTCAGTCTTCTAGTCTGGATTTTTGAACCTTTGAACCTGTCTTTGCTCAGTCTCCTTCGTTTTCCTGTCTCCTGGAAGGTGAGCAGGGCTTTCCCACTGCTCTGTTATTGTAAGCCTAACTACCTGTTTGTACTCTAGGCTTTTCCTTTCCTGTTTCCAGACTTATCTGTCTGGTGTTCTTGTCCCTCTCAATAACTTGATTGAAGCAAATTCTGTCAATATCCCTGAGGATCAAAAAAACCTTCTCCAAGAGCATGAATTTCTAAAATGTAGAATGTTAAGTCCCATTGCATGCACCATATTGGCTAATGACTACTTTTACATGACAATGGTAGCCCATTTAGAGAAAAATTGGATGACAGAAAAATTAGTCCAGGGATGCTGTGATGTATCTAGTTAATTCTTGCTCTTTGGAATGTGTCCTCTTGACAAATTATTCTCCGTATCTCACAAAGGCTACTTCCAACACTTTCCACTCTCTCTAAGCTGCAACACTCTACTCTTCCTTAGTGGACCATCTTGCCTCTTCAGTTGTCTAAAAAGCAGCGAAGCATTTTGGTTTAACATCCTTCACCATCCCTTTTCTTCCTAAGAAATTTCCCTGGACCTTTTAGCCTATTCCTTTCACCTTTTTCTATGATCTTGTTTAAGAAATGATTTCCCCCTCACTCCTATATCTTCCATTGCTTCCTTTTCTCTAAGTCAATACACAGAATTCCTCCCCTTTATCTCAATACCTCTTCATATCTCAACCTTACCATTCACTATCAGATTTCTGCAAGGAAAGGGGGGAGGCAGCTGTGGGAGTTGCCTCCTCTTGCACCCTCTCGTTCTGATCATCTGGTTCTATGCTCGCCTCTCCACTGTGATGGTTGCTTTTGAAGGTCACAGATGGTCAGGTTCAGTGGCCTTTTCCTGCTGCTTTTGTTCCATGAACTCTTTGTGATATTTACATTATTGCCCAGCATTTTCTGCTTCAGCTTTCTTTGGCTTCGGGCTCCCTAGATCCACTTCCTTCCTTTCCTTCACCACCCTGTTTGCTCATCTTTCTGCTTGAAATCTATTTTGGATTTCCTAGGTATTTGATTTCCTAGATTCTCTTCCAAGTTTTTTTTTTTTCCTCTCTCTGTTTTCTCCTTTTTGATCTCATCCCTTTTTTTTTTTTTTCACACACACACACTGTATTTTATTTTTACAAGAGATAAATAGACTGACACCAAGCATTGTACATGGATGACCACAACAAAAGCAACAATGATTGCAATTACCAAACATGAAACACACTCATACTATGTCATAATATTGACATTCAGTCCAGTAATCCTCCACTGTAACAGCTCCTTTACTTTGCAGTGAAAATTGATTTTTATATTCTTTGCCTCTGAGTCCTTGTGGGTGATCTCATCCCTTTTTAAAAAATTGATTCTATGCTAGTAGTCTGCTGAACTTTGCTAAATCTATATTTTTCCATCCTTAATCTTTCTTATGAGTTCTCTTCCTTATTTTTAGCTGCCTATATCTAATATACCTTCCTTATTTTTAGGTATCTCTCAGCTTCTTAAACTGTGCTTATTCCACCTCATTGATGCCTCACCAAACATCTTCTATTTCATTTCAGCTAATGTGTATGACCTCCCAGGCACAAGGGCAATACCTTGGAGTCGCTATCATATTTTTCTATTTCCCTTTAATATTTATTTATTTTCCCAGTTTTTTCAATTCTGAAATGTGTTCCAAATAACTTTAAGCTAAAATTAAATAGCACTATATATATTATTTTAAACACACAAAATAATACATGATACACACAGTATAAATTGCATGTGTTTGTGTATATGTGTATATGAGGCATAGTAACACAATAAAAATTCATGAACCCATTATCCAGTCCAAGAACCAGATCATTGAATATTCCAAATTTTTCTTTTCTAATTTCAGTTTAAGATTTGTGTTTCAATAACCCTCCAATTGTCCCCTTGTTACATAATACGCTTTAAAACTATATTTCTCTGCCAAGCTTCTGATGATGTGCCCTTGATCAAAAGCCTCAGGTTCCCCATTACTTTCAGAGTAAAATAGACTGTACCTAATTCTCAACACTTTGTTGATCTGGCCCAACCTGTGATTCAGCTCCATTTTCTGCTATTCCCATTGAATCACTCCATGCTTCAAACTCAAAGTGTCTTCCTTCCTTCTTTCATTTCTTCCTTTCTCTTCATGAACAAGCCACTGCTATCTTCTTTGCGCACCTTTGCTCCTGTAATTCCACATTGAAGCAGTCCCTGGAATGTTCTCTGTCTTATCTCCTTTGGTTAAAATCCAATTCATGCTGTAGGGCCTATCTGAAATGCTTTCATATTTATGCAGACCAATCATACATGGTCTCTGAAGCACTCATTCTCTCTGTCATTGCTTTGAAGTATTTGTAGTTTTCTTATATTTCTTCATATCCTTCATGTATTACATAAGGTCTTGTATAAAGAGTACACTTAATAAATATGTGTTAAATTAATTGTTGGAGAGAGTAACTGAACTGAATATTTGTTTCTTCCTATAAAAAAGGATATAATTTCTGCCTAAGTTAAATTTCTTATTTTGTCTTTTTCCCTTTTCATTCAAGGTAGGTCCAGGGAAGGCCAGAGTCCCTATCCATATCTATACAGTTGGAGGACAAATCACAAGATTCTCAAGTTTTGGTATTTCCTATTTTGACTGGTGTTCCAATTCTAACTCTAAGAAAACATGGTTCTTTGTAAATTTGAAGATTTCTTAACTGGGATTCTCCCTTCAATACTCACAATACTATAATAGTACAACAGCAATTTTTATTTTCTTTTAGACGTTTCCTTAAATGGCAGTACTATGATTAAGAGTATAAGTGGATGCAATATTTCTTACATTTTACCAGTTGGTGAGCCTAGAAAAGGAAACATACTTTAAAATGGGTGATATTTAACTATATTAGGCATAGAGGAAGGGAAATATTTCTTGCCTATGGCAGTAAGAAGACACCTTAATGGCGTTACAAATAGGTTTGCAGATAGTCCTTAGAGTCTGCCTGGTTGAGGAGATTTCTATCTAGAAACAGCAGAGTAGATAAGATGAATTTTGTAAGTTTTTACAGCTTCCAGTTGATATGTGAAACAAACAAACCCAGCTTCAAAACTTCAAACTGACAAAATAGAGCCACATAATTATGTTGGAAATATGCTCTATCTGTTAAGAAGAACTTTTTAATTTTTAAGACAAATATGCCACCGAAATCTCTAGTAATCTTCACGTCAGGGGTCCCTTCCTATGGAACTGCTGAGGCTGAGGTAATTTTAATTAAGATGAGGCAGGGAGTCAAGAAAGTAAAAAACAAAGTCTCAACCAAAAGGCGTTACTTGGAAGGGAGGAAAAGGAGACGGGATTGATTGTTAGCTCTTAGAATCTGAACAGACAGGGAGAACATGAGGCCTGTCTCTGCAGATTGCAACAGGGCTGATAGGCAGGTAGCATGGGGCCTAGAGACCAGGAACACTGGGTCGTTTTTCTCTACCTGACCCAAACCCTCAGGCCCACCTATAATATAATTATGTCTTCCAAAAAGTCATTTGCTCTTAAAGGCTGATTGAACCATACTTTGTGTTATTATTGGAGGGCATCTTACCCTGATAAAGGTGGTAATTATTTATCTAGATAAGCAATCTTGTTGATTGACTGTAGCTAAACCTTTGGCTTTTAGGCCAAAAAGTACCTTTAGGCTTTATTGGTATATGAGTAAATGGAACATGAGTATTAGTTGTACCAGTTTTTGTTTTTTTTTTAATTTTGATACTTCATGAGATATAATTAGATTTTTCTATAAGTTTAGCTAAACTATACAGTAATATTTAAATAAATCCTTTTGTTTCATACAAAAGAAACACCCTAACACAGTAGAGTCTTGTAATGCCTTCGTGAACACCAATTTGATGCTTTAAGATTTTAATGTGCTGTTAACAAGTTATCAAACTCAGGCAAGTTTAGAAATGTCTTCGTATTGAATTCCTTCAACTCTGCGTCCTTTTAAAGGGCCGGTTTCAATGACTATAGTAGCTGAAAAAGTCTTCTCATTGATGGATTCTAGGGTACCTTCATTTCCTCTGTAGCCTCCATTTAAAACGAGAATTCTTTTTCCTGGTGCTGGAATTACTGTTTCTAAATGAGTCTGGTCAAGTTTCAGCTTGTCTCCAGAATCAATCATCTTCACGACAGCTGTGTAATTGTCAATTACTTCCTTAACAATCCCCTTTTTCTTATGATATTTCTCTCCAAGTTTTTTGGTTATAATTTTCACTACAATTTCAGGCTGGAGCCAGTAATCTGTTCGGGCAGCTCTTTTCTTCTCCTCTTCAATCTCCATGATTTCATCGAGTGCAGATTTCTTCTTCTTCTTTTCTTTTGACTGAGCTGAGCTCTGGGAAGATTCCTTCCGTTTCACCGATGCTGCGTTCCCTATTGTCTTCAGAGCACTTGGTCCCAAAGAACTTGATTTGGAAGATGCTCCTCCTGAACTACATGCTCCTTTATTCAAATTAAATGTAACTTTTTCTTCATCATTTTCTCTGCTTAATTCCGTAAAAACAGGGACTTCCTGCTCTCTCCCCTCCAGACCTCTTCTCACTTGTTCTTGAATAAATTTCGCAGTTTTCTCTTCATCATCAAGGTCCTGCTTCTTCTTCTTCTCTAGTTCCAGCTGCCGGCGGATCGTCTCAGGGTTCCTATCTATATACTGAATATACCAGCCTTTTGGTGTTTCGTCCACTTTGCACAAGCCTTCTCTGCCCAGCCACTTAGTAAAGTCTGTCAGCGTCTCCCACTGAGTGGCGTTCATGTGGATGTGCTCTCGGTGGCTGATGTACTCATTGTAAACGATGTTGTTGTGAACCCTCTTGGTTCCAAAGCGTCTCCTGAGAAGTTCTAGAAAGTCATTTCGGAATTCCTCTGAAAAATAATCCATAAACTGCTGAGGATTTTCTGAAGCCAGCAATAGTTGTCTCTGATGAGATTCGGACATACAATGACACTTAAAGCCATTCTCGTCCCGGCACTGCTTCTGGCACATCTGGCAATACCAGCGCAGCTTCTGAAGCCCCTTGGACTTGATCCTGTTGGCGATGGCCTTAGGGGTAAGAAAATCTGATTTCCCCATCGCGCCCTCCGCAGCAATAACTTTCGGGAGCCCAGCGCCGGGTTGACCGGAAGCGGAACAGGGCTGGCGGGGGTGGTCAGTTGTACCAGTTTTAACAGCTGAAGTTACATACTAATTTTTGAGTTTAAATGTAGTTAGTGGTTGCTTACTTTCTGAAACTAACTTTGAAATTGCTTAAGAAATTTGTGCTCTTTTCCTTCTCATCACGGTATTTTCATAAATGCTCTTAGTTTTAAACTATAAACGTGGAGCCAGCACCCCTGTGCATAAACTGCCTCAAAGGATAATTAGATGATTATAATGGGACTTGCTTTGAGATGGCTAATTAAAAATATCTACTGCTCCCAAGTCTAATTTTTGTGAGTAACGATCACATATTAGCAACTATGAAACTTAAGTTACAGCCAACCTCATTGAAGAAAAAAAAAAAAAGTAAATATGTTGACAGTATTTTCTACAAAGACCTAAAGGATGGCACCAGACCAGTCTTTCCATTTTCTACTCTGTATTCTGTGCTCAGCCTCTCATACGTGTGGACACTAAACCACCTGCACCATGCTTCATTCATCTGATTTCACTCTGTTTGTTTTCATTTATTTTATAACGCTTCCTTTGGCACTGGGGAGATAATTTTCTCCCTCTTTTCTACCTTATGTTGAACCTCTGAAAGAAGGCTTTTGTAATTGGACTTCACAGCTTTAAGAAACATTTCATAACCTGCCAGTAAAAATGTCAGTTCTCTGGGCCAGGGCATAATTAAATAAGTATCCGTGTGGTAATTCAGCCGCAAAATAAAGTAATTTAAAAGGGATTATTAATTGAGGACTTGCTTTGATTTTGGAATTCTAATCAGTAACAAGCTGCGTTATGGACAAAATTTTTCTTGCTTTCACCATTTCCATTACTTGGATTTAAAAATATTAAATGAAACTGTGTCAGTAAAATTTTTACTTTATTTTTCTGAATGATTAATCTCCTGAGAGAATCTTGTTAAAATATCAACAAATCAGATAGGGACAAAATGTTTAGCTGTGAGTCTTTAAAAGCAAAGATGAGTGATACAAGCAATGTATAAAACTTTGTAATGGACTCTGTTGGAAGCCGTTACTTCCTGATGGAAGACTGAAAAAAAGTGCAAAATTGAATTTTGGAGGCTAATCATAGTTTGTTTGGTGGGGAGCCCTTTGAGCTGAGAGCAGCAGGAGGAAGACAAGGGTGTAAAGTGATGGATACCATAATGATGAGGTGTGGATTAACTAGTGGTCATTCTGGGAAAGAGTTAGTTTTGAGAGCAAACCGAAAGGGTGATGTAGTAAAATCAGTCTTTTAAAACAGAAAAGCTCCAGAGTTCCCTGGTGGTCTGGTGGTTAAGATTTGGCACTTCCACTGCTGTGGCCCAGGTTCAATCCCTGGTTGAGGAATTGAGATCCTGCAAGCTGCACAGCCTGGCTAAAAAACAAAACAAAACAAAACAAACCCAGAAAACAAACAAAAAACCACAAACGACGCCCCAAAACAAAGAAAACAAACAAACAAAACAAAACAGCTCTGTCTTTTGCTAGGAATTAATTGGTTGGTTGTATAGTTTTAAAGCTACATTTGAAGTCTGGGAATGGTAAGGGTGAGCAATGACTTAGAACTCAACATAATTATCACTGACATTAATTGAGCTTTTATTTTGTTCTAGCGGCTACAGTAAGTGCTTTAGTCTATCAACTCAATTCTTCTTACACCCCTGTGAAATAGGTCAGACTCCATGAGGAAACTGAGGCACAAAGGTTACTTTATTAGTGGCTGAGGTGAGGTGTTTAACCCAGGCAGCCCAATTCCAAAGCCCGAGTGTTTGGCTACAATTGTATGTCCCTTCCAAGGGAAATTTTATTGATAGTGATGCTTTAAGTACATTTCAGCCCAGTGCTGTATCCTAATGATAGTTTTTAAATGGCTATTACTAAATGGAGAGATAGGGATTTGTAGAAAGTTTGACATTAGATATCCCATAACAGGGAGAGACTCCCCCGCCCCCGCCAAGGTTAACTCATACAATAGATTTTTCTTGACAATCATAAAAATATTTTTTAAATATTTATTTATTTATTTATTTACTTGGCTGCGTCGGGTCTTAGTTGTGGCACGCGGGATCTTCATTGTGGCATGCGGGATCTTTCATTGTGGCACGCAGGCTCTTTGTTGTGGCATGTGGGCTTCTCTCTAGTTGTGGCCCTCGTGAGCTCTCTAGTTGTGGCATACGGGCTCCAGAGCACGCGGGCTCAGTAGTTGCAGCACTCAGACTCTCTAGTTGTGGCGCATGGGCTCTAGGCCACATGCGCTCAGTAGTTGCGGTACACGGGCTTAGTTTCTCTGTGGCATGTGGGATCTCCCTGATCAGGGATCAAACCCATGTCCCCTGCATTGAAAGGCGGATTCTTAACCACTGGACCACTAGGGAAGTCCGTTAAAAATATTTTTTGTAAAAGTTATTTTTTTCCAGAAACAATGAAAGAATGGTAGATGGCAAGTGCTGGTCTTCTTTTATGTACTTACTTGAAATGTTTACTTGATGTGCCCATCTGGCCCCTAAGAGTAACACCTCAGCGGGCTTCCCTGGTGGCGCAGTGGTTGAGAATCTGCCTGCCAATGCAGGGGACACGGGTTCCAGCCCTGGTCTGGGAGGATCCCGCATGCCGCGGAGCGGCTGGGCCCGTGAGCCACAGTTGCTGAGCCTGCGCGTCTGGAGCCTGTGCTCTGCAACGAGAGAGGCTGCGATGGTGAGAGGCCCGCGCACCGCGATGAAGAGTGGTCCCCACTTGCCGCAGCTAGAGAGAGCCCTCGCACAGAGACGAAGACTCAACACAGTCATAAATAAATAAATAAATAAATAAAAGAACGTGAATTTCTTTAAAAAAAAAAGAGTAACACCTCAGCAAAGATGTCTCCCCCGATGAGGCTTATTGTCTGCTTATTTGTTTTGTTTTATTTTGTTTTCTTGTTCTCTTGCTTATGAGATGAGAATAAGCTTCTAAGGCTATGTTCTCACTTGAAACAATCTGAAGATCAGAGTCACTGATTGTGTTACTACACACCAGAAAGAACGTAAACGTAGACCCTACCTTTACTGCAGTTTGAGAAGCTGATTTGCGGCAACAAACGGAAAGACTGGAAAATTGCCTAGCAAGTCTGGGCTTATGTAGCGTACAGCTGGAAAGCTAACGGGGACTTACTTGCATGAAGGGATATTAAAAGAAACGTGTTCTTGTTTGTTTCCTCAGGATGAATAGAGAAGAAATAGGCTTAAGTTAAAGCAAGCAGGATCTAGTGTTCTAGGATAGAGGTAATGAAAAACCTCAGGATTTTACTAGTAGTGAGATCTGAAGGAGTTTATTGATTTTTTAAAAATCACAATTGTGTAAGAATAAGATAGTATATGGGGTAGTTTTAAAGCAGTCTGGTGTTCCATTAGGAAAACAGATTTAGTGTCCTGGAGCTTCTTTGGAGATTTAACACTATGTATTGTAGCTTGTTTTAATTCTACGTGCTTGAGTTGGGAGCTGTCTAGGCAGTTCTCTACTTTGAGTGATTGTGCTTCTAGACGATGCAGAAAGGCTTCCAGCCAGTTTTACCGGTGTTATTATGTAATGGCACTTAATGCAAGCAGGGCACAAATGAACTTGCCCCAGCTAGTCTGATTCCTGATGCGAATCAATAAGGCCCCCTCATCAGCAGCCTCAGTTTGTTCCCCTGGGCTGCTCTGTGACACTCTGTGTAGGGTTCGCCCCCGCTGCAGAGCAGCAGCAGCCGAGAGAGGGCAGAGCAGGAGCAAAACGGCGGGGTCCCCACACAGCTCCCGAGGCGATCTTCTTTTTTTAGTGTAAAACCTCCTTGTGTTTTTGTTGTTGTTGCTGTTTTCTGTAACTTAATGTTATTTATTGTTTTGTACTAAAATGGTTCGTTTATAAATTTCGCTCGTGAAATCAAATCAAAGAGGTAAAGATAGAAGGAGAAAAATATGTGTTTGGCTAGCAGAAGAGACCTCTTTGACCTATAATGCCCTGTGACATTCAGTGGGACTGATCTCCCAGAGGAGTTGGTAAATTGGCTCTGTGACCATTCCCACAGAGAAGTTCTAAAAGTGGCAACGACAGTGCCCTTGAAGCAGATATATAGGCTGTCCAGTAAAATACTTTGAAAGGCTGCACTCATTTGATGTGTGAGGTCTTGATGTCTTACATGTATGTATTACATTTGATGTATTTATGAAAAGAATTCAGTCTCAGCACTATATAGTCACACCTCACATTCCCAATCTACCCTCCAAATAAAAATATAAACAGATCTCCCAGCAATAATGACTACACTAATAGAAGGATTTTTTTAGCTAGGATAGAAAGACTTGATTGTGTCAGTTTTGTACCTTTGGTATTTGCCATTATTCAGATCACAGCTTTAAAGGTTTTTTAGTTTGTTTGTTTGTTTTTACATTGTGAAGAAATAATGAGAGAGCTCAGAGCAAGGACAATTTGGTGCCAGTGAGGATTGATTCACACATAAAGCTCTTGCATGTCAGCGAAGGGCAAGTTGAGTGTTCAAGTGCTGCTGACCTGGCAGCTTGGACACTGCAGGACATTAGCTATTCGTCCAGAGAAACTTACTTGGAAAAATGAGAGTGCTACAACGAACTATTAAGGAGGTTTTCTCAAAAAAAAAAAAAAAAAAAGAGAGAAAAGAAAAATCATCAGGGATTACTGTTTCACCCAGAATCTCCTCTAAAGCTTTCTGTCCTTACACTTATAGACAGCACTTAATATTTTATGTTGTGATTATTTGTTTTTATTGCCTTTTTTTTAATGTCAAAAAGGACTTCTTCAAAGGTAAGAGCCTTGCTTTCATCTTTTTTTTTTTGCTTTTCCTGCCTTGCGTTGTACCTGGTACAGAGAGGTGCTCAGAATACTTCTGTTCAATAAATATCTGACTCCCAAAATATCTCTGCAAAAACCTTTCTAAATTCTGTGGTCTTGCAGTTTTTTTGTCTGCTTGTTTTACCTTTTTCCTCTATTTGTTTCTATAAAAATAGGTCAGGTTGACTTTTAGAAGGCAGTAGTAGCTTGGTGGAAACTTGGAATGGAAAAGTAAATAGAATTAAATCTAGATTATTATTATTTTTTTCTTTTTATGTACTTTAAATTTTAGTTTTTTATTGTGGTAAAAGACACGTAACAGATTATTATTTTTAGGTTAATTTATAGATGTCTCTGAACTATAGTGTATGCAGTAGGTAATGAAACATGTTCTTCTATGTTTCCAGATTGCTTTAGCATCAGGCCTTTGGTAAGGATTATAATTGCATATTATAGTTTTATTTCTATGAGAAAATAGCATCAATTTATATAATTCTGATCTAAGGTTGTTTGTTTGTTTGTTTTCCTAGAGGGATTCTAGCAGTTGACTCTGTGAAAGACTGGGGTTGGAGTACTCGGTTCTTACTCTGTGATCTTGGGTAGGTCAGTTAACTTCTCTGAGCCTCAGTTTCTTTATGTTTAAAAACAGGGGTAGCAAAACATACCTCACAGGCTGTTGTGAAGACTAAATGACTTACTATATGAAAGTATTCAACATGTTACCTGAATGTTGGTGGTGGCCAAGAAGTTGTGTGTGTTTGTGTATGTGTGTGTGTGTTTTAATTACTTGTTATTTTTTAACCTAAATAGCAAAGTATAGTATTATAGAATTTTCATGGAAAAAAGAGCTTATCAATCATTACAGTATTATTAGATATAGCTACTTTGTGTGCTAATAATCATAATGTATATCAGCACTGTTGAATACTTAGTATGCATGGAAAATTTTACTGAATATTATATTTTAATCAGAGTTTTTAAAAATTTGTGTTGTAATGCAGAGGTGACTATATGCTCTGGGGTTAGAGACTAAAATGAGATTTTTGTTTTATGCCTTGCAGTTCATATTGTAATTTATTTAAACAGAAGAGGGCTATAAATTGCATTTTAAAGCAGATACCTCTCATGAGACATTTGCATCACTGAGCACTGTGGACTTTTGAAAGTATTTTCAAAACTACTCACAGGAGCATTTGTCTCAGTCATTGAAAAATTCTTGGACAGGACATAATAATTTCTCAACCATTAGAGAAATGATATTATTTTAGAATAATATTTTAAAATGCAGATCCTGTAAAAGATGATAGATGACTATTCTAAAGTGAGATTTATTTCCTTTCTGAGTGTAGACTGGAGTGGTTAGACTTTAAGAGCATGACTGATCAGTGAATCTCGTCTATTCAGCAGTTCTACAGTGTATAGATCCTTGGCATTATTAAAGCAACCATTTACAACTTATTTGTAACAAAGTTCTTACAAGGGTAGTACATGTAATGTGGTTCCAAAGACATGGAAATCATTTCCAAGAGAAGTTTTAGATTTTAGTGATTTTTCAAACAATCGGGAGCCGTCTTTCGGCCATTTCATTGCTCTGCTACTGATTGGACTGTGTGATATCCTGAGAATTCGTTTAGTTTTTAATGGTTCTTTGTGTCAAACCCATGTCGCTCCTTCTAAAAAATGGAGACGAGGAAGCCAGAGATAAAATATTTTACCTCATGTCTGACAGTGACAGAGGCAGAACAAGTAGCACTCCACATCTAATTTCTTGGGTTTCTTTGGTTTTCCAATTTTAATTTTAAAAGAACCAATAGTTTTCTAAAAAGTAACGTAATCCTAGTCTATTTTTTCCCAAACATTATTACTTTTCTTCTTTTCTTTAAAAACATATGCCTTACCTTCCCTGACCACCTTATTTAAAATAACACCGTCCCCAATGTTGCCTATCCCTCTGGGCCTCTTTATTTTTCTACATAGCACTATTGCCATCTGACATACTATATATTTTTCTTGTTATTATCTGTCTCCTTTATTATAAAAACTCTGCAAGAGTGGGACCATGTATCTGTTTTGTTTACTGTTGTATTCCAGTGCCAAGAATAGCACCTGACACATAGGATGCTGGCAATAAATATTTATTGCATGAATGAAGTCAAAACAAACAACAAACAAACAAAAGAAAACCTATGCCTTGCTTTTTTGTATGATTGAGTACTTCTTTTTATGAAAGCATTTGTTTCAAGAACAATTCATCTTAAATATACCTTTAAACATTAGCCATTTCCTTTTCCTGGTATCTGTCTGAAAATGTAGTTCTAGTTTGGGAGGTTTTAATGTTTACTTCTCATTTTCCAGATAGCAAATGGCCTTTTTGCAGAAAGTTAGGTTGCTTCCCCACGATTATCAGTGTTTGCAGTTTGGGGCAGGAGACCAGCTCTCAAGTCGTCTGTACTATGCCTGGTCTCCCAAAACGGTGGGCACCTATGGATTTCTTTATTTGTTTGCATACTTGTTTGCTTGTTTCTACCCACCATTTTCCAAAATGAATTTTAGGAGGCCAGCTGTCTATGAATCCGCAAAGTTCCATACACACTCATCTCTGTTTCTGCTCTACTAATCGATCAGTGTTGGGTCAACTAGAGTTCAAGAGTAAAATCGCTTATTATCTCTTTATCCCGTTCCTATAGAGAAGTAGTCCATTTCCCCAAACTCCCTTCTTGCTCGTGTAATGTTTTCCTTTGATGCTATTTTTTAAGCTGTGTTTCAGATAGTGTCTGTGCAGAGTCAATTCTACATATCCTCTTTACTGTCCATCATTAGAGGGCAGCCACCTAGAACAAAGCAGCGACAACTGAATTGCTGGCTGGGTTCACGAGTGAAACTAACTGTGAGGACACTCATCTTTGCCCTGTTGGGTATATTTGGAGTAGATCAATTTAAATGATGGGTCTCCATGGGATAAAGGAAGGCACTTCTCTAACAATGAATTCTACATGATGGGAAACTCTGAGTGTGTGACAAATGAGGTTATTTTTAATTCTTGAAACTTGTCATCAGAGAAATTATCAGCCAGGTGGACTTTGGGGCCAGCACTTCAGTTGATAGTTCCCTTTTCCAGACAAATTTAAGTTCCATTAATGGATTTTAATTGCACTGACTTTTTCTGCCAAGAGTGGGGATCATGGAAGTTAATAACCTGGTATTAAAGTCAGTAGAAATCCTTCATTTGGCTTCTGGTTGTTTCTCAGTGACAATTCTGCTTTATCCTAGGAGTGATACATTTATCACATTTGAAACATGTTTAGTCAAGTTAAAGAAACTACTTCTCTAAAGATGTGCTTTGAGATTAGTATCTAGTTTTTCATGTAGATTGGGTAGTGTAAATCTCCGAAAATTGCATGAAGATTGAATTCCTAAAATTGAGGCAATTTCCTGTGGATTTGACATGATAAATGTTGGTTGGGGACAACACATTGATTTTCATTATGTAGCTGTAGGACGTAGGCATGCTCTGCATATTCATTTAATGAACTGTTTGTGTTTAAAACATGTCTTTGGGCCCTCCAAGAAAATGTGTGTGATGCTAGATTTTTTTCATATGAATTTCTTAGAAGAATAGATAAGAATTGTTCCTGAATATCCGAACAAGCTAAGATGGGAATCAAGATTGCATGATTAGGATCTGATTTTGCCCTTGTGGGAGAAAATATATAGGAAGGTTTTTTTTCCGCTGTAATACTATATTTTTGTTGAGATTGTTGTTGACTAAAGTAAATATGAATTAAAATATTAATTGGTGCAAGGGTACTACATTTGATTAGCAATCATGCAAACATAGGGTTCTTCCTGTTGTTTGCCATGCCTTTGTGTCTTTTATCTGTTTGGTGAACTCCTAGTTATCTTTCAAGTTCCAGGTGGCCCATCACCTCCATGAGGTCTTCGTCTCTCTGCTAAGCAGAGTTGGTGGCTCTTTCTCAGTGATCCCTTTATTGCTTGGAATTGTCTATTATAAATATAGATATCTATTATATCTATTACAGCCATATCGTAATGTATTATAATTATTTTTATGTCTCTTTTTTCCAACAGATAGTGAGTTTTATTTGGGCAGAGATGATGCCTTAATCACTATTTTAATGTCAGCTCCTTGATTAGGATCCCATATATAGTACGTTCTTTCACTGGGAAAGTAAGCCGACAAAATTTCCTGTGTCTACCTTTAGTTCACTTGTAATAATCCCTACTTTGGGGCTTGAATTAGAGTATGATGGTGTAAATAAAGCCAGTATGTCTGAAAATTTCATATGGATGTGTTAGATATAATAAAGAGACTGATTAAAGATCCACCAAGTTAAACAGTTATACTCTCCACTGCATCAGTAAGTCAATTTAAAAAGATTTTATTATACTTGATTCTGAAAAGGCAGTATCATGAATCCTGCTTTATTACTACCTAAATGTTATATACCTTGTATAGCCATTGGTTGGTTTTGAGAGGTTTTGTATGATGGAAAGGATATTGAAAGAATCAGACTAGAAAGAGATTTTAATCTTCTGTACTTTTCTCTGTAATTTGTAAACTTGCATCCCATACACGTCAGTAAAAATAACTCTATACATTTATTAAAACTTCAATATCTTCATTTATATTTAGAGGGGTAGCAACATAAAATTGAAAACCTGAGAGTTGTGAAGGATGTAAAGTCATCTTTTAATAAACTAAATTGCTCCTTCAAAGAGCCTATAAAACTGAAAAGTGTTCATTATAAATGTAATAAAAACTTATGAGTCCCATTTTATTAAAACTACACCCAGTTTCCTGAAGGCACTGGATCTTTAGAGGTAAACCAGTGACACTTTATGTCTAGCAACATACATTCTGTGAGATAAGATATCTACTGAAATGAGGTTGGTGGTTTTAACCGGATCCCTAATGGATATCCATTCATGTTAAAAGACTGGAATTTTTACTTTAGCAGAGTTTGCAGCTTCTGATAACAATGCACCCAGACCAGGTTAATGACAGTAGTAAATTACTTACTACTCTAAGTTCCTTGAAGAAACAGAACAATAGTGAAAGATAAAGCTTATGCTTCTACTAGTTGATGTGTTACATCATCTTGTCATCCTGTAAAATTCTTAGTCAAGTCAAATTATATAGATTAACACTGTCACAGGATATTAACTTTCTAGTGATTACCATTGACCTTTCTTTTTTCCCTTCAGGTACAGTATTGTTTTTGATGTGTTACAGGAGAATCATTCTCTTCTAGTCTTTGGCTGCTTTTCAATATTTTTCACTTCTACGTATTTCATATTTGGTTCTATTTTGCATATTCCATACACATATTTCCGTATTTTTAAATTGATTATGGTTATATTGATGGAGGTGTTTTTAAAGCGCAAAAGGGAAAATGATGAAGTGACAGCCAGCTTGTCCAGTTACTCTTAGCTTTAGAATCAACTAACTTTAAACAGAGATATTTGCATGTTTAAATGAGAGAATTGAAGTATTTAAGTTAATACGCATAGGTCGTATTGATTTATTCAGAAAATAAGGCAAGGTTTCTGGTAAATGGTGGCAAACATTTAAACTGTGTTTATTCCAATTCCTTTCTTGAAACACATCCCACAAAGAAATAAATTAATTGTATGATTGATTCTAAGGGCAGATCTGGAGCCATATTTAGAGGAATTGTCATGTCAGGCCAAACCTTCACCTGTTTATGCAGAGTAGAGAGAACATTTTCTTCCTCTTCTTCTTCTTTTTTTTTTAAAGATTTATTTATTTTTATTTATTTTTGGCTGCGTTGGGCCTTAGTCGTAGCACGTGGGATCTTCCTTGAGGCATGCGGGATCTTTCGTTGCGGCGCTCGGGCTTCTCTCTAGTTGTAGCCTGTGGGTTTTCTCTCTTTAGTTGAGGTGCGTGAGCTCAGTAGTTGTGGCACACAGGCTTAGTTGCCCTGCAGCACGTGGGATGTTAGTTCCCTGACCAGGGATCGAACCTGCATCCCCTGCATTGTAAAGCGGATTCTTCACCACTGGCCCACCAGGGAAGTCCCCATTTTCATCTTTTTTAAAAAATGAGTAGAAGGAAAGCCTTGTTTATTCTCCCATTAGTATTGCGTTCTGGTGTCCTGGAGAACAAGAGAAGAGTACTTGCCCCAAAATGTATTAGAATCCTTGGAGAAAGTTTTTAATTAAATCCTAAATATCCTTAACCTTAGGATATAAAATCTTATAAAATCTATAAGATTTTATATAAAATCATCTATAAAATCTTCATTACTCTGTTTAATGTCATCTGTCTGAATTTCTAAATTATATTCAGTGTTTTTTCCTTCTTGTTGGTTGCTGTTATTACTGTAAGGCAGATATTTGTCTCCAAATCTTTTCTAATATGTGAAAATTCCAAAATATGAGAAATCTTCTAATTTGAAAGTAATGATTTGGCAGCAAGAGAATTTTTCAGGGGAGCAAAATCATTTTAAACTTTTGAAACTTCAATTTCAGCATTAGGTCAATTTATCATTTGATAGAATGTAACAGTACTAAGTAAGCACATTGAATGCTATCATATGGTGTACTAGTTCTGGTGGGTTTTTAATATGATTATTTTTCTCATCCTTCCAGCTGACACCCCCTTTAAAATTTCTTGGAATTGGGGTTTATATTTGAGAAGTACCGTTTTCATTTTTAACTGATGACATATTTCACTTTGGTTTGTTGAACCCCAATTCCATAATTATTTTTATCTTTTTTTGTCTTTTTAAAGATATATGGAGATTTTTTTCATCAGATAGTTAACTATATTGCTCTGAGATTTATTTTCCTATAAATGCTTAGTTAATTTACAAAGTAATTGATTGGCTTATTGGAACTTATTGATGGCTGCTGTATTTCCTCAACCTTTTCAGTATTCTTCAGGTCATGTTAAAAAAAAAAAACACCTCATTATTTTAAGTAGTCTTTATGAATTCTAGAGAATGCATGGAAATTTAGGGTAGCTTTGTTTGTAATAGTGAAAAAGTGGAAGCAGCTCAAGTCAGCCTCAATAGGGGCAAAATAAATTGTGAAATACCCGTTCAATAAAATACTACACAGCTATGAAAATTAATGAGCTAGTTTTGTATGTACTGTTAAAGAGAGATGCCTAAGGTATATATTAAGTCAAAATGAGTAAAATGTAGAATGCAAATAGTTTGAGTGCATTTATGTAAAGCTAAAGCTGTACAGATATGTAAATAACAAACATATAGAGAGAAAAATTTTAAATGATTTCTGAGAACCATTAACAATGGTTACTTCTGGGGAAAGAAACTAGGAAAAATGAGAATAATTTGCACTTTCATATTAATTTCCTGTTTTTCTGCACTGCTTTGATTTTTCTTTTTTCTTTAGCCTCTGTTTCTATGACTTTTTTTTTTTTTTAATGAGCATGTTTTATTTTTAAAACAGGAAAACTTTTTTTAAAAAGTACCCATTTACTTAGGAAACAATGAATAGGAGACTATTCTTTTGGTGTCTTCCATAACCTTTTTTGAATGAAAATTGATTACCTTCTAATTTCCGATGATTGTCATGAAAGCTTTAAGAAAAATGCCACGTTGATTTTCATTTAAAACTTCTAGTGTTGAGTAGGTCATTTTATTGAACTCTTTTTTTTTTTCTTAGTTTGCTTTTGCAGTTTGATTCTGAAAATGAAGAGCAGAGATCTGCCTCTGCTTGTCAGGTGTCCCGTGAAAGGTCGCCACCCTAAAGCAATTTGTTCTTCAGAATGAACAATGTAACCTTTTACTTCGTTCTAAAATATTAATTATCTTGATTAGTTAGTTCTTGTAAGGCCAGAATTAAGCTTGGTTTAAAAAATTAAATTTGATTGAACACTGCAGCATTCTGTTCACATTGCCAAAGTAAATTTATAGATTTGGAGACAACTCAGACAAATTTTTTTGAGTGTGTTAATTTTAATTTATTTCATATTTTTCTGATAATTTCTAAACCTTAAGTTCGTAATGTTCTGGAAGAAACATGAATTTTGAAATCATACATATTTGTAAAAAGTACTCATAGGATGGTTAAAATTAAAATAAGTGAGATAACATATGTAAAGTACCCTGAAGAAAGACTTGGCCACATAACAGACCTTCAGTAAAAATATTTGTATGCATCTACTTTTAGAAACAAAACTTCATTCATAATAAAAATCATATACAGTGTAAAAGGTAGTGTGGCAATTGGTGAAGTGATACAATTAAAATTTTACACTGATTTTTGACTCTTTACTTTGAATGTATTGACTTCTCTGGCTAGTGTTGCCTCTTATATTCTTCCAGCCTGTCTCAGTTTTATTCCTTGTAACTTTATGCTTTGATGAAATTAGTCTTCAAAAGCAATTGATAAAGTCAGCTCAGTTTGTAATGAGATCATAGAAACTGGTATCACTTGAAACAGAACTGATAAGTTAAAAAAAAAAATGTTTCTAGCCTCTCATTCCATCTTCCAAAGATATTAATGGGATTTAGGTTTCTACTGTTCTTATTACTTTAAATTAGAGAAATGCTGTTAATTCAGTAGATTTAATAAGAATCTTTGTAATTCTATATAAGTATAAATGGAAGCCAAAAATCTATTACTTGGTAAATCTTTCATACACTTTACAATGTAAGTTTTATGTAGTGCCAATTAATGTTTAAAAACTGACATAGTAAATAACATACTAAACATCAGCAGTTTTGTATTAAAATAATTTATTCTTTTTTAACAATTCACTAAAATGCATTATTTGCAGCTTATAATACCTACAAAAATCTATTTCTGTATTTGAAATATTACCTCTGAAAATAATAAGTAAAAAATTGTTTTATTGAGGGGGGGGGCAGTTTAAGTATATAGCAAAATAAACTGGAAGTTTAGTGTCTGCATGCTTAAATCTAATTATAAGTTGATACTGATTGGAGCTAGACATTTATGTTCTGTATCAGTGATTTTGTGATTTAAGGTTGGAAATAATGGTAAATCTCCTGCCTCACAGAGTTGGTGAGAATAATTTGTAAAAGAAATTTCATAAAGGAAATACTGCGTTTTAGGTGTTACTCTTTTATTTAGAAACAAATACTGAGTAATATTTTTATCAACTGCATATGGTTTTATTGGATTGTGAGATAAGAACTATTCATTCCCGAACATTTATTCAGTACTTGGTATTTACTACACGTTGTGCGGGCAGTGGGTATAGTGATAAGACGAGGTTCTGGCGTTGATAGAGCTCTTTGTTAAAAGGGAGCCGAGCATCAAAAGCAAATAATTATGATACACAGTAACAAATGTGGTTAACAGATGTAGTGGGACAAAGGAGGAATTGGTTCCATTGGGGATCTCAGGAATTCTTCCCAGAGGCTGTGCTTGAAGGGTGGTAAATAAGAGTATTAACAGCAAGGTGGGATAATGGTGATCATAAGTAGACTGAAATTAGGTAAATATTTACTTCAGTGTTGAACAAATACTAAAGGTAGAAGGAGAACAATAGTCAGTTCATTAGATGTTTATTGAATAGCTGCAAGGGGTAAGTCCCTGTGTTAGCCACCGAGGGACTACAAAGCTGCCAAGGTCTGGTGTCTGCTCTAAGGAGCTCACAGTCTGGCATGTGTGTGCAGGAGGAGCTGTGCCCCGGGGCAGGGGTGGAGTGACAGTGCTGTGGGAACTTCCTGCCGTCTGACCAGCCCAGGGCATACCTGCTGAATCCCAAAGAGCAGCTGTGAGTTTGTAAGTAATTCGGCCTCTTGAGTACTGAGTTAAAAATGGACTGACATGAGAGAGGAGAGAAATTTTAAGAAATCAATAGTATTTTTAAAACATATGTGACATAGTCTTGAAGACTTAAAGTCAGTTAATGGATAGGGTACGGTTTAAATAATGGGAAGCTGACCCACAGTAAGGCCAAAGTAAGTGTCGAAGTAATAGGTACAAACAAGTGCTATCAAAAGGGATCAAAATTATGCTGTCTACAGATACTATTGCTTATCTCATCTAGAATCTCTTAACTAGGTTTACCAGTCAACATATTTACTGAAGAGATTCCCTACTGATCTCTAAGTCATTGCCCAAGAAGAAGTGAGTTCTTCTTTTCCTAATCTAGCCCCAGCTCTCTAGTCAAGATCTCTGGTTGTTGAGGACTTCCCGTGCACAGAACTGTATTTAACACCCCTCTTCTCTTTCATCTCAAATAATCACTCTTGAGAATTCTAAAACCTAGGTGAAATAAAAACTATTCTTTTCTTTAAAAAAGGTTGCAGATGTGTGCTCAAGGTTTAATTCTGCCTTTTTTTTTTTTTTTAAAGAAATTCACGTTCTTTTTATTTATTTATTTATGACTGTGTTGAGTCTTCGTTTCTGTGCGAGGGCTTTCTCCAGTTGCGGCAAGTGGGGACCACTCCTCATCGCGGTGCGCGGGCCTCTCACCATCGCGGCCTCTCTTGTTGCGGAGCACAGGCTCCAGACGCGCAGGCTCAGTAATTGTGGCTCACGAGCCCAGCTGCTCCGCGGCACGCGGGATCCTCCCAGACCAGGGCTCGAACCCGCGTCCCCCGCATTGGCAGGCAGATTCCCAACCACTGCGCCACCAGGGAAGCCCCTTAATTCTGCTTTTAAGAACATTTCTAGGTCTTTCATTGCAAATCTTTATCACACTTTTCCATTAGACATAAATTTGCTCAATTTTATTTTTACTAGGCCTTTAAATTTGTTGATCTGTTTACTCGTTCTTACCTCCCTCATTCCTGGAGTGGGAGAAAGGCACTTGAACTCAGATTGAAAAGCAAAGCTTCCTCCTGTGTTCTTCATCTGTCACTCTGATTCTTACCAACTTCCTTTTGTATTTTAATTTCTTCCCTTTAATCTTGAAACAGGCTAAATCCTTCAAAAACGAAAAGAAAAAAAAAAAGGAGGAAATTCCTTATACATATTTCCCCTCGCACTTTTCCTTTTTCTTTCTACCTCCATCTTTAAATAGCTGTTCTCACTCACCATCTCTGTGCATTTCCTATTAATACTCCATCCACTGCCCAAACCATCGGCTCTACTGCAGGAGAGCTTGCTAAGGCTGATGTGGACTTCAGGTTGCCAAACTCAGCCTCTCCTTATGTACTTGGTCACTGCCCCATCTACCTGGTCAGCCATCCCTTCTTAAATTCCTCCCTTGCCTCATCAGCTAACACTCCCCTTTTCTTACCTCTGTGACTTGTTTTTGGTCTTAGTTGTTTCTTTTCCCTTTATCCTGCTTAAAAATGTGGCTATTCACTTGAGTTCTGTATTTGATCTTTTCTTTTTTATACTTTGCACTCCCTTGGGCTGTCATCCACTTTTCTTTCATTAAACTGCCCAAATTGACTCTCAAATCCAGTTCAGATTTCTCCTGAGTTCCAGACTCATAGCTCCATCTGGATGGACCAGGCACTTCAAACTTGGAATGTTCCAACCCTTCACTGATTTATATCTGCTGTTAACTAGAACTGAGACTTCTCTCTTTCAAAACAAGCAATTCATGCAATTTTATTAATATGAAATATTTTACATATTAAGTTTTATTGGAGGAAGAAGGGAAGGAATTACGGTTGGTAGCAGTATTAGATTGTTCATTTTGCAGACTAAATACAAAGTTAGGGCACTAGTAAAGCAGGAAACAAAAAATACAATTTTTTAAAAGAAATTTACCTAGGATATTTTAAAAAGTTGTCATAGGAAACAAGGAATTTGGTGCAGTTCCTTATACTTACATCATGGTGTAGTGTTTTTACTTTGCAATATTTGTCTTTGACTTTCAATAATACATAGGGGCATGAGACCTCATGGTATTTTCAAGACTTAAGGTAATTTGATCATGGTTGAATGGTGTTATGAAAGTTCATTGCTGTATTCTGAATTTGTTGGCTTCTGGGTAAGTCTGAGAGAAAATTACTTCTTCTACTTGGTTACATAGTTGATCACCCAAACTCTAGGTGATACCAGACATGAGGTTGCTCTGTGTAAGTGCAACTTGTATTTGTTCCAGTTGTCTTTTGCCAGATCTTGATGAACACAGACTTCCCTGTGGCTACCTCCCTCCTCTGCCTCTGTCGACAATCCCCCTCACCTCCTTATGCTGCACAGTTCCTGGCTCTAGAAAGAGAACCAAGCTGCCCTCTGTTGCAGAATAAATACATTTATCCTTAAACGGCAGTGGAGAACTAGGGTGATGTGATAGGGTGGGGGGATGTGTACAAAAAGAATGTGAAATGTGAAGTGCCTTTTAAAAAAGGTTTTCTTGCTTAGCTCATAGAAGATCAACTATTTTTTGGCCTGACTTCATTTTCTAAAGGCATTCACTAGCCCTGTGACATGTTTAAGGGTAAGAGATACTGGAATCTCCTTATCTTAAGAAACTGGATTGTGCTACTAACCTAAAACACTTGCAAGTGAGGAGGAAGGAATATACAGTTACTTGCCTTTAGGGTGTTTTTTTTTTTTTTTTTTAAATTTATTTTTGGCTGTGTTGGGTCTTCGTTTCTGTGCGAGGGCTTTCTCTAATTGCAGCAAGCGGGTGCCACTCTTCATCGCGGTGCGCGGGCCTCTCACTGTCGTGGGCTCTCTTGTTGCGGAGCACAGGCTCCAGACACGCAGGCTCAGTAGTTGTGGCTCACGGGCCCAGTTGCTCCACAGCATGTGGGATCCTCCCAGACCAGGGCTCGAACCCGTGTCCCCTGCGTTGGCAGGCAGACCCTCAACCACTGCGCCACCAGGGAAGCCCCAGGGTGTTTGTTTTTAAGAGTGCACTACAAGTCAGATCCAGTCAGGGCACTTTGTTTAGAAGTAAAAGTATGCAGGTGGAGTGTGTGTGTGACTGTGTGTGTGTGTGTGTGTGTGTGTGTGTACAGCAGCATTTTACCCTGCTGGAGATTTTAATTGTATTTCTGGAAGTATTCTGTTAGCAAATGTAACTGGGATGTAACGAATGCGTTTTACACGCAGTAATGAAATTTAAATCGCTCTGTGAGGCTAAGTAAAACAGTTACTCTACTTTTGCCTTAGTCTTCTTACCTGCAGTTTGGGGGAGGAATATGGCAAAGAATATTTTTTTAAAAAAGGAATATCATTCAGAATGCAAAATAATACACCGTAAATTATATTAAGTCATTTAACAATATTAAACGGAAAACTTGTAAGCCAGGCTAGCCCTGGAAAAAGTTGTGAGCAAGGCAATATGCCTTTCTTGCTTCTCACCCTTACCGTCTCTACGATGTTCTCTATCTCTCATTTCAGGTATGCTGTGGTCGGTCCATTTCTATTCTTCAAAGCCTGCTCTAGGGAAAAAGGAGTAGCATGATTGATGTTCACTATGTGTCAGCCTTTTGATTAGAAGTTTTACATGTATTTTCATTCAGTTAACTAAGATGACAGTCAAACTTGTGACACCAGCCCTCCTTCCCCAGCTTCAAATTCTAGTTAGTCAAACTGCCTAGTCAAGTTTGTTATGAAATTTATTTACATCACATGATGATACACACAAATACATATGTACCTACCTACCTAGGTAGATTAATGATCCTGTTTTGTGTAAAGAAGTAGTGTTCCCTCAGTGGTAAAGAGTTTAGCTTTTGAAGCCAGACTACTTGAGGAAACCAAGGCTCCGGAGATTGTCACCTGCCCAAGGTCACATATCATTAGTGACATATCTACTAAAAGGATTCAGACCTGCATGTGATTGACTCCAATACCCATTCTTTCAACTCCTTTCAATCACTGCTCTCTACCCTGCTTTTCTGTTTATTCTATTAGTACATGAAAGAGTGAAATATTTCCTAAAATCCTATATTTCTGTTATGTATGTCACATTTTATGCAAAACAAAAATTATTTTCACTTTTGGTGAGTCTAAAAGTACATTTGATGATAAATAAAGAAGCTCTGTAGTTAGAATTTGGTAATATGGTGATGCTAGATTTAACTTTACACTGGAGCCTGAAGGTCTAGTAGAATCAGAGAAAACCTTGTTTTTCTTAGATGTCATTGTTTACCTTGAGCATGAAAAATAGAGCAAGTTGTTAGAAAGCTTAAAGGAATAAAAAATAATAACCATCATGCTGCCCTGGAAGTAAAAGGAAATGATAAAGCATATACCTACAAGCTCAGTGATCAGTGATTTTAGCTATTGGCTAGACATTTAATTTACGTAAAAAATGGTGTGAGATGATGCTTTAAAACATATCTGCAGACAGTTTTTGTGTCGTTATTTATTTTGATATACTGACAACTGGCCACTTTAATTTTCACTTGTAATACAACTGAAATTATCTCATGAACGTATATATCAGCACCCCTCGCCCCACACTGGGTTGTCCTATAAACAAAACCTTATTATACTTGAACAGATATATTAAGGCTAATCTATGATAGCAGTTTGCTTGAATAAGCATTTAGACTGGGAAAGGCATCCTTTCATCTTAAAATGTATAGTGAGTCTTCGCTTCCCCCACCCCCCCCGCAAGCCCGTCTCTTCTCCATCACTGGGCTGGGTTGGAGGTGGAGAAATCACCTTAAGCCAAGTCAGTGCAAGATCATAAAAGGTATGAAGAATGGCAATTCTATGAAACTTCACTGTATTAAAAATGTCATCCTTATTCTCTTACCTTATCTTTGCCCTAGTTCTTTGCTGAAGGATGCCATCATTTCTTTGATATTTGTAGGGTTTAGGAGAATGTGGACCAATACATCTTTCTTCTTCTGATTACTTTCTGTATGTGGGTTCTCAGTGATAGGAAAGTTAGAGAGTCCATGAGTAGAGTGTAGACTCAGTGATAGGAAAGTTAGAGAGTCCATGAGTAGAGTGTAGAAACATTAAAGGAAAGCTGTTGAGAAAATAATTCTGCTATATTTATTAAGCAATAGTGTGGTTTTCCTGGTCATTAATGTTGAGCTAATTTCCTTTCTGGCAGGCCCTTGCAGTATTTCATTTTTTTCATTAAAAAGGTGGGCTCTGTGAAAGCATTGATGTCTTTCAATAGTTAAAATCGATGCAGAGGACTCTCAGGTCTCTGGGACCACAGAGGCAAAGTTTCTGCTTTTGAGACAGGTTTCTCTTCTCTTTTTATCCCCCTTGAGATAAGCCTTGATTTTGAGATAAGCCTTTAGAGCTTTGATTAGAGAAATGGCCACAATAAAATGTGAATTTTCTCATGTTTTTTCAAGTAGCACACTTGAGTTTATGGTGCATATAGACTACGTACTAGAGCTCTCTCCCCTTTGCTGCTTGAGGGCAATTTTCTCTCCACGGTACTCTTAGTCAGTGTGACTAGGATAGCTGGCTGATGTTTGTAGGAAGCACTACTCTTAAGTTTACTGGTGAAGGACTTCTCGCTGGTTTGTACTGGATTCTCTTCAGTGGAACTGTTGATCTCTCTTTTCCATCTTGTGCATACCTGCCCGCTCCTCCCCCAGTCAGTGTGTCAAAGTGCTTTGTCAATAGCATGGTACTATATAAATATAAAGTCAGAATGGTGCTTGAACACGAGAAACTTTTGTAAGCTGTTTTCATAGGTCTGGTCTTACTTGAAGTTAGCCAGTTGGAATGAGGTTCTTGGCTTAAAAATAGGTTTAAAAATCACAAATCTTCCTATTAAATGAGTAGCAATTATTCTACAGGATTAATAACTAAAGTACAAGCTAGTGTGAGTAATGCCCAAAGTCTCCCTCTTTTAGGGGATGTCAGAAATGCCAAGTTTGTCAAGTGGCCACTCTCTGCGCCCTTTCCCATCACTCACACGTGCCCGACTCTCCATTACACCAGGAGATTGACCCCTAGCTCCTCCCAGGACCAAATAGTTTCTTCCCTTGAGCTACAGGAACCAGCCACTTAAGGCAGATCCTGCGGGTGAGCACCATGAATTGACCTGAAATGTGGAATACCACCTTTATTTGAAGCCTTTATTAAAACAGCAACAGAAAATTTAAGTCACACACGTAACCGAGGCTGAGCAAGAGTAGTAGAAGCTGTCAGGGGAGGAGAAGCACGGGCTGCGACTTGTGTTCCCCAGAGGGACCTTGCCCAGCAGGCCCCAGCCCTTCCTAATGTAGCTTCTCCTTCTCTGACAGGTGTACATCAACCTGGTCTCCTTCATCTCTCACCCCCTTAAAAAATATTTTAATTTTTCCTTTTCAATGCAATATCAACATAGAGGTAAACCGTATTCTGACTTGGCAGTATAGTGAAGTAGTTAAGACCCCAGACTCTGCCTGCATTTGCTTCCCAGATCTGTAGTTACTGATGAAGTGATTTTGGACAGATGATTCAAGATCTCTGTGCTTCAGTTGCTTCCTCTGTAAATAACCCTCGTGAGCCTTATAAAGAGAGTTGGGTAAGTTAGTATTTGTAAATCTCTTTAAAACAATATCTGCCATATGATAAGCTATTTTTAAGTGTTTGCTATTATCATTGATGATTTAAATATAATCCTGAAAGAAGTCTAAGGCACTCTCTTCTGTCCTATTGAATACAGCATTCAATCATTCATTCAACAAATATTTATTAAGAGCATACTATGCGCTAGGCGTGTTAGTCTGTCTCATTCCCAGTAGGCTTCATACTATGAGTATGACCCGAACCTAATTATATTATAGCAGTCTGAATTTCTGTCCTAATACTGCATTTGAAATCTAAGAGTGCAGATGGTTTTTATTCACACTCTTAAAGGTAAAGTGCATAATTTGGGCTTGGGTAGTATTGGTCTGAATGCCTGGGAGCTCTTGCTAAGTGACAGGATCATATTCAGCTGATACTAATAGGGAGACCCTGGTGGCCCTATAGCCTCAGGCAGCAAAACTTCCCCCTCGTCTGTGTAGTTACTCTGCTGCCAGAGACTCGCTGATGAGTTAAGGGCTAAGACTCCCTTTAACCAGCAAAGAAAGGACCTAGTTTCCTTGGGACCCACAGGCTGTTGGAACAGCCCCACCTTACTCCCCTTCTCTTACATCATTTTATGTCATACATCACATGTGTGCAGTGGTCTCCAACAACATTATTGTTTACTTGTATTTTTCCCACACTTCTTTGAGGTTTTTTTTTCCTGTATAAAAGTGTACACATTTAGGGGAAAAATAGAGCCTACTACTAATTCTACTCCCAGAGATAAGTGGACTAATTTATACTCTACTGGGGAGACAAGAAGGTACTAAAACTGAAAAAAAGGGTAGAATTACAGAAAATTGTAAGGGGAGATTTCCAAAAAACATATGTGGCCTCTTCCCAGTGTTGCCTCGGTCTGACCCTGTCCTTGATACATGAATCCCAGGGGTTCTCGAAGAACTGGGCAGTAAGAACCATTCTTAGGTTATATATTGAAATTGATTTCCTCATCAACCTGCCTGATAAAAGCTGAGATATGGTCCTGGGTGCTTAAAACAATAGAGTGGAATGATACTAGGATATACAGTGGGCAGAAGAGAGGAACAATGAAGGCCTAAGTAGGCATGAGGGAATGAGTAGTCCCATGGCTGTGACTTCAGCTGTGGTGACAGTCGTGTGTCAGAAGCATATACACTGGCATCACTGTGTGATGTTTTCTTTAAAAAAAGATACTTGTACCCTTTCTTTGCGTCATGGATTCCTTTGGTGGGAATCTTCTATAGCCTATAGACCCCTTCTCAGAATAAATTTTTAAATGAATAAAATATACAGGATTACAAGGGAAACCAGTTGTATGTATAGAATACATTTATCAAAATCTTTTAAAATTTGTTATGTACTATATATGTGCTTCTTCATAAATGTATTAAATGATGTGATCTAACATTTAGTGTAAAAATGATTATAATTTCAAGGTGGTGTTGAAAGGAAAAAATTACTTCAAGATATGTAGGTGACCAAGTCACAGGAATTGCTAATATGACTGTGGTGGTGTTTTTTTTGTTTTTCCATACATTCACAATAGGATGAAATGCTAACTTGGAGGGTGAGGTTAGCAAAAATAAAGATGTATTTTTTTTCTGCCCAGGTTTACAAATATCCCTGGATTCTATGTGTGGACCCCTGGGTCCATGAGCCCCAGGTTGGGAACTCCTGTTTAGAAGCAGCACTGAAGGCAGTACTGCCAGAGTGAGGGGTATTAACATTAGATACTATGAAGACAGTGGAAAATTCTGTTTGTTGATAGGCTTTATGATAAAGGAAACTTGTCCTCCATTTTGGATTTTTTGTTTTTTAAATCAAAGGTGTATGATTTTTTAATAAGATTTTCTTCAAACTTCAAGGGCCTTTTCATTTTCCGTATTAGTACCTTGACTTACCTGTAAAATTTATAGAACCATATGATCTTTTTAACGTAAACATTGAATATGTAATATTGTAATAAGAGATAATTTAGAATTGTATTTTTTTCTTTCTAGGATTGTATTTTTCTATTCTGACACACGCATATATGTGTGTGTATATATATATATATATATATATATGTAGTTCTCATTATAGTTTTTAGATTAAAGTGTATTCCCCTACATTTCAAAAAACTAGGCAAGCTAATCACTCATTTCTGTTGATACTTATGCTATTTAATCTAAAATGTTTAGAACTATTGAAATAAATATTTGAATGAGCAAAGTCATTGGACAGTAATGCAAAGGGATGTGGCAATCAGTTGACTCTAATTTCCTTGCTATTCTTTTCATTAGGTTATAGAAACTGAAATTTTCTATTCTTGTTCTGGCCCCCAAGAATACACATAAAGTGAGTTTTCAGTTTCACTAGTTGCTGTTTACTTATATGTTGATTTTAATATATTTTTGTGTTTAATTGCTAACTTCTTTTAGAAATAAATCCTTGGAGGTAATGTGCCAAAAAGCTCTAGAGTTTTGAAATTTTGTTGTCACTTTTAGATCTTCATTCCTCCTGCCTCCTGACATCCAGACTGACTTCTCCCGGTTTATTTTATTTCCAGTTGCTAAATGCAATGAACATAGTCAGAAGGCAAAGGCCTGTGAGTTATGAGTGATTGCTTTTTTGTATTAACAGTGCCTATGGAGGGTCTCATTAACACGCACAGCATGGGGAATTTTTGGAGCTACCACACAGAGCTCAAAAAACCCAACTGCAAAGCAGACTTGATTGTTTATGCCTCAGCATTTTTATTTGGAGCTTTAAAGGATGTTAACAAAACTACTTGGGGCAGGTGGAATGCCATATGGCACAGGGACTGGACCACCGCCATAGCTGTAGAGATTTATTGAAGCTTCTCCTTCTAGTGGGAGCGATATGAGTCCTTGGACTGTTGCCATTCAGTGATGACATTCATGTACAGATCGGCAATAAAGCTACTTAAAAGACAGCAAACCAGCAACCATCTAGAAAGAGACTTCTCATTTTAATATATACTCATTGATAGGGCCTGAAAAAGAGCATCTTTGTTAACACTGTCTTTACTGGATTCAAACCTTTTTTTTTTTCACATATTGACACATTTAAAAAATTTTATACAGATACTATTGTGGGGTAATTGGGGTGGTGGTGGGAGATACAGATGTACTGGTTTCCTATATACTAACTGAATACTCCTAAATTCAGATTTTATGTCACACACACACACACACACACACACACACACACACACACACACACATCTATGGATAGTTCTGAATGGTGGCATAGCCATTAAGAGGCAGTGTCTGGGGCCTGCTGGGGTAACACCAAAAGTCACACTACTCTTTGAGTTCTACCATTAGCACAGCAACCTTCCTCACCAAAGTGTGTTTATGCCTTCCTTGAGGCAGGGTGGAAAGAATTGCCTTTGCAGTACTGCTTGCGACAAGTGCGTCTCGTGGTCTCTGTAGTAAGACCAGAAGCTCTAGAGAAGGAGAGGGCGGGGAAGCTTTTTCAGTGCTTGAGAGAGTGAATGGATTATATCCTTGTTTAACAGAATTTGGAGAAATTGAATATTTGTTACTATGTCACTGACTTCAAATTATCAATACATATGTACTATAGAATACTGTACATAATTCACGTTATGTAATATAGTTTTTTATAAATGGAGGCTGTCATTTTATGTGGAAATTGACACTGCAAATAATTTAAAGTAAAGATTAAACATAGAAGAACATTTACTTATTGACTCCTTTTTCACTATTTTTTTCCCCCATTTCTCTTTGATTCCTAATGCAGAATTATAATTTCTCTCAGGAATACCCCAGAGTACTCTTTGATTCTTCATGGATGCTTGTATACCTATAATAAGGAGTGAACCAAACATATGAAGAAAAATTCTTTCATTGGATATAAAATATAAGAACTTCCATTCATGGGCACTTACCATTTTCATAAATAAGCTACACCCCTTATGGTTTCCCTATTATTGTGACAACACTGCAAACTGGGTGCTGTTATTTCCATTTTATAAATGCAGAAAATGAGACCAAGAGAAATCAAGTAACCTCCTCAAATTCTCACGGGCATGCTATTAAGAGGCAGAACTGGCTTTTAAAAAACCATTATCACTTGAACTCCAGAGTCCATCTTCTTTCCTTTATGTCTAAAATTCTGTCTTTTGTTTCATGGCAAATATTTCATAGGGATTTGCAATTTCCTGATTCAGGCACTTTGCTCTTTTGAGTTAAAAGACCCACAATGATCTCCAAATATGCCCCATAGAAGGAAGTGCTCTTTTAACAACAGCAACCAAAACTTAGAAATGAGAGGTCATGCTAATGAGAAACAAGACACAATATAGCTGTTGAGGAAAGTGCCAACACAACTTCTGGCTAAGTCTGAGAATATAGCTTCTGCTTGTCCCAGTTAAGCTTTGAATGCATATGTAGTCATTTCCCTTTATAACTCTCTGTGGACAGAGTTTGCAGTATCAGATGTGAGATGATAGAAGTGGCTCCCAGTAAAGTGAAGCCTAGGAAGCTATGGCCTAAAATATAAACTCTTTTTAAAAAACTTGTTTCCTTACTGAGCTTGCCAATTTCCATAATTAGTCAGAGGCAATTAAGTACTTTAATTAGTTTGATCTTTATGGAATTTCCAGCATATTTTTGTTTTGTAATCAGAACTAAATTCGAGTATATGACTAATATCCCTTATAAAGTCTTATGTTAACATGCATTAAAATGGTTTACTTCCATTCCAGGTTGGAAATATTTTATTGGCATAATTTTCACATGCATTTCACAAAAACACAGTGTTTATACATTATTACTTATTTGGAATATCACATCATCCATCTGCAGGCAGCATGGGGTTAAGCAGAACATAATGGCTTTTCTTCATTTTTTAGTTTAGATGCAGCCACAAAATAAACATTTAAGATGCATTTATTAATACTTAATGTCAGCATTTAATATAAATGATCATTTAAATTTCTGTTATAAAATAATAGTGAATATAAAAGTTTATGTAATCTAGCAAGGCACCAGTTTAAGAGAGAACTGCCAATCTATGTTTGTAAGATTTAGCATTCAAATCATGGTACAAATTAAGGTTGATTTGATTAATGAATTGCTGACTTCCAAATTTAAATTTACATAAGCACTTGAGAGAATCCAAACTATTTGGAAACTATCCTGAGTTATCTTATTTTTCTTGTACTTGTCTCTGCTTCTAGGTCCATTGTGTTTATCTATTGGGTCAGGATTTTTTTTTTTCCTTTCTTATTTGTGCCTAAATCCATTCTTAAAATGATGACTGTCCTCAACTCACAACACACTCTCACCTCTACCCTCCAATCCCAGCTATTTTCTCTGAGGAGCACGATTGATTTTTGTTTTAAGTTTTCATATCCCCTTAAGTCATTTTCTTAACTAATTCATCACTGGGGATACTTTATGCTCTATTTCCTAATTATAATTTTTCAAACTTATTATTTTCCTTTTTTTCCTTTTCAATTGATAAATCAACTGACAAATCAACTGACAAACTCTATCTTGAGTCCAAGATGACTGCTTTCTTGAGTTTTCAAAGAATGTGAGGATTCCTTTCAGTGGAATCTATCACAGAGGGTGGGGGGACTGGACTCAGGTGCAGCCTGCCTCCTCTGTGATTGAATCATGTTGAGGCCTTGGGACAGCCTCTGACTTCCTTAGATCTAATAGGATCAAAAAAATGTAAACACCTGGTGGTAGTAGAACTAGAAAACAAACAGTGGATTTAGTTCCATTAGTGCTATTAGCTTGGTAAACCGGAATTCTGTCCCAGAGTTCCTTTGAGCACTCTGAGTCCTGAAAACAAAAAGGTGATGGGCACCTAAACAGAACTGACTATACTGAGAATGGGACTCGGAAGGAAAAAAATAAGATTCTGTATTATATATTTCAGTTCTATACTCATTCCCTCTTCTGCCACTTAGGGGAAAGAAGTTTAAAAATCTCCTTTTTTTATGCTTATTTCTTTTCTTGAAGTAAGAAATGACTGTGTGTATTGAAAAGTTTAGTCTTAAAGCTTTTGAATCCAAAGAGTTGTGTTCAATACTTGTTCTATATGTAAGTAAGGTTTGAGCATATCTAAAGTGACAGATTAGCTAGTTACAAAATTTATAGCTATAGGTTTTAGCTGTTAGAGGTAATCAACAGCATGGAAGCAACGATAAGAAGCCCTCAGTGTACTTTATTCTTGTGTTAGCTTTTATCATGCTATTGAAAAGCGTTAAGGGCAATTCTTTGTTATTGTTTGTGGCATGCAACTAGATTAAATAATGCTGGTCATTTGTTTAGGATTATATAAAACCTTTGCATTTATCCCAGTATCCACTTTCAAAATTGGAAAGTTCAACAGTGTGTTTTAGGGCAACAGAGCCTTCCTTTGTGCCTCTTACTAGTCATCTGGGTTTGGATTCATTGTCGTGCTGCCAAATATTAGCTGTGTATGTTGGGCCACAGCCTATGAATCAAGCTGGGGGCACCCATAGGATGTGTGTATTAGTTCCTCCATATCTCTTTTCCAAGCCATTACCTATTTCAGCAATTCAAGGGGCTCAAATACATGATTCACTCCTTTCTCTAATCTATTTATTGAGCACTTATGATATGTCAGGGAGTATGTAGAGGATTGTACGTATATAACAATGAACAGGACAGGCAAGATCCCAGTTCACAGAGGTTACATTCTATTATCCGAACATAAATAAGAAAGTATCAGCATAGTGATAGGGTGACAAAGGTACAAGACTATTCGTGAGAAGCATGTTTATAGTATGTGGTTAGGGGAACTGTTATCCATTCCTACTTTGGAAAATCACATGAAGATATTGCTTTACTTATTCTCCAGCAAATCACAGCAGGGGAAATTGGGCTCAGTGATCTTAAGACATTCTTATTATGTGGATCTCAAACATATGTGCAGATTGTTTACTGGCAATGAAAATAGTATGGTAATAAGGAAATCAGGTAATGTATACTCCTAATTATAGTTAAACAGGTCTACATGTAGTGATAATAATGGTAAGCTAATATAGTCATAATTGTATGATAGAAAAATAGTATAGAAATAATGGTATAATATTTGGTGGTTGTGAAATCTAAGTATCATTTTATTTTTTCAGTAGCATCAACTAAGCACTATAATATTTTTTTTGGTATGCTGGATTTAAATTTAAAGAATAGCATTTTTTCTATCGTGTAAACGTCGTAAGAACCTAATAAACAGTATGTCAAAATTCTTCCTAATTTATAAAATGAAGCACGTATCTTAAATGGAGCAGCCAGAATGAAAAAGTAGAGGTTTTGTCAATATGTATGCATAATTGAATTGAAAGTAATTAGTACATTCATTTCAGCACAATTTTATTATTTGGTTCTGTGATTCATGGGAAAGATGCTTGCTGGTTCTTGGGAGTATGTGGATGTCTGCTAGCTAGTTGGAAATAGTAATATGAAAAGCACTTAGCATACTCAATCACATACTATGTCCCTCTCATGGTATTAGGTGCTTTCTTGTTTCATTTGATCATCAGTAGGACCCCATTTTTACAATAAAAGAAAGTGAAGGTCCAGGCAAATACACGTAGGGAATGGAAGCTAGGATTCAACTTCCTGCCCTCTGATTCCAAGTACCTTGTAGGCCCTTTCCACTCTTTGTAACAGGAAACCCCATCTTCCTGTCATATTTGATGTACCCACATGTAAATAAAAGAAATCTCACAGGTACTTAACTTTCAGTGAATATTTTATGGCAAAAACTAATCTAGGTAAATTACATTTATGGGTCATCTCCACAGGTCCTTGTAACAATGATTTTAGTTACTTCATGGACTAAAGGATCTACAATTAGTGCATAGCAACATTAACTGATCTTCAGTTTTATATTCTCTCTGTTACTGTATTTGACATCTACACCTTTTAAATTTGGAGATGTGGAAAGACAGAAAGTAATAATTAACAGAAGGGCGAAGAAAAGAGGATAAATTTTCAAAACGTAGGGCAGTTTGAAATTCAGTAATTAAACCAGGTTTTTGTTGTAGTAACAAACCTTTCCCTGACCATTTTCTTATGAATTTTTCATGGGGTACTTTGAAGATTCAACATTTTTCCTATTATTATTTTCATCCACATTCATCAGTGAACTTGAGGCTGGATAGTCATCAAATGAAGTGCATATTCTGGATGAAAAGAATTGTATGAATAAAGGAAAAGATATTAAGGGGACACATTCTTACTTGCTCTCTAATTTTCACTATGTGTAGAAAATAAACTATATTAAACAATATTCCGTAACTAGAAGAGAATCACTGAGAAGCCATAGGCAATAAGATTGTCCACACAATGGATCATTTTTTTTTCTTTATGATTTAAGTGATTTTATATTATTTTTAAGCAGCATATTTTAATTTTCATGAATTAGCAAAAGGTGGGAGTATGATGCTTTTTTGTCCATCAACATTTGTGGGTAGAATTACAATATGCTGTAGACTCAACAAATGACATCCATATGACAAAACTCAATCTTCTGATCCTTCTTTTCATATATAACGCATATATGACCCTTCAACAGTGAAAGATACTTTTTGATTGTAATGAGGCAAATACATTTCTTCTGTTGACTTGTGTAGAAATATATTTCCCACTATAAAGTAAAATACTCTGCTTTTCATAAAAGAAAAAAAATATATTTCTTACACTGAAAAATATTCCACCTCTTATTTAAATGATTTTGTGCATTTTTGTTGTTAAAGTTCCATGCTGCAGATCTGTATTGCATTTCTTCAGATAATTTCTGATATTATGAATCATGTGATCCCTAATGGAGTATGTACTTTTGCATAAACAAATTATAGATTCCTCTTCACAGGGAACCTAGGATGGTCTATACATATTTCTTTCCTA
The DNA here is from genome assembly GCF_009873245.2 of Balaenoptera musculus. NCBI lineage: Eukaryota > Metazoa > Chordata > Mammalia > Artiodactyla > Balaenopteridae > Balaenoptera > Balaenoptera musculus. Next base: position 39,004,147 of record NC_045793.1, read on the forward strand.
CCCACCCCTATGTTGTATTATTACTCAAAAGCATATATATAGTACAACTTAGGAATTAAAAGAGTAGACAGTCTAGTTAAACTTTAGTGAGTTTACGATCTATGCATCAGGGAAAGAAACTTCTGTGAAATGATTTGAAGTAACTGTTACGTAATACAGTTCAGATACCTCAAAAAAATAAAACTCAAATGCATAAATTCTGAGAATAATGCAGTGATGATCATTATGTGAGGGAAAGGTTCCCAGAAAGTGCTTGATTTTGCTATTTATTCCGCACCCTTCGCACTACACTTTTTTGGGGCTTTGCATTACACTTTTTTGGGGCTTTGCATTACACTTTTTGGGGGCTTATTTCTCATATAAATTTTTCTTCGGTATACAATTTTACAGTTTTTTAAAAAAATTTTTACTTGAAAAAAGTTTTTATGGCCAATAATTTTTAAGACAAAAATTTCCCTTTCTAAGTTGTTAATGATTTTTAAAGAGATTTAATTTAGATATAATTTACATATCATAGTCTATTTACTGTGTACAATTCAATGGTTTTTAGTATATTCACAGTATGTGCAACCATCACTAGAGTTTGTATTAGAATATTTTCATCACCTGAGAAAAGAAACCCAGGACCTGTTTGCTTTTACCTCCACCCTCTTTCCCTCATCCCTCCCACCCCAGCCCTAAACAACCACATATTTTTTTTTTCTATGTAGAATCCTCTGTTTCAGATATTTTATATGTATGGAATCACATAAATTGTGGTATTTTGTGATTGGCTTATTTCACTTAGCATAATGTCCTTTAGGTTCATTCATGTTGTAGTATATGTCAAAATTTCCTTCCTTTATATGACCGAATAATATTTCATTATACGGATTTTACACATTTTGCTTATTCATTGAGCTGTTGACATACATTGGGTTGTTTTCACATTTTGACTGTTATGAATAATGCTGCTATGTTGATGTGTAAGTTTTTGTATGGAAATATGTTTTCTACTCTCTTGTGTATATACCTAACAATGGGATTCCTGGGTCCATGGTAACTCTCTATTTAATTATTCGAGGAACTGTTTTCCAAAGCAGCTGCACCATTTTACATTCCCACCAGCGTTGTATGAGTCTTCCAATGTCTCCATGTTATGGACTGAATATTTATATGCCCCAAAAGTCATATGATGAAGCCTTAACTTCCCATGTGATGGTGTTTAGAAATGGGGCCTTTGGGAGGTAATTAGGGTTAGATGAGGTCATGAGGGTGTAGTCTTCATAAGTGCCCTTATAAGAAGTGATCAGTACTCTTATAAGAAGAAAACCAGGTAAGGAATGATTAGTGCTCTTATAAGAAGATATGCCAGAGAGCTTGCTCCACCTCTCTCTGGATCCATGCACCAAGAAAAGGCTGTGTGAGCACACAGCAAGAAGAGAGCTTTCACGGGAAGCCTAATTGGCCCTCACCTTGTTCTTGGATTTCACATGCTCCAGAACTGTGAGAAATAAATTTCTCTCATTTAAGCCTCTTAGTCTATGGTATTCTGTTATGGCAACCCAAGCTGACTAATACACTCCATATTCTGGTCAACAGTTGTTATTATCTTCTTGATTATAGCAATCCTAGTAGGTATAAAGTGGTACCACCTTGTGGTTTTGATTTACATTTCCCTGATGACTAACTGGTGCTGAGCATTTTTTTTATGTGTATTGATTGGTCATTTGTATACCTTCCTTGGAGAAGTGTTAAACCAATGAACACTTAAACCAATTTTTAATTGGGTTATTTGTCTGTTTATTATTGAGTTGTAAGAATTCATTATATATTCTGAATGAAGAGTTGTAAAAGTTATTTATATATTCTGGGCCAATTTCATTCTTTTGCTTGTAACTATCCAGTTATCCTAGTACCATTTGCTAAAAAGACTGTTCTTTTCCCATTGGATCATCTTGGCACCTTTGTCAAAAATCAATTGACCATGGGCAGATATGTGGGTTTATTTCTGTACTCTCAATTCCATTAATATGTCTGTCCTTGTGCAAGTACCACACTGTCTTGACTACCACTGCTTTATAGTAAGTTTGAAATCAAGAAGTAGGAGTCCTCCTACTTTGTTTTTTGTTTTCAATACTGTTTTGATTATTCTGGGTCCCTTGTGATTCCATATGAATTTTAGAATCAGCTTCTCATTTTCTACAAAGAAATGTTTGTTTTCTGTTGGGAATTGCATTGCATCTGTGTATCATTTTGGATAGTATTTCCATCTTAACAACGTTAAGGCCTCTGAACAATATATAGGTATATTCCCATTTATTTTGATCTTTGATTGCTTTCAACAATGTTTTGTAGTTTTTAGAGTACATGTTTTGCACTTTTGTTAAATTTATTCCTCTGTATTTTGTTCTTTTTGGTACTACTGTAGATGGAATTGTTTTCTTAATTTCTTTTTGGATGGTTCATTGCAAGTGTGTAGAAATACAATTGACTTTTGTATATTGATCTTGTATCCTGCAACCTTACAGAACTTCTTTATTCTAAAAGTTTTTCAATGGATTCTTTAAGATTTTCTATATACAAGATTATGTCATCTGTGAATAGTTACTTTTACTTCTTCCTTTCTAATCTGAATGCCTTTTATTTCTTTTTCATGCCTAATTGTCCTACTAGAACCTCTAGTACAATATTGAATAGAAGTAGCAAGAGCATATATCTGTGTCTTGTTCCTGATCTTAGAGGGATCTTTTTAGAGGGAAAGCATTCAGTTTTCACCATTAGGTATGATTTTTCACTGTGGGTTTTTCATAGATGCCCTTTATCAGGTTGAGGAAGTTCACATTTCTTCCTAGTGCTTTTTGGTGGTGGTGGTGGTTGTTTTACCATGAAAAGGGTATTGAATTTTGTCAAAGGCTTTGTCTGTGTATGCTGAGATAATCATGATTTTTGTTTTTTCTTATTTTGGTTTGAGTTATTACATTAACTGATTTTCAAGATGTTGAGCCAATCTAGTATCCCTGAGATAAATTCCCTTTGGTTATGGTGTATAAATATTTCTATATGTTGCTGCATTTAGTTTGCTGGCATTTTGTTGCTATGTTTGCATCTATATTCATAAGAGACATTTGTGTTTTTCTTGTGATATTTTTGTCTGGTTATGGCATCAGGGAAATACTGGCCTTATAGAATGAGTTAGGATGTGTTCCCTCCTTTAATACTTTGGAAGAGTTTTTGAATACATGGTATTAATTGTTTATATGTTTGTAAAATTTAATGGAAAAGCCATCTAGACCTGTGCTTTTCTTTGTGGACAGGTTTTTTTTTTAACTATTTTAATTTCTTCATTTGTTATACAATTTATATTGCATATTACTTATTGAGACAGTTTGAGTAGTTTTTGTCTTTCTAGGAATTTTTCCATTTCATCTAAGTTATCTAATATGTTGCAATACAACTGTTCATAGTTTTTCTTCATAATCTTCTTTATTTCTGTAGGGTCAGTAGTAATGTCACCTCTTTCATTTCTGATTCTAGTAATTTGAATCTTCTCTCTCTTTTTCTTTTTTTTGAAAAGGGTAAATTTTGCTCTGTAAATTATGCCTTCATAAAGTAAAAACAAAAACTATTGTTTTACCTATTTTTTTCATTTAATCTTGTAAAGAAAAACTCTATTTCATCTGCTACTCTCTACTATTACTACACTCACAACACTTCTGACACAAGATGTGTGGGTTTAATCTCATACTGTCCTATTCTCTGATACCAGCTGGGTGTCCTACAATTCAATTCCATTCTGACACTATCTACCTGGAGTTAGTGTCAGATCCTACAAGTTAAAAGTTCCACAAGACTGCCCTCACTTCAGAAGCCAATCACAAGTCCCGGGTTGTCACCTGTGCTTCTGACCAACCAGCTATATACATTGGGCTTCCCACTACTCCCTCCTCAGGTCTGATAATTTGCTAGAATGACTCACAGAACTCAGGGAAACAAGTACTTATGTTTACCAGTTTATTATATAATAAAGGATACAAATGAATACAGATTAAAGAGTTACATATGGCCAGGTCTGGAAGGTTCCTGAGTGCAGGAGCTTCCGTCCCTGTGGAGTTGGGTGTGCCTCCTAACCACCCACCCACCTCCTGGCATGTGGCTGTGTTCACTGACTCAGAAGCTCTCTGGACCCAGAGTTCAGGGCTTTTTATGGAGGCTTCATCAAATAGACATGACTGATTTTTAACTCAGTTTCCAGTCCTCTCCCCTCTGCAGAGTTCTAAGCTTCTAACCATGGCTTGGTCTTTCCAGTGCCCAGCCTCCATCCTGAAGCTATCGCTGAGCCCACCAAGAGTCACCTAATTGGAACAAAGATGCTCCTATTACCCAAGAAATCCCAATGGATTGGGAGCTCTGTATCAGGAACTGGGATCAAAGGCCAAATGGTAGAATGAAAGATGCTCCTGACACATTTTATCATCTAGGAAATTACAAAGATTTTAGGAGCTCTGACCAGGAGCTGGGGACAAAGACCATATCAGCACTTTAGGATAGATAATCTTATTTTCTTCATTTCAGAGAGGAAGAAATCAAAATGTGGAAAACTTAAGGGCTCACCCTGATTGCTAGGGGAAAGGCAGGATCTTTTTCATTCAGGCTGAGTTTTGTTTAATCTTTATCTCTTCTGGATGAAAATTGAATTTTAAGTTTAACTTTTTAAATTCAAAATTGTGAAAGCTTTTAATTCCTATTGCTTAAGGTAAAATTTTCAGGCTCTTAAATATGAGTGGTGGCTTCAAACACACTTTTTTGTGCCATAAGCCAGACATATTAGTGTTAACTCAGCTTCCTGGGAGCTGACCTACAGCCATTTCTTGGGCTATTCTGACTCCTCTCTTTGAGTAGGTGAGGGAAGTTTGTAATTAGCATGGGAGGGGGATAGGTACGCACTTCAGGGTTTTCTCTTGAACGTAGCTAAGTCAGGATGGGGGAAGTGTTGGCTGCTTCAGTAAAACCTTTTCCTTGACCTTCTACGAGCCCTCACAGTGAATGAGTTGTATGTGGAAGCAAGAAGTTACTAGTGTGCTAGTTAATCCCAACTGGCCTGCACAGAGTTGGAAAACAGCATCAGGAGGACTCCAAAATTAAGGCAGTAGTTTCTTCTGACTTTATTTCTGGTAGATTAAAAAAAAAAACAAAAAACACTTTTCAGTTTAATAGAGCTCATTATTTGCTTTTATAAAATGTGAAGGCTCCTTAAGGCAATGAGAAGCTATTAAGTGCCTACTGTATGCTTAGTATTTGTTGGCTTTTTATTCTCTATTGGAAAGTCCAGCCCACTTAGAGGAATTCTTTTAATGTTAAACTTTATATATGTATACCTCTCCTGCTTTTCATATTTCTCTCTGAACATTTATTGCATTGATTCCAAAACATCTTTCAGATTCTTTCCCAGCAATTTAAATTTGTGCATCTGTGCGAAGAAGAGATTATGTTTGTTGCCATGCACATGCTTTATGGGGCTATGTTCTTTTTTTCAATAATTCTTTTACCAGAGTCGATATGAGGCCGGTTAATAGTTTTTCATACGGTAATAGAATTCTCTGAAGCAGAGAGAATGTAATTGTGAAATTTAAAAATACGCAAACAAGGGCCAAAAGATTTAGGCTGTGTATTTTCTGTAAGCACTGTGAACTTTGAAACTGGCAATATGTTTTTGTGTTGGGTGAGGTAATAGCTTCAAAAATATTATGTACAATAAAAATATAGATTATGGCTCTAGGCAGTGTGTGTGTGTACCTGTGTGTGTGCATGGTAATATGCCTTGAATCAGGAATCAGAAGACTAGGTTTTGTCACTCATCAGCTGTAGGAAGCCATTAATCCCTGTTTGCCTCAGTTTTCTAATTCCTGATACCTGCCTCACCTCATTTTTAACTGTGCAATGAGATTTACTATGTGAAAGGACTGGAAACTGTAGAGTTGTTAAACTGTGAAATAGTATTGTTATAAGTCCATGTGTTTATAGCCAGTTCACTGTTGATTGTAGTATAATTTTAATGAGACTGAGGCCAGGGTCCCAAGATTTTAAAAAAATCTTACATGAATGTGTGTATGTGTCTATAACTTTTCTTTATGATATGAGGCAGGTAGAGAAAATTGAAGGATGATATTCCACACAGATCGATGCCCAGGGGAGGTTCATTTTGTGAGAAGTGTTGATGTTTAGAATTCATTTTAAGAGATGTTTAAAGTTACAAGTAAGCTTTGTTACATTAATATATTTAACTTCAGTGTAAGTTAGATCTTTTTAGAAAAGTTTGAAATTTTAGGTTTGTTTATTTTTGGAGATGAGAAGATCATGAAATGCTAAAACAGAGAAAGGCTGATTACTGCTTGTGGTTCTCTTAAAAGTTAAAACAATCTTAGAAGCTCTGTTTGTCATAGTTTGTCTCCATTTTCTTGATAGATATTCTCTGTAATCAATAAATCTTAAAGTCTTCTTACTCCCATTTAATATAAAGATTACATTTCAATCCTGGCTTGTTCTTCTGATAGTACGATAAACATCCCAGGAGGCACACTGTATCTGCTATTCTGCTAGGGATTGAAAGTTACACTGTTACACCTGAAATTCATTCATTCTTGCCCTCTGATAGGGCACATACAGAGTGTAGTTCACTATTTACCAACCCTGAGAAAAAGAATTACTGTGTATATCCTCAAACCATTGTGGTCACCGATGGTTCAAGCCATGTATAAAAATCACAGACTTTATCTGCGGTGCTTTTTTTCTGTCGTGCAGACACAGACTTACCATTTGCAGCATCTTTAGAAAGTTTACTAAGTAAGTCATAATCAATGTGTAAGAGAATGAGTGTAAGAGACAAAAGTCTGGACGAGTAATTCAGTGCTTTAGGTGACCTCAATTTACTTCTTGCAACAGCAATGTTTTCTCCCTTGTGAGCATTTGTACTCAATCCTTTGTATATTATTATAGGATATTATTCAAACTCTTCTGTAGAAATTGTTAATAATAGGCATGACAGTGTGCCCCTGATAGTATGTATGTTGTAGCACTTGATCCACATTGCTTCCATGGCAGGTATGTCCCATGTACTGTACAAATATTAGCTCATTTAATCTCATAATAACCATATGATGTGTTTATTATTATTTTACAGATGAGGAAACTAAGGCAAAGAGGTGTTGTATTAACTTTTCACACAGGTAGCAGAGCTACATTGTAAACTCTCTAAAGTCCAAGCTCTTAACTACTATTCTATGTTCCTTTCTGGTCAATTCATCAAATCATTCGTTAAGTTAAATGATACTTAGAAAATATGAGTTATCCTACATGTCACCAATGGGGAAATTAGACCATGGGGCGTACCAGCCAACAATTGTGAGTGTTTGTAGCTAGTAGAGTGTCTGCCCATGTGGGAGAGAGAGATGATGGCACCTTTCCAGTTTCTCAGTTTAAATTTTGTTTGGAATATTTCTTGTGGGGGGTGGAGATGTTAGTCTTGCCGTTCTTTCTCTGATTAAGTAGCTTGAGGAGTGAGAGAGCTGGCTGAATCCTGCCTTGATTCGACTAGATACCAGGCACTATTCTGACCATATGACACATAATGGAGATTAATACAATGTCAGAGCAGTTTACAGCCTAGTGGTGAGCACTGTGGCCTTTGGCAAGTTAATTTGTCGTGTGGATATAAGACTCTAGGTCTATAAAATGAAGGGATTATTTTGCTCATATTTTGTAATGTATAATACTTCTTAATTGTCAGTTAAATATAACATGATTAAATACAATAAAAATTAAGTGAGCATATTCCTACCTGATGTAACACTAATGCATCTCAGTTAGATACTAGATTGTTTTTTGTTTTGTCTTTCCTTCTCGAATCAGTTATTAATTTTGTGTGTTAATATGTAAATTTTTATTCATGTAGAAAAGTTGGTTTAGAAATGTCTTTCAAAAAGTCATTTTGTAAAAAATTAATCAGAAAAATGTACTATTTGACAAATAGACTTGTATTTTATCTAAAGAGAGAAGAAGTTTTCAGCTGCCATTATCTAATTATGAATAAATTCTGAAAAAGAAACTTCAATTATTAAAAATCCCCTTTCTCTGACTACAGCAATTTGGTAGTGATGTTAATGCTCTGAGAGAAAGCTCTACTTTCTAGGAGATTAGGATCTCCTGGGGCTTTTATGACTGAAACTCTCAGTTATTCTCTGCTGGAATTCTTACTGACTTCATGTATTGTTCATTTGTCTGTAGCATATGGTGCAGTAACAGTTCCTTAGCAGGTTACATTTCCCTCTTAGCCATATAGAGAAGAGTAGTTCTATTGTTTACATAGATTATCGCACAGTGGTTTTTCCAACACTTTACCATGCATTCTCTGCCATTTTGTCAACTTCAAGTTGATTTTTATTAATTTAATGGTATGTTGCCTTTAAAAAATACTCCACATACAACTCCACATTGAAGAAATGTTGATAGAGATAAGAAATTGCCTCCTAGAGTGTTTCAATTTGTAGATTAAATTTAATATGGATCTGATATCAGTACTAAATAAAGCTGTGAAGTTTCATTTCTTCTTTTTCCAGAGAGCTTGAAGTTGAGCGGATTCTGCTTAGGAACCAGCACCATGATGCTACTTGTATTACAGAAGTCCCTTACATTTTATACCGTTTAGCAAGCAGATTTAGCAAGTGACATACATGATTTCTTTATCTTCAAAACAGTCTCAGCAATGCTTGTGTTCAGAATATTGAAGAAATTCTTCTGGGCATACATTACTTTCTTGATTGAGATTAATACTGGTTTCTATTAAACCAGAAAAGAAATTACTGAATGCCTGTGCCCTTTTTCATCAAGCCCATGATATTCACTCATTCTTTCCTTCAAGTTACTGATTCCATGTTCTGTTTCCCACCCCTAACCTTACTTTATTCATTGGCCCTTATCTTTTAATTCTTGATATAATATATTTGTTAGTTACATTTCTATCTGCCTTTAGTGGAAGCTACCTGAAGTGTTTGTTGTTGTTGCTGTTGTTTTTGGGAGCAGCAGGATCATAAAGGAAAAGGAAAAATGTTCATGTTGCTTCTTGTCTAAAGAGCATCTTAAGACATGTGCTAAGCAAATCCCAGCTTGATCAGGAAACTGGTAAGTTTCCTTCAGGATTTTAGGCACTTTTCCCCTCAGATTCCTTTATTATAAACTATATGACTATAGTCTTTAAACATTCAATGTTATGCAACGTACTTATCATAAATGTTTGGCTGATCATGTTCTTTCGAGGCAGAAGAATCTTGAACCTTGGGAATGGAAGCAAGAAAGGCTGAAATTATTCATGCTCTGCAGGTTGTCTCTTTATGGTTCTCTCTGCCTCTCTGGACATTAAAGGCAAATATTTAAATAGTTGTTGTGATATGTATAAAATTAAGAGAGTTGAGTATTTCCCTTGAGTTCAGTGATTCCCAACATTGATTTTATGTTATCCTATGAGTTTCAAATAGTTGTGAGGTAGTACAGTATTGAAAATGTCTGGTGGGAAAATTTAATACATGGTAATTTTAAATATAAATGTATGTCGTATGGTACTCTCACTCTCTCCCTCTCTCCCTCTCTCCTCCCCTCCTTCTCTCCCTCCCTCCCTCTCTGCTCCTTCCTCTCTCCCTCAGTGTACGTGTATGTTTCTGTCTGTCTGTCTGTCCATCAGTCTGTCTATCTGTCTTGTAGGCATATTTTTCTGTTCAGAAAAGGATTGTTGCAGTGCTTGTGAAAAAAGTTGATTTCATTCACTGCTGGATACTTAGAAAAGTTTTGGATTTTTATACTGATTCCTGGAAGTAAAAATGGACCTATGAAATACAGATGCATATCAAACACATGCTCAGAGCTTTTCTCTTGCTCTCTGAGCAACCAGAACTTTTCTGAATAGCCTGATTATAAGATAAAATCACTGTCTTTTAGTACATTATGATCATGTGTCTGAAGCTTTGTTTTTCTGTTTTAAGAATCTTTCCAAGTACAAGAAAACAGATGAAGGTGAAATGATACCATTGGTGAACAGGAGCTAGGAATGCAGTGATGGGAAACCTCAGACCCTGTTATTTGTTGATTTATTGATTGAAGTATAGTTGATTTACAATATTAGTTTCAGGTGTATAACATAGTGATTCAATACTTTTATAGATTATATTCTGTTTGAAGTTATTATAAAATATTGGCTATATTCCCTGTGCTTTACAAGGATATACTTGTAGCTTATTTATTTTATACATAGTAGTTTGTACCTCTGAATGCCCTAACCTTATCCTGCCCCTCCCCACTACACCTCTTTGCACTGGTAACCACTAGTTTGTTCTCTATTTCTGCGAGTCTTTTTCTGTTTTGTTATATTCACTAGTTTGTTATATGTTTTAGATTTCACAAATAAGTGATGGCATACAGTACTTGTCTTTCTTTGCTTAACTTATTTCACTAAGCATAATACCCTCCGGGTCCATCCATGTTGTTTCAGAATGCAAGATTTCATTCTTCATATGGCTGAATAGTATTCCATTGTATATATATCTTACCTCTTCTTTATCCATCTGTCTGTTGACAGACACCTAGGTTGCTTCCATATTTTGGCTGCTGTAAGTCTTGCTGCTATGAACATTGGGGTGCATGTATCTTTTCCAATTAAGTGTTTTCATTTTCTTTGGATATATACCCAGGAGTGGAATTGCTGGATCAAGTGGTAGTTCTATTATCAGTTTTTTGAGGAACCTCCATACTGTTTTCCATAGTTCAGAACTTGTTATTTAGACATGTCAGTTAGTGGGTAGGTTTGTAGGATTGTCCTTGCTGGAGCTATCCTGTCTACATTCTCTACTTTTTTGTCTATTTCCAGTGCTATCAATTTCTTCTGGAAATGGGTGCCCTGGGCTGTAGTTCTTAAAATGTACTCGCCTAAACTCTTTTATCATGGGCTCCTCTTCAGGCCTCAGCCTTCTTTCAAACAACTGTGTTTCTGGCCTTTATGTTCCTGACAGTTGTTGTGGACTTTTGCCCCTGCCAGGATCATCTGGAGAAACTACAGAAACAAACAACTCTGTTCTTAAATTGGCCTTGATCTCCTTGCCAATCCATCTGTTTGCTGCATATCCAAATTCCCCAGCATGGAAGGTACCTTGATTTCTTCTTAGTTTAGTTGTTGGATCTTCTGTGGGGCTGGGGGACCCAAGTTAGCAAAGAAAGAGACCTTAGTTTCTTTTTTAGGAAAACATTCTTAGAATTAGTTTTTTCTTCCTAATGCTAATTCATAATAAGTGCCAAAATACAGTGACTCCATTTCAGCAGTTTTGCTGTTAAACCCTGGGTTGCTTTTTGAAACAAATCCTGAATGTATGCATAAAGAAACCAAAAAATTTCTGTTGTTTAAGCCAGGCAGTTTGTAGTACTTTGTTACAGTAGCCCTAGCAGACTAATTAGATTTAATTCAGTAACAGATGATCTAATATCCATTTAAAAACCTACTTAACTTTTAGTGTCATGGATAGAATCTAGGTTATTTTCTCATGACAATTTATTTCCTGTAGAAAGAATGCGGGGAAAGTCTCGACTATCATTTACAACCTTGCTTGAAAGGTATACAAGTAGATCTTGAAGATTATCTTTAGATCTGTTTTTCAAAATAAGGAAGTACTTGTTAAGTCAGATCTATACAGCAACATGGAAGATGCTTCAAAGGCAGGAATACAAAACCAAAGTAAATTTAGCATAGGTCGATAAGTGTGTGTATTGGCCCAGGAAGAAATGTAAGCTGGCTAAGCATCAAAACTCCTTTCTTCTTTAATGATGTGCTGGTTTAAAAAGCACTGACCCACTCTCAACTTACAAGACTGGCTCACATTCAGACCTCCTGTTTATAGATGCTGCTAGGTAGTTTGCTTAGCAACATACTTAATGGACCACAGGGAATTTGGTTTTCCAGCTAAATGAGTTTGGATTGCTCAAATAAAAGCCAAATTCAGACGGAAAAAAAAAAAAGAAGAAGAAGAGGAAGAACTTAAACCCACAAGTGAAAACCAATCACAGATAATTAGATCATATATCATATGCAAATAGTTTTTTCAAGGGTTTTATTTTTTTTGGTATATCTATATTCATAAATAATTCTCTAACACTCAGAATTAAGTCTATTTTTACAGAAAACATATCCAACAGAAAATCAGGTTTTAGATTTCACCATAAAGGTATTCCTTAAATATGCCTAAATGAATTTACAAAGAAGAAAACTTTATTTTTCAATAATAGTAAATTTTCCTGGCAGTGTTGAACTTTTTCAGGCAGGCATTTTAAGGGAGGGGGGCTAGGTCATTCTGGAGTGTGCCCTTGAGCTATTAGAAATGATGTTAATATTTGTTCAAGTCTCTCAGTGTGTGTATGTGGTTGGGGGGGGGGTGGCAGGGTGCATGGGGTAGACAAAATCATTTATGCCCAAAATGCTGTTTTTATAGGCCAAGGTTGAGGCCTAGTTGAGAAGAGGGCTCAGAGAATCCTGACTATAGTTTGGTAAAGGAGGGAGTCTTGGGCAAGAGCATGCCAGCATTGGAGCTTGGAGAGCACCCACAATGGGTAAGAAAGAGTCTGATAACTCAACATCTAGAATCTTCTGAGCTTCACAGACATGGCTACTATAAAGGGAAAAGCAACTTAAAATCAGATAATAAATTAATCCCCATGGAAATTGTGTCCTCCTTTAGCTGAGCACATTTGGTGACTCTCATATTTTTACAAAGTTTTATCTGTTTGTGCTGTACTCACCAACATTTTAAAATGCCACATTTTGTCTTTTTCATCATGCCAAACTTACTTATCCCGTATGACTCTGTGACGAGTGTGTGGTTACTTGAGGTCATTGCTTCTCGAGATGATTTTAGGGAGAAATTCCAATACAAGTATAGTTAAATCAAAATTCATTAGATTTCTTCAGATGTTCTTCAGGTCTTGGACATCTGTAAAACCCCTTGGAACCAGGTGCATATGCGCATTTAGAGAGATGTACAAGACATAACTGTTAACAAAAAGTTAGCAATCAACAATTTGTCATTTGTAATCAACAAGTGTAAAAATACTAGTGTGTGATCACTGATTTCTTTTGGTGTGCGATCACTGACTTTAGGAGACTGATGCAGACGGTTTGAGAATGCTGATCCAGAGCCTCAGACAATCCTGTGGACGAAAGTTAGATATCTAGCAGTTGTTGAACACATACTCCTGTACTGTGGAGAGTCCGCCTCAGCATTCTATTTAAGGCAATATCCTAATGTAAAACTGAAAAAGAAGCTTGTGTCCTTTACTTGAAGTAGAAACATTTTATTTTGTCAAAGTGTCTCAAATACAGACGGATCAGTGAAAGTATTTACAAGTAAAATGCATGAACTGCTTCTTTGCTACCAAAAGACAACAAACAGTTAATTTGATAGAATTAAAAACCCAAAACTTTTTTCTTTTCTTTTGACATCTAATGTTTATTAAGCTTCTACTGTGTGCCAAGACCTTCTGCCTCATCTCACTGGATCATCTCCATAACTGCATGAGATGGGTACTTTTATTATCCCCATTGAATGGATGAAGAAAGTGGGTTCCAGAGGTGGAAGTAACTTACCAAGAGTCACGTAGCTAGTGAGTGGCAGAGCCAGGCAGGGTACCCATAGATCTGACTCCCCCACTCCACACCAGTGTGCCATACAACCTTGGGATGATGCCTCCATTAAAGCAAAGGAAACACAAGCAAGTTCCTGAAAGACATTCTTCTAAAACACAACAACTATGACAGAATGTTAAATCAAATTCAAAACCATGCAAAGAAAATAAAGCCCTGGTTCTTTCCCCTTACATTTTCTCATCAAAATTCACAATCCAATTATGTGTACTGCTCCCTTTGTTCCAGTTTCTTCTTACAAAGAAGTAAAAACCCAAAACTTTTTAGCTAATGAATATCCTGAAGTCTGTCTACCATATGTTAAGCAAATTGGTATTTATTAAAGTTCATCCATACTATTCATTGTTTAGAATACTAATTGCTTTGATTGTTGAATTCTTGAGGAATATGTCATGAAATGTTTGTGAAATTTGAATATGCCATGATAAGGTATTTAACAGTTCATCATTAACAATTATTCCTGAAGGTTTCTTGGTAGATATCTTTTCCCTTTTCTGGTTTGCTAAGAGTTCTTACCATAACTAGGAGTTGGATTTTATCAAATGCTTTTTCTGCATCTGAGATGATTATGATTTTCTCTTTTAAACCTGTTAATGTGGTGAATGAATGACATTTATAGATCTTTCAGTGGTAATTTTCTTAAGATTCCTGAAAGTTGAACTTAAGTCGAACAGTAGATATGTTTGTATGTGTCAATGGATTTGCTTTTTTAGTATTTTGTTCAGTATATCTATAACTTCATACATGAGTGAGATGGACGTACTATTTTCTGTTCTCTAGCCATTTTCTGGTTTCGTTGTCAAGATTATGTTGGCTTCATAGAGTTGGGAAATAAATCACTCCATTCTTTCTCCCCTCCCTTTTTTTCCCATTCTCTGGAAAGTATATGATTGAAATGCTTTGTTTATTGAAAGTCTGAGAAGACTTGCATCTAAAGATCTCTGATTCTAGTATACTTATTGTGGAAAGATTTTTTTAAGCTAGTAATTCCATTTCTTTAATAGTTCTAAATATATCTGGATTTTCATTTTTATACCTTCTTGAGATTGATTATATTTTTATAAAGATATTTCCATTTCATGCAATTTTTGCAATGTACTGCCATAAAATTCATGGAGGGGATTCCCTGGCGGTCCAGCGGTTAGGACTCCACGCTTTCACTGCCATGGTCCAGGTTCAATCCCTGGTCCGGGAATTAAAATCCTGTAAGCCGCACAGCACAGCCAAAAAAATAAAAAGAAAAATTATTCATGGAATTCTTTTAATATGTTTTAGTTCTGTTGTATCCCTGATTATGTTCTCTTTTTCATTCCTAATATTTATTTGCCCTCTTTCTCTTTATCATTTTAATTTTTCACACTCAACAGAAATTTATCTGAGTTATTTTGTTTTTTCAAAGAATTAACTTCAGGCTTATTGATTGCCTGTTTAATCTTTTCTTCTATTTAATATTTGTTCTTATCTTTATCATTACTTTTCTTCAACTAACTTTATTTTTATTGTATTTTTCATCATCCAAATTCCTAAGTCCCATACTTAGCCCATGAATTTATAGCCTTTATTCTGTCTTAATAAACAAATTAAATGTCTTCACACTTTTAATATATGTGATAATGAGCCAGTTGGTTTATGGATTTTCATTGGTTTTCTTGGCTTATTTATAAGCAAAGTGACTTACTCACCATAGGAGCCTTAAAAGTCTTATGATTTAAGTTTGAGTGTTAGTAAAAACTTCTTTTTGTAAACTTCAGGGGTAGAATATGGAAATTTCAATGGACTATTCTGATATATATAAACCTAAACAGAAATACTGATCAGAGATTTATTAGTGAGGTTTATCATTTTTCCTATATATGATAATTCTGTTGAGCATTTTGGTTTTAACTTTTTAAAATTTTTGAATAACTCTGTAATAATATAACCCTAATTATGATATAACTTCATGAATGTAAGTAATATTTGGTGATATTTAATAATGATTTATTTTGTTTGTGCATATTTATGAAATGAGGAAGAACTTTGCATATCATCGTTAGAATTAGAATTTTGAAAACTGAGTGCTTAAATACCCTTTACAAATCATATTATTCAGTAAGTGAAAACCAAAAGCCTAAAGCTGCATTTTGCAATATGGTATTACTAGCTGTGAAGCACTTGAAATACAGATAGTCCAAATCAAGATATTTTATGTTTAAAATACATGTTGAGTTTTGAAAACTTAGTATGAACAAAAGAATATAAAACATCTCATTAATAAATTTTATATTGATTACATGTTGAAGTGACAATATTTTGTTTATATTGGATCAAATGAAATATATTATCAAAATTAATTTTGTTTCTTTTTACTTTTTAATGCGGCTATTAAAAAACTTAATATATGGCTCATCTTAATTTCTATTGGACAGTGCTGGTCTAAGACTTTATTTCTCTATGTAAACCTTCAACGCAAACTAGTGAGGAATTTAGAAACAAAACACAAACCTACTGATTCCCTAAAGCATTTCGACGATTTCAAAAAGTAACTTATTTTCTTCTCTTCCTTTTTGTTTAGTGAGTTTATTTTTGCTGGCTTAATTTGGAGAAGTTATAAAACATCACAATAAAGGCTATTGTTTCCTCAAATAAAGCACATGAACCAGATAAAAGTTTTAAATCATAAACATTGTAAGCAACAGTATGAACAGAAAGTAGTCTTTCTCAGTAGAATGCTTCCAGAAATATTTTAAATTTCAAAATAGTTTTAATTTTAAGCAACCAAGTTTAGAATTCGTAAAGTTACATTATGACACTGAGTGGATTAAGTGTCTAGATATTAAGCATATACGATAAAAGAGTCTCAATTTAATTTTCATCATGCTTATTTCATTGACATTATACATTTAGGTGGATCCACAAACTATCTTTTGAAGAAAGGTTAAACTAGCTTCTGATTTCAAATTAGATTTTGTGTTATCCATGGACCGAATAGTTTGAAGTGGAGGCTTAGATTCTACTCTACAGAACAATTTCATTGTTTTTTTGTTTGATAATTCAAGAAATCTGGAATAAACAATTCTATTTAATATCTACATTAACCAAGAGAAACAGCTATGTGTGGATCTTTGAGAAAATGTGTACACAGGGTGGTTTCTTACCTGTTTAGAAAAGATATCACAGAGTGTTGTATAGCATCTGTGAATGTGGCAGTGCCCTGAAATATCTGAAAGCAGTGTGATTTGAAAAATTAACATTTTTGGATAGAAGTTAAATTTGCATTTCATAGCAGTTTTTCATTCTAAAATTACACTTAGCAATTGTAAAAGCACATAATTACCTCTAAGCTTAATTGCCACTACTTTCTGTATGAAGCAAGCAGTGTTTAGTTGTTAAGTGCTATAACGGATTATATTACACAATTTAAAAATCTCACCCTTATGAATTGTGTGTTGACTGCCTGTCATTGGTATTGGGTTTATTTTGAATGCAACACTGTTTAGAGAGTGTGTGTGTGTATCTCTGTATACCTATATCTATCTATCTATCTATCTATCTATCTATCTATCTATCTATCTATCTATCTCTGTATATCTATCTATCATCAGAATACTTTGCAGAGCTGGAGAAACTGGAATGTGTTTTCTTTGACATGAAAAAATGCAGCAATCTTATTTTATAATTGTCTAATTATGTGCCATAATGCATGTTTGCTTCTTGAGTAGTAAAAAGCTACAATAAAATGTTCATTTTGTAAATAGAATAGGGGACCAGAAAACACTTACAGGCTAGAAGAGTGTAATATAAATTCTGACAAGCAGTGCTGACAGTAATGCCTTTTAATGTTGTCATCACTGAGGCCAGATATGTCCCCTACTTGTCCTACTGTGTAGCAGAATAAATTAACATGTGTTTAATAACCAGTAGTTTCTAGAAGATGTGCTTTCTATTAAATTATGTTTTTCTTCTTTTATTGGAACTTAAAATTCTATAATTGAATGCTGTTTCAAAAATGGAGGTAGAGTTCTGTCACTTTTATAAACTTTTACCTTTTCCCCCTCTTTGTGAAGTGTGTTCTGCTGTGTGGGAAAAATCAATTTTCACTAATGAGTGCTTAAGATTATTCATAATAGAGAGAAATTTAAAACAGTTTTCTCCAGGAGATGCAGATTCATTGGGCAGAATTCAGCAACACAGATGCTTCTGAGTAATTGTTCAGAATCACAGCATTCTGCCAAAGCCCACTCCTCCAGCCAGAGCAGAGAATCCACGTGTAAGACAGATTGCGTTCTGACCATTCTTACTTATTTCTAAGGATAGCAATTTGTGGTTCTTATCAATAAGAAGTTTTGACATTCAAAATTCTATGGACATTAAAATATCCTGCAGGATTATTTTGATTATAGAAGGGTAAATCTGTCAGAGGATAAAAGTCTTAGCATATGCATAGTATTCAGTGATGCATGAGAGGAAGAAAATACCTGTTGCATTATTTATAATGAAAAATAAGTAGTTTACATGCTTCTATGATCTGTTATATAAATAATTATAAAATATTAAACTACTTGTACGTGTGAGTCTTTTTATATTTTTAGTGCTATGGGGCTGAATTAGTATAAGACAATGATTTGATATTTTGTTCCATAGTGTATCTGTGACCCATGAGATCAAACCCTTTCAAGGCAAGAAAACATTTTTGTGATTAGAACATCCTATATGTGCAAAATATTTGTCATAATTTGGTATTTTAAACTTAAAACCATAGTATTTCATTGCAAGTCTGCTTCTCTTTTTAATCCGAAATGTTCTCCAGACTAAATTGGTATTGTACAATTTTTCTAGACAGGAGTTTAGCAATATCATTAAGATTAATATTAACTTCTAGAAATTTATTTTATGGAAATAATCAAAGATGTATACAAAGATTTAGTATACAATAGTGTTTATATTTCATTTATTTCTAAATGGTAAGCACTTGGAAACAACATAACTTCCAGAAAAAAAGTCATGACTGATTTAAAAAACATAAAGGACTTCTAAGGTAATGGATTACTGTGTGGTTATTTAATACTGTCCTTTTAAAGATTGCCTGATAATTTTAAAACTGGTACATAATGCTAAGTGAAATAAAATGATAACCATAAATATATCCTGTACGGTGTCAGTGTTATATGAGAAAAATTGCACCAAGTATATCTTAATTATTCAACCTTGATATGGGATTTGTTATCTTGAGGCAATAGGAGCATGCTTAATATTTCCTTGTTTTGACTGATTGGTGTTTTTGAAATTTTGTTTAGATTGATTATGAGTTACTTCTATAATCAGAGTCGGTCACCGTAAGTATTATTTCTAAAACCAAAAGCTCTAATAGGTTGTGCTGCTTCGGCATTTCAGTTTCAGTCCCCAGGCAACTGGGTGGCCTTAGCCCTTGATGGTGAAAGCAAGATTCTAGTTCATATTACTGTGAATTTCTTAAAGGTTAGGATCTTGAATTGTAAGTCTCTGCTTCCTCTTTATATTTCATAAAACACATTTATGCCCTATTCTCTTTAGGAGTTATTAATTATTTCCCTACTATATGTCATGTCCTGGGAGGATACAAATAAAAACAAGATAGAATCCTTGGGCCAAAATTTTTCTTTTCTTATATAAAAGCAACATCAATAAAAAAGTTTAAAAGTGGATAGCCAGCCTATATATATTTGTTTTCCAGATAAATTTACTATAGCTACACCACAGAGAATTGTTACCATCTCTTTTTTTCTCTTTGTAGATAATACACAAGAAAATAGTGACACACATAGGTAAAAGTTTTTGATGTGAAATGACGGTATTTCTAAGGTTAATTATTAATGATGAGCCATCAGGGTACAGGACCTAGGCAAGGTACTTGCTGACTTAATTCCATGAAATATGTGAAGAAATATGAGGATTCCTTATTTGCATGTAAGTGAATTCAACTCCACAGGTGTTAAGTCTCTTGCCTAAAATCACACAGTAGAGAGTGATTATACTGGGCTTTGAGCAAAGAATCATCTAACTTTTTTCCTAAACTTACTCCAATTAGTGCTCATATAGACTTAAAGTTTTTTTTTTTTTTTGTTTTGTTTTTTAATTATTTATTTATTTATTTATGGCTGTGTTGGGTCTTCGTTTCTGTGCGAGGGCTTTCTCCAGTTGCGGCAAGCGGGGGCCACTCTTCATCGCGGTGCGCGGGCCTCTCACTATCGCGGCCTCTCTTGTTGCGGAGCACAGGCTCCAGACGCGCAGGCTCAGTAGTTGTGGCTCACGGGCCTAGCCGCTCCGCGGCATGTGGGATCTTCCCAGACCAGGGCTCGAACCCGTGTCCCCTGCATTGGCAGGCAGATTCTCAACCACTGCGCCACCAGGGAAGCCCCATAGACTTAAAGTTTTAATAGTCCTTCTGGTTTAGATTTTATTCTCATTAAATACAATTGTGAAGGAATCAGCTGTGATGGAGGAGCTGGTACTAGTCTCTCCTTCCTGCCTAAAGGAACCAAAATATAATAGGATAAATAACAAGAAGAACCCGTTTAAAGGCACTGGAGCAAAACCAGGACATCCAAAGTTGTGGAGAAAAGAGCAGGGTAGATGTGTGAGCACTGCCTTCTCAGCAGCTTTTTGCCCAAGGACATTTGGAAATTTGCATCATAGGGCAGCATGGAGGAATAGAAAACAGTGGCTTGTAGAAGGAAAGGCACTGGTTTTAGAGATCAAAAATTGAAGTAGAGGGTTCTGAAACAGCCAGAACCTACTGGTCCTAGAGAAAAAGCAAAGATAGGGGAAAGCAACCCAGTGTTTGGTTTACAATATCTTTTAGAAGTATTTACTTACTTAGTGCATATATGGAGAGTGAGACTCCCAGAAACCAAAGCTCATGTTGCTTCATAGGACATAAAAAGTAGATTTTAGGACGAGCAAGGAGGAGTCCTGATTAATACCTCAGACTTTTCATGGAATCCTCTGAAAAGACTTTTCCTTGGGAATAAAGGCAAGTCAGAAATATACTAACTTCAAATGGATCCAAGGTAATTTTCTTTTTTTTTTTTTAACATCTTTATTGGAGTATAATTGCTTTACAATGGTGTGTTAGTTTCTGCTGTATAACAAAGAGAATCAGCTATACATATACATACATCCCCATATCTCCTCCATCTTGCGTCTCCCTCCCACCCTCCTTATCCCACCCCTCTAGGTAGACACAAAGCACTGAGCTAATCTCCCTGTGCTATGCGGCTGCTTCCTACTAGCTATCTGTTTTACATTTGGTAGTGTATATATGTCCATGCCACTCTCTCACTTCGTCCCAGCTTACCCTTCCCCCTCCCCGTGTCCTCAAGTCCATTCTCTGCTTCTGCGTCTTTATTCCTGTCCTGCCCCTAGGTTCTTCAGAAGCCTTTTTTTTTTTAGATTCCATATATATGTGTTAGCCCACGATATTTCTTTTTCCCTTTCTGACTTACTCTGTATGACAGATTCTACGTCCACGCAACACACTACAAATAACTCAATTTTGTTTCTTTTTATGGCTGAGTAATATTCCATTGTATATATGTGCCACATCTTCTTTATCCATTCATCTGTTGATGGACACTTAGGTTGCTTCCGTGTCCTGGCTATTGTAAACAGAGCTGCAATGAACATTGTGGTACATGACTCTTTTTGAACTATGGTTTTCTCAGGGTATATGCCCAGTAGTGGAATTGCTGGGTCATATGGTAGTTCTATTTTTAGTTTTTTAAGGAACCTCCATACTGTTCTCCATAGTGGCTGTATCAATTTACATTCCCACTAAGAGCGCAAGAGGGTTCCCTTTTCTCCACAACCTCTCCAGCATTTATTGTTTGTAGATTTTTTGGTGATGGCCATTCTGACCAGTGTGAGGTGATACCTCATTGTAGTTTTGATTTGCATTTCTCTAATGATTAGTGATGTTGAGCATCCTTTCATGTGTTTGTTGGCAATCTGTGTATCTTCTTTGGAGAAATGTCTATTTAGCTCTTCTGCCCATTTTTGGATTGGGTTGTTTGTTTTTTGATATTGAGCTGCATGAACTTCTTGTAAATTTTGAAGATTAATCCTTTGTCAGTTTCTTCATTTGCAAATATTTTCTCCCATTCTGAGGGTTGTCTTTTTGTCTTGTTTATGGTTTCCTTTGCTGTGCAAAAGCTTTTAAGTTTCATTAGGTCCCATTTGTTTATTTTTGTTTTTATTTCCATTACTCTAGGAGGTGGGTCAAAAAGGATCTTGCTGTGAGTTATGCCGTAGAGTGTTCTTACTATGTTTTCCTCTAAGAGTTTGTTAGTGTCTGGCCTTACATTTAGGTCTTTAATCCATTTTGAGTATATTTTTGTGTATGGTTTTAGGGAGTGTTCTCATTTCATTCTTTTACATGTAGCTGTCCAGATTTCCCAGCACCACTTATTGAAGAGGCTGTCTTTTCTCCACTGTATATTCTTGCCTCCTTTATCAAAAATAAGGTGACCATATGTGCATGGGTTTATCTCTGGGCTTTCTATCCTGTTCCATTGATCTATATTTCTGTTTTTGTGCCAGTACCATACTGTCTTGATTACTGTAGCTTTGTAGTATAGTTTGAAGCCCAGGAGCCTGATTCCTCCAGCTCCATTTTTCTTTCTCAGGATCGCTTTGGCTATTCGGGGTCTTTTGTGTTTCCATACAAATTGTGAAATTTTTTGTTCAAGTTCTATGAAAAATGCCATTGGTAGTTTGATAGGGATTGCATTGAATCTGTAGATTGCTTTGGGTAGTATAGTCATTTTCACAATGTTGGTTTTTCCAGTCCAAGAACATGGTATATCTCTTCACCTGTTTGTATCATCTTTAATTTCTTTCATCAGTGTCTTATAATTTTCTGCATAGAGGTCTTTTGTCTCCTTAGGTAGGTTTATTCCTAGCTATTTTATTCTTTTTTGTTGCAGTGGTAAATGGGAGTGTATCCTTAATTTCTCTTTCAGATTTTTTCATCATTAGTGTATAGGAATGCAAGATATTTCTGTGCATATTTTATATCCTGTTACTTTACCAAATTCATTGATTAGCTCTAGTAGTTTTCTGGTAGCATCTTTAGGATTCTCTATGTATAGTATCATGTCATCTGCAAACAGTGACAGTTTTACATCTTTTCCAATTTGGATTCCTTTTATTTCTTTTTCTTTGATTGCTGTGGCTAAAACTTCCAAAATTATGTTGAATAATAGTGGTGAGAGGGGGCAACTTTGTCTGTTTCCTGATCTTAGTGGAAATGGTTTCAGTTTTTCACCATTGAGAACGATGTTGGCTGTGGGTGTGTCATATATGGCCTTTATTATGTTGAGGTAAGTTCCCTCTATGCCTACTTTCTGGAGGGTTTTTATCAAAAATGGGTGTTGAATTTTGTCAGAAGCTTTTTCTGCATCTCTTGAGATGATCTGATTTTTTTTCTCCTTCAACTTGTTAATATGGTTTATCACATTGATTGATTTGCGTATACTGAAGGATCATTGCATTCCTGGGATAAACCCCACTTGATCATGGTATATGATCCTTTTAATGTGCTGTTGGATTCTGTTTGCTAGTATTTTGTTGAGGATTTTTGCATCTATGTTTATCAGTGATATTGGCCTGTAGTTTTCTTTTTTTGTGACATCTTTGTCTGGTATTGGTATCAGGGTGATAGTGGCCTTATAGAATGAGTTTGGGAGTGTTCCTCCCTGTCCTATATTTTGGAAGAGTTTGAGAAGGATAGGTGTTAGCTCTTCTCTAAATGTTTGATAGAATTCGCCTGTGAAACCATCTGGCCTTGGGCTTTTCTTTGTTGGAAGATTTTTAATCACAGTCTCGATTTCAGTGCTTGTGATTGGTCTGTTTATATTTTCTATTTCTTCCTGGTTTAGTCTCGGAAGGTTGTGCTTTTCTAAGAATTTGTCCATTTCTTCCAGGTTGTCCATTTTATTGGCATATAGTTGCTTGTAGTAGTCTCTTAGGATGCTTTTTATTTCTGCGGTGTCTGTTGTAACTTCTCCTTTTTCATTTCTGATTTTATTGATTTGAATCTTCTCCCTTTTTTTCTTGATGACTCTGGCTAATGATTTATCAATTTTGTTTATCTTCTCAAAGAACCATCTTTTAGTTTTATTGATCTTTGCTATTGTTTCCTTCATTTCTTTTTCATTTATTTCTGTTCTGATCTTTATGATTTCTTTCCTTCTGCTAACTTTGGGGGTTTTTTGTTCTTCTTTCTCTAGTAGCTTTAGATGTAAGGTTAGGTTGTTTATTTGAGGTGTTTCTTGTTTCTTGAGGTAGGATTGTTTTGCTATAAACTCCCCCTCTTAGAACTGCTTTTGCTGTATCCCATAGTATTTGGGTCATTGTGTTTTCATTGTCATTTGTTTCTAGGTATTTTTTGACTTCCTCTTTGATTTCTTCAGTGATCTCTTGGTTATTTAGTAGTGTACCCTTTAACCTCCATGTGTTTGTGTTTTTTACGTTTTTTTCCCCTCTAATTCATTTCTAATCTCATAGCATTGCGGTCAGAAAAGATACTTGATACGATTTCAATTTTCTTAACTTTACCAAGGCTTGATTTGTGACCCAAGGTATGATCTATCCTGGAGAATGTTCCATGAGCACTTGAGAAGAAAGTGTAATCTGCTGTTTTTGGATGGAATGTCCTGTAGATATCAATTAAGTCCATCGTGTTTAATGTATCATTTAAAACTTATATTTCCTTATTTATTTTCACTTTGGATGATCTGTCCATAAAAATGGGGTGTTAAATTCCCTTACTATGGTTGTGTTACTGTCGATTTCCCCTTTTATGGTTGTTAGCCTTTGCCTTTGTATTGAGGTGCTCCTATGTTGGGTGCATAAGTATTTACAACTGTTATATCTTCTCTTTGGATTGATCCCTTGATCATTATGTAGTTTCCTTCTTTGTCTCTTGTAATAGTTTTAATTTTAAAGTGTATTTTGTCTGATATGAGAATTGCTACTCCAGCTTTCTTTTGATTTCCATTTGCATGGAATATGTTTTTGCATCCCCTTACTTTCAGTCTGTATGTGTCCCTAGGTCTGAAGTGGGGCTCTTGTAGACAGCAAATGTGTGGGTCTTATTTTTGTGTCCATTCACCCAGTCTGTGTCTTTTGGTTGGACCATTTAATTCATTTACATTTAAGGTAGTTATCGATATGTATGTTCCTATTACCATTTTCTTAATTGTTTTGGGTTTGTTATTGTAGGAAAACGAATTTCCTTCTCTTGTGCTTCCTGCCTAGAGAAGTTCCTTTAGCATTTGTTGTAGAGCTTGTTTGGTGGTGCTCAATTCTCTTAGCTTTTGCTTGACTGTAAAGGTTTTAATTTCTCAGTCAAATCTGAATGATTTCCTTGCTGGGTAGAGTGATCTTGGTTGTAGGTTTTTCTTTTTCATCGCTTTAAATATGTCCTGCCACTCCCTTCTGACTTGCAGAGTTTCTGCTGGAAGATCAGCTGTTAACATTATGGGGATTCCATTGTATGTTAACTGTTGCTTTTCACTTGCTGCTTTTAATTTTTTTTCTTTGTATTTAATTTTTGATAGTTTGATTAATATGTGTCTTGGCGTGTTTCTCCTTGGATTTATCCTGTATGGGACTCTCTGCGCTTCCTGTACTTGATTATTTCCTTCCCCATATTAGGGAAGTTGTCAACTATAATCTCTTCAAATATTTTCTCAGTCCCTTTATTTTTCTCTTCTTCTTCTGGGACCCCTATAATTCGCATTTTGGTGTGTTTAGTGTTGTACCAGAGGTCTCTGAGTCTGTCCTCAATTCTTTTCATTCTTTTTTCTTTATTCTGCTCTGTGGTAGTTATTTCCACTATTTTATCTTCCAGGTCACTTATCCGTTCTTCTGCCTCAGTTTTTCTGCTATTGATTCCTTCTAGAGAATTTTAAATTTCATTTATTGTCTTGTTCATCACTGTTTGTTTACTCTTTAGTTCTTCTAGGTCCTTGTTGAACATCTCTTGTATTTTCTCCATTCTATTTCCAAGATTTTGGATCATCTTTACTATCGTTACTCTGAATTCTTTTTCAGGAAGACTGCCTATTTCCTCTTCATTTGTTATGTCTGGTGGGTTTTTGCCTTACCCCTTCATCTGCTGTGTGTTTCTCTGTCTTCTCATTTTGCTTAACTTACTGTGTTTGAGGTCTCCATTTCACAGGCTGCAGGTTCGTAGTTCCCGTTGTTTTTGGTGTCTGCTTCCAGTGGCTAAGGTTGCTTCAGTGGGTTGTGTGTGCTTCCTGGTAGAGGGGACTGTTGCCTGTGTCCTTGTGGATGAGGCTGGATCTTGTCTTTCTGGTGGGCAGGACCACATCCAGTGGTGTGTTTTGGGGTGTCTGTGACCTTGTTATGATTTTTAGGCCACCTCTCTGCTAATGGGTGGGTTTGTGTTTCTGTCTTGCTAGTTGTTTGGCATAGGGTGTCCTGCACTGTAGCTTGCTGGTCATTTAGTGGAGCTGGGTCTTTGCGTTGGGATGGAGATCTCTGGGAGAGCTTTCACCGTTTGATATTACGTGGGGCCGGGAGGTCTCTGGTGGATCAGTGTCCTGAACTCGGCTCTCCCACCTCAGAGGCTTAGGCCTGACACCTGGCCAGAGCACCAAGACCGTGTCAGCCACATGACTCAGTAGAAAAGCGAGAAAAAGAAAGAAAGAAAGAAAGAAAGAAGATAAATAAATAAATAAAATAAGATAAAATAATTAAAATAGAAAAAAATTATTAAAAATAAAAAATAAAAAAGTAATAAAGAAAAGAGAAATAAGAGAGCAGCCAAACCAAAAAACAAATCCACCAATTATAACAAGCGCTAAAAACTATACTAAAAAACCGGAAAAAAACGGACATTCAGAACTCTAGGACAAATGGCAAAAGCAAAGCTATACAGACAAAATCACAAAGACGCATACACATACACACTCACAAAAAGAGAAAAAGGAAAAAGAAAAAAATATATATATAAAATAAAAAAAGGAAGAGAGCAACCAAATCAATAAACAAATCTACCAATGATAAGAAGCTCTAAATACTAAACCAAGATAAACGTGAAACTGGAAACAAATTAGATGCAGAAAGCAAACCCCAAGTCTACAGTTACTACCAAAGTTCATCGCCTCAATTTTGGGATGATTCGTTGTCTATTCAGGTAGTCCACAGATGTAGGGTACATCAGGTTGATTGTGTAGATTTAATACGTTGCTCCTGAGGCTACTGGGAGAAATTTCCCTTTCTCTTCTTTGTTCACACCGCTGCTGGGGTTCAGCTTTGGATTTCGCCCCAACTCTGTGTGTAGGTCACATGAGGGCATCCAGGTACGTGGGGAGTTTCTTGCCTTTTAGGAAGTCTGAGGTCTTCTGCCAGCGTTCAGCAGGTGTTCTGTAGGAGTTGTTCCACATGTAGATGTAGTTTTGATGTATTTGTGGGGAGGAAGGTGATCTCCATGTCTTACTCCTCCATCATCTTGAAATCACGCCCCTCCAAGGTAATTTTCAGTCTTCTATCTACTTGCCAGAAAATATATTATATCTTCTTTTTAGGGAGATAATATCACACAGAGTCTTTATAGTTTTTATGTTTACTGTCTAGCATTCTTTGAAAAATTACCAGTAATGCCCAGGAAATATGGCCAAAAAGGATGATGCAATATCAAAGGATGATCCTGATGTTAGAAAGGTCAAACACAGACCTTAAAATAACTATTGTTAATATGATAAGAAAATAGATGAAAATATTGACTATGTCACCAGAAAGCTGGACTCTGTAAAAGCCATAAAATGCAAATTTTACAACTAAAAAATATAAGTAAGAAATATTTACGTTGAGCGCAAAGGGAAACAAGTTTGGATAATACAAATAGGAAATACAAATAAGATATAAAGGACATGTTAAAAAGATTGAATAATTGTTTATTTAGAGTTCCAAACGGGGAGGAAAGAGAGAATGTGACAGAAGAAATGTTTGAAAAGGTACTGGCTGTACATTTTTTCAAACTAATGAAAGATGCCAAGCTAGAGATCAGGAAAGGTTTCTGAATAGCCAACAGAATAATTAATTCCTAGACACATCCTAGTAAAACTGCTGAAATTCAAAGTTCAACAAAATAAAACACCTTAAAAGCAGCCATAGTGAAAAAGCAATATTTTCCCTTCAGTAGAGCAACAATGAGACTGTTAGTTAGTTGGCACTTCAACAGAAAAATGGAGGCCATGCCATGACTATGGAATGACATCTTTAATGTGCTGATAGGAAATATTTGCCAATGAAATATTTTGTACCCATGGAAAATAGTGGTGAAAGAGTAAGGTAAAATATAGTTGCAAATAAAACATGTGAGAAATTTTTTCTAGTAGACCAGTGCTTAAAGAAATATTAAGGCAGTTTGTGAGCAGAAGGGAAATCACTCCTGAAAGAAACACAGTAATATGGAAGAAAGGACAGCCTAAAAAATATTAACAAAATTAATGTTTATAAAGCAATAATTATATGTCCTGGGTTTTAAAATGTAACAACTAAAGGCAAAAGGAAATTAACAGTATTAAAATGTTGTGAATTTTTTTTTTTAATATTCTAGGAAATGCTGAAATCACTAATTTGGATTAAACTCTAATAGTGTCACTAATGTATGTTGTAATCCCTAAAGTAATACTGAAAGGATTAAAAACATGTATTAGTAACAAGGACGTAGATGTAGGAAATAATATAATTAAAAATACATAATCCAAAGAAAATAAGGAAGGAGAAAGGAAAGAGTGATAAATAGAAAGAAATAGTAAAATGGTTGACTTAATTCATAATTAAATTTGCTAAAAGTAATCTAATAGAGACAGAGATTGTCCAGATTAAAATTAAAAGAATTATTTGCTGCTAACTCAGAGATACTACTTAAATAATAAAGACACAGTTTGAAAGTAAAAGGATGGAAAGTGATATCTTATGTAGCTATAATATTAAAAATGTAGCCCTTAAGGGAAGTATTACTGGATATTTCATAATAATAAAGATCAATTCAAGAAGATATAAAAATTCTAAATTTGTATGTACCTAATTACAAAAGCTCAAATGAGATAAAGCATAATTTTACAGAGCTAAAATGAGAAATCTAAAAAAAAAGCCTACAATCATGGGAGATTTAAACACAGCTTTCACAGTAAGACAGTTAACAAACAATAATAGAGAAGATTTGAACAATACAATTAACAAGATTAAATCAATACACACATTACAGTCAGCAACTGGTAACTGTAGAATGTATATCTTATCAAGTCACATGGAACTTTTAGTAACATAGACCATATACTGGGTCAGAAACCAAATTTCAATAAATATAAAAGAACTAAAATTATACAGAATATGTACATTGAGTATAGTGGAATCATACTAAAATTCTAGAACAAAAAAGAAACTAAAATATGTCCTATTTTTTGGAAATTTAACAATACAAATCTCAATATCCCTCAGTCAAAG
The DNA here is from genome assembly GCF_009873245.2 of Balaenoptera musculus. Taxonomy (NCBI): domain Eukaryota; kingdom Metazoa; phylum Chordata; class Mammalia; order Artiodactyla; family Balaenopteridae; genus Balaenoptera; species Balaenoptera musculus. The sequence goes on from NC_045793.1 coordinate 39,033,356, forward strand.
AATAAGCTATAATACAAATTATGAAATATTTTTAATTGAATGAGAATTAAGATAAAACATCAGAGCTAGTGGTATATAGGGAGAGGAATATTTGGAGAGAAACTCATAGCCTTAAAAGAACATAATAGAAAGAAGAAAGGTTGAAAACTAATGATCCAAGTATTCTTTTCAAGGAAGCTAGATAAAGAACAGCAAATTAAATGGCAAAGAAATTAGATGGAAGGAAATAAGAAGGAGTTAAAAACAATGAAACAGAAACAAATGTACATTACATCAAGAAAGCCAAAAAAAAAAAAAAAAACGGTTCTTTGAAAAGATTACTGAAATTGATAAGCCCTTAAGAGGACAGTTAAAGAAGGTAAGAAAAGTACACATTGATAGTATGAGGAATTTTTTAAAAGGACAATGCTAAAAATCCTATAAACATTAAGGGAAAATAAGAGGTTTTAAAAATTTGAGTGAAATGGACAAATTTATTGAAAAAACTCTACTTATAACAACTGATACAAGGAGAAATGGAAAATCTGAATCATCATGTTTGTTCAAGAAAACCCATAAATAAGAATCTCACAGAACAAACCTCAGGAGCAGAAGACTTCACCAGTGTATCTTTCCATTATGTAAGAAAGAAATGCTAGAAAAATAAAGTTAGAAAAGAATCTAACAAAAGGCTTGAAAGGAAACTTACATAAATGGAATGATATACCATGTGTTTATGGATTGTGTCAATGTCAGTGCTGCAAACTGACTATGGATTCATTGCAATCCCAATTAAAAATCTAGTAGGGATTTATGGGGAAGCTGACACACTTGATTCTACAATGCAAATGGAAATGCAAGTGTCAAGAATAACTAGGTCAGGCTTGAAGAAGATAACAAAGTGGGTGGATTAACATTACCAGGTACCAAAACTTATTATAATGTTGCAGTAATAGAATGTAATAGTGGTTTAAGTATGAAAAAGATCAATGGAGCAGAATAAAACGTCCAGAAATAGACCCATTCATTTGTGATCATCTGATTTATTGACAAAGTATCACTGAAATACAGTGTGGGGAAAAATAATGGAAATGTACGCCACAGAATTATGTATATCTGAAAAGAACTCAAGTCTAGAATAAAGAACTCCTACTAATCCATAAGAAAAACATAATATAATGAAAATGGGAGAAATAAGTAGACATTCTACAAAGAAGCTAATCCAATGGTCAATTAACATATGCAAAGGTAATCAGCAATTTAGTTCTCAGGAAAATGTAAGTTAAAGCTAAGAGAGACACCTAATCCCCACCTGAATGGCCTAATATTAAAAAATTAAGTAACTGAAAGTTATCAAGTGTTAGAAATGGAAGCTATGGAACAACTAGAACTTTTAAGCTGCTGACGGCAATGTAGGTTGGTATAACTGCTTTGGAAAACTGTTGGTATTGTGTTTTAAAACTGAACTTAAACATTCCCTATGACCAAGCTATTCCACTCTTAGATATATGCCCAACAGAAAAATGTATGTAAGCACACCAAAGAAGTCTGTGTGAGAGTGTTCATAAACAACATTATTTTAAATATCCCACAGCTGGAAACAATTGAACTTACTGTTAAGAATAGAATTGATAAATGAATTGGGGATATAAATTTAAACTTTATAGATCAATGAAAAGGAATAAGCTATTACAACCCAAGCAACATGTATAAATTTCACAGAGCAAAAGACGTCAGAAACAAAAAGAGTATATATCACGTATTTCCATTTACATGAGTTCAAAGACAGACAAAGTTAATTTGGGATGTTAGAAGTAGAAATTTTTGTTACCTTAGAAGTGGGGTAGTGACAGCTGGGGCATACACCTCCTGGTGTCTGCAAATGTGTTCCCGTCATGAAAATCCATTCAAGCTGTGTTAAAATTTGTGCATTTTATAGTATTTATGTTATGCAACAATGAAAGGCTTTAAAAAGTATATATTATTTTAGTTCAGTGGAAAACATGCATTGTGATGGAAAATAATATACAATTATATACATACAGACCAAGAGACAGGATATAAGCACAAGGCTTTCTAGTGAAACAATTTTTATTGAACACTTTGTCCCTTCAGGTCGATTAGGGATTGGTTGGAAGAGACGATAGTTTCTCACTGTCGTGAGAAAGTCCCAATTTATTTAGCCAAAGTTATAGGACTTCACAGAAAGATAATGCCTACCTAGAACAGGTCTAAACACTGTTTCTTTTAGAGTGGATATTCCTTAGCCCCTTAGTTTCTAAGTGGACACGCAGTTGCCAATGACATTGTACCATTAGGCAGAGTTAGCCAGAGTTGAAGGCTATGATCCAGCTTTGCAACTGCCCTTTTATCCTCAGGGCTTGTGTCACCAACCCAAAAGAAAGGGCGTATACTGATATCTGCTTCTGCACAAGAAACTATCACAAACTTTGGAGTCTTCTATTTCTTGAAACAAATTCAGAAGACCATATTCATCCTGACCCTGGAGAAGAAGGCAGAATTGTTGCCCATACACTTCTGAATATATCTCTTGCCCCAGCAGAGTTTTAATGATGACTAATTTACAGTGAATTTTACATCCTGACAGTCTCCTGAGTGAACTGTAAACTAAAGCTGCTACTAAGGAGTTTATTGATTATCCCTAGTTCACAACAATTAGAATTCAGAGCATGAGGGTCTGTATTCCAGTTAAAATTTCTTTTTGTAGATATTACCTGTATTGGCCCAGCATCACCATTTTTGTCCTTTGTGAAATTAATTTGTAAGTCAGATCCAACAACCTGAATGATAAAAAGGGATATTTTCGCCCATGTTGAAGTGCGGACTTTCTTGGTGTTGTTTTTCTTACTGTACTTTAAAAACAAAATTCTATTGTATTTGTTAATGTAGTACTTATAATCCTCACTGGGCAAATCCTATATATATATATATATACACACACGGTAGATAATAATGCTAATGCCTATCTATCTACTGTGATTTATCTTTCTAACATAACTTTAAAAATCTCAGTGAGAAAAAAGCTAGCCAGCCAGTCAGTCGAGGATAAATCAGGAAAGATAAGGCAGAAGGGTTTTAGAAATATCCATTAAAGATATTGTAGAATAGTTTTAATTTCATTTTTCATATTTTTTAGCCAACTATTGAATATAATACTGTGGCACAAAAGGGCATATGCATCTTTAATTTTAATAGACTAAGAAACAAGATTAAGTAATGAATGAATCTTTGTACTGTGAAATTAGTGGGGATTCTTTTCTTTTTCATAAAAAGCAAAAAGCAATGATACATCAGAGCCTCGTTAGTATGAATCTGACTGAGAGAATAATTTGATGAAATGTGAAGACTATCTGCAGTGTAGTTCTAGTCCAAAGAATTTGAATAAGTGTTAGGAAATATGAATTTGTTTCTGCTTCATCTAACTAGATTTGGTACAATGGAGTGTGCAGTTAGGGAGAAAAAGTCTCTGGTATTTAATAAGGCAATAATTCATGCTGAATGGATATGAGCAGTCATTCAATGAAAAATTGATTTTTATAGTGTCCTAGACTTAGTAACTTCTGGAGATTTGTGTGCTTATTGTGCAAGTACCATAAAGAAAATATATAGTTCTCATTAAAAGGTGAATACATTTTTTTCCTGTATTTGATAGATATTTGTTAAAAGTTCGAACATTTTTCTTTTGCAATTTTAGATATTCTTACTATGTTTCTAAGAAGAGTGTAGGTAAAGAGAAATAACATGGCTCCAGAGTTTACTCTTTTCTCTCAGTCATGAGTGGATTTATAAATAAACTGGCTGATTTCCATCCTTAGCAAGAGAAGCTAGTTATAGTTTAGTTTATATTTCAAATCAAGGCACCCTTTAGCAGTTGAAAAGGTTACAAAGTGCAGATTACTCATCAGAACGTTAGACTATTTATTGAGTGTGTTGGAAATAAAACTGCAGCACTAATTCTACATAGTAGCATAGTGTTTATCATTAGAGGATGTCACAGTCTGTAAAACAAATAATTTACCTTTAATAGGTATAATGCCTCGCGTTGACATTTTAATGACAGAGAAGTCTGAGTACTTGTAAATTAATCTGCTTTAAAAGTAAGATTCATCATGACTTTTAGATACTGCTTTGATAAGAGCTTTTTAAAAAAAGTTGAAAAACTAGGTATTTGTCATAAGGTAGTACTCCCAAACACATAAAATGCTATTTTAAAGAGAAATGATTCTTTTCTCTCATTGTAAGATATTCTCTTTTGGCTTATGTAAGGACCTTCAGAATTCTTTACAGTAAAACTGCAGGTTTTTAATGCATTTATATTTAACTAAGTTACACACAGAATATTACTTTGGAGCTTGATATCCATCCATCCAAAGTTAAAAAAAAATATTTTTTGTTCTTGTCATGGGATACTAAGAGTAACAATTGGTTCCTAACTTGTTAGCTCACAACCCAGTAGAGATAATAATTTAAAAAGAGAAATTGAAGAGGTGGCATTAGAAGAAAGTAAAATAGGGATAGATGATTTTTGTAATTAAACCCCAGAGAGGATGAAATAATGGCCTATTAGTGAGGAGGAGCTGAGTTATGGATAAAGAATGCAGAACATCCTGCTACTGTCTGCTGTGTTCTCGTAGAAAGTTTTATGGGCAGAGCTAATGTTAAGGAAGTGGTAATCCTTTTTGTTAGTGAGGATGATGAAGGAGTGATCCTGTGTAGCTATTGGTTTTTACTCTTCCAGGGTAAATTAAGATCGACTTTCCCAAAATATTTTCTGCAGAAGAAGTTGCCAGCGTGAGAAACAAACCACACTAAAGTACGATGCATGCAGTAAAAATGTGTGCAGGATGCGGTGGGAGGAACAAGCACCACACTTCGCTGAATTAAGGAGGAACCTATGGAAAAGTTACACATAAGAGGCCAGGTGGTGTAAATAAAGACACTGTGGTGGTAACATTAAGTACTCAGAGAGTACTTAATACTCCAGCTTCAATCATCCACTTGCTTCCTCCCTTCCAAGATTATTTTAAAGCAAATCCCAGACATAACATTATTTTATTTGTAAATATTTCTGTCTGTATCTATAAAAGATAAGGTCTCCAAAACATAGCCATCATACCATTGTCACTTCTAAAATGTTGGTTGTAATTTCTTAATATCAAATATTGTGTTCAAATTTCCATGATTGCCTTGTAAATATTTGTTTAGCTTGGTTTTTTACATTTGGTTTGTTCAAATCAGGATCTTAAAAAAGATCCACATTTTGAATTTTGTTTATGTTCTTTACATAGATTTTAAAATCCATAGATTGGTCAGTTTCTTTCTTTCCTTCTCTCTTTCTCTCTCGTTTTCTCTCTCTCGTTTTCTCTCTCTCTCTCTCTCTCTCTCATTACAGTTAATTTTGTTGAAGAAACCAAGTTAGTTGTCCTGTGAAAAGTTTCTCATATGTTGGATTTTGCTGATTAAATCCCTATGTGGTCACTGAACCTAATTCTCAGTGCCCTATATTTCATACAAGCTAGTAGTTAGATCTTTCTAGACATTTTAAAGATCTGGAGAAATGAATGAAAAATCACCTGGATTATCCCAGATAAGTGTCAGTAGAACTGAGGCCTTCCCTCTCGCAATTATTATTTAAGTCTAACAAATGCTGATTGAGTCTTTTCTATGCTGAGGTCCTCTGACACGTGGCCTAGGCATTGTGCACATCAGTAAAATTCAAGTTCTGTTTTCAAGTGCTTATAATCATTCCCTGTTATACAGGAGCAATGCTGGCCAGATTGCTCAAGACTCCCTGGGACTATTTTCTCTGTAACATCCTGACCCTAACATAGGCAGACAGAGCAGCTCTCTAGTGGGAAACAGCTTTTCCTAAGGCATGAAAGCCATCAGTGTTTATAATCTCTTCAGGCACCAGGAATGGGGTGTGACTAATGAAATGGCACAGTTGGTCCTATGGAAGCCAAGCAAAAGAACAGGTAACCTCAAGTCATCCACAAGCAGAAAATTGAACTGCAGAAAGATTAGTAGAGTGATTGAAATAAATAAGATCATTTTTCTGAGACAGGATTAGCAATAAGGCTTGCTTTTATGCCATAAAATGAATATATACATAGGTATGTCTGTAGACACACATACATAAATATTTATATAGGTATTGTTTTTACTTCGAATGCAAAGTTATGAAAAATAGTTTGAGTATTTGGCAGTAAAACAAAGCACAGAAAATATCCAAACCTTGCTTCTCCTTAGTTGGCTCTGTTTCCTGTTTGCAACAGCAAAGCCAGCCCAGTGGCAGAGCCAATTAAAGCAAAAGTCTGTCAGACTTAGTCCTAAGGACTCAGTCAGAGGTATGGTCCAAGATGGTACTGTCAAGATGCGTGGTTTGTTACATGATGTTAAAGGTAATAGCAGGTAATGTACTCTTTAATGCCAGGAAGTTCATTTGCCTGTGGTGAAAGCATATAGCTACAGAGGGAGGTTTGTCAGCCTGTCAGAACAAGGGCCCGCGGACTGACTGCCTAGGGATGAGAACACACTGTGTGTCTTGGAGATGACTGAGAAATTACGGAATTACTCGAAGACATGATGAGAAGCCTTATTTAAAAATTCAAAATAGAGAGCATGTATCTATGATGGTTTATATCAGTGCCTTTGTCAAACTCGAATGCAATATTTAACCCTGAAAAGGGATTATTGTATTGTGTCGCTTCCATGTCATGGATGAGATTTTAAGATTTCTTGAAAGTTACCACTTGATAAGGACAGGTGTGATAAAATTAATAAAGCAAAGTAGTACTGAAAATAAAATAAAAATAAAAAGTGAAATAAAGAACTGCTAAGGTTTGCTTTCTGACATTATCCAAATTTACTGGTGAACTAACAGTGTATTACTTCATGGAGTATGAGAATAGCCAGAAGTTGTTTGGATGGTTTGAATAGAAAAGTGACTAGCTATTTATACCATATAGTCTCAAAGAAAAGTAACCTTGAACATAAAATGATCTCCTGTTTTTTCATAGACACGATTGTAGATGACTCAAACGTCTATTTAACAATTTATTAATTTTGTTACAATAGTTATTTAAAATCACATATATAATTTATTATTTTTAATTTATTTCTTTTTTCTGCTGTTACCTGTCATGAAGAAAGTTTCAGTGTTTTACATGTATCTTCATCATCAGTGTTTTCATTATTAGAGCCACTCTCCGAGTCATTTAACAGAGTTTCAGAGCACATCATCTTCCTTTCTGTCTAAGTTGAATTACACATGATGTTCTAACCAGAAATTATATCCCAAGCTATGAGAACCTATTTAAAAAACATTAGGAAATTGTTTTTGGTTCTCTCTTTTTTTTTTTTTTAATTCTTCCTGTGTTATATATTTGTGATGTCTTCAACATAATTGCTTATTGTATTGCTTTTAACATGTTCCTCAAAAGTTCTTATTACAAAAGCAACATGGCATGTGGTTAAAAGCACAGGCTCTGGAGCCAGTCAGCCTAGATTCAGATTTTAGCCTCATCACTTACTACATTTTTGACCTTGGCCTAGTTAACCCTGTTTTTGTTTCCCTGTGGAGTTAATAACAGGAACAACCGGCTAGAGTTACTTTGAGAATTCATTGAGTTATTCCATGTGAAACACTTAAAAAAACTATGTGTTTGATGACTAAGTGTAAGCATTTGATAATAAACTAATATAAGCATTTGGTAATAATACCACTCTACACTCTCTCTCCCCCCCGACCCACAATGCTTGCTATTGTGAGGTTATCTTCCCAGATGGAATTTGTAGAATGAATAAAGTTGGAAGCCAATAAATCTGTCAGGTGACTTCTGCTAAACTCAAAATACATAACTGTCTTCATATTTTCATGTTAAAATGTCTTCTTTAAATGGTATTTTTGCCTCAGGTGAAAACTGTCATCTACTGAAATGTTTTTAAAAACTTTATTGAGATACAATTCTTAGACTATAAATGTCAGTGTTTTAAAGTGTATAATTCAGTGGGTTTTCGTATATTCACGAAGTTGGTCAGTTATCACCACTCTGCAATTTCACAACATTTTCATCATCCCAAGCAGAAGCCCATGGTCTTTAGCATTCGTTTCCTATTCTCTTCTGCCGCTCTAGCAGGCGCTAATCTCCTTTTACTTTGTTTCTATGGATTTGCCTATTCTGGTCACTTGATATAGATGGAATCATACAATATTTGACCTATTATGACTGGCTTCTTTCACTCAGCATGTTTTCAAGGTTGCTGAGATTGTAGCATGTGTCAGAACTTCATTCCTTTTTATTGTCAAATAAAATTCTATTGTATAGATATACCGTATTTTATTTAGCCATTCATCAGTTGCTGGAGATTTGGGTTACTTCTCCTTTTGCCTATTATGAATAATGCTGCTATGAGCATTGGTGTCGAGGTTTTTGTGTGGACATTATGTTTTCAACTCTCTGGGTATATACCTAGGAGTGGGATTGCTGGGTCATAGGATAACTCTGTGTTTAACATTTTCAAGAACTGCCAGATTGTTTACCAAAATGGCAATTTAAAATGCCACTAAGTTCACAGTTCTTAGCAAGATTCATCCATTTTTGTTCAGTAGGTGCCTCTCAGATTATTTCAAACCTTTGGTTAATTTGTAGAATTGCGAAAGAGTTTAACAATCGTGTTTTGGTTGCTTTTATGGAAGAGCAGGTTTTCAGAGGTCCTTACTTTGTTGTTCCATAAATGTTACCTGGAAAAAATGGGCCTGGGGGAGGGGTAAGGCCTCTAATGTGATTTCAGTACCTGAGAGTAAGGCAGGATTAAGACTGAGGTGTCTCTGAACCTCATAATAGGAGAGAAAAGAGAGGAGATAGGAGCTGTGCCTAAGGAAAGCATGCATTGCAGTGACCCATAGGATAGATCTTTTTTTGTTGGGACATTCATAAATGTTACTGATGCGTCTTCTGAATTTTCCTGTACACATTGATGTTATGCTTCCAGTTTTCTCAGAAAATGGTTTGTTAGAGTAACAAGGATGGTCCAGATCCACTCTTTTGAATTAATAGGCTTTTATGTTTTTAGTTAAAAGTTTTGGTTAAAATTTTTAGCTACCTGAAAGCTATTTTTAGCTATTAAACGCATTTGTGGGTATATCACATTGTAACCTCTCTTCATTTTTTTTCTATTCGTCTGATTTTTTTTTATTCTTTAGAAAAAATTATTTTTGGTTGGTATTCCTTTCATCTCTCCTAGCAACTCAACTGTCCTGGCTTTCATACTATTCAATAACTACTCTGACTTGACTTCAAATGACAGTAGAGCCAGCGTGTCCAGAGAGCAGCTGCCCGTTGGCATTTGCTCTAATAGCACTTTCCAGAGCCATTCTTTGGAATTATGTTTTCATTTATTAATTTATTTTTAATTGCCTGTGAGTTTTTAACATTGTTTCTCCCACTACCCCAGACTTCGCTTCACAGAATTATGCTCCTTAATAAGAAGTGGCTCAAACCCATATAGTCCATTAGTGTTGTTGTAATGTCTGTGATTGCCAGACTAAGCATCTGCCCTGATGCTCATTTGACACCGTCAGACTGAGTGGGTGAGTTCACCTCATGACTCGTCTAGGAGACACACCATTCCTGTGATATCTTCTTATTTGTCAATTGCTGGTTTAGGTGGTCCAGCTGGTTCATATATCCATCCTGGGCGATTCCTTTCATGTTAATACTTACAGTGGGTATTTGCCATCCGTGGCTTGTTTATAATTAGATCCAGATGTCCAAAAAGTCAGTCCCATGCTGACTCATGTTCCATTTTGCGTTGCTCAAGGGATCCTAGATCTGTTTTTTCTTTGCTTTACTTTTGATAAGACTTTACCAAGATCAGTATATATTATTAAAATGTAATTATTTGGAAAAAGAAATAGATCTTCTCAACTTAATGCTAATATGTTAAAAGAAATTGCAATAGGGGATGGCTCTAGGTGATATCATTTATACCTATGGCTTAGTTATCATTTATATGTTAATGGTTCAGAGGTGTGGCTCTAGCCCAGCTTTCTCCTTTGCACTCCCAGCATCCATACTTGACTTCTCTATTTGGATTCCTTAAAGGGCTCTCAAATGGAAGCATGTGCCAAGCTGACTTTCAGTTCAAAACTGTCTTTTAGTGTTTCCTCAGAGTGAATGTGATACTGCCATCCATACAGGTGCAGGTCAGAGACGTAGGATTCATTTTTGACAGATTCTCTCTCTGACCTCCATTATGCGATCCGTGAGAAAGAATTGTTGACCTCTTCTTGTAAAGCTGTCATCATTCTGATCTTAGTATCTCCACTGCCACCCAGCCCTACACACGCCACTGCCAGTAGCCTTCTGTTTGTTCTCTTAGCCTTCACCCTCCCACTCATCAATTCTTCCTAACAGAGCCAGTGATTTCAATATATTTCACATTGTTTTCCTTTCAACAGGTAATAAAAGTGCAAAGATAAATTTCAAAAGGCACAACAGGCTGTACAGTGAAAAGTAAATCTCCATCCGACCTCTGTCCGCCAGAGCCCCTCACTTCCTCTCTTCAGAGTCACTACTTGTATTCCCTTCAGACATACCATGTGTATATTTTAGCAAAACAGCTTCTTATTGAGTAAGACCTAAATCCGTAAATTGGCTTTTCAGGCCTTGCTTGAAGTACTTGCCTGAGTGTATTTCCTTAGCTGTGTTTCTCAGCACTTTCTTTAGTCCCCTTGCCTCCAACCACGCTGTGCCTTCATCCATTCTTTTAGTTGTTGACCCTGCCTGGCTTTCTCCAAACTCTTTACACACGCTGTGCACATCTCTACCAGAAGGTTCTTCTTCTTTCTCTTCATTTAGCAATAGTGTACCCACTCAGCTCTAATATTCCAAGTTAAACTGTACTTTGCCAGGGGAATCCTCATGACCCCACAGTCCAGATCTGGCCCCTCTGAAACAGGATCTCATATTTAGCCTTCATAGCATTTGTCACTGTTTGTGTTTATATGTGCAGTGATTGGTTAATTTCTTTCTCCTTTGCAAGACTACAGGTGCCTTTAGGGCTGTATTTTGCTCAGTGTTGTTATTCAGTATTATCCCATGAATAGTGGATAAACACTTGAGAGTGCTAGCTTGAGAGGGCTAGTTTGCCTATGGGAAGCACCCCTCTCCAAGTAACCCATTCAGTTTCTTTCTTGTCTGCTGTTACTTTACACACAGCCAGTCCTCCAGAACTTCCACCCTCTGTGGGTTTAATGTATTTCCCTGAGCAACCCTCAAATGAGCAGTGGTAAGTATTTTGAATAGTCAGAAAGGGGGAAAAGAAGTGAAAACTATGGGAGCACAAGGGAAAGGATGATTCTGGGGGTGGACAAGTTGTATTTAAGCTACTCTACCAGTCAGCATTATGATCTACTTCTCTATGGAAGGCATGATTTCTTCCTTTGCAAACTCTCCAAATATATCCAACTTCTGGCTTACATGGCTTTTCAACTCTAAGATCCATGAGGGCAGAATTGTCACCTGTCTTGCTCAATGCTTCTATCCCCAGTACAGTCATTCCTTGGTATCAGGGAGGCGGTATTGGTTCCTGTTCCTCCCCTACCCCCGGATTCCAAAATTCATGGATGCCCAAGTCCTTTAGTCAGCCTCCTTATCCATGGGATTCACCCATGGATCGTAAACATATTACATGATCTGTGGTTGGTTGAATCTGCAGATGTGGAACCCGTGGATATGGAGGTCAGACTACACTTACTATTGTGCCTGGCAAATAGGCACTAAATAAATATTGCTAACTTGAAATTTAAATTGATTGTGGAGGCATTGTGTATTGACTTAGAAGTATTGTAGGAAAAGGAATAAATAGTTATTCAGGGAGACTGGCACATTGTCACTAAAGGCAAATAGTGGAGATGCATAAAGAAGTGTTATTTGCGCTCATAGTTTTGGCTCTTTTTGCCTAGTAAATGTTGTGGACTTCATCATAACGTGGTGGGTTTGCCTTGCAAGCAAAATTGTCTTACAGTGTGGAGGTTTTGTTAGTCCAGCAATTAAATCTCCTCATTTGACAAGGTTGCAGTATATGTTATGACACTAAAACAGAAATTATAATTTCTAAAAAGTTTTACAAAACAAGTCAGGGTAAAAAATGAATAAAATAAAACTGTTTGAAAGATTTCATTACATCATTAGTTTGTGCATAAGAGTAGCTTTGAATATACAGTATCTGAGTTGGTTTCTCTTAAGGCACGACATGATTACTACTGTTATCATTTAAAACAAGAATGTATTTTCCCACAGTGGATAGCAAGATAGATATCCTGAGTCTCCTAACGGCCCTGATGAAAGTTATTGGGTGTGGTTTCAGTTTACTTTGGTGTCCTTCAATTGTGAGAGCCATTTTCATTAAAGGTATTATTCCTTCTCTTAGCCTCAGCAAGAAGTGTCTGTAAAGAATGCTTTCATTTGAAATCAGTGGAACAAGAAACTTGGCAGCAAAGGAAATAAATTTCTAAGAAATAACTATTTGTAAAATGATCCAAGGTGAGATTTTTAAAATGTAGACAGGATAGAGCATTTGTATTTTTCTTTTAAAAAATATAATCCAACAATTGTTGCCCTTTTACAGGGAATAGCTTCTCAGTATTTTAAGGGTAACCCATGGTGTCACGGAGTTATTCCTGGAGTTTTTGACCTAAGAGTCACTGCTGTGTGGTCTGGAGTCATGGCTATCTACTCCACTTATTTAGCCTGGGAGGGGGTTGGGGGAGTAGGCGGGGGATGTATCAGAAAAGTAAGTTACTTCTTGGTAACTTATGAAGTTATTATATAGTACCATAATTATGTAATATGTCACCTCTTTTTAAAATCAGTGCTTTTGCTTATTTCTCATTTGCATAATAAAAGAGCAGTTTCTAATGGACCTCTTTCTTAAGACACTCTGATTTTTTAAAATTATATTTGAAAACATTTTTCTGTCTTTTTTGATCTCAAAACAAACATTCAAACATAAAACATTGATCAGAGCTCACACAACAGTTAGGAAATAGGGTGCTTCAGCTACTGAGTAATTAGAACTTAGAAAATATGTACATTTTTAAACTTAAAGAAAAAAAGCTACACGACTCTCCTGTGTAGGCAGTAATGTAGGATGGGTTATGTTCTGCTCTCTGTCCACAACAACAGAGATGTCACAGTCTAAAAATAAAATCAGGATGATAAATTTCAGTTACAACAATAAAAGTTTGGGGACCAGGAGAGTTGTTCATCTAATTGAGGGCACAGCCTTCTCCTGTCCTCAGGTACAGGATATTGTTCCATTTTAAGCCATTGAGGGAGAAGTGCTTTATATTTTAAATTGCAAGCTAATAAATGTTCTTTTTCTCATTAACACACATGACCTCTATGATGTATGCTCTCATGCACGCTGGCCCAGTTTCTCAGTCTCTGTTAATGATGTTGAGAACCTCTGTTTAACATGAATTATTTTCCAACTGAATCCCTGTAAATTCACAGTAGATATTCATTGTAGTGATCTGCTTGTCCTGTTCAGGAAAGAAAAATAGCAAAATGAACCCTGACTGTTGCACCTTTTCTGATTTCTTCAATATGTGTATAAAATTATTCCGTTTATTGGAATTATGCAGACAGCTTTGTCATACTTCTGATACTAGAGATAATACATGAGTTTCTTATTTCAAATAATAAGATATTTGCTGTTCAAATAACAATCAATAGAGTTGGAATGAGAAAGACAGATGAAGGATACCTGATAATTAAGTTTAGAGGGCTCTGTCTAATTTTATGTTCTCCTTAATTTATGGTGGATTAAATAGTTTCATATTGTTTTGCCTTCCTTGACACAGGTAGGTATGGAATTTGGCTTTAACTCCAAATCCATAATGTCTGCAGTAAAGTCCTAGAAAATGATAATAAATGTATTCCTAAATCTGTATAATTAATTGCTAGAGTTAATTTTTAGTTTTTAAAGTTAGGGAAGAAGATAATTTAGAGACTAGGGCTTAGAAAATTATGCAGCTCAGGGCAAGCTGATACTATAACCTTTTTTCCACCCCCCATCATTTGACTTGACTGTTGGAATATCATTTTACTATAATTACCACAAAGATATTTCTAATAGCCCTCATTTTGACCAGCCTAGGAGGCGATATTGTTGGCAGCTAGCAAAATCACTCCGTAATTGGGCAAATGAATAAAGCAGATTTTGTAAACTCATGGGATTATAGAATATTAAAGTCAGAAAGTGCTAGGGAGGTTATTCAATTCAGTCCCTTACTGATATTGGGAGGAAACTAAGACTCAGTGAGATACAGTGATTTGTCATGTACATTTTGCCAGGTGAGTGAGGAGCCAAACTAGAATTCAGTTTTTAAAATTGTTTGTCTTTATCACCTCACTTTCTCTCTTAACTCATTTCTAATAAGAATGTATTTATATCTTAATTAAGGTAAAAGGGAATGCAGTGAAATTTACCAAATATAATGAATGGAAGCTGTTGTATAGTAATTTGACTGGTCTTTGTCCTGGGCTATGGATATATAGGAATGTCTTTGTTATTTATGAGCCCTTTGGACAACATCTAAGTTTATGTTAATAAAGTGACTGATGATGGACCCCTGGATAGCATCAGGAGGAGGCTGGTCAGCTGAAAAGACCAATGTGATTAGAATGTTAGGGCTTTGAGCCACATGATATCAGCCCAACTTCCCTGGAGACTGAGTTCAATCACATGACCAAAATCCCAATAGCAACTGGACACTGAGCTCAGTGGAACTTCCTGGTTGGTGAACACATTGATGTGCTGGAAGGGTAACATGCCCGGATTTCACGGGGAAAGAACACAGAAACGGTTTGGGACCCTTCAGGACCTTGCCCCATGCTTCTTTGCATTTGGATGGTCTGGTTTGTATTCTTTATAATACAACTATAATTGTAAGTATAGCACTTTTCTGAGTTCTGTGAATCATTCTAGAGAGTTATCAATCCTGAGGGTGGTCATTAGAAGCCCCCATATTTAGCTATTTAGTCAGATATGCCGGTGACCTGGGAGGCCGCTTGTGGCTGGCTTCTGAAGTGACAGCAGTCTTGTGGAGCCCTGAAGTCCTTAACTTGTGGGGTCTGTACTAACTTTGAGTGGTTACCATCAGACTTGAAATGTATTGCAAAATGCCAGTTGGGGTTGGTGTCAGAATAGAAGCCTTGAAACATACATGCTATGCAGTTCCCCAGTACTCCACGTGATCTTTTTGTTGACAGCTGATTTGGTGCAGAAAAACTGGTCAAGTGTGAGTCAAGTTGACCATGGATTGTGAGCGTTGACCTGGAATGCCTGTTCCTCTTCCTTTGGGTGACATTGTGCTTTCTCTGGTAGGGAACTTGTGCTTAGAAACATGAATTGGAAAACTTAAGGTATGTGCTAAGAATATTTTCCATGTTTGAGTAGGTCTCCTCCGGTTTCTACCCTTCTTGTAACACGGTTAAATGATACTTTCTAAAGCCTTGCTAGTCAGAGTGTAGTTCTTAGACCAAAATCATTGGTATCATCTGGGGGCTTGTTAGAAATGAAGACTTAAACATAATCTGTAGTGTAACAAGCTCCCAGGATGAGTCATAAGCACAGTAAAGTTTGAGAAACGTTAATCTAAAATTTGGAGTTAATGAGAAAGATTTATATTAAACTAAAATCCAAACCCTTCTCTTGAAAAAATGAAGATGAAAATTCTGACTTATATTTTTGACCTGTTATTTTCCTCAATAATGAAAACCAATTTGTAATCGGTAAATTCTTCCACACCTACTTACTCATGACTTTGGGCAATTGTTAACATCTGTTAATGTTTCAATATTGCATACAGGCGTTAAAAATCAATCTCTAGTTCCTTGTTAAATATGGTTGATTGAACACATGCATTTATCTTCTCTTCTTGAAATGTCACTAAAATAGCAATAAGGAATGAAAAGAAAACATCAACCCACAATGATAAAGAGAATGGGAAGGATACTATATTAAGCAAGAGATGTTAGCAGATTAATAGTTCTGTTCAGAATTTGAGAAGGAAATGTTCTAGGTACATTGAAAATTAAGCAAGTGAAAAAAAAGAAGGCAATGATTATCTGTAGGGAATCCAAAACTGTACAGGAAACAGTGTAATCATAGTCATAGTATACTATGTGGTTTAGCACTAAGAATTTATAATATGTGTATATGAGTGTTGATTTAACAAAGTTTCTGGTAAAATTATATTTTGAGCGAAGATTGAGAGGGAAAATGTGGAAGTATATACGGGACCTAAATTCTCATTCTTCAAAATATTATTTCTAGTCAGTAGATTGTATCTAAGACTTTAACATTTAGTATTAGTGGTATAGGTTTGGAATATGGTAGTACCACCAGAAACAATAGTTGAGTTAATGTTCTCTCTTTTGCTTTCTCTCAGTCCCAAATATGCCAGAATTTGTGGATACTGACGCACAGTGTAGAGACTGTTGGATTAACAGTCAGAAGATCTGTGTGCTAGTCCTACTCTGCCACCAATGAACCATGTATTTTTCAATGAAAAAGGTATAATGTTCCATGATTCTTACACCATTTTATCATCCAAGTTCTATACTATGTGTCATAGATTTTTTCCTCTGTTGCAAGTAGAGTAGATAAGAAGAGACAATTTCTAGTAGCTCCCTCAGTGATATTAAATTTTGCTTTGCTTTGTCACTCAGCCATTTACCCAAGTGGCTTTAAAATTACCCTTTCACGGGAAGAATAGACAATTTTTCTTCTCAAGCAGCCGAATAGTCTTAATAACTTGGAGAACAGCATGGAATTATCATTAGCATGAATGAGGAGCAATAGTTCCTTTAGTTTAGGCAGATGGAAATATTTTCAGTTCTCACACCCTATGACATTTGTGAGAGTTCAGATATTTCCCAAATTGCAAAATGCAACCTGGCCAAAATGCCTTGGCCCTGTTAACTTATTTCACCCCTGCCCAATTATATTTTTTAGCTTTCTCATCATTTGTGTTCCAAGCTTTTGTTTATTCAACAGCAAATCTATAATGTTAAGTGAAGTCTAGTATTTTTGAAAGGCACACAGCTATGACTTTGAATTTTGTTTAGATTTTAGAACCCTGTAGATTGAGTGTGCAAGCAGAAGACATCTAGTATTGACTCACCTGGGCTCAGGAATATGTGCTCCTTTCTAAAAGGTTCGTATTAGCCAGGTCATTGCCACTTCGTGTCATATCTGCCTTTACCAACCAATTTTCTAAAGGGCAGTATTGAGCAGGTGATAACAGAGACAAGGCAGTATTTAATGAGGGCAAATAAGCTAACACTTCAAGTGGACGGAGGGCTTTGACCTCTCAACTCCTCCTGACTCTCTGTCTGCCTCTCTCACCCCAACTCTGCCCGTTGTCTGTTCCTTTTTTCTTACCTTGCTTTTTAGTTTCTTGTGTCTCACTTTTTCAGGATTGATGTGTTCTGTTCTTGTCTCTCCTCCTTTCTTTTCTGCTCTTTTTTTTTTTTGCTCCTGTTCATTTTTCTTGGAGAAAATAACAAACTAGGAAATTGAACTATAATGGTAACTGGGAAATTGAACTGTAATGGTAACTGGGGTTTAGTAGATGAGACAATAGAAAGCTAGAAGGTAGCTGTAGAAATAAAATTAGAGTTTCAGTTTTCGAAGTAGCAATGCCAACAGCATAAGGCAATCTTGTCAGAGAAAGAATATCCTAGTTTTTCCTTTTGCTGGGGAATTGTGAGGTGAACCACATTTGTAGCAGGTGAAATACATCTTAATAGGCGTTCTCTTTTCCTAGCTTAAAATAGGATTTTTTAATTCAGAGGAAAATGTACTTTTTTCTGTTGTAGAAAATGAAGATTTTTTCCTATTTTTATAAAGAGAACAGGCACTATTTTATGTGTCTTCTGTTACAAAAACAACTTTTTAGATAGGGGAGATGGTTATCTTGCATATCAGGGCCAGTTTAATTACTGTTATCTGGAATTTTCACAAAATATATCTGGAAGCTACTTAATTGCTGTAGCATTTCTTACTCTCTTTCCTCCTGTGTAGTTTTCCCATCATAGATAATTCTCTAAACTCTTGCAGGGCAAGTACATATCTGGTTCATCCTTGTATATCCTGCAGCTTCTAACATTTTAATTTCATAGTAAATACCAATGAATAAAGAAATATCAACCTAGCCTAGTCTCTGGCCATTGTTACGGTTTATTACCTGTTCATAGAATCATTTAGGCTTTTTGCCTCTGGGTAGTAGTGCTGCTGAGGTTCCCAGAGCACTAAAATTGTGTCTTAATTTAGTCTTTTATTAGCTCAGTTCCAAAAAATTTTCTTCAATGTACAATGTATATAGGGCAAAGATAAAATTTCCAGATTTATCCCTTCTGTTCATGAAATACTTGACATCAAGGGCACATCATATTCATTTGTTTGCTGTTTTTTTCCACAATAGCCAAACAATTTTAAATAAAGGTTTCAAGGGAGATAAATTTTTAAAACCATGTTAACTGAAACATTTTTAGCAGTATGGTATGTTCTGATATATTTGTGGCATTTGAATGCATCCTAATTTTCAAGATTTTTCCTTCCTAGAATATAGATGCAGGCAGTTCTCTTCTGCCTTTAAAGGGTTTTACAAGTAAGTTATCTCTTATCTCTAACCTTTTTCTAGCTATGTTCCACTTTTCCTTCAGGATTATTTTAATTTATTGCAAATCATTTTGCAGGGTTTTCCATCTGTAAGTTACACCTCACTTGGAACAAGTGATATCATTTGTTTGTTTATGGATGGCTATTAAAATTTAAGATAGGTTAGCAGTTACATAAGAAACAATGAATTATATTGCCCATGTAATAAAAAGTAGCTACCACAACTAAACAGGGAGGCACACTATTTCCCTCTTGCTTTGGTCCTCTGGCCCCACGAGTTAATGTAGGGCACGAAGTATCAGAGAATCCCATCTGTATTCCAACTGTATTTCGAAGTGAGATTTTTAAAAGTATAATTTCTTAATTCATTCATATTACAGTTCTTACAAAACATAAACACTGACTTCTGGTCTTTGGTAAAGCTGTTGAAATGCCTCTTGGTCTTAAGAAACTGAACTGCTTTTGACTCCGTGCTTTTATTATTCAGAGCATTGTGGTGGTAATTTAATATCTTTACTCCTCAAATTATTTTTTTTCGTGTCATTTGTCTGCTTCTGGCTTATCAAGGTTGATTACATTTGCCTTTTCTTACTTTGAGCAATGTGGTTTGAAAGTGTGAAATAGAAAAAAATTGATCTTCCTAAGTATAGAAAGGAATATGCCAGTGTTTTGTATAAGTTTTGTTTTGCCTGATGGAAAACTGTAGTTCTGGCTTAACATCTTTTTTCGCTGTGATTAGGGAATGGTGAAATGGATCATCAGCAATTAAATAAACACTGATTTAAAAACTTCCTTCAAACAGAAAAAAATTTTTATAAGGCATCTAAATGGCTCTTTCAGCATGATAATTAGTATAAATTGAACACAGAATGAATCCTTCTTGAAAATTAATTTTACTTTATTTTGGTTTGCATTTTTGTTATACTGTTGTAAATGCTGTCAAAGAACTGAGATGGAGGGAGTTTAACACTGTTCCATCCGTTCCCTGTTGCCATTTGAAGTTGAACTGAGCTGCTGTGTATCTTTGTAACTTTCCAATTTTTGAGAACTATATAGTTGACATCCTAGATTTATCCATTTCTATCTGCTTGTAGTGGGTTGAATTGTGTCCCTAGAAAAGACATATTCAAGTCCTAACCCCAGTACCTGTGAATATGACCTTATTTTGAAATAAGGTCTCTGCAGACATAATCAACTTAGTCCAATGACTAGTTGCTTTATAAGAGAAAGTGGGAGATTTGGGTATTAGACACAGGGGAGAAGGCTGTATGGTACTTTCTTATGGCAGCCCTAGGAAATGACTACACTCCTCCTTTCCTTAAATGGAACTCAAGAAAACATTCCCAGCTGACAGCCAGGGTATCTACCATTCAGTGTACGTTCTTATTTAGAAATCTATAAAAAGTTTATCTGATAGTCTCCTGATTTAATTATTTTAAGATTTTTTTCCTGTCCTTTGAGAGGTTTTTAGTGTAGTATCATCAGACAGATGCATTTTAGAAATATTAACTATATTCCTGTAGACTGTTCTCTAACCTATGTAAAAATTACAAACTTTGGAGTCATGTAGATTTGGGTTTTAATCCCAGCCCTTCTTTGGGCAAGTTGTTCAACTCTTCTAAGCCTCAGTATGCATGTTACATGCTCTTCCTTCCTCTTCCCCTTCACAAAGCACCTCTTCAGTAGCTGCTGTTGCCATCTTTTCCTCTCTTCTACTTTCCCTTATTATGTTGGAATGAAAAAAAAATATTAAGCTTTGAACTAATAACTACAAAAAGAGAAACTAAATGGCAATTCCACAGATATTTCTTGACTTGTGGTTTATTCCTGACCATGGGTACTGGTAGGTATTTAATGTTTTTCAAATTGCAGGTTATGACTAATTGGTAGTTAATAAAATCAATTAACAGATCATATCAACATTTTTTTTAAAAAAAAGAACTAGAATAGAATGGAAAATATACTGAATTTGAATTGCACAGTTAGAATCTTTTTTGTGAAACTTAATTTTTGTTTATGTGTGTGTCACAATGTATTATATTTACTTTAATGTGGAGCACAGTTAAAAACAAGTTTAGAAGCCAATAGCTAAACAAAAACAAGCTTTAGTTATTCTCATCTATACTTCTCTCCTCAGCATCCTGTTAACTTATGATGGGATTAGACTACTGTTAGTAAGTTAAGCAATGCAATAACCTTGATGTATGGGAATACCTTTCATTAGTTTTCCTTTTGGGGTTGTCTTTCTTTTGTTGACTGAAAGCCTTGTAGTTCTATCAATTTCTCTAATGACCATAGCATCATGGAGGTGTAATCGCTCTGTTTCTGTTTTCCAGTTCTTAGTTTGTGTCAGGCTTTATTTCCAAAAGTATGCTATCAATGAAATACTATTTCTAACTATAGAGATTCTTAATTTTCTGCTCTTGTGATAATTGCTGATGCTAATTAAGTTATCATAATACCCACCCCTACTACCTGCTGAGTGACTTTTATCTAAGAGGTCATATCAGTTCATATGAGAAATTCCAAGGTTTATAGTGGGTGTTAGCAAACTAACAACCTGTCAATTTGCTTTTACATGGAGACCGAATCCCTCTTACCCATAAAGACTTACTAGCAAAATCTTGGTAAGTCACTTAAACTTTCTCAACCTAAATTTTCTCACCTGTCATATAAAATATGGCTACTGATAGAACCTTCCTCATGGGGGTTAAATTAGGTTATATGTCTGCTAGGGCTTAGCGTTTACTAAGTGCTGGTGATGCTGGTCTTGGTGATGTTGCTAACCACAAGATTTGGCCTCAAGTATGAAGACCCTCGTCTGCTTAGAGTTGGCTCTGCTTTCGATTGAAAACAGTGCAGGAATTTTGTTAACATTGCTCCCCAACCAAATAGAGAGCTTAGCACACCTACAGGGTGGCATTCTGTTTGCGGTACTGTATTTTAAGAGAGACTTTGATGACTTGGATCATCTTCAGAGAAGAGTGACCTGAATAGCTTTAAGGACATGGACTTCTTCAGTGTGGAGCAAAGAACATATAGGGACATGATAGCATGATCGACTTGCAGGGCTGCCCTGTAGTACATACATTAAATTCATTCTTTTTTTGCTCCCTAAAATAAAACTAGTGAAAAATAGAAAGAAGCAAATTCTCAGCTGAACGTGAGAGTGAAAATCTTTTTACTCTTAAAGCTTTGCAAAAATGTAATAGGCTGATACATAAGGGACTGATGTACAATACTAGAGGATGGTAATATCTGTCAATCATGTCATTGGGAGCTTTGGGGCTGGGTGAGGAAATGATGGGGTGAGCAGTGAAGTCTTCTTTCATCCTGAGATTGGAGGTCTTTCATGCCAGTTTTACAGTCTGGGCACCTCTAGTCTGTACTAAGAGTGAAGGAATAGAGTCAGATAATATAAACTTTGTGGAAGACAGAATGACAGGCTTTGTAAGAGGGGGACAGGAAGAATGTGGGGCTCTCTTTTCTGTATTTTCTTGATTTTGTATAATAATCACATGTTACTTTAGTAGTAAAATATATTAAGGCAAAATAATATAAAATTATGTACTTTAAAATAATATATTTTAAAGGAATAATGTGACATCATTATTTTAAGCTTGGAATTTCAAGTCAAGGAGATCTTTAGGAGAGGTTTAATATAAAAACTCATTTCTGAAACCAGATTATTTAAAGATCATAGGGTTGGCTTTTCCCACTATAGCAAAAATCTTTATTGATAAGCCCATTGCCACTGTGAAAGCATGCACAGGTGTTTGACAGTGCTCACCTTGGAGCAGGGGAAAGATTCAGTGGGTTTGCAAATTTGATGATAATTTTATGTGATATTTCCATTGCAAGGACCAATAATTCATCAAAGTAGGTTAGCATGATTTTTCTGAAATCACAGAGTAGCTACGGAGGATATATTCAAATGTCAGACATATGTAAAAATGTCTTATATCTTAGAAAGTACTTGACAAATGTGTAATCAAAGCTTTATGACATTTAAGATTGTAACTTTAGTTCGACATCTAGGACTACTGATCTCATAGACCTAGTATTTTATATATTCTGGCTTCAGTGAACCTAAAACTTGACTTGTTTTTTCCAGAATGAGATGAGAGTTTGTGCTAAGCCACATACATGTTCTTACCTGGTGTGAGTAGTCACACTGAAAAACAGTTGACCTGAGTACTGCAGCCTAGCGCTGGGGCAGAGTTACTCGTATCAATAAAACAAAAATCACTCTGTTGTTACGTTTACTTAGTATCATTTTATCTAAAGGCTTCTCTATTATTCATACCAGAGTGAAATGGAACAGACACACTTTCCATGGTGAATTGTAGTCCTCTACGAAATTAGGAGCTCACTTCAGAGTGTTGTAGGAGTCTTTCTGGGCATACCAAGACCCCGGCATTTAAAATATCATGAGAAGGTGGATGTGCTTTCAACCCCCCCTTGGTTTCAGGTAAAAACCTCCAACAGACCTTTCAAACAAAAGATTTTGAAGGATTGAAAAGTAACTAATTTAATAGTCTTTGTATCACAGTTTCCCAAAACCTTTTTGAGAAAATTTAATAGCGAAAGTATTTCCGAATTTTTATGCTAATGCTTATCTTTTCTGTTAAGTTTATTATGTCTATTACGTTTATGTCTATTAATGCTTATCTCCTCTATTAATTTTTAAGTACATCTTCAAAATTAAACTTTAAATTATTGACATAATTTACATCTTTAGTAATCTATATTAGACTTGTGTTAGACAATCTTAATAAAATTTTCTTCTTAAGAGGGCTCAGTGTTGAGAAACCATAAAAAATGTAGAATGAGTGTCCTATTCATGTGGGTGAGTACTTCTACCTATTCTACTCTTTCTTATTTTAGGTTATTTTGAATTCAGGGTCTCAACTGGAAACATAAGAGAGCAATTTTTTTTCTATTATCTGAGGAAAGTGATATCTATGAGATCCAGTTAGAACTATGTCTGGTATGGTAGAAAACATAATGCAAGGAAATGAGACACAGTATTTGTTCCTGGTGTTCCTAAATCTGTTTTTATACTTATTAAACTCTATATAACATATGTGTGAAATTTCTGAAAGAGAAATACAATTAACAGTGGAAATAGAACTAGATCGGTCTTAAATTCAAACACATAGACCCTAATTTTACATTACATGGGTTTTAATGTACAAAACTGGCCAGAATACCTAAGGTCTCTTTCATTTATTTTCCCTTTGGGGAAAGAGTGGAGAGCTGGAGTAACATTTTGACCCTCTGTTAATTTCATGGGAGGTGTATTTTTTTAATATCTGAAAATAGGATATCTTACATATAATGGACCATACTTACTCTGAACATGAATGGTTTGTGTCTGAGTGTATGCTTATAAGGGTCTTGAGAGTCTCTCTGTGTGTGTGATGTGGTTTCAGATTAGGGGAGACCTGAGGAGTAGTGTACAGAGTGTGCCTGTGTCTATTTCCTTTTCTCTTTTATTTCCCACTTCTTCTCATATTCCCAACTATGGAGGACTAGGGATTGGATGAGAAACTGGGGCTTGGTTATAGAGGGAGACAGGCGTGAAATATGGAAAACTAATATTTGTAGCCTTATAAATTAGTCCTGGTGTTTTAAATTTGACCTAGTCATTTTCCCTGGGACATTAGTTTCCACCATGTTTAGCACCAAGTAAAGTTTGATTTTTTTACCCATATCTTCATTTATCTTTTGAAGCCAGCTCTGGCTTTTTCCTTCTTCAGAACTTTCTCCCAGTTACTCAGCATGCTGTTGCTATTCAAATTCTTCAGCTTGTTGTCATCTTCACACTGTCCCTAGCCTGCTCCCAACATTTCTCAGCTTTTTAATTGGGAGATTGTGTAAAGGCAGTCTTAGTTGTTAGAACCCTTTCTGGGCTCCTTTATAATAACCTGTACCCCAGCATATGTGTAAGCTATCCCCATTCCTATCATATTTCTATTAACTTATATTGCAATTACCAGATTCATTTGTTGGTATCTACCTGTAGACTAAGTTTTATGATGTCAGGGAATTTGTCTATCACAGTCAATGTTGCATCTCTAGCAGCTAATACCATGTCTGGCACATAGTAGATCCTCAATAAATGAAGAGCGCATGGGAAAAAATCATGTATGAATGAAAACATGGGCCACTCCTTGCTTCTCTGTTTAGAAAGTTTACTACTATTATTTTCCAAATAATAGTAGCAAAGGAGTTCTGCCATATCAATGATTCATTAAAAAAAAAAAATCAAGGTGGGGTGGTACCTTTGGAATGAGAACAGGGTTCAGCATAGTGACTATGAAATATTAGCAAGCAAAAATTAGTACTCATTAAATACTGAGATACTTCTCTACACATAAAATCTGCATGCCAATTTAATTTCATAGAAGCTTACTAATCTGTGGAAATGTTTGCTTGTTTTAATGACTCACCTTGTTTCTTCTATTGGGACATAGAGACTATCAACTTCCTATATGGGCATTGGAGGTTTTAATCTCAGGGATAAGTTTAATGGTGTCAAGTTTTTATTTAATATTTTTTGCAGCCCCATTTATGAACAAATAATCCATGTTATCTATCCTATATTAATTAGTTTTGTTCTTCTAGAACAAATTCATTTATTAGAACTCCTCAGAATCAATTCATAAACTCCAATTCATAACTTAGAACTCCTCAGAACCCGTTTGTAATAGACTACAAGTCGTCCAACAGACTAAACTCTGTCAGAGTGCACTGACTTATGACCCTCTAAGCTGTTAGTGTTTATGGCACCAATATATGCAAGGATGGGGATGTTGGCAGAAAGTTGAAGGGAAAAAATTTTCCCCTCAGTCCTTACTCTTTATGAACCTCCTTCTAAGGTCAGAATTATCATGTATGACAAATATAAGCTAGAGTCAGAAAACAAGTAAAACAGGTAATTGACTATACTTTTCTGTAATGGGATAGAGAAACAGGAGAGCATTATGCATGGGGACTGTGAAATGGATGCATGGAAATAATTACAGAAGAGTCTTTTGTAAGTCTCTAGAAGTACCTTGCAGCCAGTGAGTACTTAGTGAATATGCTTATTTTAAAAGTTCAGTTTATAATATATGCAGGTTTTTGGAGGTTGTTTTGTTTTGTGTGTGTGTGTGTGTGTTTGTTTTTGTTTTTTGCTAAACCAGTGCTCACAGTTGTGCCTTTGGCAAGTAATAACTGAAAGTTGGCAAACTGGAACCCATTACCCCAATCCCTCATGCAGAATTGACATAGGAATATTATAAGTGAACATGTTGATGGAGATAGTTAGAAGACAATAGCACAATTAATGAATCTGGTATACTATTGATGGAGTGTTCCCTCCTCAAAATACCACCTATTAGTTATTTTTTGTATGGCATGCCAGAAAAGCACCTGGGTATTATTATTTTTCATGATGTTGTACCTTTTGGTTTTTCTGCTCTGTGATATTATTATCTTGGGAAAGAAAATTACTTCTCTGAGACTGATGTATAAAATGAGAGTGTTAACAATGAGCCCACAAAGATTTCATGAAAATTGAATTACTATAAGTGTGTGTGTGTGTCGCACGCATGTGAGAGACAGACGTGCATATAGAGAAACAGAGACCAGGAGGGTGAACAAGCACATTCCTCAGTATGCCTGACACATAGTAAGATGGTAAATATTCATTTTTCCCACACCCCTTCTCCTTTAGATCTGGAGTGGATTTCTTACGACCATAGCAAATTTTTAGTCTGGCACATATTCAGCATTCAGTAAGTGTTTGTTTCCTTCTTTTCTAGTTTTTATCTTGTTACTCAAGGAAATATGAATGTATATTTATTCAAATACAATAATGTTGATAATATATTTATTAATTGCTATGCATTATATGTGCCAAGCAAATCTCTCAAGCATCACACTGTGACTTCAGGCCTGAGCCTGGACTGAGACGCACGTAACCCATTGGTGGGAAGAACCTAACTCTCCTTATCTAACACGGGTGTTTTTGATGTAGCTCGTTTTTTCAATGCAGTCTATTAAATCTCTATGAATATATGTAGATAAGGATTTTGATAGAAAAAAGAAATAAATGTTTTATTCCCTTCTATTTTTTATACCTTTTCTCTGTTGAAGGATTCTTATTTTTACTCTCAAGGGTTTGAATTGGGTAGTTAGAATCACATAGTTATATAAATTCATGCATTTTGTATGTAAATGTGTTTTTTAAACTCTAATAAACAATTTAATGTGAAAATCATATATTGGAATGTTGGTTTGTTGATTGACTAGGAAACAGGGATGGGAATCCCGGAAGCCTTAAAGTTATTTTGGGGACATGATTTTTTTGTTCTTTATTGACTACATGTCTCCTCTCTGTAATCATTATTAAAGGGATGTTTACCAGAGGTATCTGTCTTTAATCCCAGTTTTGATAGTGAATTTCAATCTTATATAGTATTCTTTTGAAGAACTCTTTCAGTGTGTTTGATCATATTCCTGTAGTAATAACACCTCTGATGGTTTAAGAACTGTTTGTCTTTACCAACCTTGAATCTGGTACCTCAACTGACCGGAAAGTTATTTTATTACACTCTGATTCTTTCAGTGCTAGGATTAGGAGGGTCAATTTATGTCCTAAGTTTACTCCATTGTTTGTTGCAGAGGCTGATAAACATTATAAATGGATATCACAATTGGATTTTGAATCAATGACTTGACACCGAACCATATATTTTAATGAGAAGCTGGATTTTCCTTACAATGGTCACATAATGGTATTAGTTTCTTGAAGATGTATTAGAGTTAGAAAAGATAAAGACACAAAGCACTGTGAGGTCTTCAAATGCCATTAGAGTTCACTCTTCTGAAAGACTTGCCAAGGTTAACCACAATTCTTTTTGCTATGCTTTGTTACTCTGGACCACACTACAATAATTTTGAAATCATATGTGATAAATCTGCTCTGAATTTATTACTTATTTGAATACCTCACTTTGCTTTTAAGAGAAAACTGTATCAAAGTATCTGTTATATACATGACCCCTTATTTGGTATTGGCTATATGGCTTTATTCAAAGGTAAGCTAAGAGCCCTCTGATATATATGTAAAGTGAACTAGAATAGGTAGATTCAAATCTCTGTGGGCTTGTCTATTTTCAGTAGTAATAAAAAGGAATTGTGTTCTATTTCATGTATTTTCTCACTTGAGCATACTGAATGCTTACTAGTCAATTCAAAAGCACCTTTGTTATATCATTAATGGAATGCTTAGGCCAGATTTTGGAAAAAATCTATATTTTACTAGAATATTCTTCTTTAAAGCTTGTATTTTAATAATTTTACTTGGAATTGGATATTTGTGGCTATTACAATTAACTCAGATTTTGCCATTTTATTCCTGTGTACAAATAGTGTTTTTATTTTCCCCTTGCTTCAGAGAAATAATATAAACCAAATTGGTGGTCACCCCTAACAATAAAGTCCTCACTTTTCAAATTAACACACAAAAGTAGCCACTACTGTGTTGAAACTGGAGTCAGTTTCTTTCATTTTCCAGAACTCCATGACAGGCATGGCTTTTTCATTCCAGTACAATACTGCCATGCTCCCAAGCAACAGCCTAGTTAGCAAGGCATTAGTCAGGGTAAAATGATATTATAAAGGTGGGGGCTATAGAACTAAGGGTGAAAATACTACCATTTGAAAGAGAAGATCATTTTAGTCTTTCTGCTTAGATTTATCCCCAAATGACCATTTGGGACGCTTGATATACTAAACATACCTGTAACAACCATATTCTTTGAAAAAACTTTTACTTATTTGTTATCATTTGTTTTGGCAAGTTAGAGAAAGAGAGACAAGAGAGACAGAGATTGAATCAAAGAAAATGTAGCCATAATATAATTACTATTTATAATTCCCTGTCTCCTAGAAAGTCAGCATTGTGATGAAGCTAAAGATGTTGCTTTATGTTTACATATACAATGAGAGTTTTTTCCTGCTGTTTATGACAGCTGTGAGAACATTTTATTGGAATTTTCTCTTTCTTTAGCAAATATATGCTCTTAAACTTTTAGTTTTTTTTTGCTTTATTGGTTACTGACCTGTCACTTATAATTTTTCATGTAAAAGGCTAATCTATGGAATTTTTCTTCATAGTTGTTGGAAGATTTTTTTTTTTTTTTTAATGGGTACTGGCACAGGAATTAGGAACCGGTGTTTTCTTTTCTTTTTTTTTTTTTGTTAGCTACTTTATTTATTTATTTATTTATTTATTTATTTATTTATTTATTTATTTTTGGCTGTGTTGGGTCTTCGGTTCGTGCGAGGGCTTTCTCTAGTTGCGGCGAGCGGGGGCCACTCTTCATCGCGGTGCGCGGGCCTCTCACTATCGCGGCCCCTCCCGTTGCGGGGCACAGGCTCCAGACGCGCAGGCTCAGTAGTTGTGGCTCACGGGCCTAGTTGCTCCGCGGCATGTGGGATCTTCCCAGACCAGGGCTCCAACCCGTGTCCCCTGCATTAGCAGGCAGATTCTCAACCACTGCGCCACCAGGGAAGCCCTGGAAGATTTTATAAGAGTGGATAGAGTAAGTTGGTCTTCCTCATAAAATACATAAATATTTTAGCAGTGCTAGATTACCTTCTTGAATTTGACTTACATTTCTTGGGTGATCATTCTATGTTGAAAATAGGGGAAACATAATAGTTATCCATGTTTTTGTGCCTAGAAATAATTTATGGTAAGTAGACATGCCTGTTTATTTAACCAGTCTGAGGATGGTGTTAGGCTAGTATCTATCTATCTATCTATCTATCTATCTATCTATCTATCTATCTATCTATCTATCATCTATCTATCTATCTATCGTGAATAAAATCAATAATAAATTTGAATTAAGTTCCTGTATCAACATGTTGTGATAAATAAAATATTTTAGACCAAAGAAAAAAAATCTGATTTTCTGAACATTACCATTCTGTGAAAGTATGGATTGAAGCTGGGTCTCCACTAGGTAACATAGTTAACACATATTTGTGAAATCAGTGATACATAACCAGAATGCAAACCAGTTGAATATAAGCCCCTTAATGGTGGGGAATTTGTCCTGTTCACTTCTATTTTTCCAGTGACTAATAGCCATACAATACATATATATTGAATATAAACAAAAGAAAATATAGTTAAATGAATAGACTAAGGAATTATAATGTTAAAATTATGCTTGCTGTTATATAGTGTTGCTTAAGAAATTTTTACCTAATTAGAATAAATTTAAGAACTGCAGTAAGTATCAACGGACTGACATATGTACCATAAATCTATTTCATTTCTTTCTAAGTAAAATGGTTACATATGACTGGCAGCATATTGTTACTTGGCTTTGCTGACAATTGCACATTTCGCTTCACATTGTATGCATTTTTGTATTCAACTAGACATGCTTATTTATAGAAAATTTGGATTTATTTTGTAGTGTAAATTATAAAATATATAATTCTTGTAAAATTATTTTTTTCTAAAAAAATGTTTTCCTTCATGCAATGTGAGGGGATCATGTGGTATTCATAGAGATATAAACTTTAGAATTTTATTTATTATAGGCAGAGTTTGCCTTTGTATCCATTTGGTATCACCAAATTGTAAGTTACATGCTTTGAGTACTTTAACCAGTGCTTAGTTAACTTTATGTGAGGTTTAGGAGGTAATATAGGGAGTATGAAATGCCATTCTGTTGTTGAAGCAAATGTCTTTTTTTCTTTTTCTCACTGGCAATTTAGATTAAAATTTGAGCAAGTAAATAGGATCATGATTTGCTTTGAGCATCTGTATTTATTCAGCTGTAACAAAAATGCTTCATTTTAGTGCTCACTGTTAGGTATCTATTCAGAGTACTTATTTACTGCAATTTCTCTAAGAAAAATGTAGCTTGAAATGGATTCTCAGCTTTACCATGTTTGGTATAGTTCTTCATGAAGATAGATACATACAAGAAACCTGAGCAAGTTCTTGCTGACCTATACAGTACCTGCATCCTAATAGGTCATATTTCAGCTCCTCTATTTTTGATAAATAGCCTGGCTCTTTTAAAAAGCTCTGTCCGTGGTGCTGAAACCTCTTGTGAAGTATGAGCATGTCTTATTGATAAATTCTAATGTCAGCCTCTCTGTGATAGTGATTCATCAGGTTGTAAAATTTGTGTTTGGGAAACACATTTAATCAGCAAGTTTCATATTTTGGTTGTGTTAAAATTAACACAGTTGTCCTTTTGTTTTAAAAAGTTCATAACAATTACTTTCCAACATTGTCAAAAACAGCTAATACTTAATTAGAAACTGTTAGTGCTATCACAAAAGCAAATGTCTAGTATTAACATATAAATTGATATGAGTTCAGTGGTAGAAATGTTTACAGGCCAGTGACATGTTGATGATGTGCAGAAAGCTATGGTAAGAAAACTTAAACACTTGATTATGAACAGATTAAGTAGCAGTTAACATGGAAGACTTGTAGCTTTGTAGAGATAAGCAATTTGCCTATAAAAAGTAAGGCTTATTACCTCTGTAGATTTTTTTTTATTGTTTCAGGATGTTTTCTTTGTACACAAATACATTGGTTTTGTAGGACTATGGGTTTTTGTTTGTAAATATGACTAAAGCCCTAAAAGTCTTGGTTGTTCTTTCTAGGTAAAAGTCTTGTATTTTCTGTATAAGACTCTAAAATAATTAGTAATGTTATTAGCACTTCAATTCAATGATTCTCAATTTTTCTAAGCTGTGTTATTTAGGTGCCTTACAGTCATTGAAAACTGCACTTAATTTTTTTCTTTTATTCTAAGTCTCAGAAGCTTTTCATGAGCAAAACTGTCCTCTTAAATTTCTATTGAACTCTGGAACTTCTTCCACTATGAATTCAGTATATCTTAAAATAAAATTTAAAAATCCTAGTCTCAGAAAATCCTAGTCTCCTAAAATTCTAAAATCCATTGTTATCCTGGGGAAAAGAACCATGTACTTTGATCATAACTGTCTTTAAGTCAGTACCAACTAGGTTAGTTGCTATACAAGTATATAAACCTCCTTCTTTGGGGGTCATGTAGAACATGTTTCCTTGCTGTATTTGCAACATAGAAGATTATTAGATTATTTGCTTGTTATTGCAGTGAAGCTCATTAAGTGTTTACAGTCACAGCAAGATTTGAAAATTACACCTAGATCATAAGTCCTACTGAAATTTGGCGATATTTTCTGCAAAGCAAGCAGCCTAATGTTGAGCTACTACCAATTATTAAAATAAGACTTTCGTTTCCTTAGATATTGGATTTACATTATATGAACTTAATAATTAAATCCACTCCAAAAGCTGCTTGTTAAGAAAAGAAAATCTATAAGTGAATACATAATTTCCAAGAGGATTTGTTTCTGTCAATAAAGGGTTAAGTACAATGTTATTATTGCCTTTCAATATTGATAAAGTGCCTTCTAAGATCCATTTTTGTGCATTATAAAAATGTAGTTACATCACCCAGTAAAAGTGTCTTACTCTTAGCATTCCAAATTTCATTATAGAAAAACACTTTTTGAAAACATTGTCATTTAAATGATATCTGGTCAAATGATATTTCCCAGAAATTATTCTTTATTTAGAAACAAAAACAAGACAAAAGCAATTGATTTTAATCCAAAATGTATTTTTCCTTATAAAAGAGGTCCACATATTCACTGTGTCTACTCTACAGAATTTGTCCATTTTATTACACCACGTGTCAATTCAAGTTTATCTGGTCACTGCAAAAACTCGTGGCTAACATGTGTAATACAACACAGGAGGAGGTATTGCTCAGTTCAACTACTCTTATATACTTAAAAAAAATACAGAAATGTTTTTGTCCACTTTAACTGTAGTCCAGACATAAAAGTTACATGAAAGTTCTAGAAAATGGAATTGTTTTATTTGGTTGCCACAGTACCCTTCGAAGCCAGTTAATTAAAATGCTGAACTTGTACATATGTCCATTGGTCAGGAGCAGCATTGGTGAAGCTTAAACTTCCTTCTTCAAAGTAATATTTCTCTGCCTTTTTTTTTTTAAAAGTACAACCACAGTTTTGAGTTTTCTTTGAAGTAGATTTAGTTAGTTGTTTTTAGGACATGTTTGTTGGCACACCTATAACAGTTGCTTTTACTTCCAATGCTGTACCTTTTTCTTTGCCTGCTTCCCAGAGGTTGATCAGAGGATAAAGCTCACTGAATGCAAAGGTTGGTTTCTGTAAGTAATTTCTCACATAGTTATGTCCACCATCACAGTTCATTTCTTGAGAGAGGCAGCTGAAAAGACATATCATACCAATAATCCCCAGAAAACCTCCAAGGTAGGCCATAAATGCTGTGGTGTTACTCTTATCATACTCTTTTCGATCAGGGTGCAAACCTTTTGTGGTGACATTTACACATTGTTTTCTGCTTTTTTGATAGATGGTGGGGATATCAATACAAATCTTATACTCAGTTGATGGGTTCAGATGAGTAAGATTATATACCTTGACATCAGATGGTATTCGAGCACTTTGGGCAGCATGGGAATTTTGAGTCTTGACAAAGGCTGTCCACTTAACACTGGATTTGAGAATTTTAGAACTTGCTTTCCAAGACACCAGAACTGAGTTGGCCTGAACATCTTTTATTTTAATATTCAAGGATCCATTGTTATCCTGGGGAAAAGAGCCATCCACTTTGATCATGATAGACTTCAAGTCAGCACCAACCAGGTTAGTTGCTATACAGGTATATAAACCCCCTTCTGTTGGGGTGATGCCACTTATATCTAGTGTGCCTTCAGAATGGACATAGAACTTGTCTGTCAGAGTATTAGGCAAGAGTTTTTTACCAGAAGGTATGATCCAGTAGATTTCAGGCTGTGGCTCTGCAGTAGCTCTGCAGTGTAAGGAAACATAGCTCCCAGTTTCTAAATCCAGATTAGAAGGAAAACTCTCAGGAGCTATAAGAGGGAGACAAATTTCCATCATTTCCCTGAAATGCACCTGCCGAACATTCTGGCCTTGGAATTCAGGTGGGTCCACGCAAAACAGTGAATCTGGCTCCATAAATCGAATGTTGGTTTTGTTCATATTAATCCAACGGATGACACAATCACACCTGATGGGATTGCTGTGTATGCTGATTTCCTTGAGGTTTGGCAGAGACTCAATGGTACTGCGGTACAGGGCACTAAGGGCATTGCTGTTAAGCATGAGTGATTCCAGCTTGGGTAGTCTGAAAAATGCATTTGGGTGAATGTAAGACAACCTTGGGTTGTTAGTAGCTTCTATTTTTCTTAAATCTGGCAGGTTATCCACAGCAAGACTGTCGATGGAAATCAGCTCAGGCATATTGTTTATCCCCAATTCTTTTAAGTGTAGCATATTGCTAAAATCACCCCTCCGTATTCTATTAATGGGATTTTTATTTAGATCCAAAAATTTGAGGTTTACCACTTTTTGAAGAGCAACATGGGGCACTTTAATAAGCCTGTTGTCATAAAAAGAGATGCTTTCTAAGTTTTCAAGTCCAACCAAGGCATTATCTGGTATTTCCGTGAGGTTTATACCAGCTATAACTAGGCTTCGAAGATTGATAAGAGGCTTAAAGTTCATGTCTTTGATTCTGATGATTGGATTTTCCCCAATCATCAGAATCTCCAGATTGGGAAGAGCCTCAAACCACTTACTGTTGATCATCTGCAATCTATTTGAATTGAGATGAAGTCGAAGAAGATTATGTAGGCCAATAAAGGCTCCGGGTGAAATTGTAGAAAGCAAGTTGTGATTAATATAGAGTTCTTGTAAGTTACTAAGTCCAGACAGACATTTTTCAGGCAGCTCAGTAAGTTTGTTTTCCTCTAGGTACACAGAAAGAAGCTGAGGCATCTTTTTTACATTAATATTGGTAACTGAAGATAAATTGTTTTGAGATAAGTCCAGGCCAGTAAGATTTACTGGGAAGTCTATGGAGTATTCAATTTTTGCAATATTGTTAGTCTGTAGGAGCAGAATCTGTGTGTCAGCAGGCAATCTGGCTGGGAAATTTGAAAGACCTAAATCATTACAATCCACTGTAGATGCTTCCATATAAATGGATCTAGGTGTAAACCAGGGCCGGATTTCACACGTACATAATTGTGGGCAATCTGCTTTTTTATCTACAGCTTGTACTAGTGTAGTGATAGCTAGGCCAAGTAGCACATGAATTTGGAGTGGCAGGTCCTTCATCTTAGCTTTCTTCTTCAGAGATTTAATGGGTCCTTAAGGATTCCAGGGTCACTGCTAGTAAGATCAGTAAGAGCTGATAGATAAGGAAAATAGTTGCCTTTGTCAAATGATGAATGCCATAGAACTGCAAAGATTTTCTTCATGGAAAAAAGTGCCAGTGCCACAATTGCATTGTCCAGAAATGTCATGCATATTGAAGAAAAGGTTCCTATCTCCTTTATGATAGAATACTGATATACTTTTTGAAGATGGAGTATGTATAGATGGTCACAGGAAATTAAGCAATTCATTTATTTAAGAGTGTAATATTCAAATCCCATGCTTGTTCAGTACTTGCAGGAATAGCAGCATGATGCTAACTATAATAAAATAAAATATAAAAGAAAAAAGAGAAAAATAATTAGTCCAAAGGGAAAAAAACACAATATCCATTAACTAATTATGATTATCTTATATATAATATTCTTAGTTTACAGTTAATTCAGTATGTTTTGATGACTTTATCCTTGTTATGACTGTCCTTAATAGTTATTGGCCCAGACATTGGATAGGCTGGATTTTTTTTTTTATTGGCGTATAGTTGATTTACAATGTTGTATTAGTTTCAGGTGTGTACATCAAAGTGAATCAGTTATACATATACACATATCCACTCTTTTTTAGATTCTTTTCCCGTATAGGCCATTACAGAGTATTGAGTAGACTAGCCTGTGTTATATAGTAGGTCTTTTTTTTTTTTTTTAATTAATAGCTACTCTATTTATTTATTTGTTTGTTTGTTTTAGCTGTGTTGGGTCTTCGTTTCGTGCGAGGGCTTTCTCTAGTTGCGGCAAGCGGGGGCCACTCTTCATCGTGGTGCGGGGGCCACTCTCCATCGCGGTGCGCGGGCCTTTCACTATCGCGGCCCCTCCCGTTGCGGGGCACAGGCTCCAGACGCGCAGGCTCAGCAGTTGTGGCTCACGGGCCCAGTTGCTCCGCGGCATGTGGGATCTTCCCAGACCAGGGCTCGAACCCGTGTCCCCTGCATTAGCAGGCAGATTCTCAACCACTGCACCACCAGGGAAGCCCCTATAGTAGGTCTTTATTAGTTATCTATTTTATATATAGTATATGTCAATCCCAATCTCCCAACTTATCCCTCCCCTCCTTTCCCCTCTGGTAACCATAAGTTTGTTTTCTACATCTGTGACTCTGTTTCTGTTTTGTAAATAAGTTCATTTGCACCATTTTTTTAGATCCCACATATAAGCAATATACTTGTTTTTCTCTGTCTCGCTTACTTTACTCAGTATGACAATCTCTGGGTCCATCCATATTGCTGCAAATGGCATTATTTCGTTCTTTTTTATGGCTGCGAAAGTGGATCTTTAGAAGACTGAAGTTACATTAAACGTAAAAATTATGCTGCCAGAATTTTTCGTTGTTTTCAAATATTTGCTTGTTTATAGCCTGTAATTTTATTTATTATTTGTCGTTCTCTTTGACAATTAGTTATAGGGGGGGAAAAAAGAAAACCTTTCAGTGATGGCTTTTTTTATTTTCTCTTAGAGAGGCAAAATTAAAAGTTTATAAATAAATAATACTGTTCAGTTACAATCAAATGAGTTAGCCTGTGGTTCCTCAGGTTCCCAGGAGACGGCATTTAGAAATAAAATTATAAAATGAACTAGAAATTGTGGAATTTCGCTGAATTTTTCATTTTAATTCATACTTCTCTCCATAGTCTCCTTTGTATAAAGTGACTTGAATTTTGCAGTATTTGGAAAAGGTAGTCTAACTTGCTGTAGCTGTACCTGTATATTGTCATGCTTAACTGAAATTCAGATTAATGTTAGACTTTTATTTTTCCCTGAAAATAACTTACATTCCATTAGTTACTAACAATGAAAAAGTAACTTTGATTACATCGCTAATACAGACACTTAGATGTACCTTCTTTTAAATGGTTACTGATGTCTTTATCATAACAATAAGCAATCTAAAACCAAGTTGCAATTTTGATATGTGCTGTATTGTAAAATACCACATTACTTTTACATGTACACTCCATCCCTTGGACTGCCGATGAGCTCTCCCCACAAGTGTGCAGGACAGCTGGAGCACGGCTGGACTGTTCATTCTGAGACTTCTTGCCTACCAGTAGTAATGGTCTGCTGAATAATCAGTCTGTGAATACTGTTATTTTCTTTCATCTCTGCCCAATATTGACATTCATAATGGCATTGTTGAGTGACTCTAAGGTAGGTACTTCAGTGACAGAGATCAATGTATTTGGAGATATGGTCTCTACAGAGAGATAAAACACTTTCTTTTTAATTTAAAACATTCTTTGGTTTTCAGATTTGTTGGAATATTTACAGTTCAAAGTCACACCTAATTCTCCTCTTATCCTTTAAGAGATGTGATAAAACTGGATCATGAAGTTCAGATAACTCCTAAGTTATCTTGAATTAAGTGTCTTTGCTTTTTTTGTTTGTTTGTTTTGTTTTGTTACTTCACCTATTTGCTGATCAAAATTCCTTCTTTAAATACTGTTCACCTATTACTCTTAATCTGTTTTAAGTAAGCTCTAAGCCCCTTGAGGAAAGAATTTAATACAACTGCTTCTTCCCTGAAGATGTTTTATAAATCCTTAACCCTCCATGATCTGGGGTCCCTCCTCTTTTTC
Source organism: Balaenoptera musculus (assembly GCF_009873245.2). NCBI lineage: Eukaryota > Metazoa > Chordata > Mammalia > Artiodactyla > Balaenopteridae > Balaenoptera > Balaenoptera musculus. The sequence goes on from NC_045793.1 coordinate 39,070,995, forward strand.
TCTGTGTTGTCATTTTCTGCCATTCTTCTGCATGCAGCCTTCTCTCTGCCAGTAGAACTGTGGGTGCCTCACCCTTTTCTCTCTGCCTGGATTGCCTGTTTCTTTGTTTTACATTAATTATTGCTGTTTTATCAACCCTCAGTTCAAGCATCACCTCTCTGTGAAGCCTTCCATATAACCCCTCCCCCCAGCTGTACTTTAGCTGCCCTCTGAGGTCGTTCAGTGGCCCCAGCACACACCTCTGTCAGAATATTTAGTTGGTTCTCTGCCCCACCAGACACTCACTTCCTTGAGAGCCTGAGGCCTGCCAGCTCCTGGGCATGGTAATTAGAACGTAGTAGATGCTCAAGAAATGTTTTCAGTGAACTGATAAATGAATTATATTACTTAATAAATGTACATATTCATGTTTGCTACATACAATTTAAGCAATTCGGTTTGTTTGATTTCCTAATTTCAGTATTCAACTGGTTTAACTTGGGTAAATCTATTAGTTACACAGAATGTGTGTTACCTTTATTACTTAAATCCAAAGATTAAATTTGAGTGTAATACAAAGGAACTAGACTTTAAAGTCAATCTAATATTATATCTTAGTTTATTCCTCAATTTATCCAGTCAACATTTAATGAACACCTTTTATGTGCCAGTTATTGGGTTAATAGTTGGAGGATAAAAAGATGACTTAGATATGGTTTCTTCCCTTCATAAGTTTTCAGTCTTTCTGGGGAGACACAGGTAAACAGATGGTTACAATCCAGTGTCAGAGATGAAATGGGAGCACATAGGAGAGGCGCCTGGATAAAACTTAAAATAGCAATCTATTGCCTCTTTATCCTCAAAATGAAGAAAAAACCTAGGTACAAAGTATAAATTTCTGCATGTTGCCATAAATCACTCAGTTGAGAACTGAGCAATCATAATGTCAGCCAAATAACCAGTTATATCCCCTTTCTCTGGCAGAGCAAAAAGACTCCTATATTCTCCTTTATGTTAACTAGAGGATTAGAAATGTTCAAGGTGAAACATTCTTTTTAGGGGGATGTTAACCTAATAATACCACTTTTTGTTTTAAAATTTTTGTATTTTCTTAAATTTATATTTATGTTTAATTAGAAACTCTATTCTGACCTCATTTCATCATTTTGGCATAGCCATATGCCAGAAACAACCCTATTTGAACTATATTTATTCTGCAAGCTTGAGAAAATGAGAGTTCTTAAAGTGGTGAACAAATTCAAATTTTATTTCTCCAGGTCTGTAGGAAGAAATTGTCAGTATGGGAGGTACAACAGAGGATATGTAAATTTTGCCTTTCTTGTAATATTGATTTTTTTCTTATGTTTTTGAAAATGATTATGATACTTTCACTAATGGATTATTTGGCATGGATTATTTGCAGGTTAGTAAGGCAGTAATAATATCTTACCTCTTAGAGCTTTGTGGTTTTCCAAGCCCTTTGTTATTCATTATTTTATGTTAATAATGGCCTTGAAACAGATTGGAGAGGGATTTTAACCACTATTTATTTATTTATTTATTTATTTATTTATTTATTTATTTATAAGGGTATTGACACCTATCTGCCTGAAATCACACAGCTAATAATTGATGAGGTGGGATTAGAACCCAGGTTTTATCCTTAGGCCTGCAGCTCTTTCTAGTAAGCCATATTGCATACATATGTAGAGATGCTATGAAATTATTATTTTTTTTTTTTTTTTTAATTTTTAATTTATTTATTTATTTATTTATGGCTGTGTTGGGTCTTCGTTTCTGTGCGAGGGCTTTCTCTAGTTGCGGCGAGCGGGGGCCACTCTTCATCGCGGTGCGCGGGCCTCTCACTGTTGCGGCCTCTCTTGTTGCGGAGCACAGGCTCCAGACGCGCAGGCTCAGCAATTGTGGCTCACGGGCCTAGTTGCTCCGCGGCATGTGGGATCCTCCCAGACCAGGGCTCGAACCCGTGTCCCCTGCATTGGCAGGCAGATTCTCAACCACTGCGCCACCAGGGAAGCCCCCTATGAAATTATTTTAACAGAAGGTAATGTAGTGATGTTTTTCTTAGGAAGGGCTGGTATTACCTTTGACTTCAGCTTTTCAAATTTAGAAAATTAATTTTATCAATCTACTAATAGTGACTAGGGTGTGATTCACACTAACCAAACTCACAAGGGACAAAACCCAAATGCCAATACATTACAATGAGAAATATGACTGTCAAAAGAGTACAAATACTTGAATCTGCTGGTCAGTGCTTTTGCTCCATTTAAAAAATCTACTTGGAAATACAAATTATGAATCTGCAATTTGTTTGTAATTATAGAGTCAGGTGCAGGGAAGTTAGGTTAGACTTCTTAATTATCATCATCATCAGAAATGATAGCCTGACATACCTGCTTTAGTAAAGAGCATATCGTCACCAGAAACTGGACTTCTTGAGTCTCATGGCCCTTTTAGCATGACCTCAGCCCCCAAACATCTATGCTGGGAAGCTTTTCCTGGATTCATTTTTGGTCACCTCTCATTTGTGTCATGATAATCATTTGTTTACCCTTCTTTTTTCCCTTACTGGCCATAAAATTATTAGGCAGTAGATTATTACTAGACATTAGATTATTAGACTATTTCCTTACTAGGTATAAGATTATTAGATTATTATTTTCTTACTAGATTATGAGATTATTATTATTAGGAACTGTATTCAGCTTACTTTTGATTATATTAGTACATTTGATCAGTTGATTAGTACCTAAGCCTGTATATAGGTCATTAAACAAATGTTTGCTACATGCTAACTCACAATTGTGTCTTTCTATAATTTGTATTGTATGATAGAATATGGAATAATGATTAAAATGACTGTTTCCCTTCTTAAGTAACTTAAAATAAACAACATAGAAAAAAAAATAAAGAGAAAAAGATATGCCCCCAGATTTTTACAGAATATTTTTCTTATTGTTTGGTGGTTAGAGAGTAGAAATAGGGGACTTCCCTGGTGGCGCAGTGGTTAAGAATCCGCCTGCCAATGCAGGGGACACGGGTTTGAGCCCTGGTTTGGGAAGATCCCACATGCCGCGGAGTCACTAAGCCTGTGCGCCACAACTACTGAGCCAGCGCTCTAGTGACCAACCACGAGCCACAGCTACTGAAGCCCACGTGCCTGGAGCCCGTGCTCCGCAACAAGAGAAGCCACTGCAATGAGAAGCCTGTGCACCGCAACAAAGAGTAGCCCCTACTCGCCTCAACTAGAGAAAGCCCGTGTGCAGCAACGAAGACCCAACGCAGCCAAAAATAAATAAATAAATAAAATAAAAATTTATTAAAAAAAAAAAGAAAGTAGAAATAACACAGTTATACTGCCAAGTTTCCACTGGCAAAACAGAAAGTGGTTCACTTTACCAGCACCAATTTAAAAACATAGCTGTTCTTTAGGTACACTTTAGCTTTATCAGTGAGAAAATCGTTTCCCCTGGTGGCTATTTTGAGATTTGGGCTAGATAACAGTGATAATGGTGATGTTGATTTTAGAAGGAGATACTGTCGTTTGTTTTTTTATGTGCATTGGTGTAAAATTTTTTTAAAATAACAAACTAATTATGTCATTAAAAAATAGATGGACCAGCTAAATCCCATTTTCACTTTTTGAGAATTTTAATGTGTGTGCCCTAAACCCTCTCACTTCTGTCCTCCTTCATCTTTCCCTCTTCTACTTTTCCTTTCTGAATATAATGAAAAAAAAAAAAACTCTCTGAAAAATGTTTTCAAACTTAGAAAATTTGTATTATGTAATTATTGATATACTTACATAATTTCCCATACTCCATCAATTTGCTGGGATTATTTTTTCTTCTAAAGAGTAGGAAAATTATACTTCAAAAAGTCAATATTTCAACTTAGGTTTTGAAGGTTTTAGGACTGTTGCCTGGATAGATGATCTGGAGCCTAGCATTGGGACTGGGACGTAATAAGTCTTCAAATAAATATTATATTATGGATGGATGGGTGGATGGATGGATGTAAAGTAGATAACATGTAGATAAAATATTTTGCTTCTCTTCTTTAAAATAAATTAAGCCATATGCAAGTAAATCTTAATAGTGGATGAATTTTCATTAAATGATTTCTTGTTGTTAGGGTACACATTCATATATGTAGTCATATGTAGGAGCTAAGGACCAACTCATAATTAACTGTTGTTCTTTTCAGTTGTTTTTTCATCGAAAACTATTTTATAAGGTTATTTTTTGTATGTTCTTTTAGTTTTTTGTTTTAGATTTTATTTATTTATTTATTTTTGGCTGCATTGGGTCTTCGTTGCCATGCGTGGGCTTTCTCTAGTTGCCTTGAGTGGGGCTACTCTTTGTTATGGCGCACAGGCTTCTCGTTGCGATGGCTTCTCTTATTGCAGAGCACGGGCTCTAGGCACGTGGGCTTCAGTAGCTGTGGCACGAGGGCTCAGTAGCTGTGGCTTGTGGGCTGTAGAGCACAGGCTCAGTAGCTGTGGCGCATGGGCTTAGTTGCTCCATGGCATGTGGGATCTTCCCAGACCAGGGCTTGAACCCGTGTCCCCTGCCTTGACAGGCGGATTCTTAACCACTGCACCACCAGGGAAGTCCCCCTTCTTTTAGTTTTAAAGGCAACAGAATCGTATATTAAAGCAAAATAAGTTATAATTGAATATTATACAAGTTCAAAAGACAATGTTAAGGAAATGTCACCAGGACTGAAAACTGACATCTTAATGAAATGTATTATATAAGGGCTCTTTTAAATGACTTGAATGAATGACTCCTACAGTCCAAAATCAACCCTTATATGGAGCTTATCGTCTATCTGCTTTTTCATTTATTCTTCCATTTGATCTGTCAATAAATATTTGCTGAGGGCCTACTGCATCAGTCACTGTGCTTGCATTTCTAATCTTTACATTTTATAAGATTTTTAAGAACTGAAAGATTAAAAATGATTTTTCTTTGACAGAGAAGAACAGTGAACTTAAGGCCCTTTTTCTGGGGGTGTGGGTGGTAAATTTGTAGACCTTTTTTTTTTAAATTTAGAAAGCATTTTAAGATGTGGAATTTTCCTAATACATATGTCCTTCTGTGCTTTCTGAATTTTTCTCACGGGGTCTTTAATTTTTTTGTTGGCTTCCCCACATAGATTTTGCCTAAAGGAGCGTCAAAGATCTAAAGTGTTTTCTGTGTTTTAAATTAAACGAGTAATATATGTATAATAAGACTCTGACCAGCAGCATGAAACCTCCTAGTTTAGGCCATTAAAAGAAAACAATTTTAAGAATTCTCATATCTTATGATATTTTTTAATACCTGTGGACACTCGTAAATTTAGAATTCTTTAAAATAAAAATAGAAATTATTTCTAGATATAATTATATATGCAACTTTTGAGAGCAAAAGCTACTTTTTTTCTTGGTAAAAAGATCTTAATTCTTTAGCTTATTCTGTTTTTCTACATTTATGAAACATTGACCAGGCACCTCCTTTTTGGCAGGCACTGTTGTAGCTACTGCAAAGTCAACAGTAAATAAGATGAACTATCTGCTCACCAAGTTCTGAGTTACTGAAGGAGAAAATAGCAGAGGTGATGCACAGTAGAGTTGACTTGTTGTAATAGTAGTATGTGTACTACTCTACGGATGCACAAAGGAAGAGGCTTAGTTCTATCCATCCAACGGAAGTAACCTGAATGTTCTGTGTTCTTTTATGATCCTTATAAAAAATAAACTGAAGTAGTGGGGAAACACATGGGTAAGAAAATGTAAAATCCAGTACCTTTCAGGTGAATTTTTACAATCCTAAAGCTTAAGAACGAAGTGTGGCTTCTTCCCTGTACCTCATTATGCGTATTATAAAGACTACAGAGTCTGAAGAAGAGAAACATTTGGATGCTTAAGATCAAAAATTGTTCAAGATAGGAGGTTGCTATGGCTACATTAAAGCCCAGTTTTTCCTTTTCTTCTATAGCAGATTGCTAGCTAAGTTCATTTGTATAAAGTACTTAAATTCTGTCCTCCCATTATCTGACTTTATATTCCTTTGTTGTAAGACTCAATCTTTCTTCAATTCTAATTGAAGGTTCCGTATCCCAAAGGTATTGTTACGTTATTCTAAATGCATCCCTATAAAAGGCTATTCTTTTTTCCTTGAGAAATATTTATTTTCCAGTTTTTCAGAATTTATTAACTATTTAAATATCTATGTCAACTTTCAGGGAGTGGATAATGGTGACTAGAGTAGTTTACTGGATGCTATCTTAAAATATTTATCTGTTAATAAAAAATTGATATAGGGGAAGAAAATTTGCTTTGCCTTATGAAATATTGATCAGGTTTACTAGGCGATTGTGTGATTGTGGACAGGACATCTTACTTTCCTCTGCCTCAAGTTACTGATCATTAAAATTTAGAAATTGGTTATATGATCGTTAAGGTTTCTTCATACTCTAAACTGACACTACTCTGAACATGAAACATATTTTAAAAGATGTCCAAAAAATAGCTGTGGGTAAGCTAACTTATTCAGTTTTAATCTTTGTATTTAATTGATCACTAATTTATATTTAGTGCTGTAATCCTGTGTCATAGACACATTAGGATCACTGAATTTTAGTCATTATGGGGCTTTTAAATGCTATCAGATTAATTACCTGCCATTATTCCTATTTCACTTTACGTTTATATCTAGCTAGTAGTAAATGAGGAAGAGAGTTACTTTAGTCATCATATTGAGGCACACTACACTGGGTAAGTAAATTGCCTGGATTAGGTCCCTTGATGGAATAACTGAGGCAAAAATGAGTTGCCAGTAACTATTAATATTGACATATGAACAATATATTCAATATGATATTTTTGCTAATTTGAAAGATATGGATTTTTAATAATATCAAGTTCCAGCCACCTGAGTAAATTTAGTATCATATAAAATTAACATATTTTTGATGTCATAAAATTTTTTAGCTGGAAATGGGCATACAGATCTGCTGATTCTCAACCTCATCTCAGTTGTGAAAACCTTTGTTCAAATAAAGTCTCACCTAGATTCAGAATAAGTCAAACACAGGAAGGAAGATCTATTCTGGTTAGCATGGGACGTGGGATGGCGGAGGAGAGTGTGGTTTCTGGAAAGATTTAGATGGTACCCAGCTTAGCCTTTCTGCCCATAGCATCTGATCCTGAAGAGGCTCCAAAGACCTCAGTTTTCTGAACCATCCATTTATTCCCATCCTCTCTTAGAAATGAGGTAAAGGAGGCCCTCAGAGTGAAATGACTCATACAAAGTGGTTCATTCTAAAACGGTGTTGAAAATTTGGAGAGACTTTAGGCATTCTTTCTCACACAAATTCCCCCACTGTCATCTCAGTCTATAGACCTGCCACAGTGAGGTCTCTTTCCCTTGACCTTGACTGAATCCTAATTGGTCTTTCTCCTTTCAAGTGAAAAATCCCTAAGTGTGTTATGATAGCACTCAGCTTCCATGGTAAGTATTTGCCGCGTAAGGGATGGGGCAAGGAAGAAGGAAGTGCTCTGGAGGAGGGTGGGTATGGTAGGAGCAGTTAGTAACAATATATCAATGGCAAGCATGTCCCATGTACCACTGGTCTCATGCCTCATGTAAATTCTTACAGGTACTCCTCATGTCATCTCTTTTTGTAGATGCTAATATCGTCCTTAATTTTCACATGAGGCCAAAGAGGTTAAATGACTTGCCAGTTTACACCCCCTCAGATTCAAATCCCTTTATTTTGCCCCTGAACCACTGTTAAATTAATTAAACAAGGAGGCCATTAACTGATAGGACTCTAATTCTATGGTGACCCATGTAAGCAAACCAAAATCTAAGCCTGTAAATGCCTCAAGGTTACAAAATCAAAATGCTAAGGACAAGCAGGCAAATAGCTTACTAGGCTTTAAGCTATAGCCAATCAATAACTCCCTTTTTTTGCTTCCACATTTTCTCTCTCAAAGCCTCTCTCTGAGCTCCTGCCAATGGAGCCTTCTAACCACTTCCAGTTTGGCTCTACCCTATTCGAACTGATTTTTGCTCAAACTCTTAAAATCTTAATATTCCTCAGTTTATCTTTCACTACCACTAAGCTCTACTTCCTCTCAAATGTTTATTAACATAGTACCACTCATCTTAGTAACTATTCAGAAATGTATTTCCTATAACTGGATGAGTACATTGGCTTTTGTTGTTGTTTGTTTCTCCTTCTCTGATAGAAAAGTTTTACTCAGATGAAATTTAGAAGGCAGTTGAGTGTTGCAGAAGGGGAAGTAGAATAAGAAAACCTTTTTTCTAGGCCTAGTTTTGCTGTGTGACTCAGTTAAATCATATTGCTCTCTGAGTCTTAGTTTCCCACAAAACGTGGGGTTTGGACAAAATTTTCACTATTATTTCCAAATTGATTGTTAATGTTCTGGGAAATCCCATAAAGATTTTTTACAGAGTTACCATTATCAAGAAATCTCTTTTTTAGAGCAAAATTATTTTTGTTATTGTACAGAATTTATGCACTAAAATGTATGTTATGAATACCCATATATTTAGTGGATACCATTTTTGAGGATGATTTCCTTAGATTCTGGTATTTTGAGAATCTCAAATCAGATATTTTGAGATTCTCAAACTGGATGGCATGCTCTTTTGTCATTATGATAGGAATAGCTGTAGCTAAAAAGAAAAAAAAAGAGAGGAGATTTGATATTATTTTGTGTCCTTGTCATATTCCGGATATTCTATTTGAACAGAGAATATTAGTGCAGATCTTAAACAAGTCACGTACTATTTTCATCCCTCATGAAACTAGGCTCAGCTGACTCCCTTAGATTAAAATGTAGGCCTTGCAATGAATTTCTTTTAGAGAAACCAGGAGTAACTTAAACAACACAATTCTTTTTTCTCCCGATTCTTAAAATATGCTTTGGGCAGATTGTGAGGTAGTCTTTAGAGTTTTTATCTTTTTTCTTCTGCTGTTTTCAAAATTTGGGGCTTGTGCTATGTGGGGAGATCCATAGGGATAAAATAAAAAAGGATCAAGATAGTTTTCTTTAAAAAATAATGCTAAACATGGCACCCCAAAACAGCAGATTTGTGGCAGCTAGTTATAGCATAGCTACGATCAGGAAGGATAATTCGCAGTGCAGAAATTCCTCATTTATAATATTCTTTTAGAGAGTGGGGAATGCCATCTGAGTCTCAGGAGTGTTTCATATTGGTGTAGTGATTTCTGTATACTTAAAAGTAACAGGTTGTCATAATTCAAAAAGACACATGCACCCCAATGTTCATTGCAGCACTGTTTACAATAGCCAGGTCATGGAAGCAACCTAAATGCCCATCGACAGACGAATGGATAAAGAAGATATGGTACATATATACAATGGAATATTACTCAGCCATTAAAAGCAACGAAATTGGGTCATTTGTAGAGATGTGGATGGATCTAGAGACTGTCATACAGAGTGAAGTAAGTCAGAAAGAGAAAAACAAATATCATATATTAACACATATATGTGGAACCTAGAAAAATGGTACAGATGAACCAGTTTGCAGGGCAGAAATAGAGACACAGATGTAGAGAACAAACGTACGGACACCAAGGGGGGAAAGCGGTAGGGGGGTGGGGGTGGTGGTGGGATGAATTGGGCGATTGGGATTGACATGTATACACTGATGTGTATAAAATGGATGACTAATAAGAACCTGCTGTATAAAAAAATAAATAAAATTCTAAAATTCAAAAAAAAAAGGTTGTCGTGATACCGTCATTTCTTATCATGAAAAAAATTCTGATTTGTATTTATTTTTAATTACAGTTTTTGTTCAACTGAGCACTTCATTAATAGCATTATTTGTGAAGTTGATTTTTGTATGTAATTAGCAAAACATATGATATTTCTAAGCCGGAACTTGTTCTGTTTATTTATGCTTGTACTTCTTCTGTGAGAATCATTCCATGTATTGGGGAACTCTAATTTATAACATAGCATAACAGTACTTCATTCAATATTGTGTGAGAGCCAATGGAATTTGATTGCCTGATTTGCTTTTTAACTTCCTTTTTATCATTCTCTTGTTATTTAGCATTTGTATAGTCCCAAGTGTAGGTGTCTGTGGGGAAAAGCACTCATTTATGCATTATCCTTAACATTCACTCATCTTAGATTGAAGTATAATTATCTTATTTTCCAAATTAGAAAACAGAATAATGGAAAATTTGCTTTGGGTTATAATTAAACTATAGATCTCTATTTGGGTGATTAATAGTAATTTAGCAGCAGGGTATTGTGAAAGCATGCAGACCCAAAAATTAGGAGAAGACCTCATGACCTTTAGTGACTTGATTTCTAAAATGAGAGGTCCCTCCATGCTCTATAATTAAATAATTTTTGTAATAATCTTAAATAAGTTCAAAACTGTTTAAATATATTTTCTGAGCAAATATATTACTGACAGTGACAGAATTTACATAGATATTTCATGATATTTTCAGATTTTCATGATGTTTATTCACATGTTTTACACGTGTGTCAAACTGTGGCATATAGACAGGGTGGGAATTTTACTAGGATCAGAAGTAGTCTATAAAAGGATTCTTAGGACCTGTACAATTCATAGGAAATTTGGAGATTTTTTTTTTACTCGTATGTCAGGAACAATTTATATATGTGTAAAAAATAATTATTCTCTTTGCAAAATGTTCATGTACATGCACATGTGTAAGATCCATTAGTTCAGAAAATTCCCAATGTGATTGACTAAACTTATGTACTAAGGTTTCCCATTTTGTTCCAACTTTTATTCCTATCGGTAGAGTTTTGGGTAATTGACTTAGTTAGGCATTGCTTTGTATTTGAAAACTATCACATGGATAAAGAGGACAAGTCTGCCTAAATAAACTTTCCTTTTTCCCTTGATACTTTTGTTTTCTGAAAGCCTGTTCTTATTGTCTAGTTCCAGTTTATTTGGGTAGTGCAGTGGGACGATTTGTAAATGATGCCATCCTTCTGTCTTAAGAGGCATTTCCAGCCGCATTTAGAGACAGTCTCTCTAGCAAATTCCCCTGATTGTGTGACAGGAGAAATACTTATATGGTGCCTTGCAGTATGATGGCTTCGAAATGCATGTCTCAATGTAGACCTACTTTCAATTGCCCTCCATTTCAGATGAAAACATTTGGGGTAATTTTCCAGACAATTCAAACAATTTTTAAATATTTTCTTCTTCATTATAAGGCAGCCAAATGCCCTAACCTGTCTTTGAAGTCTCCATTCTTTGAGTCATCTGAAGACTGTCCATCTCCCTGGTGTAGTTAAAGGCAATATAGAGTGATTCCAGCCTGAGTTGACCAGGTACACGTATGCTGCCCAGTGCTTTCTCATCACAAGCACTGCTCTCCCTGGCATCTTACACATGGGAGGACATGATAGGCATATATACCACCGCCACCAAAAAAAAAAGAAAAGAAAAAAAGTGTGTTCCATATTGACTGTCACAAGTACAAGTAAATACTTTCATCCTGATCTCAGGAGGGTTGGTTTTTGAAGCAGAGACATGCCATAAAAGGATGACAGGAAAAAGATTTTCATCATGTTTGTGTTCTTTCATTAGCTCAGTTTGGCAGAGCAGAAAGTCTTTGTTTTGTAAAGAAGATAAGGATGCCTCTGAACAAGAGTCCAATGATGTACTGTAGATGGAGAGTGAAGAATATTTTAGTTGCAATATTATTACAGAAAACTGAAAGTTACATTTTAGAAAGGAATGTTCCTCTGACAGGAACTCAGAGTGCAGGGTCTCTGGGTAGTTCAGCTTCTGTTCTGCATATAATAAAAAAATTGGTTTTCATTGCTATTAAACAAAACAGCATGAATACCAGAGTTTTATATTTTTACTAAGAATTGTGAAAATAAAACACATTTTGAAAGGAATTGAAATAAAATGAGCTCCTGTGGTTAAATAATTTCTTCAAATGCAGTGAACAAGGGGATGAATCACAGCATCACATTTCAGGTGTGCCATGGGTCAGCACTTGTCTGCCAGTGAGTTCAGTGATGGATGATGCTTTTCTGTTACTGTAACTGAGGGAGCTGATAATACAGATAGGGTCTGTATTATTAGTTCCTGATAATGAGCGTGGAATTGCTTGTATATTTTCATTTGAAAAGCGTGTCGGATTTCCCTCATGCTCCGTGATTTCCCCCCTTATACTCTTGTCACACTGCTTAAGACAAGTGCTATCTTTGAGTCCAGGGGCTACAAGAAAGATTTTAAAATAGAACAATAATAAAAACTCATTTGAAAGCTTGAGAAAACCTTTCCAAATTACGGTTTTGAGTTTCAAAAGTAATCATCTAAACAAGGTATAGGGGGAGTCTTCACACCTGTGTGCATGTTTGTGCATCTCTCAGTAAGAAGACGCTCGCTACTGGACACGTCGTGTGCTCTTTAACACTTGTGTTGACAAATGATCATTGTGAGATGATCTGGTGGTACTTGGAGGAAGTCTGAAGGGGCAGACAGAGTTAGTTCTTGACGCACCCTAAGTCAGTGAAGCTTTATTATTTCTCATGTGTGGAAGTAAAAGGTACTACACGCAACTTAAAGCTTTGAGTTTCCTTCTTCCTGTTACTTAACTTATAGCCACTTAACTTTCCAGTAGCCTCCCAATTGCTCTTTACTTGGAGTTAATTTTGTGGGACTACCTTAAGTAAACAACTTGCGAAATTTCGTTGCCTAAAACCTCCTTGAATTCATTTAATATTATTTTTGACAGAGGGGACACAATTTGATTCATATTCTACCCGCTCATAATGGGCTTTATGATGAATTCTACTTTAATAAGTTTCCAGTAATATTCAACCACTATACCATTTAAGGATTAGGCTACATTTTGGTAATGAACATTTGGGGGATATGAGAGGCCCAAAAACGGTGACATAAAAAAAGCAGCATGTATTGCCTTTAAATGTTGAGTAGAAACGATCAAAGTTTAAGGAGGAAGTAAAAAAGACAAAATGGCCCTTTCTTTGAAAGGGAAAGTAGTACAATTTGTGATGCCTACAAATTTTAATTTTGTGTTAATAGGCAGTAGAGGCCCTTGCTAACATTACTTCTTTTACAACAGCTACCTCATGAGGAGCTTGGGCAATATGCCAACTTAAGCTTTTTTTTTTTTTTTTGAGGTTCCACCTTGGCTAGAGGACCAGTCATGGAAAGGATTCTAAAGCTTAATTGGGAGAAAGGATTCTTTCAAAACAAGGTTGTAAATTTGCATCCACTTTACACTTAAAAGCCTGGTATTCATCTAATATATGGATTAGGTGAAAAACTAGGTGACAAATCACCTGTTTGGAAGAATTTCTTAGTGATAAACTCTCTACAGAAAATTTAGGAATACATTTAAAACTATCATTTTAAGCTAAGAGAAGCAAATAGTTTTACATTATAACAGCTTCACAGGGTCAGATTTAATATGTTTTTATTTTTGATTACTGAATTTGAGTTAGGAGAAGAAACTTTCCCTTCACACAGTTGCATGATTCAAAACCTAGAATCCTTTAAATTTGATCTGGGACATTCACCAAAATTTACTACTCCCGTGTGCCCAAACAAAATTATTTTGCGAAGTAAAGTTGATTTACCATTAATATGTATTGCAGGAATATTTCACATTGTTCAGCCAAGAATTATTCAACATTAATTTCATATTATGAAGAAACTTTCTTTGAAGCTTAAGAATTTTTGTATTTAATACTTGTATTTTTCATATCATATTTACATTTTAGATGTCTTCTTCAAAGAGAACCATGTAGTAAAGTTTAGATTAAACCACTAGGGAGTTGGAGTTTAAGATCTAAATTTCAAGGAGACTAATTTTTTTTTCATGGTGTTTTAAAATTGTAATACATGACCCTGGTTAGTAAGATATATCTTTGTCACTCCTGGTGTTGTGTAGGTTTTCTTGGAAGGTATAGTTTTGTTTCAGTGAATGAAAGCTATCCTCAATGTATGAGAAGAATAATTAAACTGTGTCATAATGATGAAAGATACGGAGTTGAAAATTCTAGTTTTGTGAGTTTCTTTAATGACTGATCCGCAGCAATTATATGGAGAAACATAGATTAAAGAATATAATTTTCTCTAATGTAGACTTAATTCCAGTATCCATGGACAGATAAGGTCTTTGATGCTTTACTTTCATATTTTACTGTAGTCCTGATCCTAACATTTCTTAAAGGCCTTTGTCATTTCCATGAATTTTTTGCTATCATATAACAATAGCAACAAATAACGAAACAATGAAAGTAATAGCAGTCATAATATGCTACATTGCAAAAAAAAAAAGCTAAATTCATTTTTCATATATACCCCAGAATAATCCTGTCAGCTTGTGCTGTTATACCTGCTTAACAGTGATGAAGTGAGGCTCAGAAAAATTTAACGAGTTGGTCAAAGTCTAAGGGCTGGTAAGTGATGGCTCCCGAGCTTGATCCCAGATTCCCGATTCCATTATCGGTCATCTTTCTGTTAGGCTGTACTGCATAAAGCTTTGTGTTATAGATGCATAGGTGCTTGATTAGCCCCTTTATTAGTTGTCAATAAAGTACTTCCAGGTCTACACCAATGTCTTATTTACTTCATCAGCATACACAAGGCTGAATATTCCTTTTTTTGTAAGATAAAATTAGATGATAGTTCTTTTTAAAACTTATGAAGGAAAAGTTAATGGTTCATCACATAGTTGGCAATGAACATGTTACATTGTACTGAAATTATTTTAGGCATTTTAGACATTTGTTCTTTAATTTGGCTTTTAATTTTCCTATTTGGTGATGTTTATAGACCACCTTACCAAAAGTACTGCTTCGAGTCCCTGTTTTGTTTTCCTTATATAGCATTCAAGACCACTAGAACCTATTTATTTACTTTTTGTTTATTGCCTGTTTCCCACCACCTCCAACTAGAAAGTTAGCTTTATTAAAGAGTTCCTGTTTTGTTCATGGCTATGTCTCCAATGTCTAGCTAGAATAGTGCCTGGCTAGTTAAGAAAGTATTGAATGAATGAATGAATATCAGTTGACTTTAATTGTAAATTCCCAAAATAGCATTATAAGAAATATTTAATGTGTAAGACACTCATTTGTGACCTCGGTTTTGCTGATGAATGCTGAGTTCCTGACAATAGCTTCTATGAGTGGAATATTGAATAACATAAACTTGGCAAACTGAGAAATAAATATGTATGTGTTTATAATTTGAGCGACTAAGGAAACTGTAGCAAAAGCCACTTATAAATAGTAGCATGTATAAAAGTATAGTTAAATACAGATTGCTTAAATCTAATCATGAGAATACCTCTAATCCAATTTTCACCCTCATAATAGTATCTTGAATAAATATGTCTGGAGAGAACTAATGAAGAAAATGTTTTGTGAAAGTGAGATAGGTTTTTTTCATTTGATTTTTATAGATTATGTTTGTAGTAGTAGTATAGAGTAATGAGGGTATAAGGGATATGGATTAATTTCTTAAATTTTGTGGCATTTCTACTTGGAGAACGGAGAAAACCATGTAAATTTGGTCATAGTATGTTCTTAATATCTGGACTTGTCACAGACTTAAAAAAAATTAAAATGCTATAACAACAATTAAAAAAAGAATAATAAACATTAAGATAATTGAATGTAAGTGTTGAGAAAAGTTCTCTAGAAAACTGGTTTGGAGTGGCTGGCAGGCCTTGCTCATGGCCAGCTGATAGTGATCAAATGGGAAGTGGTCATTACATCAACAATCTGTGAAGTTTGCATCTTTAGGGAAGCCTAGATTGGAGTAAAGAATCTGTGCTGAAAAATGATACTTAAAGAAAATAGTGTGTTTCCCTAAATACTTTGGGGCATAAAAACACCCTGTTGTAAAGAAATTCATATATACCCTGTTAAGGAAAAAAGTTGATGCAAACCAAAACAATATCTGCTGTTAGTCAAGATGTGCAAAGATTGTTGGTACCAAGTTTTGGCAGAAGTACTTAGAATCCATGCAGCACATGTAAAAATGAGTAAAATTTACTTAAATGTCAGCTCTGTATACCAGATTCTGTACTATTATCAGCAGAATTGGAAGTACTCTACAGTACAACTCAGAGCTTTGAAATGGACAGCTAGTGTTACAAATAAATCTTTGGGAGTTCATTATTATCCAACAAAATTATTGCTCACTATATCTGAAATAACAAATCTATGGCTTTGACATTTAATCAGAGCATGAACACATTTATTGAATCTCATATTTGAGATTATTACTCCAGAAGCGCCCCGATTAAAGCATGTGGATTTAAAAAATTCCTTTCAGACAAAGTAAAATGCACAATGCTTGTTATACATGCAGATTCTTTTTATTCTTTGCTTCATGTTCAGTTGCCTTTTCTTTAACATGCTTATTTTGAGTTTTTAATGAACAGAAATGGCTTTAATATAAGTATACAAAGAACAAACCAAGAATTTTTTTGTGTGTAACAATGGACCTAGAAGGTTGAAGCTGCCCATGTTCCCCTGTGACTGTTCAGTTGAATGTAAACTGTTTATAATGGAATGTGAAAGGAAGTTTCTATCTGCTAAGGCTGGTATTATAACATAAGATGATTTTACATGCCTACATAATTTGAATTTTTAGGCTTTAAATAAAGACTCTCCTTAGTCTGAGTCCAAGAAGAAAGGAAGGAAGAGAAGGAGAGAAGGAAAAAAGAGGGAGAGAAGAGGGAAGGGAAAATGGGAAGGAATCTGGGTCTGTACCATGCTTTCACTTTCTAGTGAGAAACTCTAAGTATTGTCTATTCATGAGCTTCTGCAAATCACATTGCAGCTTAACTGTCTCTTCTCTGATTTAATAGAAACTTTGATTGTTTTTCTAGGATTTACATCCAGAGTAATTGTTTTTGCATTTTAATGTAGTAAGAAGTAGATTGAATAAATGCATAACATATTAGAAATGCTATTAAGCAAATGATTCTATGTGGTACTGTTGATTGAATGTTTTCCTTTTCTCTTATGAACAAAACACAGATTTCTCCAATTATTTTTAAAATGATTGTTCTCTATTGTTGCCAAAGGAAAAGTGAAAAAAGAATCTGTGTGTTCACTCCATTTAATCTTTCATGTGATTAACTGGAGCAACAGAAGACTAATATATACAGTCAGGAACTTTTGCCTCCAAGATCTGTAAGCAACACTTTTATCTGCATCTTGGATACATAGTGTTTTCACACACTGAGACTTTAGTTCCTGTTATCTTGTTATTTATATTATAAATTCCTATAATCTTTTAGCTGGCATACCTCACCAATCCTTACCCTCTTTGAGTCCCTGCCTCAAAATAGTCAGCCCTTATTAACTCAAGCCTTGGGTGGTGAGAAACCCTAGAGAGGGTTTTCATATGGCAGTAGTGGTGGTGGAAGAGGACATATCTGCTTTGTTTTATTTCTTTGCTTTTTAAGTAGGCCATTTTTCTAAAAGAGCTTTCTCAGAATCAGTGAACTTCCAGGAAGAAGAGACTTGTGTTGTTTCAAGGGCTGGTAATTGAGCTCTTTGAAGAAAAGTTGACCTTCCCAGTCAGAACAGCATCAGGAGAGTTTAAAAATTTTTCAAACTTGCCACTGAATAAGGACAACAATAACTCGAGTTTTTATTTTCAAGGCCTTAAAGGATCTACTAATTTGTGTCCATTCTTTTACGTCCCATTGGAGAAGTAAGTAGATAAAGGATGAGTATTCTTCTTGCTATTTTATTCAGAGTAGAGATGTTTATTTGCTTTCTCCACTGTGCACAGATGTTGGTAATATGATGTGTTCTAGGGTCCTGCACAGTCTCCTTGTGAACAGACTCTGATGTGCATTATTGTGAGGTTAAGAATATGCTTCCCAGAAAATTAATGATCTCCTATTTGCACCTTGCTTTTGGTTTTGGTCCAGAAAAATAAGACTGCTCTTGCTCTTGCTTTAAGCATTGAGCTCTCAGTGTATTCCTGGGAGTATCATGCATAGATTTGATACATCAACGGAGTTAAATTGGTTAAAAGAGCTGTCCATGATAAAAGTGGGGATGCTATAAAAGACAATGGCCCAATCACATTCATGTGACTCAGGCAATCTGTATCCATCTCTTTTATATTTCTGTGGATTTTTTTCTTTCCCATTTGCATAAATTGGTAGTATACATAATTTAAAAAATGCAAATGACAGAAAGCAAGCCCAGTTTTAAAACTATGAAAAAATAGTTTCTGTCATGAGATTTGTTCTCTTGGGGCGGGAGGAACAATAAAAATACATGCTGTATTTGTGTCTTAGAAGGTACTTTGAGGGTTGTTGTTATTGTTATTTTCCTCCCAGCAAGCTAAATAGCAGTTGCCACAGCAACCCATTTTTGTGATTTGCAGAATAAGGGAGCAAACCAAATGTAAATTGTCTGTCAATAAATTTCTGTTATCATAGAAGATGGTAACATATGCAGTCTTATTTGGTCAATTTATAAACTTTTGTGGTGTTTTGTTCTCATCTGTTCCTTTCCACATGCTGTCAGGAATTAGTATTCTGTTCTTTGGCTGCATAATTTCTGAGTTTCATACATGCTATCAACTGGACTAGCTAGATGTCAGAAGCACAGAAGGTTTTGTTGCAAAATGAAGGTTACTTGACATCCATTTTGTCATTTTTTCAGCATATTGACACATGGATTCCTTGGTTTATCTCATGGAAAAGAGTCAAATTAATTTTTAAAGGGCACCTTAAAAGGTACTGTGATTATTTTATTTGGAAATACATAGTTTCAGTCTACAGAGATGAGTTCACTTTTGTCTCCCTGATTCCTTTGCTGTGGAAATTGAAATTGCTCTCTACTGGGAACTTTTGGAAGTCTCTGGCCATGCTTTTGCTCTCCGTGTCCTGGGAAGTGGACCCACATTTTGGGCCCAACTCATTTCTAACAGCTATTGTACTTGCACCTTCTCTTCCTTCCTTTTATCTTTTCTCTGTTCTTGTGTATAATACTCTCCCCTTCCCTCTGCTTGCCTTTACTTTCTTCCCCATTATTCCAGAAGTCATGATCCTCTCCTCCCGAAGAGATTTTGCCCCTGCTTCCAATGGAATGAGAGCCTGGATGTGTGTGTATTTTTAAATTTGATGAGTAGTGCAGCTTACAGCTGATTAGGATACACTAATGTCTCTTCCCCTGCTGCCCATTGGCAAGTCCTCCACATTTTCTATTCCTAATAACAACCCTCCTTTCCCCTACATTTAAGAATCTTTCTTTAGCATTTGTTCCAAAAAGCCAAAGCCTGAAAAGACTAGGTGGGGGAATTCATGATGAGACATTTCTAGTATTTAGAACTATTTTCAACTACTGTTGACAACCATACTGAGTAGTTTCATGTATAATATCCTCTCCTTCCTTTTAAAACTGCTATCAGCAGCAATCAAAGTGATGGTGTTTGTTGCTACACTGACAGCATAAGGATACATGAAATATATAAACTTGGAGCTTTAGCAACAGATGTGAAAACATTTCTAGAACAAAAGATGGCATTTGGTAAATCTAAAGCAGATGACAGAAGAAATTGTTTCACTCTCCAGAATAATATTGAATTGAGACTTATAGAACTATATATTTATGGGAAAGAGGGAGTGGGAGAAAGACAATTGTATGACTACTGTCTCTCCTCTACCTGGGGTTTCATCATTTCCCCTCTACAAAACTAGCTCAAGCTGTGAAAAATGGAGGTGTGTATGTGCATGCATGAAGGGAAGAAAAGATGGAACTCTTCAACAGCAGGAGACATTTCTCCAGCAAATTTGGTTTTCAGGACGGTTGCCTGAATATAGGCCCAAACCCAGAGATATGAGTGGTGTTATGCTTGGGAAGTGAAAGTGAAATTGTAGCCTTTCCACCAAACCTGTATTACAGACATATCACTTTTTACTGTTCCCACTTTGCCCCACATTTAACCCCAGTACTTCTTTTTTTTTTTTTTTTTTTTTATTTATTTATTTATTTATTTATTTATTTATGGCTATGTTGGGTCTTCGTTTCTGTGCGAGGGCTTTCTCTAGTTGCGGCAAGTGGGGACCACTCTTCATCGCGGTGCGCGGGCCTCTCACTATCGTGGCCTCTCTTGTTGTGGAGCACAGGCTCAGCAGTTGTGGCTCACGGGCCCAGTTGCTCCGCGGCATGTGGGATCCTCCCAGACCAGGGCTTGAACCCGTGTCCCCTGCATTGGCAGGCAGATTCTCAGCCACTGCGCCACCAGGGAAGCCCACCCCCAGTACTTCTTAAGTAGCCAATGCAAATGCTTTGTTGTATTCTCTTGCTCTCCAGTACTCTTAGTGGTTTTCCTTAGAGGCAGCCTAGTGATTAAGGGATCAGACAGACTCTAGTTCTTCTTCCTCCTCTGTCACTGATTTCTCATCTATTAAATAGTGGGTGATAATAGTACCTACCTCAGAGGGATGGCATGAAAATTAAATAATGCATTAAAAGCTCTTAGTATAAAAAAAAAGAGCTCTTAATGTTAACTGAACAGGAAACAAAGTAATTACTAAATATTAATCACTATCAAATTAATAATAGTCATAATAATGGTCAAATTTATTAGAATTTGTTGTAACTTAGTTTGGAGGTGGTGATGTGAGAACAGAAGTGGAAGAGCAAAATAGAGCTACTTGAATGGCATTTGACTGATTTGCATAAAAGTTTGTAGAATTTTACTTGCCTTGTAGATTTTTTCTTTTTCTGCTTATTTCTGTGAGAATAACTCTTAAAATGCACCACAGTATTTGTCATCTCAGTTCTATGGCATGTCTTAGGAGATGAAAAATTATTGGAAACCAGGTACAAGTAAGTGTGGCTAGACTTATTTGAAATATTTATACACTGGTAAGAACTATTGACAGTTGACAGGTGTTAAGAAAAATCCAGTATTTGTGTGTGTGCAAGTGTGTAAATGTATGCCTACATGCTTGTATTAAGTTGGCCTTGAAACAGATAGAGCTATAGAGGTACAGTGGTTAACTATATAAATCTACAAAAGTGATAGCATAACTTCTTTGAGATGATGGGATAGGACAGTTGTCATTTCTTGAGATATGGTTACATTTGGGGGGAAATAAATCTTAAAGAGATAGTTAAAAGTTATTTAAACATCTTTCATTAGTACTTGCAAGAAGGATTTTTCAAATGAGAGAAAATAAAACTATCTCTGAAGTCATTTTGATAAATGGAAACTCTACACTCTAAAATAAGATCATGTTATCATCAGCAATTTAAACGTTTTAATTTAGCAACTCAGAGCTTCTAGTTCTCATTATTCTATACTATGCATTCTTTTGGGAGAAAACTTATGACAGGGTTTTTATAAAAAGCTAAAAAAATAAGTTTGAAATGAGATTTATAATTTCAAAAATCGTAATTATTTTGTATGTTATAAGGCTTCTTAGGTTCCCAGCAAAGAGGATTAGGGCAGAATGATCTCAGAGGCTTCTAAATTTGGGATGGAATATCCAAGAGGGGTAGAAATTTCCAATAGAATAGCACAAAGAACTGTATCATTCTATTTCTATTTTGGATAATTATGAAACTTGCTTTTTGTATGGTTGCCATTTTTTAATTTGTGAGTTTTCCATTTAATAATTTCTCTCTCTCTCTCTCTCTCTCTCTTATGTGACTGATTTAAAAATGAAACAAAACAACTCTTCAGCTAAAACCACTTTAGGGCACAGATTCAAAACCCAGGTCTCAAGTAATTAACATGCTTGATGCAGAGCAGCAGCAACACATTAATGTCAGTAAAATGTCAATCTAAAGAGGCATCTTGAAGAGTGACTGGATGATAGAGGGTTGGGCTTCTGCCAGACTCCAGCAGCTAGCACTTGTACAAATATGGGCCCTTCACAGGGAAGGCACTGCTGAATTTCTCTACAAGGTTGAGTTTGGGAACTTTGGGTCATAATGGTGCTTAAGAAAAGGAATGATTTGATAGGAGCACGTGGTCCAATCTTTTTGAAACTCTGCCATCACAGTCAATGTGCTCTGCAATAACTGCTGGGCAAGGATTGAATCACCTGGTTTCTGGTTCCAATTACGTATTTAAGTGGTGAGGTCACTGTGAGCAAGTGACTTAATATCTGTAAAATTTCTCTCAGTTTCACAGTTCTGTTATACCGGGTCTGACTTGTATTATTCAATGGCATTTGAAGGCAAATCAATAGGCAGTGTAGAATTCATTCATTAATGATGCCAGTGGTGGTTTCTGGGTAACCGTCAGTTGAGTTCCATGTAGAATGTGATATAGCATTTGAAAACAGGAGTTCATGAACATGCAGGAAAAAGGGTTTTGTCCATTTCTGGTAGACACTCCTCCTAAGGATACCTGATCTACCACCATATAGACATCATCTGAGAGCCAAGAATGACTATAGGTGGTGGTCCTCTTTAGACTAGGGACTATTCTTACCATAGTCTCACAGGTATATTAACTAAGAACATCCACTTAAATATCTCAGTGATATCCCTAACAGTCAAGCCCGTATCTCATTTAGCCCTACCCTGTTCCCGGTCTTCTCTTGGGAAAAATACAACACAGTATTCCTACTGTATGCATATTCTGTATAAAGCAAGTAATTGTTCATTGCTAATAAGCAATTTTTCTAAACCTAAAACAAAAATGGCAGACAATGGACAATGAAAAAAGACTTGAATCTTTAACCACTAGTTCTGAAACTTTGAAAAATAATTAGGTGTCACTCTCATAGATGGTGATTCTGTGTTAAAAATAAGCACTGTGGGGGCTTCCCTGGTGGTGCAGTGGTTGAGAATCTGCCTGCTAATGCAGGGGACACGGGTTCAAGCCCTGGTCTGGGAGGATCCCACATGCCGCGGAGCAACTAGGCCCGTGAGCCACAACTACTGAGCCTGCGCGTCTGGAGCCTGTGCTCTGCAACAAGAGAGGCCGCGATAGTGAGAGGCCCGCGCACCGCGATGAAGAGTGGCCCCCGCTTGCCACAACTAGAGAAAGCCTCCGCACAGAAACGAAGACCCAACACAGCCAAAAAAAAAAAAAAAATTAATTAAAAATAAGCACTGTGAATTCGATGTTGATCATCGTACTTACAGGTTAATAAACTTTGTTTAATGTTGAAAATGAATCAAAATGTACAAACATATATATCTATATATTACATCTAGACAATGTGTTTCACAATACTTTTGGAATATGATGCCTTGGAAAATCTTGATAGAATGGCACCTGTTAAGATGAGAAAATTTAGATAGATAGATAGACAGATAGATAAATAGATATGGCTCTATTTGTTGTATTATACATCAGCAAATAGATGTTATACATCATTTCTTACCAATACCTCAAGATTCTTTTCATTGATTTTGGATGTATCCGTGGTCATTGATTAAATAACCATGTTGGGGCATGTCTAAATGAATGACTAAAAGATAAATTATTTTAGACTATCTTTCCTTTCAAAGATTCATAGAAGTCTCTATCAAGTAAAGTACAGAGTAGCACATTGATTTATAATTAAACATAGTTATCTCAAAAGGAAAACCTCATGCTTAAATGAAATTAAGAACTGAATATACTACGACTTTCAGTGTTGTGTGGGAAGGATGGGGTCAGGATGTGGTGGTCGAGGAGGAGTTACTATTCTAGATATAAAAAAATTCTTTATGGAGCAGATTTGAGCTTATAAGTGCTTGTCATCTTTCCTAGGTGTACACAATATAGAAAAATATAAAGAAGTTTCAAATATTTCCTTAATCTGGTGAGCTACATTCAGTGGGGAAGGATAGGTTTAAAACATTGTTCTACATGTTCAATTTGCAAGGTATTTATGGCCTGGAAAACGTTCCTCATTTTATTCCTGATATCCATTCCCTAAGAAATAGTAAAGATCTTAGATGTTCACAAGTCCTTTTGGAATTCAACTATGATCATATTTTTTTTTTCATTACACTTCTGAAATTACACAGATTAATGGCAATATTCAAGTAGAAAATCCACAAATAATACTTTTCTTTTAGATTAGTTGTATTATATTAAGTGTTCATTATATTATTCATGAAATACTAATCAGGTTGCCCCATGTGGTAAAACTGAAGTTTGATTAATTATTATATAAGCTTTCTGAACTTTGCTGAGAAACTTACAACTATAGAAAGAGGCTGTTGTTGGATGCGTCTGTATGAAAAGTAAAATGCTTCCCAAAGGAGAAATATATTATGCTTATTCTAATATATATATATGACATGGGAGGCAGATAGCATGATTTTAATAGCATGGGCTTTGGAGTCAGACATTCAGGGTTCAAATCCAGACCCTGATACAATGGGAAGCTGGGCACATGCTTCCCCATCCTGAGACTCTGCTCCCTCCCAGAGCTGTGACGTCAGGTGGGATGAGGCGCGTAAAAAGCCTAACCAGGGTCCAGGTTGTGGTACATGTTGAATAACTGTTGTCCAGCATCCCCCTTTTCTCCTCCTCCTCCTCACTGTTATGTATGAATGTAAGAAAGAGCAGGAATAAAACACTCAAAAAGTTTAATTTAAAATTCTAAAAGTCTTTCTTTATTTCGTACCTGCTTTGAGTTAGGTTATTCATGATGCACAGATATTTTAACCTTTTATCACCTTCAGCTTGAATTCATTTTTCAGTTGCCTAATTATAATGGTTAAAAAAAAAAAAAACTTCATTCTGATAAGAAAAGACATCTGAGCATGAGCTCTCTAAACCCTATTCCTATCATTGGAAGAATCCTCAGGATTCATTTTGGCCTTAATTTCACATTCAGCTTTTTCTATGTAGGGCAGTCAGATTGAAGGACTCCCCTGATAGCTCTTTGAGGAGGTCACTCAGCGAGAAGTGCTGAAGTTTTGCAAGCAGCTGGGATAGAACAGTTCTGCTGAAGTTTTAGGTTTGCTTCAGCATGCTCCTTTTGAAAAATGGATTATGGCTTTCATCAGTTATCTTTACAGAGCTGGAAGCTTATTGATAATGAGGAGGATTGATGCATTTCATTGACAATTGATAATCATACTAGCAGTGAAATAGTATTCAGATTGTTTTCACCTTCCTTGTTTAAAGGAGATTGCATGAGGAAAGGAAGGATCCACAGATTGGAGTTGGACCCAGGAAGGATTGTTATAAATAATGAAAATTGAGACCTGTGGGCTAAGCTTTGCGTTTCTCCTTTGTGTCAGTTATTGCGCCGAGCGACCTCGGTTAAAGAAACATGTTGAATTCTACTTAACGGAAAAATGGTGAAGGAAGAAGTCTGTAAGCCTACAAGCCACCAGTCAAAGGTTGGCCTGTGAACTGCAGAAATCATTTTAGTTAATCAAATGGATAGTGATACTCAAGTACAACTAAGTAAATCATCACTTTTTTCTCAGAAACCAAAAAAAGAAGAAAATATGAATGAATCCTGCCAAGAGATAATATCCTAGTATGAGAAGAACGCATGCTATGAAATGCTAAGTGGGGTGATTGTATTTGGATAGAGAATCTGACTCCTGGAAGGCAGTATAGACTAGTTATATTTAGGTAATACCAACAGGGAAGCAGTGTTGCCTGGTGTACAAAGGCATGATATTTAGAGCCAAACTGACCTGGTTCCTTTATTCAGTTCTGCCTTTAATTAG
Organism: Balaenoptera musculus; assembly: GCF_009873245.2. NCBI lineage: Eukaryota > Metazoa > Chordata > Mammalia > Artiodactyla > Balaenopteridae > Balaenoptera > Balaenoptera musculus. The sequence goes on from NC_045793.1 coordinate 39,096,712, forward strand.
GTGAGGCAAGTTGCTTTTCTTCACTAAGCCTTATTTCTCTCATTTGTAAAATGGGATTAATAATAATTACTATTAAAACAATAATAATAAAAAACTTGCTTCATATGATTATTATGAGGGTTAAATGAGAAAATTCACGTGAAATGTTCAGCAGTGTTGGGCACGGAAAAATGCCTGTATTTAGTAAATGAGATCTGCTAATTCTGTGGTCATTCCCTTAGCCAATAAGGGATTGTCAAAGAGACATAATGCGATTTGAACTCATTAGGTCTCTGCTAACAGTATTTTATGTCATAAAACATGTAATTCTTCATTTCTTTGACCATTTTGTCCAACAGCAGCAGAGTGTGACACAGTTTATAGTTTAAATGAAAAATGAGACTTTGATATTTATAGGAATTTGCTTGCTTGTTAAAAGTAAAGTAACTGATTAAGGAAATGGTACTTTGGCAAATGCCTCATTGATTTTAAAAAGTTAGCTGAACATCACCTTATGACACTCTTTGAGCCGCTGTAGTGTTTGTGTAAAAAATGCGTGGGTGATAGACTACAGTAAGAGGAACAAATATAAATTGTATGTTTGGTAAGTGAATCAGTTCAGCTATTCACACAAAGAATTGACTTGTTGGATGAATACAATCTAAGCTCTATCTTATAATGGCATTTTACTTGTTTTTCATTCAAGAATTATTAGGAAAAGAGCTTCCAAGTTTTCTAAATGCTTAGAATATATTTCTTTTGCATATATGGTTGTAGCATTGTTTTTCTCATTCCATTCTACTGCACTTTCTCTTCAGTGATACAGCATTGCAACCTACACTCAGGCCCATTTTCACCCACTCCATTGTTTTACTCTCAATGCCTTAAACATGTGCAGTGTAAGGACATTAACCCCTTGGTCTTTGTAGAAATCAAAATACGATCTGTCTAGATGTATATTGAAATTACCTCCTGCAACTATTTGAAATTTCAGAAAAGTCCATTGTGGTCCCATATACTCTGTAGAATATATTCAGTATTTGGTGTTTCTGAGTGACTGATTTTTTGATGACAATAGAATTAAACATGGAGCCCAGAGACATTGTTAGCAAACAATGATAAGACCAATATGTCTTGGGAATATGAATATAGCAGTGAGAAAACTATTCTAATGACATAAAGGCCAATATGAATTGTACCTCTGAAAATACATGTCTGCTGTTAGCATTTTTTTGAGTTTTTAGTTTTTCGTAACAAAAGTAAATTTCTGACAATGTAATTTAAATGCCCTGACCTTTCAGTGTTACGAGACTGTAAGATATTATGGAGCAAATTTTACCAGTGGAATGAATCTACTAGAATATTTGCCCTTGTTCCTTTGTAGTCATTTTATTAATTTAATTTCCTAATTTTAGAGAGCGTTTGTAATAAAGTGCATTCAGTCCTCTCTACCACAATGCAAATGAGGCCTCTCTAAGTATTTTCTGTAATGAAAATATTCAGTATTACTCATGTCATTGGCAGGTGTTGCAAGTCCTGAGACTTGCTGAAGGCCATTGCTTGGCCATGGCCCGTTAGCAGGCTCAGTTCCAGGGGCATACGTTCTCCCCTTCCTGGAGTCACTGCTTTGTACAAGTCAGGAAACACTGCCTCCTTTCTCACTCCTCAGGGAATTAAATCCCAGGGGTTTCAGGCCTCTGGAAATAGAAAATATTGCTTGTTGATGCTAAGCCTTTCAGTGGGTCACTGGGGAGTCCATGGGCCTTTTCAATGCAGACATGGAAAAAAGTGGTGATGTTTACACCCCTTCTTAAACACAGTAGCTGATTATCTGTAGAATGCTTCACCTTCTGCAAGTAAAGCTTTACATGATAACCTTTAGAACATGTGTTTCAGGGATTTTCATTTATTCCAAGGATGACATTACTTTTGAAAGATAAAATCTCCGTTAGAAAGGGCCCTCAGAATAATCTGAATAAATTTACTGGCATTTTGAGGTCTTTGTGTGCCATTTTCTCTCCAAGATTAACTAGAAAGGAGATGCCAAAGAAGCTGCTTTTCTAGTCAACTTTATCCATTGGTGGTGCTTCAAATGACTTTGAGGACTTTGCTCTTAATTTTCCAACAACCTGGAACATGCCTGAATAATTTACTCATCACATTTTATCCAATTTTTGAGACCTTTGCCAAGTATCTGTTTATCAGAGTGCTAATGCTGTCAGACAAACATATGGATGAATAGGTAGAAGACATGAATCTTTTTCTCCAAGAATAGATGTTGGTTGTGTGTGTGTGTTTTTTTTTTTTTCAATTTAACTTGGGCATATTATTAGCTGTGATGTAAATTAAGAAGTACAGATTTTTAATTGCAGAAATCTATCCACATATAGTGTGGTATGGTACAAAGGGCATAAAACTTGGAAGGGTTAGGCTAGAGTGGGATTTCAGGGAAAAGGGAACGAATATTTACTAATGGGCTCACAGAGTGCCAGGTACTATGATCATTGCTGTACCATCTTTGGAGTGAGGCTACCCAGCTCCTCCACATGTTAGCTCCCTGACTGTCACAAGTCTCTAACCTCACAGAACTTAATTCTCCAATCTTAAGAGAGGTGATCATCATTACTCCCTCAGCAGGTTGTTGGGAGGAGCAAATGTCATTTACTCTGTACACAGTATAGCTCTTAAACAAATAGTCACAATTGCTGTGTTATTTTTTTGTATCCTCCTTTACTTCCTCAAAGTTTTTGGGTCCGTTCATTGCTATTATCTTAGCGAAATGTGGAGAGCACATTTAGAAACAGAGAAATTTGCCAAAAAGAAAAAAATAGGGCTGTGAAATTAAGGAGGTATGTCACTGTCTACAAAGGCTCTCACTTTTAACTTTGGAAATGAAAACGTAAGGCAGAATGGGGGAGATGGAGAGAGGAAAGTAGGGATTGCTATTCTGAGAATTTCCTCTGTGAGGTGTAGAAGCAAAGCCTGAGAATGGACACTGCATATAAAGAGGACACATGTAAGTGCCTTAAAATATTACTGGTAAACTCAGTAAAAAAGGATTGGAGAGTCTCTTCAGAATTCCTGGGAAAACTTACAGTGGCTGATCAATAGCTGAATTTCTATAGGTGAAGGAGAGCAGTGTTATTATTAAGATGTTTTAAAAACAGGGCAAATCTCTAATTTTTATGACTTATTACAGAATATAGTAGACTACATCCCAAAGACAAATATTTGGTTGTGAGGTACTTAACAAATCATATGGCTTCTATTGTTGAATGTCTGCTTTTACTTTTAGAGTACTTGATTATCTGGATAAACACCTCCTTAAGTTTTTTTTTTTTTTTTTTTGCATATATCTATGAGTCTTTTCTTTTACTTTTTAAAGAGTATTATCTTTGGAAGAGTGAGTAGGCAGACCTTTAACAGGCTGCTGGAGGGAGCACTGTGAGGGGTTCTACCCTAGGCCTCCAAAAAAGAGCTGAGTGATTTGGGGTAAAGATGTTAAACCCTTTGGGCCTCAGTTTCTTCCCCAGTAAAACGAGCACATTAGACCATTTACCAAAGGTCCCATTCAATCCTAAAATTCTACTATTATACGAAAATCTCTTCCCCTTCTTCATTTCCCCACGCTGAGGTTGTGTAATGTGCTTTTATGAATGGCACCTTAAAAAATAGCCCTCCTTCATCACAACCTAAAGATAAATTAACATAGTAGCAAACAGTTATATACAAATATGACAATTATGCAAATACAGTAGATGGCCCGGCGGGCACTGCATTTCTTCACAAAATTTGAGATGAACATTTTGTCATCTCTGCTCCCCTTGACTTAATGACTTCTAAATAGCGCCAACTGAGATCTATTTCTACCCCTCCCATCAGGTTAAAGAAACATTTATATTTCTCCCTGTTACTTTTTCTATCCTCTGGCACCACCTGCTTTCTTTATATGAAGTTTGATTTCCTTTTACTTTGTGGCCGAGGGAATGATTGCTGTCATGTACTACTTGCTAGGTGTCAAACCAGACGTCACTTCATCAGAAGAGAGCCAGGGAGGCATGCACTGCACAGTGTGCAGGACCTGTGTTCAGTTGCTACGCTGGGAAGCTTTCCTAAGTGCTGCTCTCGCAGCCAACATAAAAGAGCTTTACCTTTGGCAGCCCTGACGAGATATACTGATCTGTTGCCTCATGTTTACCTGCTTTATTTAGTTGCATGGGACCGAGGAGGGATACATAAGTGATTAAACCCTCAGAAGCAGGTCTCCATGGAACATTTTAAGTGGCTGCAGATGTGTCCAGTGTTTCTCCAGATTGGCTGGAGCTACATTATTTTAAATCATTCTTTGGGGGCATCCTCACTGAGGCTAGAAGTAGGGACTCATTTTTTAGCATGCTATTAGCTTCCTTTTCAACGATCTCCTTCAGATTCCCCAACAGATATCTCATCTATGACCATCTTCAGGGGCTGCTAATTAAGTAATACTATTTAACTTACATAAGTGTTATTTTTTAACTCAGATTACAAACCTTTCTCATCAACATAATTATTTTGTAATAAATATCGCAATGTCATTTTACATAGGCATTTTGCACCAGAAAAAATTCAGAGTTGGGGGAAGAAAGTAAAACATCGAACCCATCTGTGGCCAAAAAAAAAAAAAAAAAGAGTAGGTGTAAAAAAGATCAAAAATAATAAAATACAGTTAGTGAATTATAAGTTGATTACTGTTTTCATAGGTCCATAAATTGCTGGGCTAGAAAGCTGATACAACTGTTTTTTAAGCTATTAACAGCAGCAACAATAACCAAAGAAAAAAATTCCACCTACTAATCAGCATTCTAACTCAGCATGTTGCCTGTGAAAAGCAACACTGAAAACATGGTTCTTTGAAGCTTGTCTTGCCAGAAAGCTATTATTTCTGGTATAGCTACATGATTGGGGGAGACTGTGGTTAAGTCTTGCAGGCATGCTTGTATGTCCATCATCTGGCATTGGTAGATGCTCATCAGATCACCAAACTCCCTGGCACACACTGAGTGACAACCCCGGGGTTCTGGAGTGATTGTATTTCTCAGACTCAAGTGGGCACACTATTGATCTCTGTAATCCACAAAATATGTATGTGAGCTTTACCAAGGTTAAAGAGTGAATCCACTGTTCTTAGATGTCATTGATTGCAATTTTAAAATAGGTTGGGTAGGATTTAAGAATGTGTGTGTTTGGTATGGAAAGTTTCCCCAGAAAAGGTCTAGGAAAAACTGAAATCAATACTGCAATGCTACATTATACAGGAGTTTGAAATCCGGAGGTTGAATATCTGCTTCAAGCTTTTTCTCTTGGCTAGGAACTTAGGAGGTACCTCAAAAATATCAGATCTGTTCTGTGGCAGAAGGCACACTTCTAATGCATAGCAGAAAAGCAAATATACCTTTTCCTCTTTGTAATGAATCATTTTGTTTTCCTATAGATCGCGTGTGGCGTTTGAGGCAGAGTGAGCAAACTTGCCAATATTTTGAGCTAATGCTTCAGCACCTTTCATTTTTCACTCTGGGCAGGAAACCTCTTCTTAAACTTATTCATTTTACAGAGGGAAAATCGAAGCCCACGGAATATTGTCAGAGCTGCTTTTTTGTCATCATTTACAAAGGTCCCTGGAATTAATTGACTTCTTACCTTACATACTGTAAAGTGACTCATTTTTTGACACATGTATGGGAAAGTGGCAGGATCTAAGTGGCTGGTTATTGTCTCTTGGTTTTGGCTCATATTATAAACTAGAAAACGAATAAAAACTCTGAAATTACGGTTGTAGAAAAAAAATAACGTGCAGTTCAAAAGAAGCAGTCTCCATTAACTATTTGGTTAGTTGACCTAAAGGAAAGGAGGAGGGAGCTGCAGAAGATGAAATGTAAATACTTGGTTTGCTTTAATATCTTTACAGGATCCGTTAAAGGGGGTAGTGAATGTTTCCATAACATCCTCAATTGACATTGTCTGTTTGAAAGCATATTCTAAGTAGCTGGCTTCCTTTCACACGACTGGAAGTATAAATTAACCCACACTGTATACCATGAATCATCGCTGCATAGATGCTCATAGTTTACTGAGAGTAATTCTGTCTCAAAGGCATTGCTCCTGAAGCTAAAGAGGAGGAATACAGGGTATAAGCAGTATTTATAGTGCCAGGGCACGCTGTTTTCTAGATAGATATTTTGAATCCTTACTTCTTTTTTTTTTTTTTTTTCACATTGTCCCCTTTTCACTAAATGAGGAAGCTTCAACTCATTCTCATAGCCTTGCTTTCACGAAAATTAAAAGCACGGAAACAAGGACATATTGTTAAAAATGAATAAATTAGAGGCGAATGAAGCCTTCTAGCTCAGTAACAGCAAAGGGAATATAGCCGTTGGTTTGAACAAACAATCTTCTTAAATAGGAAATGTACTTTAAAGCCATCCTGCTGTGATCCTGTTAATTACCAAAAAAGATTAGAACTCTTCTGGTTCATGGGATCCTTTTACCTAGAGTTGCAGCTGCATAAGCAATCAGACATTTGCACTGTCCCTTCAGACCAGCGAGGGGATGTTATTAAAGGGAAGTCATTTACCCCAATCCATAAGATGTAGCCTGGCAGAAATTCAGTAACTGTTTGTGATATGCTCATTCTGCCACTCTGCTTAGTGGTGTTGGCTCTTGACATACAGCAGCATTTGTGTTAAATCTCCAACCACTAGGTGAAAGGGAGAAAAATGCCCCATTTGGGGGGTTGGTTTCAAAACACAGAATGATGTGTGATCTGCTTTTCATTACAAGTACTGTGAAGAGAAAGCAAAATTCCCTCGCCCCCTCTCCCTCTCCTTTTCTCCTCTGGTCTTCTCTCCCACTGTCCCCTTATCTTCTCTGTCCCTCCTTTCTCTCCTCCTCCCCCCCACCCCAGCACTGCATTTTCTCTCCCACTCACATCCTCTGATGGGCGTTCAAGCTAGTAAAATTCATGTTGGAGAATCCCACAAACACAGCTAGGCATACACAGAGCCAGAGGGCTTTTGCATTTGAATTTCCTCTCAAAAATGAAATGGAAAGAAAACTGCTCTCAGAATTCAGACAGGAAGAGAACGTCAGAGGAGAATTTAGGTGTAAAAAAAAAAAAAAGAGCATCAACTAAACAAGAAATAGAGCATATTTATATAGAAATGCATATTTCAAACTTACCCTGTAAAAGCGGTTTCTGTGCTACACCACCTTCTGTGTCCCTGCGTGCTGGATTCCTCAGCTCCTTAGTTGCTATAATCACATGGTTGTGTTCTTGCCCGGGTGTAAATAGGTGCATACGTGTGTGTACTAAAGTATACACAAACGTGTACTATAGATATGCACACATGCAAGCAATCTTATCTCTGTATTCTGAAATGTAAACGAAGGCGGGAGGCTGCAGCTGGGATTCCTTCTTTTCCCTGGAACTCTTTCTCTCAGTCGGCAGGCTGAAGCCCTCAATCCAGTGAAGAGAGACCCTGGGAGCTGGCTTTATTTCTCCTCGTTTCCATGGTGGTTAGTGGTGCATCGTTCGCCCGATCGGTTGTCACACTGACATGGTGCTGCTGCCTGCTCAGCGGTCATTAATAACTGAACACCTTCCACTCCCCAGAGAGGAGCCAATCGCTTCGGACTGCCAAGATGTAGCGCTCGCAGCTGCTCCCGTCTGGTTGGCTGAAACAACCTGTCTGTTCTGTGACACTGCTACTTAGGATACAAATAAGTGAAACAGCCTTGCTTATTTTCCTAGGTATCATTCCCTTCCTTCTCTCCTTCTTTCCTCCCTTTTTTCCTCCCTTCCTTCCCTCCCTCCTTCCCTCCCTCCCCCCCCCCCCCGCGCTTCTTCTTTCCGTTTTTTGCTTCCTTCCTTCCTTTTTTTTGAGGGGGAGGAATTTTTGACAAGTTTTCCCATTTTTGGATTCTCAGTCATTCAGAGAAACTGTGTTTTCTCTCTGGAAATAGCAGGACACATTACTAATAAGGATTTCCCAAATATTAAAAGCACCTGAGAGGGATGCAGAGCTTCTGACTCCTTCTCTGTGAAGTTCACCAAGGGCTGTATTATTTAAGAAGAGCGGCTTAAAACTGTTTGAGTGGCATTTGGTTTTCTGTAGGTCCTACTTAATTTAGCATATGTGCTTGTTGTTCAATAACACTTTTTTTGTTTGTTTTTAAAGCAATGGCATTTCTGACCTGGACTGACCAGTTTTTAAAAATTAAGCATATATTTGCTTCTCTATAATTCACAACATTGGCATATTAAGAGGGTATTTTAAAAAATATATTTTTCTGGTTAACAGTCACTCACTTCTCCTTATGTGATGAAATTAATTTGCCAGCCACATATGAATGGGTACGTGTGTCAGGGTGTTAGTAGGTATCTGTGTGTGTGTGTTAGGGTGCATGCTTTACTAACTCTGGGGAAGAACTTCACCTGCAATAAAATTAAACCCTCAAGAAAATGATTTCTCTTTGTTCTTAAGACCTATTAACTCAGAATTTATATTTACCAGGAAAATATACTATATACACCACATGTAAAACACCCACTGAATTATCAGAGATTTGAAAAGAAACACAGAAAAGCATAGTGATGTATGTTTCTGCAAGGACACCTGTGAGTAAATAGGCAGCAATTTAAAAAAATGCATGTTTTACAACCTTAGTTAGCATCCTAGAGAAACATCTTGTTGAAAAGGACGCAACATGAGGATTAATTTATCAACAGGTCAAAAACAGGTTGGATTCATGACTCCAGCCCTGGTTTTGAGAGACTACCCTCTAGTGGAGTAAAAAGAAATGGCGTTTTCATGTTACTGGATTTACTTGGGGAGGGGAAAAAAACATTCACATCTAATTACTCCTTAAGTATTTATTGAAATGATATAGACCAAGAGTTTACATTTATTATAATCATAATACCAGTTTTGTTTCTAACTACTAAATGTTTTCTCTCTGTGGTTTTCTTTAAAATGTTCCCAAATGCTTTATTTTTTTCTTTTATAAAACCTTATTCAAATGGTTCTTAACCTTTTGAATAAAAAGAAGTTCAAGGCATAAGTAGTTTCTTGTTTAACCTAGTAACACTTGTTTCAGAATGCTACCGTAAGAGTTTCTTCTTTACTAGACACTCTAGCGCTCACGCCGTAAATGTTAGGCACCTACGGTCCAGTGTCGGGGACATTGTGATGCACTGTGTCGACATTTACTTTAATGTACTTGTGATAATAGTAACTCCCCCAATCTTACTCTCTCCAGCGCCAATTTCTTGCCTATTCCAAATAATTTCACCACTGGCAGATTTTTATCTCCACATATGGACGAATTATATTAAAATTGTGATAACTACGTGAAAAAGGAATTTTAGTTTTATACCATTGGTTCCTTAAGCATTTCATTGTGGTTGATTGGTGTGGACTGTATAATTGACAAATCCAGTTATCAAACCAATTATAATGGACTCCCATAATGAAAGGAAGTGGTGATAATCAAACAGATGTTTAAACTACTTTCTTGGTTTATAAATGAAACCAACAGTCATAACTAATATTATAAATTTCAGTCTCTTTCAGAAATCAAATAAAAATCTAAGTTTTAATTCAGTGAGAGTGGAATATTTGAAATGCTACCTTATGCTCTATCATAGGAAGTTGTTTTAACTTCCTGTGATTACCTTTTTCTGGCATATGGGAGATGAGATAGCTTTTCTTGCAATTGTCCTTTTGGTGTAGGCACATGATAAATTCAAAAGATTTCATACTCATTTTTATAAATTTAATATCATGGAACATTAGAAATGAGATTTCAGTGTGAGAGAGAAAATAACTCTGGCTTTGGATAAAAAGAGTGAGGGTTTTGTTCTTTGGCTGTAGTTTCCTTTTGATACAAGAGCACCAGCAGCTGAGTAGAAGCAGTATATGTTTCAGGTGATTTTTTACTTTTGCATCAGGTCAACCATTTGTTAGTAATGAAAGGTAGCCCTCCAAAAAGATATGTTAAAAACTTATTATCATATCTATAAAGTACCATGTGAAGACATTAAATTGTGACAGGGTGAGGATTTTGGGGCTTTTGAATTAGTACAATTGTGAATGGTCATCAAATGAGAAACAAAGTCATAAAACTCTAATGCCCTGAGTCCTAAAATCTCAAGAAACGTGATATGTGCACACAGCTGGTCAGAGAGAGCAAGACTAGAACCCCACAGGTCTTCCAAGATTTTTCCGCTATATCACCCTCTTATGATTGATAGGTCTCTGCTTTTTCTTCTTTTCCTCCTTCCCAAGTTTTTTTTTTTTTTCTTTAGAATCCATTGCAAATACAGTATATTACATGGATGTGCATGTCAGCTGCCTCGTAATAAATATCTGCAGGGTTTCCTGAATGAGTACTCAGTTCTAATGAAAATGTATTGAAATGATTTTTAAACATAAATGAGTAATTACAGCCCTTAAATTATGTTGAAAGAGTTCTGCCTGGATCATCAAATAAGAAAATATAGGGATGCAATAAATACATATTTGTTGATTTAATGGTTGAAGTTAAGCTACTCATTTGTGAAGGTTTATTGCTGTTTCGTGGAATCCTAGGCAGTGTTTGCCTGTGTGCTTTTGTTAGAGAAGTAGTCTGGGTAGTGGGTCAGAGTGCAGGTTCTGGGGACAGACAACCTGGGTTTGAACGCTTACCTTGCCGTTTTCTACCTTTGTGACCCTCAGCAAGAACTTAACATCTCTGCATCTCAGTTTCCTCCTAGGATTGTTTTGAGGATTAAAGTAGTTAATATATTTAAAAGCTTAGAAAAGTACCTGGAACATAGTAAGCTTGAATGAATGTTTGACATCACCATTATTTTCATTATTATCATTGTCATTGTCATCATATCATCATTTGTTCCAACTATCCCCTTTGTTTGGGGTGCCTTTTCTACCTTCCATTCTAAGTCCCTGCCTCTCACTTTGTCTACCTACTCTGAAATAAGTTAGTTCAGTTCACATGCTGCTTCCCCTGTGGAATCTTCTCTGATCCTCTAACAAGATATGAGCTCTCATCTGACCCACGCTAGCATTCTTTATCCCTGCTATCACTTATCACTTTTTTTAATATATTACAACTGTTTCTGTAGTTTGACCCTTTTTAATCTCTAAGATTCTCCTGGATGGGGGAGGGGGGCGTCTGTATCTTAATCATCTTTAACATCTGTAGCATGTAAAAACATGGAGAAAAAAACATTTGTTGCATACTGTTTGTTTTAAAAATTATTTGATCTTCACAGCATCTTAATAAGATAGATATTTTTATCCCCATTTGACAATGTAGAAACATTGGCTCAGAGAAGTTAAGTTACTTGCCCAGTGTCCCAAAACTATTAAATAATGGAGCTAAAAATTGAACTCGGTTTGGTCTGCCTACAGAGCCAAGGCTCTTTTTACTGCACAGGGCACTCAGTATTCATTTGGAAAATAAGCGAATGCTTGATTGATGACTGAGTCAACCAATTAAATGTAGTCAGCACCAAGGGATGCTAAAAATAAAAATACTATTTTAAAAAAGGAATAAATTTTATGCACTCGACAGTGGATCTTTTTATATAGTTACTGTTGGTTCAGTGTTAATGACAGAATTTTTATTGCTGGCACCATTTGGGAAATAGAGCTCTGAAGAGATGCAGTGCCTGGTTGGAAAGATGAACTGACATGTTAAATACATGTGAATGGCCACTGATGAAGAGGGGCTGACACTGAGCTGAGAAGGTCTTCAGTGGCACTGTCCTTCCTCGTCTGATTCTGATAGCAGATTTGCTCTTAAGTTAGAAACAGGATGTAAAGTGAGGAACCTTGGCTGTTTGTTAGAATGTTGAACTAAAGCAAGTTGGAGTAGAGTTCTCATTTTCTTTTTCAAGGGAGTTTTGAAAAGTAGAATTGGAAAAAAAAATGAGATCCTTATTTAACCGTAGGTCTTGTTTTTTAATACAGGATACGACTCCAGTTGAAGGACAAAAGTAATTTCACCCCTTGAGGAAATTCACAACCAAAAATGAGAAAGATGTCAGAAGTCAAGGAGATAAATCTCTGTCTTTCTGTCTCTTCCTCAGATTCCTCTCTTCTTCCCTCTCGTCCTCCTTGTCTTTCTCTAAGTCTAAAACTGTCTCTCATCTTGGCTTCTCTCTGCTCATCCCTTTTGTCTTCCCTTTCAGAGGATTGACTTTAACTTCTTCTCTAGCCATGTAAAAAATAGTGAAATAGTAAAGTACATTTTTAGAAAATATATACAGGTAAATAGATAGGTAAGTAGCCAGATAGGTAGTTCATAGGTTGCACAGAAATAACTGGAAAGAAATCTATCAAAAAAGAAAATATTCTAAACTATTGGTAGTAGTTATCTTTGATGGGACAATGGTTGTTTTTCGTTTTTGGTTTTGTTTTTGATAAAGTGCTGACCTGTATATGACATCATTTTTTAAAATTGAAGCATAGTTGAAATGCTGTGTTAGTTTCAAGTGTACAGCAAAGTGAAGTGATTCAGTTATGTATGTGTGTATTCTTTTTCAGATTATTTTCTGTTATAGATTATTACAAGATATTGACTGTAGTTCCCTGTGCTATACAGTAGGACCTTGTAGTTTATTTTATATATAGTAGTGTATATTTGTTCATCCCAAATTCCTAATTTATCCCTCCTCAACCCTTTTCCCTTCGGTAGCCATAAGTTTGTTTTCTATGTCTGTGAGTCTATTTCTGTTTTGTAAATAAATTCATTTATATCATTCTTTTAGATTCCACATTTAAGTGATATCATATGATATTTGTCTTTCTCTGCTTCACTAAGTATGATGATCTCTTGGTCCATCCATGTTGCTGCAAATGGCATTATTTCATTCTTTTACGGCTGAGTAATATTCCATTGTGTATATATATATATACATATATATATATATACACCACATCTTTATCCATTCATCTGTTGATGGACATTTAGTTTGCTTCCATGTCTTGGCTATTGTAAACAGTACTTCTATGAACATTGGGTGCATGTATCTTTTCATATTAGAGTTTTCATCTTTTCTGGCTATATGCCCAGGAGTGGGCTTGCTGGGTCACATGGTAGTTCTATTTTTAGTTTTTTAAGGAACCTCCATATTGTTCTCGATAGCGGCTGCACCAATTTACATTCCCACCAATAGTGTAGGAGGGTTCCCTTTTCTCCACATGATAAAGGGTAGTTTTTAATTTTCTTTTTATGCTTCTCAGACTTTCTGCAGTCAATATGTATTATTTTTATAATCAGAAATAATAGCTATTTTTTTAAACATCTTTATTGAAGTATAATTGCCTTACAATGGTGTGTTATCTTCTGCTTTATAACAGAGTGAATCAGTTATACATATACAGTATGTTCCCATATCTCTTCCCTCTTGCATCTCCCTCCCTCCCACCCTCCCCAACCCACCCCTCTAGGTGGTCACAAAGCACCGAGCTGATCTCCCTGTGCTATGCGGCTGCTTCCCACTAGCTATCTATTTTACATTTGGTAGTGTATATATGTCCATGACACTCTCTCACCCTGTCACATCTCACCCCACCCCCTCCCCATATCCTCAAGTCCATTCTCTAGTAGGTCTGTGTCTTTATTCCCGTCTTGCCACTAGGTTCTTCATGGCCTTTTTTTTTTTTTTTCCTTAGATTCCGTATATATGTGTTAGCATACTGTATTTGTTTTTCTCTTTCTGACTTACTTCACTCTGTATGACAGACTCTAACTCCATCCACCTCATTACAAATACCTCCATTTCATTTCTTTTTATGGCTGAGTAATATTCCAGCCACATCTATATGTATATGTATGTATATATATGTATATATGTGCCACATATACATCTATATGTATATATATGTATATATGTGCCACATCTTCTTTATCCATTCATCTGTCGATGGACATTTAGGTTGCTTCCGTGTCCTGGCTATTGTAAATAGAGCTGCAATGAACATTTTGGTACATGACTCTTTTTGAACTATGGTTTTCTCAGGGTATATGCCCAGTAGTGGGATTGCTGGGTTGTATGGTAGTTCTATTTGTAGTTTTTTAAGGAACCTCCATACTGTTTTCCATAGTGGCTGTATCAATTTACATTCCCACCAACAGTGCAAGAGTGTTCCCTTTCCTCCACACCCTCTCCAGCATTTATTGTTTCTAGATTTTTTGATGATGGCCATTCTGACCAGTGTGAGATGATATCTCATGGTAGTTTTGATTTGCATTTCTCTAATGATTAATGATGTTGAGCATTCTTTCATGTGTCTGTTGGCAATCTGTATATCTTCTTTGGAGAAATGTCTATTTAGGTCTTCTGCCCATTTTTGGATTGGGTTGTTCGTTTTTTTGTAATTGAGCTGCATGAGCTGCTTGTAAATCTTGGAGATTAATCCTTTGTCAGTTGCTTCATTTGCAAATATTTTCTCCCATTCTGAGGGTTGTCTTTTGGTCTTGTTTATGGTTTCCTTTGCTGTGCAAAAGCTTTTAAGTTTCATTAGGTCCCATTTGTTTATTTGTGTTCTTATTTCCATTTCTCTGGGAGCTGGGTCAAAAAGAATCTTGAATAATAGCTATTTTTGAAAAAAAGGTATGAATTTCTTTTGGGGTAAAATTTTACTTCTATACTTGGAGCTGTTTTCTTTAGTAAAACATCTAACTTTCTTAACTTAGTATTCAATTCTATGATATAATAATTTAAATCGCAACACAACAGTAATAATAGTAGACACCATTTATTGAGTTCTTGTCTTGTGCGAAGTAGTCTGTTAAGAGTTTTTCATGAACTGAATCATTCAGTCCTCCCTATTAGAATACCAGGTAACCATTAGTCTCATTTTACAGATCAGAAAACTGAGGGCCGAGTGTGCAAAAACTCACTTAGTTGCTTATTAGCGGAGTCAACAATCAAACCAAAGTCTAAGGCTACCACTTGTAACCACTGTGCTACACTGACTCTGATTTGTTTCCCATATCTCTGTCCAGTCATTCTCCCTATTCCTATTTCACATCCCATCCCTCAGCTACATCAAATGCCTTATCATTTCCTGAACAAATCTTGTCTGTTGGATTCTTCACAGTTTATTTCTTCTTAAGTGTATCAGGTCTATGAGGCTTCTGCTCAAAAATCCCATCTTTTAAGAAGCCCCCCTCCATCTCAATGAGATAAGTATTTCCTTATTTTATCATAATTTAAATTTACCTTTTATTATTGTATTTCTCTCACTCCAATGCATATTATCTTTTATGGTTTATTTGTGCCTAAATAGTAAGCAACTTGAAGGCAGAAAATATGTCGTATTTGCTTTGTATATTCAGTAGTGCATTTTACATATTAAAAGGTCAATGTTTGATTAATTAAACCCCATCATGTGACTGAAGGAATAATTTACTACTCTCACGTGTGTGCTGGTTTTCTTCCAAGCTTTTGAGTAAAATCGGAGAATTGCTTAGTTAATAAAAAACCTGCCTCTCAAGGTGATAGATTTTGTCAGATCAGTTACACATGAGGCTATTCATAAGAGAGCTGTTATTTATGGGAGAATAGAGTGTCTCTTGACTTGGCTTCTTCCTCTTTTGCTATTCTTTGATTAGTACATGTTAAATGCAGTTGTGTTCATATAACTACTAAGATTAATGTAAGTTCTAGGCAAAAATTAAACTCCAAGAACCAAATGGCAGGTAGGTTCATAAGAATTCTAGGCAAATTTAAGAACCAGCATAGCATGAGATAACACTTTGTGCAATATTCTTAGGCAAAGTCTGCTGGTATTTTCTTGCTTTTACATGAGTTATTTTGTAAGGTGGGCTAATGAAAGTTACCAGTTTTTTATGTCTAAGCAAGAGATCAAGGCAGTGATTTCTGAGCCAGAGAAAACAAGCTTTTTTTGTCAGTAAAATATTTAGGCATCTTGTTATATTGCACCATAGAGGTTAAAGAGTTGTTTGAATTTTCATGAATATTTTATATCACTTTTGCTTGACTTCTACTAAATGGGAGAACAAAGGTGACTGTTATCATTCTCATCGGGTTCTCTTCCTTCATTGATGGAGCATACAGGAGGCCCAGAGCCAAAGTTCTCTCTCTGATCTTTTAGTGATTGTTCGCAGAGTTATTCCTTTTAGGGTAGGGAAGGTGTTTTCAGTAATGAAAGCCATTTACTACAACTAGCAACGATGGCAGAAGAGATGGGAGATTCTTGTAGTTACTACCTATACTGATGCCACTGCTGAATTTTCATCTTTAAATCTTAAATTTTTCTTCAACTCTATCTTATAATCCTACTCTATTCTACTAGGACTATTTGGAGCAGCGGATTCTACTCCAACCTTTGGTCTTTAGAATATTTTCAGAAATGAGTTGATAAGATGAGCAGGTAAAGGTAGTTCTGAGCAGATACTGGACACTCCATACTTATTTATTTTTGACAGTTACTGCTTCATTTATTATCACTGTCTATATTTAAGTCAGGCCTGGTTCTCTTTGGATTTGGCCTGTTCATCAGCTGGTTTCTGATTCAGGAGCTGGGGAGGGCAAAAGAAGTTCTGAGTAGTATAAGAAGTAGTGAAATCTAGTCAAATGCAGGTGGATAAATGTGCAGACTTTGCCTGACAGAATTCGAGTTTTGTCTGTCAGTGGCATTTGTTGACCTCTGAGTGTGTATAGAGAATTCTTCAAGGAATTACGAGACCGTCCCTGCCAGTGTCTTCTATTTTAAAACTGTTAGTAGCTGTTCATACTAAGTGTGTGTGTTAATCAGGATACTTTTGCCTGCCAGGGAAACAAATGCTATTTTAACTAGCTTAGGTTAAAGTTAACTTAGGTTTAAACCAGCTCAAGTTACAAGGTGGGGTTATGGGCAGGGTAGTGTAGTCTTATATGCAACAATAATATGGGCGGGAGAGAAACTGGACCTCAGAGACAAATTGGCCTTGAACTCACATGATGCCAGGAGATTCTTTTTCTGTTCTCCTGTGTCTGCTTTTCTTGGAATATTGGGTTTATTCTCTTCTACTGCTGGTCAGCTTTCTTTACATATCTGACAGCATGGCCACCAACAGCTCTCATGTTCTTCATCTCACAATTTTACCACCAGGGAGACTATCCCTTTCTCTTAGTTCCAATGTGAAAAATTTGGAGGGAATTCCTACTTGGGCCACATGCTTATTCCTGGATAAAGCACTATTCTGTCCTCCCTGCCCAAATTAAAGGGTAGGGGACAAGGAGAAGTTCCCCAGGAAAAGGAAGGTGTCCACTAGGTAAGCAGTAAGGACTTAGTAATATTAGATACTATTTATGGAGTGCTGTCTACCAGATGCTGAGCTAAATAAGCGCTTTGCTTACAGCATCTCTTTAATGTCTTAGAGTTAGTTTGTAAGCAGATACTGTTTCCTCCTTTTACAGATAAAGAGGAAGCAGGTTTCTTCACTCCCTACGATAACATGTCTTGTGAATGGCTCAGCCAGGGTTGGAATCCACATCAATCTGACTCCCAAGCTTGAGTTTGGAACCACTCACTGTGCTAAGTGTCACATGGTTATCAAATGAAACTTAGAGCAGTGTCCATGGAGCACACACTTAATGCTTTTCCTCAGCACAGCAGCGTTGGACAGCCAGTCAGGCTATGCTTCCTGCCATCAGAAGCCACAGTGCCCGTGGTTGAGGACCTGCTGACCACCTTGTGTCCTCCCTGGAAGTGTTAAGAGTCAGACAGGGTGGGCACTGGGGCCCCTGCCTGGCCTGAACCGTGTCCTCCCTCCTGTCCTCTGAACTGTGAATA
The DNA here is from genome assembly GCF_009873245.2 of Balaenoptera musculus. NCBI lineage: Eukaryota > Metazoa > Chordata > Mammalia > Artiodactyla > Balaenopteridae > Balaenoptera > Balaenoptera musculus. The sequence continues at coordinate 39,114,537 of NC_045793.1, forward strand.
GCCTTTAACGGAGATCAAAGTTTTTTAACCTTCGCCATCTGTTGCATTCTCAGCAAGTCACTCTCTGAGACTCACCCTTATATGAGGTAGGCCCCCCCAACCCTGCCTCTCATTCCACATGCTTTTCTTGTCACAGATAACACGGCTCCAGCACCCTCTCCCATACCATCATCCAGCTGCTGTATGCTTCATTCTACACAAATCCTCCCAATTCTTTCCACTTTTTCTATTTTTCTTTTGTAAGCGGATTTCCCATCCTTTCAATGATATCCCAGACCTCTTCTTCTATTTCCTCCTTCAGCTGAAATCTAATCTCCTTTCAGGACTTGATTATTTTTATGGCCCTTTCTGCTTGGAGGCCACTCATTTTCCCACTCCTTAGGGCTGTGTGTGTGTATGTATGTGTGCATATGCGTGTGTGTGCATATTGATGGGGGATCATGTTTCTGCACCTCCTCTGGCTTCCCAGTACCAATTTCAAGCCACTAATTATTAACTCTTCTGTAAGGCACATACCATTCCTTACCTGCCCAGTTGGCTATCACTTACCTACTTCTCAGTAGAGGCCTGTCTTTTTTTTTTTAAATAAATTTATTTATTTATTTTTGGCTGCGTTGTGTCTTCATTGCTGCGTGTGGCCTTTCTCTAGTTGCAGCAAGTGGGGGCTACTCTTCATTGTGGTGCATGGGCTTCTTATTGCAGTGGCTTCTCTTGTTGCAGAGCACGGGCTCTAGGCATGCGGGCTTCAGTAGTTGCGGTACGCAGGCTCAGTAGCTGTGGCTCACGGGCTTAGTTGCTCCACGGCATGTGGGATCTACCCGGACCAGGGCTCGAACCCGTGTCCCCTGCATTTGCAGGCGGATTCTTAGCCACTGCACCACCAGTGAAGCCCTAGAGTCCTGTCTTGATATCTGGAAAATGATATGCTTTTCCACCCAGCCTGCTGCTAAAATACTGGGAGATTTCAACTTTTAAGCATAAAACCAACACAAAATTATTAAGTCTCCTTAAATGAAAATAACTTTCACTTTCACTGCATTTCAAAAGCCCACTCCCAGGTATGCTACATTGATGATGTTGGTAACTGGAATTATTCTACCTCGGAAATCTTGAACTTGAGTGTCCTGCTTTCTACCATTAACGTTCTACCTATCTGGCTCTTTTAGAACTGTGCTCCTCCTATGTCCGCTTTTTGACACCATAGAGACCTCAGATCTTCTGAGGCCATTTCTCCCCTAGTCATTCTTATCTCTCTTCCTTTCCTACCCACCAAGGTTGATCATCTAAACTACTCACCATTCAGTCACCTTGGGTCTCTTGCTCTGGTCTCCCACCATACCTGCCCAGTCAGAACCTCTGAACAACACCATGATCGTTCTCTGCTCTTGTCTCCAAGAGGTAAATTGGTCGTGGAGGAAATCATAGTAAGTGCAGAGTGTCCTGTTTCAGCTGGGTCTTCAGCAGTGGCCTCCCATTCTTGTATTTGTCCTAAGTCAGCTCTTTATCCAGTTACCTTCAGAGAGGACTCAAATTTTGCAGTCTCTTCAGCATCCATTGTCACTCTCTGAATATTCTTAGGAACATGCCACTGGCTTTAGTTTCATTGAACTCAGGCCTGGAGGAGTGAACTCCCTTTATTTCACAACCTTGCAACATACTGATGACTCTTTATCCACACTCATCATTAACTTTCTTTCGTAGTCTTAAAGGATGAGACTTTTTCTCTCTACAGCCCTCCCTTTTTTCCTTCAAATTCATCTACTTCTGTGTTCGCAGGAATTCGTTTCTAGAAGCCTTTATCCCCATTCCACCCTGTAATTGACAAATTGCCATGAAGTTCATAGACATGCTTAATTCTTACGCATACTAAAATAACAACAACCTTCTCTTGACCTTTAATCCTACTGTGTCATTCTATATCTGTCCTCCTCATAGAAATTTCTCAAGAGAGCTATCAGCATTTGATATTACTTCATCATCACTTTCTACTTACTTTTCCAGCTCATGTTACTCTGGCTTCTGCTCTAGCCATGCTACCAGAATTTCCCTTTGGAATCTCATCAGTGCCCTCCCGACTTGGTTCTTGTACATCACAGCCTCCCAGGCATGCTCATGCTTGCCTACACGTTCGTTCTGCTGTCACTGTGGGCTCATCTACCTTTTAAATATTTATCCTAGCTTTCGTCTTTTGCCTCTGCTCTTCATATTCTCTCAGATAATATAATCTCTTCTACTTACATATTCATTACTCTCCAATGTATATCACTGCTCTTGCAAATAAAATTCTTCCTCCATATCCATTTAGATATGCTCCTCAGACTGTCTGATAAATATCTCTACTTGCATGAGCACGGGCACTTCATACTCTCCATGTCTACAACTGACGTCTTAAGCTTGTCTCTAAAGTGGTTTTTCTTCCTTTTTTTTTTTTTAACAACTTTCCTTGCTTACTTACTTACTTACTTACTTACTTAATTTATTTATGGCTGCATTGGGTCTTCGTTGCTGCGCGCGGGCTTTCTCTAGTTGCGGCGAGTGGGGGCTACTCTTCGTTGCAGTGCGCCGGCATCTCATCACGGTGGCTTCTCTTGTTGTGGAGCATGGGCTCTAGGCGCGCAGGCTTCAGTAGTTGTGGCACACGGGCTCAGTAGTTGTGGCTCACAGGCTCTAGAGTGCAGGCTCAGTAGTTGTGGCGCACGGGCTTAGTTGCTCCGTGGCATGTGGGATCTTCCCGGACCAGGGCTCGAACCCACGTCCCCTGCATTGGCAGGTGGATTCCTAACCACTGCGCCACCAGGGAAGTCCCCCCCTTTTTTTTAAAATTTATTTTAGTGGTAGTAGCAGTACCCAGTTACCTGGAGGAGTCCAGCATCTTTGAGCCTCCTTCTGTCTTATACCCTTCATTCAACCGTTTGCTAAATTCTGCTGATCTTCCTCCCAAATTTTCTTAAATCACGTTCTCTATCAGCTAGGCCTTCCGTCCTCTCTCGCCCTGGTCGCTGCGGTCATTCCAAACTTGCCTGCTTCCAGTCTCATTCCCTCTAGTCCATCCTGCAAAAAAACTCCAATTTGTTTCTCATCACAAACAGAATATTATTCCAAGCTCCTTAGCGTTGAGGTCCTTCTATAACCTGCCTCTTGGATCCAGATACCCCTTACTGGTCACATTGTACTCCAGTCATGTACAACATTTGTTGTTCTTCAAGCACCGTGCTGGCTTTTCTCTCCTCTGTGTCTTTGCTGATTCCATCCAGGACACTTGGAGCGCTTGCCACCTGTAACACACAGTCAGGCACACAACTTCCTTTAGCAAGACTGCCTCCCACTGTTCACCTTTAACGCTCACTTTAAATATTCCTTCTTGTGACAGATCTGTCCCCTGCCAAAAGAGGCTGGGTTTAGTGCTCTGCCGCTGGGCCCATAGTACAAAATAATTGATCAGAATGTATTATTGAATAAATGGATGAGTGAAATTTGAGTAGAGGTTAAATGGATAAGAAAGTAAAATTGCAAAGTGTTTAAGCACAGCAGCGTTAAGTCTTTAAATCTATAATTGTGGATGTGTAGCCATGTATAAATGAGAGCAGAGTTATTCTTTGGTTCTTGTGTGAGACAGTTAAGCCATAATCCACTGCTAATGGGTCAGAGTTATCTACTCTTGATTACATAGAGAACCGATGTGCGAATATGAACCAAGAGGAGGAATCCATCACAATTTCTTGGGGGGGAGAAAAAGAAGAGCTCACACTTATCAGTGATAGGGATGCAATATTCTCTTTGATAGCAAATTTAATATTGTTGTTATGTTTGTTGTTATATCTATTATTATTTAATTTATTTATTTTTGGCTGCATTGGGTCTTTGTTGCTGTGTGCACAGGCTTTCTCTAGTTGCAGTGAGCGGGGGCTACTCTTCGTTGAGGTGCATGGGCTTCTCATTGCGGTGGCTTCTCTTGTTGCAGAGCACAGGCTCTAGGCGCATGGGCTTCAGTAGTTGTGACACGCGGGTTCAGTAGTTGTGGCATGCAGGCTCTAGAGCACAGGCTCAGTAGTTGTGGCACACGGGCTTAGTTGCTCTGTGGCATGTGGGATCTTCCCGGACCAAGGCTCGAACCCGTGTCCCCTGCATTGGCAGACAGATTCTCTACCACTGCACCACCAGGGAAGCCTGTTGTTATATCTATTATTGTTGTTGGTTAAGTAAATACAAATGATTTTCCTTTAGCTGTCCACAAAACACAAGGGAATAGATCAGAATTTGAAATACTTCACTGTACACATGTGGAAATTATGTATGCTGAGATAATAAAAGTACCTAGAATAATAATAAATAATATTCATTGAGAGTTAACTATGTGCGAGACACTGAACTGTGGTTAACTCTGCATATGTTCAGTTTTACTCTTACAGTGCTGTGAGACATTCAGGCACCTGCCCCTTTTCACAGAAGACGAAACTGAGGTTCAGAGAGGTTGGTAAACTTTTGCAGTCATAGAGGCAGTGAGGAACTAGGGCTGGAATACAGGTCGAACTCCGAAGCCAACGCTCTTAAAACTATTTTCTTGCCTCTAGGTATCTTCTGAGGCTCTCATTCTCTTCTTCTTTGCATGCTCTACAGAACAGCTTTTGCTTCTTGCATTGGCTTATTTGTAACCAGATTGACACAGCACATTCATAGCAGAATGCTAACAGTAATTTAGCTGTATCTCACTTTTCTCACTTCAGAATCTTTGACTGCATTCCTATCTTCCTAACTGGATTATTTCATCATATTGTGGCTATACCTATAAACAAGTATCCTCAAAGGCAAGCATTATATCAACTCATAATTTTTTTAAAGTTTTCATGTTGGCTTTTATTACTCTAGGATAGTATCTGTATTTGGCTGCCTTTTAGAGTCAATATTTAAGATTAATGACAGTTGTATTAGAGAATCCAGCTCTTTTTCTAATTGTTGTGTTGGCCTGAAAATAGATAAGTAAATGGATAAATAGAAACACCTCCATAAAACTTCAACATTGCTATACATAAAACTAATTTACTATTTTATTTTTAAAAATATATTTGAGACTATCAAAAGGCAAAATTTACACCTTTTCCTAACAACTGAATTTCAAATCTTTATCAAAGATGACTGCTATGCAGAAAACTGGAAAATCAGAAGCAGCAGACTTTAGGCATAGACAGAAAATGAATAAGGCAAGCTTAGGCTTTAAGGTAAGAAAATGTTTTAAAATACATTCAAATGAAAGAACAAAATGTATCTCTTTTGTGAAATCCCTTATCTTTCTTTCCATTCCGTAGACATGATGCAAAAAATGAGTAAATTAACCCACAATAGTAAGAGTACTTCTTACATCCTTAACCTTCTATAAAGGGTATGTTTTATTAGAAATGCAATGAATAGTCAGTGTTTTAGCCATTTTAGACTTTGGGGGTGCTCCCCAGCTGTATAATGCTCACTGAGAGCCTATGTGTGGACTGCAGGGCTGGGAGAAGGCTGGACGGAGGGGCTGTGCTGAGCGCTTTCACATAGTTCCCATTACTAAGGAAACCACTCGTTTTGTCTGAACATGCTCTGAATAGATGTCTCATTTGAAGTCTAGTGCTCAAACCATGAGGATTGCATTATGGAGCTGAGAAAGAAATGAGGGGAACAAAAACTGTTTGAAAATGCCACCAAGCATTCACAAAGCGTCGTACTGTAATAACATTCCACGAGACAGAAGGTGCATTTATTTTTGCCGCATTCCAAGTTATTTTGGTGTTATAAAAGCAAATTCCTTTGCCTGCCCACGTAATCAAAATAAGCGAAGCAGATGTTCTTCTGACCTATTCTTAATTCTTGTTCTTGTTAGGGTCTCACTCAGACGTGTGACATACAGCATAGGAAGGACAAAATATGGATTCTTATATTAATCTAGATTTGCTCCATTGTGCTTTGTAACTAAATGTATAGTGCTATCTCTGTGCCAGTAAACAAACGCATGTTCAAAGTCAGACCTCAGAATTTGCAGCCTCCAAATTGTCACTGTTAAATTCAGAATGGCTACTGCAAACTGGCGTTTGGTGTTCTTTAATGAGCCTCCAGTTCAGATCCCGAGTGACAAAACACTGCTTCTAGAAGGCTCCTGCTCCCTTCTCTAGCTTCTGGCAACCCATAGCAAAGAAAGTAGCTCCTGCTGAACAATCAAATGATCTTTCTTTCTTCCTCACCCTGGAAAGTAGGGTTTATGGGACTTCGATTACAATATAATCTTTCTCATCCCATTCCCCATTCTTTGATAAGGGCTATTGACGTTCTCTTAAATGTATGTGAAGCGCTGTACAGACACCCTAAGCAGAGGTTGCCACCTCTGAACCCATAAAGAAAGTCAGGAGCCACCACTGCAAGGAAGGAAGGCATTGTTATCTTCATTTTGAGCTACTTTAATCCTTTCAGCAAACAAGAAGTATATCAATACATCAACTAATCCACAAATGCAGAAATTAATACATATTTATAGATGCCTTGCCATTTTACTGTTTTGCTGATGCTCGTAGCAGTAAGATAACTTGTCTGAACAAGAGTCAGTGGCTGAATGAGGTATTGGACTTGTAGCCTCGCACTTTATTTCTGCATTGTGGACAGAGGATACGGAGGACTCTCCTTGGAATACCAGTGTTACAAAGAGGTGCTATCAAGTCTAAGACCTAGAAGCAAGCATAGAAAGCGAGTACAGGTTTATTTCCTTAGTAACCATGGGAAGCCAACAGCATTGTCAGGTCTTGTTTTTATAGAACTTTTCCTTTTTCACCAGTCATGCATGTTTAATAAACATGTATTTCAAGTAGATGTCTTTTACAGATTTCCTGCCTGACCAAGTTTAAGAAATACCAACAGAATTGTTTTCTAGAATTCAATTGCATACCAACACCACTTAAATGGCCCTAGATTTGAAAGAAAGCTTATTCTTATGAAAGTACGTAAGTACTTACCCTATCAGTAATCTCCTCACTAGTTCTGATTACGAGCCTTCAATTCATTTTGAAACGAGCAACCTGCAGCTGCCAGCAGTTTCTAGTCTGAGGTGCCTGTGCAGTATTTACTCAGTGTATGTTTAGCACTTTAGCTATTGTGGCTGCTGACAAGAGAATTCTAATACTCAGACTTATTATGAAGTTTGTTTTCAAAGTGAATATACATTCGGTTCCTTATAGTTTATCCCCTCAAGGTTTGGCAGAGATCAGGATGTATGCATCTTCCTGTTCTTAGTACTCAGCATGAGGCCTGGCATAAAGCAAGCGTTCAGCTGAACTGAATTATTTGATATGAGAAAAATACAGCAAACTCAGCGTTTATTAATGACTCTTAGCCTGGCCTAATTGAGTGTGAAATGATGGAAACATCAAATGTTTAACCTGATTTAACATGTAGCTAATAAAGTCTAATTTTTCCCTGGCCCTTCAATCACCTATAGCCCTTTTTGAAATATTTTTTGTGTGTATATAAAGGTGATAAAATTTCACTGAAAGTATTGCATCAGATCTGTCATACAGCCTTTGCTTTGTTTCAAGCCTACATGGTTATATTTGCATTTCATTCTCTTAATGGGAGAGTTCTCAAAATGTCTCCAGTTACCGCAAACCATCAGATATTCATTATAATTCTGTTTCTGCCTGCAGCCATATATTTGCAGTCTGTTGTAACAATCATACATTTCCATTAACACCAAGAATCAGTTTATTTGGAGAAGGAAATCCTGTTTAGAAGACTTAAATTTGTTAGTAGACCAAAGAGATTTTAATTTGAACAGGAATGGAGAATTTACAGTTATTATTAAAATTAATAGTACATATCTATGATTTGGTAAAGTTAGAAGCTCATTTAGTAATTTTTTAGAGAAGTTATAGTCTTTACTAGGCATCTTCAAACATGCATACATTTTGAATCATGAAGTATCTCATGTATGACTTACGACATTGTGTTAACACCCAAGTCAAAACTTAACTTCCCAGGACAGATAACATTGTGAGGGTGATTAAAATATAGTGAATTTAAATGTAAGTAAACACCCATCCATACAGTATTGTATTTAGAAAGAGTGAGTTTAGAAAAAATTAATGCCGTTTTTAACTCAATGAGACTTGTATTGGTTCTTTATTCCTTTTACATTGTTTAACTAAATATATGTCTGTTTAAGATTGTTTATTAACAAAATAGCTCAGGTGTATTTTAGAAAATTTGGAAAATTTAGAAAGGATCAAGAAGGGAGAAAAAACCTTTGCCATCAAAGGAGGTGTATACTTTGGTATGCTTTTTTGTTATTACATATCAGAAAATATTCCATTTAAAAAAGTTATATCATAAAAATAAGAGAATCTTTATTATTTCAAATGCATATATTAATACTATATAGATGACCCATTCCCCAAATAGTGGATATTTGTTAAATTTTTTTTCATCGTTCTATGTTGTAAATAATGCTATGGTAAACATCATAGGATAGGATTACCATAAGAGACTTTTTGACCGAAGGATTTGGGCATTTTAAGACTCCTGACACGTATTAGAGCTAACTTTCCTGAAACCACACACAGCAATATGTATATCTCCTTCCTACCATGCCCATGCCAGCATTCATTTATTCATTCATTCATTCATCCATTCATTCATTTATTTAAGAAATATATTTGAATACTAAGGTATTGTTCTAGGTGCTGGGAATATAAAGGTGAAAAACAAAGTCACTGATTTTAGAAATTTTACTTGTTGGGGAGATTTAGGAGATGGATTATAAATAGGCAGTGATAAACATGCAAGTATGTAATAAGTTGATTCCAGAGATTGGTATGAATTTTTTTTAAAGTTAAAACAATAATAGCATGGTGAATAACAAAGAGGGATGTCTAACATGCAATATTAAAGTGGTTCCTCCTGAGAAGGTGACATTTGAGTTCGGACATCAATGTTGAAAGGAGAGTCAGTTAGGCCGTGGTGTTCCAGGCAGAAGAACAGAGCATGCAAAGGTCCTAAGACAAGAATGAGGTTAACGTGTCCTAGGGATAGAAAAAGGCCAGTGCGCTTAAGTGTAATAAACAAAGAGGAAATGCTAGGACATGAGACCCAAATGGTGCCCTGAGCTGAGATCATCTATGATCTTACAAACCATGTGAAGGAGTTGGATTTTCATTGTAATGTGCGGCCATTAAATGGTTTTATTGAGGGAGAGATATTATTGGATATATCATTTTTATTCACAGTTTCAAAAATCACAAGGGTGCTGCATTCACAATTAGTGAGAGGAAGATAGGAGTTAAGGGGAGAAACAGAAGCTAATGGCTAGACTTCCATGGGAGCTGAATAGATGGTGATAGATGGTAGGATTCTAGAGATATTTTAAATTTAGACATAAAAGGACTGCTAACTGATTGTATGTAAAGGATATAGAAAAAGATGATTTAAGCATGACTCTTACATTGTGGTACAACTATCTTGGTGGATGGATGGTGATGATATTAAGGGAGATGTGGGATTCTGCAGGGAGAATGAGTTGCCCCACCCCCAGAGTTCTGTTTGTCCTATATAATGGAGGCATAATGTTGCAAAATGCTTAAAATGCTTTCATATTTTGCTCAACTGTATAAAGCAAAAACCAAAAAAATGTTACCCTCATCGGTTCTACTCATTCACTTCCCTGAAGGGAGATTAAATTTTTTCACAGAATGAATTCCAAGAAGTAGTCAGTACAATATTCAGCTCTGTTTAAAAAAAAAAAAAAAAAATATATATATATATATAATTATGCAATGATCAGAAGAAACAATTAGTACAAAGGCCCTAAGGTGTGGATTTCTAGACCAAATATGGCAAGCTAGGCTTCCATCTTGAGATAAGATTTCCCTGATTCCATCTGAGCTCAAGTGTCTCAGCTCACATAATTTTTCCCAAGTTGGGAAGAGACTATCTGCTGTTTGGTAAATCAGAAGGAAGAAAAATAAGATGTCATGGAAGGAAAAGAAAAACTTTTTATTTGGTCTAGTCTGAGGATTTATAAGAAGAAAAGAGGGGAGAGAGATGAGAATAAGGTGGTTGGAGAGGTGTCTTCCAAAGTGCCCTCTTGGAGATGGTGAATGAATTAAGCAAATAAAATCATTGCTTATGTCTCTGGTAACATATCACCTCTTTGCTCTCCCATCTCTCTTACACCATGCCACAACAATTTCACCACACCACACAGTCGGCCAAAAGAATTAGCTTTCCTGAGCCACAGGAGCTGGGTTGAGCGACAGTGGTCTAATGGCTAGAGTCCCTACAGCAGAGGCTGGGCTGGTGCCTGAGCTATGCACTGAATGAAGGACAAGTCAGTCATTCCAGAGTTTGCCACTAGTGGGAACTGGGGTGAGGATGATCGGGCTACTCAGAACCGCCAGGCTCTGAGCAAACAGACGGAAACAAACCAAAAAAAACAAACACAAAAATGCCAAACCAAACCAACCAACCAAAGTCCCACACAAATTGTAGCAATCATAGATTGCAGCTGAGAACATCAGCAGGGTAAGCGGCATCCAGGGGCATCCAGAGTGGATGCCAGCTCTGCTGTGCTTCTCAGACTTGTGAATCACTTAAGGATCTGGTTAAAATGCAGATCCTGATCCAGTAGGGCTGGAGTGTAGACTGGGGCTGTGCATCTCCAACATGCTCCCAGGTGATATCAATGCCGATGGTCACAGACCGCATTTTGAGTAGCAAGGAGCTAGTACATAAAAGGATCATCATGAAAGCCAGTGGACCCCTCCCACCAATGTCAAGAGGGCAGATATTTGAAGAACCAAGTGTTCTTTTTTCCCCCTTGAGAGAAATTAAATATTATCTGAAGGATCTCTCCAACTATCAGACTAGGCCAAGTTTAAACTAGGTAAGATGTTTTGTTCATGTGATTTTCTTATAGCTAGCAGGTAGAAGGCTGGGGAGAACAATTTCACTGGCTGTAAATAAAAGCAAAGCATTCATTTTTTTTTCTCTGTGCGTTCCAGAACAGTCAGTTAAGCTTGGGTTGCCTTTTAGCTAGATAATGGCCACATCACATTTTGGATGTATGAGCATAGCGCCCAGAGGAGAAGTCAGAGTTGAAGATACAAATTTGGAAGTCATCCACTTGTCCTTAGATGAAACTTCCTGGGGAAGGAGTGTACAGAGACAAAGAGGTTCGGAGATCTGACCTGAGGCCGTCTATCATTTAATGTGAACCTAAAGTGGAAAAGCTGCCAAGGGAGGAGGAGGAGGAGCAACCAGCAAGAAGGCAGCCAGAAGACCTCAGTGTTAGGGAAACCCAAAGAAGGATGGAGTGGCTAGCTGTTTTAATGATCATGCGATTTTGAGTATTAGGAAAACAAAATATTGACTATCAGATTTGGACACTACTAATAGAGATTTATGATGTATATCAAAAAAACTTTTAAGAGTTTGGAAGCAAGCTGTTTAAAAATATAACTGCTAGAATCTTCTGCTCCCATAAGAATCAAAATTCTTGAGAACATTGCCTTAGAGCCATTGTCTTTACTTCTTGACTTCTCCTGATCTTTCCATTCCACTCTAATTGGCCTTTGATTTTTGTCTTTCCATTGAATAGTTCTTATCAGTCACCTGTATGTTGCCCCAGAATTCCCCCAGATTTCTTTTTTCTTACGGATTCCATACAAATAGGTTTTCTTGAGATTTTCAGCATTTCTGTTTCTTGGTTGTAGCAAAAAGTACTACAAAACTACCCTTATTGCTGAAATTTGATATGTGATTACAGTCTTGGTCAGAATCAGAAGTGGAAGGAAAAACAAACATTCAAATGTTTCTGGAAGTAAAAAAACATTGTATTTTAAGAAAAAGTGGGACTCTGTTACCCTCTTGCTTTGTAATCAAGCCTCATTAGCAAGAATATTAGAATGCTGGTTTCCAGCAGTGCCTGTATGGATGAAATCTCCATGAGCCAACTTCCCTTTCCAGAGTGTGATAAATACTGTTCAGAGAATTCTAGATAGCTGGCAGAGGAACAAGCATTTAGGCAGAACTATGTTCAAAAATGAGAGAACTAAAGATATGCTTCATGGGTCCATGTATTTCACGTGGGACCAGGATTAACTGGGTTTTGCTCTGAACCTTAAGAAATAAAGCTCTTTCAGCTTTGTTAGAAATAAACCTTGCTTTGAAAGATTATTGTACGTGTAGTGTTTATGAAAAGCAAATTAGTATTCTCTAATTTTTCTCAGACATTTAAAGCGGAACTCAGTTAAAAGAAAGACCCTGAACCGTTTGATGAGGCATCGTGGTAGGTGGAGAGATTACAGGTCAGGGAATGAATAGACCAGGTTTCTTACTCTCACTCTGACCTAAACTTAATGTCTTAGTTTGGGTAAGTCATTTAAACTTTCTGGACCCTGTGCTTTATCTAAAAAATGAAGGGATTAAACCTGGTTTTCTCTGAGGTCCCTTTCAGCTCTGATGTTTTGTGAGACTATAGTTCAATAGTCAAAATCACGAAGAAGCCAAAGGTTAATAATTAAAGGAGGTTGGTGTACAGACCATTGGAAATAAGTATTATCTTCCTGAGCGGCAAGTTCTGCTACATAATTGGTGGCACAACTAAGGAAGCATTTAAGGAAGACCTCTATTTCAGCAAGCGACAGTTAACAGAAGATACCTCTCAAGGGTAAAAAAAATTCCAAACTTACAGAAAAGCCGCAAGGATAGTACAATGAATTCCCAAATACCCACAACAATTGATAGCATTTTGGCTTGCTCCCTCTCTCTGTATATGTATGTATACACACACACACACACACACACATATTGTTGTCATTTTTATTACTATCATTATTGCTGACCAACATGAAAGTAAATTGTAGGTATGATGACCCTTTAGCGCTAAGTCCTTTCTAAGAAGCGTTTCTCTTATATAATCATAGTACAACTATCAGATTCAGGATTTTTGACAGCAGCACAATGCTATTATCTAATGTATAGTCCATATTCAAGTTTTATCAATTGTTCTAATAGTGTTCGTGTTAGCCATTTCTCTGTCCTAACTAAGAATCCAGTTGAGCATCACACATTGCCTTTAGTTGTCAGGTCTCTTTCCACTGTTTTTCATGACACTGACATGTTTTGAATTTTGTATCATTTCCCTTATTTTTGGTTTTTCTAATGTTTCCTCATGATTGGATTGAGGTTTTACACTTTGAAAGTAATACAACTTTAGTACCTCATATATCAGGAGGCACACAATGTCAGTTTGCCTCAGTTTTAGTGATGTCAAGATTGATCCCGGGGCTTCCCTGGTGGCGCAGTGGTTGAGAATCTGCCTGCTAATGCAGGGGACACGGGTTCGAGCCCTGGTCTGGGAAGATCCCACATGCCGCGGAGCAACTAAGCCCGTGCTCCTCAACTACTGAGCCTGCGTGTCTGGAGCCTGTGCTCTGCAACAAGAGAGGCCACGATAGTGAGAGACCCGCGCACTGCGATGAAGAGAAACTAGAGAAACCGCAACTAGAGAAAGCCCTCGCACGGAAAACGAAGACCCAACACAGCCAAAAATAAATAAATAAATTAAAAAAAAAAAAAAAAAGATTGATCCCTTAGCAAAGGTAGTAGTATCTGCCAGGTTTATCCACTATAACATTAACTTTTTTTTGGTATTAAGTAATATGTTTTGTGTAAATATTCTATTCCTTATAAACTCTTATGCAGTAGGTCTAGCATTCAGTGACGATTCTTGCCTGAATCAAGCACTATTATGATGTTGCACAACGGTCATTTCTATCATTCCTTTTACAGTTGTCCTTCAGTATCCATGAGGGACTGGTCCCAGGACCTCCCTCCCCCACCCAACAAATACCAAAGTCCGTGGATGCTCAAGTCTTTTATATAAGATGGCATAGCACTGTTGGCCCTCAAGTTGCTGGAGGTTCCATAATCCAGGGATTCAACCAACCGTGGATTCTAAATGTGGAACCCGTGGATACAGAGGACCAACAGTATATTTATTAGTTGGCATCCTCTTATAAGGAATAGCTTTCTCTTCTCCCTTTTTGTTTAGTACCAGTAAGGACTAGTAGATTCATCTTCCCCACAGTGAGTCATAACCATCATTATTCATTGTGATTCTCACATTGTCCCAGGTTTGGCAGTGGGCAATATTTCCTTTAAAAATTCTTTCACTCATTTGTAATGACCCCGTCATTTTTTATGGATACGTGTCATCAACAAAGTCTTGGGAAGTCTGCTATAAACTTAAAAAAATGAAGTGAAATTCATATAACATAAAATTAACCATTTTGAAGTGTCCAGTGCAAGTGGCATTTAGTGCCTTCATGGTGTTGTGCAACTACTACCTACATCAAGTTCCAAAACATTTTCACTATTCCAAAAGAAAACCCTAAACCGATTAAGTAATCACTCCTTGTTCTCCCTTTGCTCTAGCTCTTGGCAACCACCAATCTGCTTTCTATCTCTATGAATTTACCTACTCTGCTTATTTCATATAAATGGAATCATACAGTATGTGACCTTTTGTGTCTGGGTTCTTTCACTTAGCGTAATTATTTACAGGCTCATCCACATTGTAGCATGTATCGGTACTTCATTCCATTTTATGGCTGAATAATATTCCATTGTATGCATATCTACATTTTTTTATTCATTCTTCACTTATGGGCATTTGGATTGTTTCTACCTTTTGGCTATTGTGAATAGTGCTGCTATGAACATTCGTGTACAAGTATTTGTTTGAGTACCTATTTTCAGTTTTGGAGGGTATATACCTAGGAGTGGAATTGCTGGGTTACATGGTGATTCTATGTTTAACTTTTTAAGGAACCACCAAACTGTTTTCCACAGTGGCTGTACTAGTTTACATTCCCAGTAGCTGTATGTGAGGGTTACAATTTCTCTACATCCTTGCAAACACTTGTTATTTTCATTTTTTTGATTCTCAACATTCTAGTGGGTATGAAGTAGTACCTTATAGTTTTGACTTGTATTTCTTTAATGCCCAACTATTTTAAGCATCTTTTCATATGCTTTTTGGCCATTTGTATATCTTCTTTGAAGAAATGTCTATTGAAGTTCTTTGCCCATTTTGAAATGAGTTGTTTGGTTTTTTGTTGTTGAGTTGTAAGAGTTCTTTATATATTATAAACTTTTAGTAATACATAGCATCATTTACTTAAAAACTAAAAAGTACAAATGTTTTTAAACTCATGATTTTTTTCTGATCTGAAATTTAAGTTGTGGGACTTGAATTAACAATAGTGTCAAGAAAAATATCAAATAGGTAATCATTTTTAATTACTTAACTGAAATTTGAAGATACGTCTATTTATATATACAACCAAGACACGTAGGTTTTTTCTATCTGGGGTTTAGTTAAAATATTATATGATATGGCTGTTGTCCAAGGCTCCTTCAGTGTGGCTATGATGGTGCAGCAGAGACTTTTGGAATCCCCAGTGAATCAGGAATCCAAGCTCATTGGGGAAAATCACTTTACACTCAGTATTTCCCCAGTGAGGCTCAATGTGGCAGACATGTTAAAGTCTAGTTTGCAAAAACAACTTACTCTGGCTAAGTTTTGACCAAATTTTCTTATTTTCTTGATAAAAATTCTCCAATCACCAGTTCCTTTCTAGTCACATAATGTTTTTATTTAACAACAAAAAACAGATTTTTCTAACCATCACCTCCATATATAATTAATTCCCTAAACTATTATTCATCAACTGAATGCTAATCACTATTTGCCATGACAGTTATCAGCAGTGCCACCATGGGATATGCTGCTTCAAACTTCGATGGAATGTTTTGCAGCATATCAATGCTGTCATTTTCAGATGCAGAGGCTGACTTTTGAGGTGGAGCCTGCAACCCTTTACAGTTTTGTGTTGCTCACTATTTTTTCCAATGGAATTTATAGCTTTCTTTTCATTATTCAAAGTTTCTTTGGACTTTACCCATTGGCAGGTGTTTTTTTCACTATAGTTTTTTTTTTAGTTTATTTATTTTTGGCTGTGTTGGGTCTTCGTTTCTGTGCGAGGGCTTTCTCTAGTTGCGGCAAGCGGGGGCCACTCTTCATCACGGTGCGCGGGCCTCTCACTATTGCGGCCTCTCTTGTTGCAGAGCACAGGCTCCAGACACGCAGGCTCAGCAGCTGTGGCTCACGGGCCTAGTCGCTCCGTGGCATGTGGGATCTTCCCAGACCAGGGCTTGAACCCGTGTCCCCTGCATTAGC
The DNA here is from genome assembly GCF_009873245.2 of Balaenoptera musculus. Taxonomy (NCBI): domain Eukaryota; kingdom Metazoa; phylum Chordata; class Mammalia; order Artiodactyla; family Balaenopteridae; genus Balaenoptera; species Balaenoptera musculus. The sequence continues at coordinate 39,130,795 of NC_045793.1, forward strand.
AGGCAGACTCTCAACCACTGCGCCACCAGGGAAGCCCCATTCACTATAGTTTTACATCTAGTTTTATATTTCGGACAAAAATGTGAACCACTTTTGCTAAAAACTGTTTTCTTTTCAACCTACAAATCTGTGTTGTGAGCTTCTGGGTAATATTTATCACCTCTCTTCTGCTACGTATGGACTATCTTTGGAGAAGGGTAAGAATGGCAGAGATTCTGGATGTGAAACTTCCCGGATGGCTGTAGTAGAGACAGAAATGTGACTTGTTTCATCATATATTGGCAAATAGAAAAGAACTTTTAGGGGGACATTGTCCTGTCTTTGCCCGTGGAAACTCGTTCGATAGTACATTCTAGACAGATTTGAAGAGAGCCTGGTGGTTGTTTCTTTGAAATTGGTGCGGCTGACTTTCCACCTTAGCTATCTCTCCAGGAAGGAGACCAGTTCCAGATGGCCCCATTTCCCCTGGACATCTGGGCCCTAAATGGTAACTGGGAGGGGATTAGTGAGAAGTACAGCAAGGGTCCCAGGAGAATCACTGCTTTGTATATCTATATGTTTAGAATCTAAATGCTACTTAACATTGGTCAATATAATCATCAGTGTTCATTATAATTATTAATCTCCAAATAGCAATTAAGACACATTTCAGAATCTTTTCTACCTAGAAGCACAGAATGTTCTAGTTATAAGAGACCTTAGATGTTATGTTATTCACTGTAATTTTCTAATTTTATAGACAAAAAAACTCAAGTCCAGTGTTCTTTATGGCCTATTGTTATAGACTAGTTCATTATTAATCCTAATTGTACCAAATGTTTTTGTTCAAAGGACATCTAACAATTGTCTAGGAACTAAACAGCATGTCTCTTGCAGCTTGCCCATCCGCAGACATTGCTAATAGATCAAAGTGCTCCTTCCTACTGAGCACAAAGCCTCTTTCTTACATGCTCAGCCGTCATTACCAGTAAAAAGGTGTTGGTAAAAGGTAAGGAATCTATTTGCCTTACCAGATCTAGTCCAGTCCCTTCAATTTAAAGAAGAAGAGATTAAAGAAAAACAGTAGTGAGGTTCTTTGCTTAGGTTGCAACAGAAATCATGTGCTGAGCAGACCTCTTGCCTCCTGGTATAGCATCCATCCTACTTTGCCAGAGAGCATCCACACACCCAGCCTCTGCCATGGCTGAGTACCAGACTGAAAGCTGAGTAAAAAACTACTCTCTCAAGGAATTCCTCTTTTATTGTTATCGGCAGAGAGATAGCTGGCTGCACCTCCTGATTAGCCCATTAATTCAATGAACAAAAGAACAAAAGGGATTTGAGTTAGACTTCTGAGATGTCTTTTCTAAAATTAGAATGACCTCACGGTTTGTTCTGGGAAGTTTAAAGTTTGGAGAATAGGGTGTCTTTCAACATTGCTATTGTCTATATTAAATTTTAGTTGGAAATTAAAGGGATCTTTTTAATTACTTTTGATAGCACTAAGATTTATCTTTCAATTGCCTGAAGTTGATATATATGCTATTAAAAATATAAAAGCAATAATAACTTGGAGAGATCATAATTTATTGTTTGATGTTTTTTCTTAAAATTTTTTTTGTTTCACTTAAGAATCTTTGCTCAGTTTTAGAGCCTATACCTTGTGCTTTCCGTCACTTTACCCCCTGGAACTGGAAAGTAGTACTGTTTTACAAAATATGAATAAAGTGACAAATTTAAGCTGCATATTGATTTCATAAAAATATGAAAATCAATCTTTTTTTTCTTGCTGCTTTTTGCATATTAATTTAAACCAGCTTGGAAATGTGAGAAATTATTTCATACAGAATACATTTTTCTCTGCCAAAGTTTATTGTGAAATGTTCCATTTCCACAATGAAAAATGCTGCCCATCAGTCACAGACATTTCTGCAAAATTATTAGTGATACATGAAACAAATTTTGCCATCTGCCTTCTCACACACTTTCCTTCTCTTATTCTATATTCCCTATGGTCTCTTTATGTATGTGCATTTGTATATGTGTAGGTAAGTATGTGTGCATACACTAATTCACATACACACACACACTCTATTCTTCACGATTAATTGACCGGCATAATGTTTACATTATTTATTTATTTATTTATTTATTTATTTATATTTTATGTATTTATTTTTTTACGCTTCAGATGTCCTGGTGTCACATTGGTTTAATTCAGGGTTTACTAAGCACTCAGTCTTCTTTGAAGGGTTTTATATCTTCACACTGCTCCCCACCCCATCCTCAATCCCCTGCTGAAATTCTGTTAGAAACTGTGACCATGCATCTTCCTGGTTCTCTGCTTATTCCCTTGCTTTTCCTTCTTTATCCCCTTTGTCAATTTTTCTTCTGCCTGTTTTCATGGAAAGAGCATATGCCCTGCTGTTAGACAAACCCAGGTTCCAGTCTCACTTTTACCCTTACTATGTGACTTTAAACAAGATCTTTCTACCTCTCTGAGACTCTGTTTTTTTCATCTGTAAAATGTTATAGTGCTTCCCTGTATGAGTGAGGCTCCTGCCAGGAAAAGAAAAAAAAGACCTCCTCAGTTTAGGAAAAGTTGAGAAGGATTTTTTTATAGAAGGACTAATTATGAAAGTATGTGGGATGTTGGGGAGTAACAAGGGGAGGATGTGCAGGAATCCGTTGAAACTGCTGTCACTCACCTTCACTTCTGCGTCTTCCTTTTCCAGCCCAAGGGAGAAAGGGAGGGAAGAGTTAATGGAATCATGTAGAACATTTTGCCTTAAGAGAAGCAGTGACTTTCTATCAAAGAGGGACACAGCCAATCTAAGGCAGTCCTGCTGGAAGGGAACCACATGCATAAATATCAGCTTCTCTCTCCTCCCTCTCTCTAGCCTCCATCTGGGCTCCTCATTGGCTGTACTCAACCTTCAGTTAAAGATTGAGCTCATCTGTGTAATCCATACAGTTCAGCTCCCAAGTCAGAGATCATGGTGGATGCAAGAGTGTAAGCCAACTAGAGTCGGAGGGAACCGCCCGCACCTCCGCCTCCAATTGCATTTTGGGGAGGGAGTTCTCAAAACTACCTTCAGCTTTGATAGTCTGCTAGGAGGACTCACATAACCTACTGGAAGCTCTTATACTCACAGTTATGGTTTATTATAGGGAAAAGATACTAATTAACATCGGCCCATGGATGAAGCACATAGAGCAGCGTCTGAGGAAGTACAAATGCAAAGCTTCTATTATCTTGTCCTTATGGAGTCACATCATGACACGTTATTTTCCTGGCACTAGTGTGTGACAGTATGTACATAGTATTGCCAATCAGGGAAGCTCACCGTAGCCTTGGCATTCTGAATTCCTATTGAGTCTCTATTACATAGGCAAGATTGATTGATTGCCCATGTGGTTGGTCTCAGTCTCTGGGTTGACTGAGACTATGTGACCCAAAGTGCCCACCCTAAATCCCATTGTTGTTTTTCTCTGTCATGGTCAACCCCTACCCTAAATCATATAGTTAGACTATCCAGCATGACTCAAGGCTCCCAGGCAATTGAAGATACTCCTAACTTTTCCAGGGCACAGAGATTACTTCCCAGAAGCCAAGGGCAAAGGCCAAGGTTAGATTTTTACTACACAGTGAAAAGAATGGAGAATGGTTCTAGAGGGGCAAAAGTTAGCTATCAGGCCCATTGCCTTTAAGAATTACTTCAAAGATTAAAGGAAATAACCAATGTAAATCACCTCCTGTGGTACCTGGAACATGACTCTTATCTATTTAAAGTGTTATCTTCCTAAGCAGTTTCTTTGATCCTTTTCTCCTTTTACTTTGAAAACAGCATATGTTCCTATGACTTCTCCTTTGTTTTGTTAATGATTCTCATATTTTAAAATCTCATTCATTTTTTTAGTCTTTGTTCATCTATTTTATTCATTAAGTATTTATTAAGTGCCTACTTTATTCTGGTACAGATGTGGTTCCTGCCCTCATAGAATTTATAGCTTAGTATGGGAAACAAAAAACCCAAATCAATCAATCACACACATAAAACACACACACACACACGTAGACATATGTACACTTTAACATACACACTGGTAAACAAAAAATAGAATAGCTCTAAATTGCAGAAAGTACTTTAAAGAAAAGAAAAGGTGCTATGTCAGAGAATAACAGAAATTTCAGAGATTTTTAAAAAAGGGCATTGGGTCCTGACTTAGTCTGAATCCTGGAAACCTAATGCCATAGATTTCTTATACTTTGTGAGAGTGAAATTCATCTAAGTGAAATACCTAAACTCTTAAGACAGTATCTGAATCAAAACAGAGAAAGCAGGCTTTGAAAATATAAACAATATTCATTTTCCCAAGCAGCTTAATTTTAAATCAGTGATCCATATTGATATATAATAATAATAATAATTAACTTTCATTGAGTTCTTAATGTGTCACAAGCATTGTCCTAGCAATTTACACGAATTAATTCATTTAGTCACTTGAAGAAAACAATGTGTTGGATGCTAAATGATCTCCATGTTGTAGATTTAAGACTGAGGCTTAGAAAATTGAGATAACTTGCCCCAGTGTCTTAAACCCAGTCAGTGCTCCAGCCCAGGACTCAAACAGTTTGACTTCAGAGCATGTGCAGCTCTGAACCCCACAATGGTGCCTCTTCATACAATCCCCATGCAATACAATGAATGTAAATCTGAAGGTTTTGTTCAGGCACGCTGAGGGAGGAAAGTAGAATTCTTGAGTATTATTTCATTTTGTAGATTTATATTATTGAATTTTCTTGAAAGGTCAGAAAAATAATAAAGTACGTGGGTAAAATAATGTGATTCCTTATAGAAAGCCACAGGGATGCAAAATTGAGGGCATTTTAAACCTCGAGTTGTGGAAGTACCTGCAAATGCAGTTAAGATGAATGACTGCTTCACATAGTCTTTCTGGATTGTCAGTAGTAGGCTTGGGTAAAAAGGTCATATCCATCTTGATAGCAAATGAATATTTCTTTTTTAAAAATTTGCTTTTTTTGGCCTCCTCGGGTTTATTACACCGCTATTTACAAAAACAAATCACTGAAGACTTGGCACGTTGCAGACTCCGTTTTCTAGACGCTGAAAGAAATTCTGGCAACATTTCCATTAGCTTACTAATTAATAAGACAGCATTGGCTACTTTCAGAGGACTTGGATTCTGGCAAGAACAGCTCTTTTTTTCACAATTAGGTATTTAATCTTAAAGATATTACTGTATGCTACAGAGTCAAAAATATATTTGTGTACATATTCTGAATTAAGAGGCTCTACCTTCTTATGGTATATAGATGGCTGTAACTTTACATACTTGAAGTCACCAACATGAAAAAGGCAAGGATATTGATTACCCTTGGGGAGAATTTGTTCTGTGATTTCCTGCTAAAATTTTGAGCAGTATAGCTCAATGCCTATCCCACATGGTCAGCAGAATATGTAAATGACAAGTATCTGGGCCAAAGTATATAAAATCAATTCATTGAACATTTACTGAGTGACCTGTGTGTTCTAGCCACTATTTTAGACCCTGGGAGCAGAGAGGTGATGATAAGGTAGAGTCTTCCCCTCATGAAATTTCTAGTCTAACAGGGGAGATAGGTCTGTAAATAAATATTTTAGGGAACTAGAAGCTGGGTACTATGGACTGTTATAGTGGGCTGCAGAGGAGAAATGCTTAAACTTTCCCTGGAACAATTAGAGAAGGCTTAAGTTTTCCATAATCGTATATTTAAATATATAAATTCAAATACTTTAAACAACATAGTTAATTTCATTGCAATTTATGGTCCTATTTTATAAGGCTAAGGTACTGCCTGTTTAACGACCACTGCTAAGCTGTGAGAAAGGGGAAACGAAACATGGTGAGAAAGCGTCAAGGTGAGAAAACAGAATTAATTCTTTAAAAGAAAAATCAAGGTAATGATTTCAATTTTTCAGTTTTCAAGGGTTTAGTTTTTTTAAAGCAGAAATTTGGTAGTAGGGCTCAAGTCAGTATATGCTGGGTCATTTGCTGAAGATGCGTTCCTCCCTAAGACTTTGGTTAATTTCTCTGAAGGGTAGAGAAGATGACAATAATTTTGATAGTTCTTGGGTTTCTATATGCTGATGTATTTTAGGGGTTCTTAAAGCTTCACACTTAAGAAAAATGGGTTAGAAGGTAGTGTGGCATGCTGAACTATGTAGATTTACTCTTCTGCCCTTAGTTGTCTATCTTTTGTTTATCTATTTTCATATATGTTGAAAACTTAATTTTAAAAAATATATAACAAAGAATCATGTTGCCTTTAATTGTAATACTATTTATGATTCCTTCCTGAGTTCATACTTACTGGGTACAGACTGTCCTACAAACACAAAGAACTCTTCTTAACATAAGCTTATTCTTTACAAGAACTGTTTGTTCTTTCATATCTGAAGTTTGAATTATTTCAAATAGGCTAGCCAGCACATTTCAGAAATAAGTCTACATGGATGGACCTAGAGATTGTCATATTAAGTGAAGTAAGTCAGACAAGAAAGACAAATATCATATGATATCACTTACATGTGTAATCTAAAAAACAATAATACAAATGAACTTATTTACAAAACAGAAATCGACTCAGACAGAGATAAAAAACTTAACGGTTATGAAAGGGGATAGCGGTGGCGAGGGGAGGTAAATCAGAAGTTTGGGATTAACATATACACACTATATATAAAATAGATAAAAAACAAGGACCTACTGTATAGCACAGGGAACTATATTCAAAATCTCTTAATAACCTATAATGGAAAAGAATCTGAAATAATTTATATATAATAACTGAATCACTTTGCTATACATCTGAAACTAACACAACATTGTAACTTAACTATACTTCAATTTTAAAAACAGGTTAAAAGTTTTTAAAAAAGAAAGAAGTCTAAAATACACATTATAATTTTATATAGTCATGGTATAAATTTTTTTTAAATAAATTTATGTATTTATTTATTTTTGACTGTGTTGGGTGTTCGTTGGTGCACGCGGGCTTTCTCTAGTTGTGGCGAGAGAGGGCTATGCTTCATTGCGGTGCACAGCCTTCTCATTGCAGTGACTTCTCTTGTTGCAGAGCACAGGCTCTAGGCTCGCGGGCTTCAGTAGTTGTGGCATGCAGGCTCAGTAGTTGTGGCTCACGGGCTTTAGAGCACAGGCTCAGTAGTTGTGGCACACGGGCTTAGTTGCTCTGCGGCATGTGGGATCTTCCTGGACCAGGACTCGAACCTGTGTTCCCTGCATTGGCAGGCGGATTCTTAACCACTGCATCACCAGGGAAGTCCCAGTATAAATTTTTATAGATACATTTTTATTGTCTTTTATTTGAACTCATAATAACTGGAAGTTACCTCTGATTGAAGTGACAGCCTGAGTTAGAAAGAATGTGGCTTTACTCTCCCTTTGGGGTGCCTGTGTATACTTTGATATGACTTTGTAGAAGAAAGGAGTTACATTCCTTTGCAGAAATTCAAGGCATTATAATTTTTAGTTGACCAAATTCTGCCTTTTGCAGAACTGGAAATGTTAGTTACTTTGGGCTTGTATATTGTGATGGTGAGAGAATCTGCTGAAGAATGTGTAGTTTGAATAATCTTTCATTCAGAATACATATAATATACACACATATGCTGTACAGAACTGAGGACATTTCTCATGGATAAGAATGTTTTACAGTTACACATGTTTTATATTAAAGAAAGAAGTTTTTACAGTAATTAGTTTCTTTCTGTTGTTGAGTAAATGTGGCATTTCATCTGGCTTGAAAGGACCAAATAATGCTTAATGAGCATCCAGTTGATGAGAGTTTTAACCTGAGGGATTTATGATCCCAAAAGATATATTTATTAGATTTAAAGGTACCAGTGCCACTGTCAAGTATTATTTCACTGAAAAGTCTTGACTTACAGGTTACCATTTATTCAGTTCCATTTAATATGTATGCAGATTCCTGTGAATGGTAAATATTATTAAACCCTCTTTAAAATAACTGTCTATAAGATATTAACCAAGGGGATCACTTTTATTTGTCATATTATTTTTAAAATTCTTAAATTTTTCTTCAGTGAGACTTGTCTTAGTGTTTAGCTATAATGAATAAGAATTACAATTGAAAAAGTTTATTATTTTGACGTCTACTTTGTATCACCTTTTCTGCTCTGAGGATGATTGACTCAAAGCAATGTAAGTCCCTCCAACCTTCTGGAGAGATGAAAGAGGCAGGTGGCCAATGCCTACCTCATGGAAGGCATCAGTCTATACTAGGTGAAAGTACTACGTCAGTGAATCAAATCTAGGAAGTGGGCTACAGAAAATGCAAAGAAGGGGAAATATGATTCAGGAGCGAACATTCTTAAATTAGTTACTATCCCTGGAAGTCAAAACGTCATGTCCTTTATGAAGTCAAAAAAGAATGTTATTTACAATTTGGAAAAGTTATATCTGTGAGTGAGCAAAAATGATAGAATTCAAGGTACTTACACCTGGCAGTGAAATCCAGCTGAATATGATAAACTCTATTAAGTATTGATAGATATGGGGTTCTGTTGTAATGATTATAAAAGAGTTTCATATTAAACATTTTAAATAACTAAAATTTATAGCTATTTGGAACAACGTTGATAATATCAACGTATTTAGAGATATTTAACCCTACGAATGTCTTTCCAAGTAAATAGTTAAAATAGTATACATATATAAGAGCTTCCTTTTCTTCTACTTTTTTAGCTCAGGCTTCGTCTTGACTCCAGGTCTAAGAGGCAGGAAGAGGATACCACTGAGCAAAATCATTAATGCCACGGCCCAGACTTATGTGGTTGGCAGAATGTCATTACTGAAGTGTTTTATGTAATTGAGTATGCTATACATGATAAAGCCTGCATTAGTGTTGTTCACTTTATTTTTACGAGAAGACTCTTATTATTAATTCTGTTAAATGCTATGCATGCTAAATTGGTATGAATATACTCAAAAACACATTACTTTCTATTATTTTTATTTTTTTGAATTTTATTTTATTTTATTTCTATACAACAGGTTATTACTTACATATTTTATACATATTAGTTTATACATGTCATTCCAAATCTCCCAATTCATCCCACCACCCCTCCCCCGCTTTCCCCCCTTGGTGTCCATACGTATGTTCTCCACGTCTGTGTCTCTATTTCTGACTTGCAAACCGGTTTATCTGTACCATTTTTCTAGATTCCACATATATACGATAATATATGATATTTGTTTTCCTGACTTACTTCACTCGTATGACAGTCTCTAGGTCCATCCATGTCTCTATAATTGAACAAATTTCATTCCTTTTTATAGCTGAGTAATATTCCATTGTATATATGTACCACATGTTCTTTATCCACTTGTCTGTCGATGGGCATTTAGGTTGCTTCCATGACCTAGCTATTGTAAATAGTGCTGCAGTGAACATAGGAGTGCATGTGTCTTTTTTTTTTTTTTAACATCTTTATTGGAGTATGATTGCTTTACAATGGTGTGTTAGTTTCTGCTTTATAACAAAGTGAATCAGCTATACATATACATATATCCCCATATCTCTTGCGTATCCCTGCCTCCCACCCTCCCTATCCCACCCCTCTAGTTGGTCACAAACCACCAAGCTGATCTCCCTGTGCTATGTGGCTGCTTCCCACTAGCTATCTATTTTACGTTTGGTAGTGTATACATGTCCATGCCACTCTCTCACTTTGTCACCGCTCCCCCTCCTCATATCCTCAAGTCCATTCTCTAGTAGGTCTGTGTATTTATTCCCATCTTACCCCTAGGTTCTTCATTACCTTTTTTTTTTTTTTCTTAGATTCCGTATATATGTGTTAGCATATGGTATTTGTTTTTCTCTTTCTGACTTACTTCACTCTGTATGACAGACTCTAGGTCCATCCACCTCACTACAAATAACTCCATTTCGTTTCTTTTTATGGCTGAGTAATATTCCATTGTATATATGTGCCACATCTTCTTTATCCATTCATCTGTTGATGGACACTGAGGTTGCTTCCATGTCCTGGCTATTGTAAATAGAGCTGCAATGAACATTTTGGTACACGACTATTTTTGAATTATGGTTTTCTCAGGGTATATGCCCAGTAGTGGGATTGCTGGGTCGTATAGTAGTTCTCTTTTTAGGTTTTGTTTTTTTTGGTTTTTTTTTAACATCTTTATTGGAGTATAATTCCTTTACAATGGTGTGTTAGTTTCTACTTTATACCAAAGTGAATCAGTTATACATATACATATGTTCCCATTATTTTTAGTTTTTTAAGGAACCTCCATACTGTTCTCCATAGTGGCTGTATCAATTTACATTCCCACCAACAGTGGAATAGGGTTCCCTTTTCTCCACACCCTCTCCAGCATTTGTTGTTTGTAGATTTTCTGATGATGTCCATTCTAACCTGTGTGAGGTGATACCTCATTGTAGTTTTGATTTGCATTTCTATAATAATTAGTGATGTTGAGCAGCTTTTCATGTGCTTCTTGGCCATCTGTATGTCTTCTTTGGAGAAATGTCTGTTTAGGTCTTCTGCCCGTCTTTGGATTGGGTTGTTTGTTTTTTTAATATTGAGTTGCATGAGCTGTTTATATATTTTGGAGGTTAATCCTTTGTCCGATGATTCAGTTGCAATTATTTTCTCACACTCTGAGGGTTATCTTTTGATCTTGTTTATGGTTTCCTTTGCTGTGCAAAAGCTTTTAAATTTCACTAGGTCCCATTTGTTTATTTTTGTTTTTATTTCCATTACTCTAGGAGGTGGGTCAAAAAAGATCTTGCTGTGATTTATGTCAAAGAGTGTTCTTCCTATGTTTTCCTCTAAGAGTTTTATAGTGTCTGCCCTTACATTTAGGTCTTTAATCCATTTTGAGTTTATTTTTGTGTATGGTGTTAGGGAGTATTCTAATTTCATTCTTTTACATGTAGCTGTCCGGTTTTCCCAGCACCACTTATTCAAGAGACTGTCTTTTCTCCATTGTACGTCCTTGCCTCCTTTGTCATAGATTAGTTGACCATAGGTGCGTGGGTTTATCTCTGGGCTTTCTATCCTGTTCCATTGATCTATATTTCTGTTTTTGTGCCAGTACCATATTGTCTTGATTACTGTAGCTTTGTAGTATAATCTGAAGTCAGGGAGTCTAATTCCTCCAGCTCTATTATTTTCCCTCAAGATTTCTTTGGCTTTTCGGGGTCTTTTGTGTCTCCATACAGATTTTAAGATTTTTTGTTCTAGCTCTGTAAAAAAATGCCATTGGTAATTTGATAGGGATTGCATTGAATCTGTAGATTGCTTTGGGTAATATAGTCATTTTCACAATATTGATTCTTCCAATCCAAGAACATGGTATATCTCTCCATCTGTTTGTGTCATCTTTGATTTCTTTCATCAGTGTCTTATAGTTTTCTGAGTACAGGTCTTTGACCTCTGTAGGTAGGTTTATTCCTAGGTATTTTATTCTTTTTGTTGCAATGGTAAATGGAAGTGTTTCCTTAATTTCTCTTTCAGATTTTTCATCTTTAGTGTATAGGAATGCAAGAGATTTCTGTGCATTAATTTTGTATCCTGCAACTTTACCAAATTCATTGATTAGCTCTAGTAGTTTTCTGGTGGCTTCTTTAGGGTTCTCTATGTATAGTATCTTGTCATCTGCAAACAGTGACAGTTTTACCTCTTCTTTTCCAATTTGTATTCCTTTTATTTCTTTTTCTTCTCTGATTGCCATGACTAGGACTTCCACAACTCTGTTGAATAATAGTGGTGAGAGTGGACATCCTTGTCTTGTTCCTGATCTTAGAGGAAGTGCTTTCAGTTTTTCACCACTGAGAATGATGTTTGCTGTGGGTTTGTCATATACGGCCTTTATTATGTTGAGGTAGGTTCCCTCTGTGCCCACTTTCTGGAGAGTTTTTATCATAAGTGGGTGTTGAATTTTGTCAAAAGCCTTTTCTGCATCTATTGAGATGATCATATGGTTTTTATTCTTCAATTTGTTAATATGGTGTATCACACTGATTGATTTGCATCTATTGAAGAATCCTTGCATCCGTGGGATAAATCCCACTTGATTGTGGTGCATGATCCTTTTAATGTGTTGTTGGATTCTGTTTGCTAGTGTTTTGTTGAGGAATTTTGCATCTATATTCATCAGTGATACTGTTCTGTAATTTTGTTTTTTTGTAGTATCTTTGTCTGGTTTTGGTATCGGGGTGGTGGTGGCTTCGTAGAATGAGTTAGGGAGTGGTCCTTTGTCAGCAATTTTTTGGAAGAGTTTGAGAAGGATGGGGGTTAGCTCTTCTCTAAATGTTTGATAGAATTCACCTGTGAAGCGATCTGATCCTGGACTTTTGATGTAGGAAGATTTTTAATCATAGTTTCAATATCATTACTTGTGATTGGTCAGTTCGTATTTTCTATTTCTTCCTGGTTTAGTCTCGGAAGGTTGTGCTTTTCTAAGAATTTCTCCATTTCTTCCAGGTTGTCCATTTTATTGGCATAGAGTTGCTTGTAGTAGTCTCTTAGGATGCTTTGTATTTCTGCGGTGTCCATTGTCACTTCTCCATTTTCCTTTCTAATTTTATTGATTTGAGTCCTCTCCCTCTTTTTCTTGATGAGTCTGGCTAAAGGTTTATCAATTTTTTTTTATCTTCTCAAAGAACCAGCTTTTAGTTTTATTGATCTTTGCTATTGTTTTCTTTGTTTCTGTTTCATGTATTTCTGCTCTAATCTTTATGATTTCTTTCCTTGTACTAACTTTGGGTTTTGTTTGTTCTTCTTTCTCTAGTTCCTTTAGGTGTAAGGTTAGATCGTTTATTTGAGATTTTTCCTGTTCCTTGAGGTAAGATTGTATTGCTATAAACTTCCCTCTTAAAAGTGCTTTAGCTGCATCCCATAGGTTTTGGATCGTCCTGGGGTTTTTTTAATCATTTGTCTCTAGGTATTTTTTGATTTCCTCTTTGATTTCTTCAGCAATCTCTTGGTTAGTTAGTAATGTATTGTTTAACCTCCATGTGTTTGTGTTTTTTACATTTTTTTCCCTGTAATTGATTTGTAATCTCATAGCATTGTGGTCAGAAAAGATGCTTGATATGATTTCAGTTTTCTTAAATTTACTGAGGCTTGATTTGTGACCCAAGATGTGATCTGTCCTTGAGAATGTTCCATGTGCACTTGAGAAGAAAGTGTAATGTGCTGTTTTCAGATGGAATGTCCTATAAATATCAATTAAATCTATCTGGTCTGTTGTGTCATTTCAAGCTTGTGTTTCCTTATTAATTTTCTATGTGGATGATCTGTCCATTGGCAAAAGTGAGGTGTTAAAGTCCACCACTATTACTGTGTTACTGTTGATTTCCTCTTTTATAGCTGTTAGCAGTTGCCTTATGTATTGAGGTGCTCCTATGTTGGGTGCATATATAGTTATAATTGTTATATCTTCTTGGATTGATCCCTTGATCATTACGTAGTGTCCTTCCTTGTCTCTTGTAACATTCTTTATTTTAAAGTCTATTTTATCTGATATGAGTATTGCTACTCCAGCTTTCTTTTGATTTGCATTGGCATGGAATATATTTTTCCATCCTCTCCCTTTCAGTCTGTATGTGTCCCTAGCTCTGAAGTGGGTCTCTTGTAGACAGCATATGTATGGGTCTTGTTTTGGTATCCATTCAGTGAGCCTGTGTCTTTTGTTTGAAACATTTAATCCATTCACATTTAAGGTAATTATTGATATGTATGTTCCTACTACCATTTTCTTAATTGTTTTGTGTTTGTTTTTGTAGGTCCTTTTCTTCTCTTGTGTTTCCCACTTAGAGAAGTTTCTTTAGCATTTGTTGTAAAGCTTGTTTGGTAGTGCTGAATTCTCTTTGGTTTTGCTTGTCTGTAAAACTTTTGATTTGTCCGTCGAATCTGAATGAGATCCTTGCTGGGTAGAGTAATCTTGGTTGTAGGTTCTTCCCTTTCATCACTTTAAATATATCGTGCCACTCTCTTCTGGCTTGTAGAGTTTCTGCTGAGAAACCAGCTCTTAGCGTTATGTGAGTTCCCTTTTATGTTATTTTTCGTTTTTCCCTTGTTGCGTTAAATAATTTTTCTTTGTCTTTACTTTTTGTCAGTTTGATTACTATGTGTCTCGGTGTGTTTCTCCTTCTGTTTATCCTGCCTGCAACTCTGTACACTTCCTGGACTTGGGTGGCTATTGCCTTTCCCATGTTAGGGAAATTTTCGACTATAATTTCTTTAAATAGTTTCTCGGCTCCTTTCTCTCTCTTCTCCTTATGGGACCCGTATGATGTGAATATTGGTGCGTTTAATGTTGTCCCAGAGGTCTCTTAGGCCGTCTTCATTTGTTTTCATTCTTTTTTCTTTATTCAGTTTTGTGGCAGTGAATTCCACCCTTTGTCTTCCAGGTCACTTATCCGTTCTTCTGCCTTAGTTATTCTGCTATTGATTCCTTCTAGTGTATTTTTCTTTTCAGTTATTGTACTGTTCATCTCTGTTTGTTTGTTCTTTAATTCTTCTAGGTGTTTATTCTTTAATTCTTCTAGGTCTTTGTTAAACATTTCTTGCATCTTCTCGATCTTTGCCTTCATTCTTTTTCCGAGGTCCTGGATCATCTCCACTATCATTATTCTGAATTCCTTTTCTGGAAGGTTACCTATCTCCACTTCATTTAATTGTTTTTCTGGGGTTTTATTGTTCCTTCATCTGGTACATAGTCCTCTGCCTTTTCATTTTGTGTGTCTTTCTGTGAATGTGGTTTTCGTTCCTCAGGCTGCAGGATTGTAGTTCTTCTTGCTTCTGCTGTCTGCCCTCTGGTGGATGAGGCTACCTAAGAGGCTTATGCAAGTTTCCTGATGGGAGGGACTGGTGGTGGGTAGAGCTGGGTGTTGCTCTGGTGGGCAGAGCTCAGTAAAACTTTAATCCTCTTGTCTGCTGATGGGTGGGGCTGAGTTCCCTCCCTGTTGGTTTTGGCCTGAGGCAACCCAGCACTGGAGGCTACAGGCTCTTTTGTGGGGCTAATGGCAGATTCTGGGAGGGCTCATACCAAGCAGTGCTTCCCAGAACTTCCACCACCAGTGTCCTTGTCCCCACAGTGAACCACAGCCACCCCCTGCCTCTGCAGGAGACCCTCCAACACTAGCAGGTAGGTCTGGTTCAGTCTCCTATGGGGTCACTGCTCCTTCCCCCTAGGTCTTGATGCACACACACTTTTGTTTGTGCCCTCCAAGAGTGGAGTCTCTGTTTCCCCCAGTCCTGTTGAAGTCCTGCAATCAAATCCCACTAGCCTTCAAAGTCTGATTCTCTGTGAATTCCTCCTCCCTTTGCGGGACCTCTAGGTTGGGAAGCCTGACATGGGGCTGAGAACCTTCACTCCAGTGGGTGGATTTCTGTAGCATAATTGGATCTCTAGTTTGTGAGTCCACCCACTCAGTGGATTAAGGGAATTGATTTTAATGTGATTGTGCCCCT
The DNA here is from genome assembly GCF_009873245.2 of Balaenoptera musculus. Classification (NCBI taxonomy): domain Eukaryota; kingdom Metazoa; phylum Chordata; class Mammalia; order Artiodactyla; family Balaenopteridae; genus Balaenoptera; species Balaenoptera musculus. The sequence goes on from NC_045793.1 coordinate 39,146,328, forward strand.
CCTACCGTCTCAATGTGGCTTCCTCCTTTGTCTTGGATGTGGGGTCTCTTTTTGGTGAGTTCCAGTATCTTCCTGTCGATGATTGTTCAGCAGTTAGTTGTGATTCTGGTGCTCTCGCAAGAGGGAGTGAGCGCATGTCTTTCTACTCTGCCGTCTTAATAGGCTCTAAAAACACGTTACTTTTTCAAATAAACAGCTCACTCTGAAATGCATCTTTACATATAAAATTAGAGATGAATTAAAAATAACAGCTATTGATCAGTTAGATTTTAATTGATAAAATATAAATCATATAAATATTAAAAAACAGTTGTGTCAGGAGTTATTATTAAATGTGCCAATTCCAAAAGCACCAGCCTAAGCATGTTATTCTGACACAAAAATCAATCTAATAAATGTCTGATATTAGCATGTATAAGCCCCTAGAATTTACCCATCATATCCCAAGGTTATAAGAAGGCATGTTTAAATACCAGTATCTGCTGGTTAGGCTGGTGCTTAGAGCCTTGCAAGTCATCCTCTCCCTCCCCTGAATTCCCTCATTCCTCTACCCACTATGTCCTTTGAAGCCTAATGCATCATTTTCCATCAGACATTATTATACATTCCAAACCATGGACAATAATTAAGCTTGGGCAGAGGGGCATAGAACTGTGTTCCCAGGATCCAACCCAGTAAAGTGGTTGAGCTTCACTAAGGCAGGCAGGGGTCTGAACAGAACTGGAGCCAGCCCCCAGCAGAAAAGCAGATAGTACAGCTGAGAGCATAGATCCAGGCACAGCTTGGGAACAAGTTATGTAGGGTTTCTGACAGGTATCTTAGCAACAGAAAGAAGCTTCCAAAGAGGAAGTAAGGGCAGTGAGGTATTAATTAGAGCTCCTGCCTTCTGAGGTAGGGGCTTCCTGGCTTAGAACCACATTCGGAGATAGGCCAACCCCTCGACTGGAGAAAGGAGAGAGGGTGGAGTCAGTGTTCTTCTGCTATTCTTGGTGGCCCCTTTTGAGCCAGCCCAACTATTTTGTTTTCTGTTAATTTATTGCCATTTTTCTTTTTTCAAATAGAAAACCTGTACATTGAGACTGTAATTTTACTAATAATTCTCTTTTATCCTTTACCATGTTCTTCTTCAAATTTATCACATTGAGAAGACTTTTGAAGAATTGGTGGAGAAAGGAAAATGTATAGAGGCTTTCTTCCTGCTGTTGTTTTTTAGGGCCTGATGCAGGGAACACTCTTTATAATAGAGAGAGGTGCTGGCCATTTCCTCTGGCCACACTGCTTCTCCTGAAGAAGACATTTCTTGCCATCCTGTACAGCTTGAAAAGTCTCTTCTCTTGTGTGGTAACTAACATCCCCCAGTGTGTTCTGAGGCAAACATCTGCAGGGATTTATGTGCTCAGTTCCTGAGGCATAGCTCATTGGTAAAGATAATTCTGCATGAGAAACCATTTGACATTTCTTGGGTACATTTAAATTGCATATTGCAAAGACTGCAAATGGTTTAATTGGGCCATTTGGTGTGCCCTGATGCCAAGCATACGTGCCAGCTGATGTCCCTTTGATAGTTTCTTCAAAATGAAGTATTTTTAAATGTCTTCAAGATAGGGAAGCTCTTATGGTTAAAAAAAATAGCTGAAAGAGAGAAAAGGACATTTAAAAAGTCAAAACAACAGAGTGATTAAAAAATCTTGTCTCTAGGGCATAGATTTTTAAAAACTGAGGTATCTATGTATAGTTGAATTTCTAAATGCCTATATATTAAAATACATCAAATAGAATTCTTTTTAAGTGCAGTCTTAAAGATGTGTTTTCACCAAGACAATGATGGTTTTAAAGATTTTAGTGCACTGATTTGCTTCTTTCCCTAGTGACCCATTTTTTTCTTTTCTTTTTAGTACAAATTACCACTTCACTGATTCCTCTCTTAGTAACAATTCACATAAATCTAACTTCTCTTTAAAAATGGTTTGTTTTTTCCTGGATTACCTAACCTCACTACCATATAGACCTTGATTAATTTGAATTAAAATACTAAATACAAAATTATTGATTTGTTTAGCAATTAAAGGTTTTAATATTCTGTAGTCTGATATAGTTCTCTCTTGCTAAGTCTTGTGGAATTGATTCAACAGTGATACACTTATTTATCAGAAGATCATTGGGTGTATTGGCACTGAATGGAGTTTTCTCTGCAAGCTGTATTTCTCGGGATTCTTTCTTGACTACATTTTGTTGTCTGTTCTCTGATACAGAGCTAAGCTTCTATGGTGCTGAATTTTGGTGGGAGAAAACAGAAACCCAGTAGGAGGAGAGGGAAAGAGCAGGGAAATGACCAAACTTAGAAGCTGGTTATTTATTTAGACCGTAGAGCTGGAGAAGCACCTATTCAGAAGGGGGAACCAGACCATAAAAACTTTCTCCTTTCTATGGAGGCTATTGATAGTTACCAATACTCTTTGTTACCTATTCTGAAAGAGAGGCCGCTTGTGGTATAATCAACCATGATTCTCCTTAAAATGGTACAAACTATGGTTTTAAAAAAAAGGTGTTTCAATATATAACTGCTTTGAAGATTTTTTTATGGTGCCTTATGTGATTAGTCACAATTAGAGTGAATCCACTTTTCTTATTATAGCCAACTTATATCTCAAAACGTAGACCTATCTCAAATATTTTTTCCTTGGAGATTTTAAAGTATGAAAGCTTGAGTTCTTGTGAATCTCTGAGAATTTTTATATTGACCTCAGCAGCCTTATATTTGTAGCAAAAATTGTATTTAAGGCTTTCTAAAACACTTCAGAAATGTTTCCTGATGATAATGAAAACAGATGTGACTCGTTAGAATGCACAGATCCAAGACTGATCTCAGGTTTCTTTGTCCTGTGTTCCATTCACTGGAAGCATTTAGTCAGGAGGGTTCCTGGGGGCTTTCTCAGGCTCCTCAGGGGAAATATTCAGTGGTCTCAGAAACAAAATAACTTAGCGACATAGGAGAAAAACCAAAGCATCATTTTAGTAAAAATGCTGACAAAATAGAAATAAGCAGTGACATAGTTGCCGTTCTTTGCCTTTGTTTTGGGAGTAGAGGAGATGCATAAAAGCACTTAGACCATTTAAAAACAACAACAACAAAAAAAAAACCAAAAAAACACTACCCCATGCCCTGCCTTTGTAGGATGCTGAATATTTTTCTTTTATCCATTGTTTCCCCATAACTCTTTTTTTTTTTTTATAAATTTATTTATTTTTATTTTTAGCTGCACTGGATCTTTGTTGCTGTGCACAGGCTTTCTCTAGTTGCGTTGAGCGGGGGCTACTGTTCATTGTGGTGCACAGGCTTCTCATTGCGGTGGCTTCTCTTGTTGTGGAGCACCAGCTAGGCACGCGGGCTTCAGTAGTTGCAGCACGCAGGCTCAGTAGTTGTGGCTCATGGGCTCAGTAGTTGTGGCTCACGGGCTCTAGAGTGCAGGCTCAGTAGTTGTGGCACACAGGCTTAGTTGCTCCGCGGCATGTGGGATCTTCCCGGACCAGGGCTCGAACCCATGTCCCCTGCACTGGCAGGTGGATTCTTAACCACTGCGCCACCAGGGAAGCCCTCCCCATAACTCTTAAGTCAGCTTTCTCACTTGTTAATTTCCTTTCCTGCCATCAGCTCACTCTGCTTTCACTGAGGTTTTTCAGACAAGAGGCGCGATGACTAAAACAGATTGAGTATATGCTGTGCTTTTCAACTCACCTAACCTACTTCTTAGATCTGTTAGACATATCCCATGGATACCACAGATGCATGTTTTTATGAGAGGGGAAAAAAAACTTTTGAAAGGATATGGTACATAGTAGACAAAAATGTGGTTGAACTCAAAAGGGTGTATTTTCTAGTCTTGCATCAGTAGTTAAGCAATAATTATGCCCAACATTGAGTCATCTATAAACTCAAAGTAGACTTAAACTACTTAAATCCACACACAGTAGATAATTCACACATCTGGCAAAATCACTTAAAAATGACTGGCAATCTGCCAGGCAAAAAGCAGAAAAAAGATTTTCACTTTAATCCAGATTATATAACATTAACACACCTAAAGAAAGAATGTATCAATAGAAAGGAGGTGAGAGAGGGTGGGTAACATTTTATGAGGATGCCTCATGTTGGTTGTTTTCTTTGTTTGACACAACTCGCCTTCAATTAAGTTTTATTATCCCTGTTTTACAGATGAGGGAACTGAGCTCACAGAAGTTAATTTAATTTCCCCAAAGTTTTAGAAGGAGAGGTGACAGTAACTACTTGAAATATGGTGAATTTAGCTTCAAAATAGGTAAGGTTTTTTATTGCCCCCAGCAGCATAAATTTCCGTGTAGTAAAAGCTTTGGGGGAATTAGAAAAAGGTTTTTTGTGAATGGGCAATTCAGGATTATCCAACAAGTGCTTATTGAATGCTTATTATATACTTCATTCCTAGAAATGGAACTGTTGGAACACAGTCATTTTACTTTACTAGCATGGTTGGAATGGAAATAAATCTTAGGATTTGGGGATCCCCCCACCTCCATCCAATCAATCTTCCTCATACCTGGTCCAAGGAAAACTCAAAACTCAAACCTTTGACCAGGGAGAGATGAGTTATGTCCCTTAGGTTTCTAGGTGGGGACAGACCGCTATGTCCACTGTGCTCCCAGTGGCGTATTACAGTGGTTCCTTGATTCCCAGTCCTTCAATAAACTGTCCCTAAGGATCTAGTCCTTCCAAAGGGTTGAAACCTTTATACCCTCAAGGTGGGTGTTGAACTGCAAAAGCATTTTTTGACTACTTTTCTTTGCAAGTTCTGCAAATGTGAGCTAGCATTTTACTTGTGCTTTAGAGTTTGTTTTCAAAGTATTGACTTTACCTTGGAAGTACTTTGAGAACTTTTGTTCTCAACCTTTTGGGGCTTCAGATCAACTGGGACAAAGAGAGCCAATTAACTATCTTGTTGTTATATACCATTTTACAAAGAAAGAAAATTTACTAAGTAATACAGAATTTAGGTGGATCAAAGGGAAGAACTGTTCCAGCTTCTTACTAAGAGTGATTGGTTTTCACAATTTTAAAGGGATAAAAAAGTCAATTAACTGTGGGCTGAAGTCATGATATCCTATAACACTTTTTAAAAGTATCATAAAGATCAATACCCTAAGTTTTAAACAGGTCAGTTTCTTTAGTATTGTAATTTTATAAGATGCCCTGGAAGTATTTTGCTATCAGATATAATGGTATATATTTAAGTTGGTTTCTGCTAGTGGTTGTGAACATGCCAATGTAACAATTCTTGGTCCACTTAGTAGACAATTTTTCTTAGATTTCAAACTGATGTATATAGTATTTGAATATTCTGATCCCCTTTAGTGGCATTTACCAGCTTGTCTAAGAGGGGCACAGCTTACAGAGTCTCACTGCCCAAGGATGGGTCTTGGGATCAGTCTGTTATATCAGTTCAGTGGCTGTAGCAGCATTTTTAGCTTATACTGCTTATAATTGATTAAGTCCATGAGCCTAAAGAAATATATTTTTAATAAAAAACTGACAGACTTCATTACATAGCTCTACCCCAATTACCCTTTTTCTAAGATTACTATAGTCATTTAAAAAAAAAATCTATGTTCTTTTTCCAACATAGAATAGAAAAGGTGGAAGTTTTAAATCTGAGTGAGACTGAGAAGATGAAGTTATTGGGATTCTATTCTGTGGGGCAACTGACTGTCAGCTTAAATAGAAGTCAGGGCAGTCCTCCCTGATTACAGAGTTTGGGGGTTGGGTATCCTGCTGATTTGCAAACCCGCTCTCAAGAGCTGGGGGAGGGAATTCTGGTCAGCATTATCCCAACTCACTTTGTGCCTCATGGTTTCCTCAATTAAGAAAGGAATCATTTATGATCCTTTAATAAGGGACTAGTCACTTAGCTCCCACCATGAGATCACTGTCAATACCAACTCATTGCTGTCCTACGGGAAATAACCAGATAACTTGCAAAGTGAAATATGCCTGCATATTATTTTCCTGTTCCTTTTGTCAACTTCTGTGATATTGGCCATCTTCTCCTCCCTCCTCTCCTTTTCCTTGGATGGACATTGACATTTGAATTCCACTTGTAAATTTCTAAGGAAATGCCACGTAGGAACTGGCGAAATATTCATCAGATGTGTGTCCTGATTTTCAGACTTAAATGAAGAATAGTTGCTTATACATAGTATATTCCAAAAAAATGCTGAACAGGTCTGTACTACCTAATGATACCAACTCTCAGAAACATTTAGAATAACTCTTTATACTGAGGCTGTTTTCCATCTCCTCTACTAAAATCTCATAAAAATATTTCTCCATGACACTTGAAATGTTTCTTATGTATCTTATTTCCTTTGGTTGCTCTGTGTCCTTATCTTTAGCATTACTATTTCTGGAGATATAGTGGGTCTCTGGTGAGTTACCAGTTTAGTGATTAAATGGTTGGAAAGTTTCACCAGGATTTAGGGTCTTTGTATAAATGGCTCCCAAACTTGTCTCCACATTGGAATCCCCTGGGAATCTTCAAGAAATCCTGATGCCTGGGCCCCGTTTCCAGAGGGTGATTTAATTATCTGGGAGTATGGCTTGGGTTTGGAATTTTAAAAAAGAACCCAAGTAATTCCAATATGCAGACAATTTGGGCGATCACTGCCTTAGAATCATCTAGGGAGCTTTGAAGAATACTAAATGTTTAAACCCCAGCTCACACCAATCAAATTGGAACATTTGGGATTGGGGCTAAGTTTAGAGTATAGCCAAGATTGCCAACCACTGCTTCAGGGAAGCTCAAAAGTTGATATCTTTCTTGAAAACGGAGGCTTTCAATAAAACCGGTAATTTATGTACTAGTCCTTCGGTCAATTATTGAGTAGTTTCTAAATAGTTAGGTCTATGACTTAATTTACTAAGCATTCTAAATAAACATGCAATTAATTAAGAATGTGTGTTATCCATCCTATCTCTAAGTAACCTAGAGAAAATGAGTATGGGTTGGCTCACTAATACTTCCTGATAAAAACAATTGACAGCAAGTCATGAGAGCTGGGTTTCCTGGCTGCTGGCTATCTTGCTTGTAGTCATTATAGTAACTGTCTCTCTTGCTGGACTCCCTGTCGTCTCTTGAAGTGCCACTGACTTGTGGCTATAGATGTTGCTAGAGGTTTATAGATCCTCCCCCACCTTGAATTAGCTCAAGAATCACCTGTGACCAAATGTATTGCAGTCAGCAACCATCCTTCCTTACCAAGGATTTTTCCAGCTACCTAGAGATTCAGTTCCCTTTGTTCATTAATTCTGCAAGTGTCGTTAGCACTTTCTATGCACGATGTATTGTGATAGGTACTGGGAATATAATTTATGAATAAAACATAGTCCTTGGCCTCAAGGGACTCACAGGCTATTCTAATTCATTATTATGAATGCTAAGAAAGTGGTAAATACAGATGCCAATTACCTATTTTTTTTTTGACGTGACCACTAGGAAAGTGGCTCAGCAGGCCATGAACACGTGTTCTCTTGTTCCTTTTTTTGAAATTGGATTCAGCGGGTTACTTCACTGTCCTCAGGCAGAGATATGCATAACCCTCCCGTATCCCTTTTCCTCCTTAAACTGATCAGAAGTCCCCAGAGGAGAGAGACTTAAATATAATCTCAACACTGGTAACACTGTTATCTATTAGTATGTTGGTTCACACACATTTTCTGTGTACAACTTAAATGGCAAATGGAGTATATTCTCTGAAAGGCTAGGCTCACTTTAGTTTATGATTCTCATTTAATTTATTTTATAATACTTCCTCTGAGGTGGTTGTCTTCATTTCATTTTCTAGATAGGAATAGCAGGAATCTACATTAAAAAAAAATGGAGCAGACGTTAAAGAATGTGGGGTAAAACTCAGCTTCCTTTTTTACAGTCCAGTGTCTTTTCTATTAAATGGCGTAAACTTTGAAAAGTCGTTAATGTAAGACTTTGTTCTATGTAGAGCTTCCTTCATATAATATATGAAGGGCTTCCAGACCATTCTGAGTGGGTCCTTTATACTATACAGCTATGACCATCTTAAGCAGAACAAGCACCAACGGAAGCTGTTTTGCCCTCTTGAGGGTTTGAAGATCCCTCCTAAAAGTGGATGCTGAGCCTTGCTAACTACTTTCCCATTGCCAACGCTAAGAGTGTGACCCAGCATTCTTGGGTGCAGAGCCAAGAATCTCATTTGGAAAGGGAGCAATTCTTCATTACCCCAGATTATAAGAAGACTCAATTAATAGCTATCCCATCTAACGACGTGTCAGATTTTTTGCTATATAAACTGTAAGCCTAGACTTTTGAGGCCAATGATTTTATACATTTACACTATTTTCCTTAACAAAGGACTTTAGTATAATAACTATCCATGTTAATCTCAATTAGAATTTTTGAGTAGTCTGTTTATTATAAAATTTACTTATTTTTAATATCAGTTCAGCTTCTGAAAACATTTTACCAATTTCTATGTTTACTATTACTTCAACTCCTGTTTCTGGGTTCACTTTTCTTGTTGCTGAAGTCCAGGGCAGATCTGATTTTGTGGAGTATGCAGCTAATACACTCTGAGACCTTCTTTTAATGTTGCATTGGCCAAAAAGTAACATCTTACAGAAAAACCTGAATGAACTTTTTGGCCAACCCTATAAAATACAAAGTTAGGAATGGAACTGTCTTTTTTTTTTAAACAGGGAAAGAAAACCCAATACTTGAAGACTCCTTTTGAAATCTCTGTAGGCAGTTTTCCAGAAATGCCTGATTGGTATATTTTCCCTCTCTGTCTGGAACACTCTTCAGCTTCCAATAACTCCCAGCATAATAGGGTAGGGGCCTGTGCAAATGTGAAGGTTTACAGCTTAAGTTTCATTAGTTTATATTAAGTCTGGCTTATTCTTTTTTTCTTTTTTTTTTTTTTTTAGAGTAAAGTTAAACTTTACAGTAATTTTTTTTTATATACAAAGAATTACAGTACATATTTATGGGGATAGGTTGGCTCATTCTTGAGATTAATAGTTTAGGCAGAATTGAGTTCTATTTCCTTCAACATGTTTAAGATAATACTTAGTAATCTTCTGTAATGTTGCTAATGAGAAATTTGCTACCAGTCTAATTGTTCTCTACTATAGACAGTCATTTCTTTCTGGTAGCACTTAAGCTTTTCTCTTTATCTTGGTTTACTACAGTTTCCCTGTGGTGGTTTTACAGGTTGATTTGTTTTTTGTTTTCTTGTTTGGTCTTCAGTGTATAGTTTACCACACAACTTTTTTCAGTTCTGGAAACTTCTTATCCACCTACTTTCCTAGTTTTCTCTATGTTTCTCACTTTGTCTTCTTCTGTAACTTCTACTGGATGTATGTTGGAGCTTCCCAATCTCTCCTCCATGTCCCTTAAGTACTCTGTTATATTTCTTATTGCATTATCTTCCTGGGATGCATTTTGAGTCTCTGCTCAATACTCTTTGGAATTAGTAAATCTCTCTTTGACTACAGTAAATTTACAGGTTATTCAATCTATTTTTTTATTTCAGTAACTATATATTTTCATCCCCAAATTTCTAATTGGTTCTTTCATACATACTTGGTGTTGATTAATTTCTATCTGTTTTAAACTTTTTATGTTCTATTTTATGGACTTAAATCCTTTTATCTTTTTGAGTTTTAAAGCTATTCTTATGTTCAAATCATTTTAGATTATATTATTATTTTTTCTGATGAATATCCCGCATTTTATTTTATTTGCTTTCCTTCTTTATTTTTTTAAATGTATTTTGGAATTTTTGACTGTGTTCGTATCTCATGTGGGAGGTTTTAATTACAATCTGTATTATTTTCCTATTGCTGCTATAACAAATTACCACAAACTTAGTAGCTTAAAACAGCACAGATTTATTATTTTACAGTTCTGTAGGTCAGAAGTCTGACATGTGTTTCATTGGGCTAAAAACCAGATGTCTGTAAGGCTGCATTCCTCTGGAGGCTCTAGAGTAGAATTTGTTTCCTTGCCTTTTCTAGTCTCAGGAGGCTGCCTGCATTTTTGGCTCGTGGCCCCCTTTCATCTTCAAAGCCTGATGAGTCTTTTTTATGTCACATCACTCTGACCCTGACTCTTCTTCTGCCTTCTGCTTTTACTTTTAAGGACCCTAGATGATTATATTGGGCTGACTGGTAATCCAGAATAGTCTCCCTGTTTTAAGGTCATCTGATTAGCAATTTTAATTCTATGTGCAACGTAGTAAGTGTTTGCCCAGAAATGTCACATTTTCACAGGTTCCAGGGATTAGGACATGGATATCTTTGGGGGCGGGGGGCATTATCCTGTCTGCTATACAACCACCACTATTTTTGCAAATTATTTTGCAAATAATTTGCATTTGCCTCTAGCCAGTCTCCTGGGTCTTGCAGTCTGTAAGTCCCAGCTGCCTTTACATGCTTCTGAGTTTGGAGGCCAGTAGTGTAGAGCCTCAGGCTCTTTGACTACTTGATGTTTCTGTTCGTGGAAGCTGTGTTAGACAATTCAAAAGGGGCACCGTTTACATTTAAGCTGTGTAGCTTATTATTTTTGGTGGTAAAAATGTTTGTATAGGTGGAAGGGTTAAGAGGGTTGACTTGTGCTGAGATTATTTTTTAAATGCAGAAATTTCTAAGTTTTTCTTCACATATTTACCTTTTGTGGCTTTGTGTTTGTCACACAGGCATGGCCTTGAATAGTAAATCACAGTGTCATCTTGCGTGGAAATTTTCCCCAAATTACCTTCTAAGAAATATATTTGTCAGTCCTTTGGTTCAACTAGGAATGGAAGTTAAATTAGATTTTTTTCTGAATTTCCACTAGTGTGACTAATTATTACTGCACCATCTCTGCCATTCCCTGGCTGATTAGAGGAGCTACTTTTCATGTCTGGTAAGCAAGCAGCCTCTGAAACTCATTGCTGCTCCTTTCAGAGTCTTGGCTGAGAGAAACAGAAGTTTTTTGGGGGGGGTATATAGTTCACAGATCCTTCTAGATACTCTTAAGATCTACTCATTGATTACGTCAGACCACAGGGAGCTGAATGCAGGGATTAAATGCACTGGTGTTCACCTCTCCTATACAGCTACCTTACTGAATTATATATGCTGTTGTATAAATGTTGGCCTCTATTTTAGGGAAATTCTATTTATTGTGGAGAAGTTTTTGTCCCAGTATCTGGAATTTTTGTTGTATTGAGCACGATTCCATATTATGGGGCTGACAGGTTCTCTCCTGACATGAAGCATACATTTTATTTGGGGGCGGAGAGACAGACAACAGCCAAGGAAATTAATAAGATGCTTTCATTAGGAAATGTTATAAGGAAAATAAAACTGGGTTATATGACTGTATGGGTGTGAGTGTGTACATACACGCATTTATTTGGGTTTCTAGTCAAGGTTTCATTAAGGAGGGGAAATTTCAAGTGAGTTCTGGCAAAATGTTAGTCACGCTGAGGTTCAAAGACTGAGTGTTCTGGGTAAGTGCAAAGGTTCTGAAGCAGAAATGAGTGTGGCATATACTGAAAAATAGAAAGAATTTGCTGGAGCATGGTGGGCCAGGGGCAGAGTCACAGGAGAAGTGTTCTAAGAGGAAGTCGAGGTACAGATCACAAAGGTCATGGGAAAGAGCTGGAATTCATTGAAAATACATTAGGAAGCCATGGATAGTTGTATACAGAGGAGTGACAAGACTTGATTTGTGTTTTATAAATGACCCTCCTGGCTACTATGTGGAGAATAAGTTGTAAGGAGACCAGAAAGTAGGTCTTTTGAATAATCTAGATAAGAGAGGGTAGTATGTTGGACTAGGGTGGCAGCATTGGAGATGGAGAAGAGTGATCATATGTTGAGAATATATTTTGGCAATAAAGCCTACTGGGTTTACTAATGGAAAAATCTGGAAAGAGAGGGGAAAAGAAAGATCAAGGCTGACTCTTGTTGATTTGGCTGAGTAGGTTAACGAGCAAGCCAAATACTTGCGCTTCTAGGTTCCCGTTTTTTTTTTAATCAATGGCTGTCCAGCAACTAGTTGTGATTTTGGTGTGCTCATGAGAGGAGGTGAGCTCAAGGTCCTTCTACTCTGCCATCTTGTCTCTCTCCTCGTCCAAATAGTTGTGCTTCTACAGAGAATCAGGTTTTGCTTTACTATAGCTACTGTGATCTTTGTGTCTGGAAGCAAAGAATGAAGTTTGTGAGTTGCTTTTAGCAATTTCTTCTAGCAGGGTTTCATTACAGAAATTTGTATGTTCATCACACTATTATCTCCTTACTACTTTTCTGTTTATATTCTACCTTATTTTTCTCATTTTTAAATTATTTTTCTCATTATATTATTCACATCTCTGTAAGCTGCCTTGAATCAGGGTAGATCATAAATAAATTATAAGTAAATATAAATAAATCATAATCAGATAGCAACCTGAGTTTTCGATAATCAACTGTCCACATAGGTAACCTTTAAAATGATCATCATTCATTAGTTTATGTAACACACACACACACACACACACCTTAACTTGCTGATGGTACAAAAAAGTATCAGATTTGATCATTTGTTAAGTTTTTGTTTGTTAGTCGTTCCTTCTTGCTTCTGTGTTGTCTATCTAAATTTATTATTGTTCTGTCACTCATCAATCAATTTTGAATAGTTAAGAAATAAGACATTAATAGACTGACAAATGGTTGATCTAGTTTGTTCATAATATCCAAGACTACAATATTAGATTCTAAGTCTGTAGAAGTCAAAGGCATTGTTGATTTAATTTTATCCATTCTTTCGATCCTATGCTGTGTAAAGATGAGATGGTAATGTTGCTTTTAATGATGATGGTGAGGAAATTTCCAAATAGATCAGAAGGCATCTAGGGAACAGTAGGTTCACTCTACTAAAAATGGTTCAGAGAACACAATTGCTTGACATAACATCTTTTGATTGATACTGAAATGACAAGAATCAACTTGGTGAATGCCTCAGCGTTTTATTCATTTTGTTAAAGGCTCACTACCTCTTGGACTATGAACTTTCTTACACATCCCTATCAAATCCCTTCACTGACAAAACAGTTGACAAATTATTAGTCATTCTCTCATATTTGAAGGTAGAGTAATGATCTCTATTTAATATTCCTGTCCACAACTGTTTTTTGTCTCATATTTAGCAATTCAAACATTTCCTTCTATGCAACTTTCTTGTCTCGTACATATTAACTAAGACTTTTTCATTATGCCTCTGCAAAGATGGCATGAAGAAGGCCATAGATACAAATATTTGTTTTAGACTAAAAACTACTATATCACACAATAATACTAGCATATTCTAGCATTGAAACACTGCTCTTCACTGTTCTGTTTGTTCTCTTTTTTAAAAAACCTAATTTTTAACCCATGATATTTATAAAGGAATGAATTTCTACCTAAAGAAGAATCTCAAATTCAACTAAGATGGAGAATATAAAGTCCTGCAAGACTGAACTGGCAGATATTGAATTTGTATGTCCTTTAATGTTCATGTATGTCCTACAGGCATTTTGGGGTACTGTATAAATAAACTGTTAAGATGTTAATGTTGGGGGGAGGAGGAACAAGAAGGTGAGACATTAAGTAACCATGAAATTCTAGGCTTCTTGGTTGAGTTAATTATAATTCTACATTACTGTACTATATTAATACTTTTTGTCAATTTCTCACAGCTTTTTAAAAATCACCTTGCTGTGTGTGTTTAATTCGAGAGAACTTTAAGAAGCCATCTTTTGACAATTAAAGGAGAATATGATAGAGTGCCCTTGGCACTTACCACAGCTCCCATTGAGAATTATAGGAGGGACTTCCCTTGTAGTCCAGTGGTAAAGAATCCGCCTTACAAGGCAGGGGACACGGGTTCGATCCCTGGTCAGGGAACTAAGATACCACATGCCATGGGGCAACTAAGCCCACACGCCACAACAACTGAGCTCGCATGCCTCAACTAGAGAGCCTGCGTTCCGCAAACTACAGAGCCCTTGCGCCCTGGAGCCCACGTACCACAACCATAGAGAGAAAACCCGCATGCCACAACTAGAGAGAAGCCTGCGCGCTGCAACAAAAGATCCCATGTGCTGCAACTAAGACCCGACACAGCCAAAAATAAATAAAATAAATAAATAAATAATAAATAAATCTTAAAAAATAAAGAATTATAGGAATGTGTGTGGATGGGGTGAGGTGGAATAGGACTATGGCATGTGATTGTTTCAGAAGAAAGTATAGTCAGTAGAATCAGCTATAGAACTAGGAATTTGACTTCTTTTGCCTATTCACTTTTGACTTTTATTCTTTGATTCAAGATATATTCATTAAACTCCAGTTATATGCCAGGCACTCTGCTAGGTGCTGGGGTATAGTGAACAAGATGTGGACCCCATTCGAAACTTATAGCTATCTTTCATTTCTTTATTAATTTTCCTAGCCTTGGAAAACCAGTGCATGGGAAGAAATAAGGTTATCATGGATTAGAGGGAATAGAGGAAAGTTGAGATTTGTAAGCTTCTTTCAAACCCTGAAATCCCACTTTAGATGTTAGCTGTCTTTTGTAGCAGGGCAAACCATGCTGTTCAGGGCGTCTTGGTCATCACTAAGATCCTTGTCAGAGTATTAAATAGATCATTCTCTTACCTGGCCTGCTCTACCTCCCTGTTTCTTTTTGCCTACCCAGGGACCACATGACTCTTGCCAGCATCTATCTGCCTGCTTGAGTTTATTGTTTTCCCAAGTGCCTCAAGCTTAGATATTATCAATAGGTTGACCTTTACAGGAGATAAAATATCTAAGTGTTATATATGATGGCCATATTAAAAATCAAGACAGGTGGTTTTACAGATACAAGTGTACATAGAGAATTATAGGGAATATTTTAAGAATCTTAAATTATAGTATTAATTATTTTATTTAACAAATGCTTTATTTAACCCTTATTATATGACAGGCTCCATTCTAAGTTCATTTTACTCTTATAGCAGCCCTATAAGGTAAATTATTATTATTATCTCTTTTTTACTGATAAGGAAACTGAGGCACAGAGGGATTAATGGCTTGCTTAGGTTCGTACACCTAGTGGACCTGGGATTCCAACTCAGGCATTCTGGCTCCAGAATCTATGCTTTTAACGTTAACTAAAATAGGTTGCCTTATCTCTCTGTAATTATGCATGGGATATCCACATGTCCATGCTCCAGTAGGATGTATGGACTGGAAAATCATATGAAAGACCTGGGCTGAGAACAGATCAGAATTCACATATATAGAGATGGTGGTCGAACCCATGGGAGTACATAAAATCCCATTAGGAGAGGACAGATAGAATGAGGAAAGGAGATTCTCAAGTATGTGGCGCTGGGATCTAGCAACATTTAAGTGACTGGTGAAAAAAGAACAATCAGAAATGTTGACTGAGAATGAAGCAATTCAGGAAAATGGTATCTTGGAAGTCAAGGGAAGATAGAGTTTCAACGAGAGTTTAACTTTGCCACATACCCCGGAGAGGTTAAAAGAATGTAGGCTGAAAAAGATGCTGTATCTGGCAGTTGAGGTCATTGATGCCTTTTGCTAGAGTTGGATGTTTCTATAGAAGAAGATAGAAATGAAATGCCACAAAGACACATTTTAAGAAAACATAAGTACATGCTTACACTTTTAATTTAAACATATTTATTACTCATTTTCAAAACAAATTCAGTGGATTTCAAGGCTTTTTAAAAAAATAAGCTTATTTTTTTTTTTTTACCACAACCCAGCTTAGCTTAGTATACTTTACCTTGTAGGCACTTAGATATTTCTCCAATAAAAGGATATCAAAAATTTATGAGGGCTTCCCTGGTGGCGCAGTGGTTGAGAATCTGCCTGCCAATGCAGGGGACACGGGTTCGAGCCCTGGTCTGGGAGGATCCCACATGCCACGGAGCGACTAGGCCCGTGAGCCACAATTACTGAGACTGCGCGTCTGGAGCCTGTGCTCCGCAACAAGAGAGGCCGCGATAGTGAGAGGCCCGCGCACCGCGATGAAGAATGGCACCCGCTTGCCGCAACTGGAGAAAGCCCTCGCACAGAAACGAAGACCCAACACAGCTAAAAATAAATAAATAAATAAATAAATAAATTAAAAAAAAAAAAAAAATTTATGAGCCTCAGGAAAAAAATAATTGAAGTTTCCTTAGGTGGTACATGGCCATCAGAATTAGCTACTAACCCCTAAACAGGATTATCTTCTGCAATATTTATCATACCAAAATAATAGTTGTGAATCATAATTCAGAACAACCAGAATTACATGATGACATTATGCATTTGTAATTGAATGAGTGCTAAAGTGAGCAATTTGAATATTTCCCTTCAGTGCAATATTTGAGCCAAATAATGCCATCAGTATTAATTTATGATATTTTCTGATGTAACTAAAACTTGATTTATCATACAGTGCTTTACTGCTGTAGTTAAAGTCTTACACATCTTTGTTATGTGTTGTTCTTGAAGAATATGTCCTGAAAACCTGGGAGCAGTAATAGATTTTTTTAAATAAAGGAAGAGAAAGTTTCAGATTAAAAGATATGCCAGGATGTATAATCCAATGTTAGGTAAATCTGATTAAATACTCTTTGCTATAATCGTTTAATGTGATACATTTCTTTAAACTTGGGAGGAAAGTCCCCTAAACTGGTCGTTGGCTTCAGTAAAGAATGAAAACTCAAGTTGTTTGAATTAAGTTTTCAATGCCACTGTTGTTATCACTTTATGTATACTGACATTTCCCAGTTTGTGAAATGTTGTTGGTAACTCCCGTAACTATGTAAGGAGTTTAGTTACTTAATGGAAGTATCAAATTCTCATCAAATAAATCATTTTAGGGAATTTGGCTTAAATTCTCATTGTTGGAAATAACCATCTAGTGTGGTGACCGTATCCTTGTATAGGTGGGCCTCGGCGTATAGAACTGGGCTGATAGATTGTTGGTGTGGAATGGTAGCTGGTAGCATACGTGCAGAAATGGAAAGACATTCTTTAGGTGACATTTGCACATGATTAAGCGAGCAGCAGAGCAGCTGGAATGATTTCCTGACTTCCGTAGTTTTGTGAACTTTGGATTAATGCAGTGAAACTTGATAGTTTTTGTTGCTATTTTAAAAAATCATTACCATGTTTATACTTGATTATACAGGCATTAAATAAATAGGGGATACAAAGAGGAGAGCTCACTGACCTGAACTTACATAAATTTCTTTGAATTGGGCTCACTATACTTGATGCTAAATATAATGTTTTACTGTGCAGGTAACACCTGCCTTCTATTGAGCATTGCCAAACATAGGATCTAAACATACCTTCCTTAAAGTGCCATAAGTATAACATTTATGTTAATCATAAAGGTTAGTAGATTTGCTTATGATATGTTTAGAGAAGTATATTCTGTTTTTATTAAAAAATAGATCAGCTGTTTTGAAAATTTTTATTTTCCTGAAGTGGAATATTTCCTGAAGTGGAATACTCCACTATAGTTTTTCATCCCAGTTGACATATGAAAAAGTGAGTCAATAAATAAATTCTGAAACTTGAGCTTTCTAATTTGAGATTTTATGTTTTCCAAATTTAAAATGAAATACTGAATTCATGGTTGAAACAGATGCAGTGACATCATATATAAAAAAACTAATGATGAAAGATATGAGATCAAAATTATCTTCATGTTACTAATTGCATACTCTCCTATTCTGTATATTGCGATTACCAGAATTCGGAATAGAAATTACATTCAAAAGGAAATGACACCTGTTGCCCAAATATTTTAAATCTGAGATGGAAAAGAAAACAATTCCCTGAATTCCAAGGCTTAGAAATGTATTTCTATTACCTTCTTATTTATATTAGGTCATGAGTGGAAGCCTTATTTCAGTTAGTGAGTTATCATTCCCAAGGTTGACCTTAACTATTACCTATACTATGAGAAATTTACCAATATGCTGTTCCCCAGAGTTTTAAACTTGTTTTCTATTAATAGCATGATCTATGAGAATGATAACCTTTGATTTTAAACTGTGCTTCATTTCAACTTATTTCAGATAAAACATTGACTCCAGAAAAGTATTAGAAATGGTACTCTCTTATGTACATACTGAGGAACCAGTATACCCGTTTTACTGTTCATTGTATTTCCACTGAGTGCTAGAAGCAGTGTAGTTGTATGCCCAAGCACTCATTTTACTGAACAAGCTAGAACTCTTTACCTCACCATTTTAGTTAAATGCTGGTGCCTAGGTCATTGCGACTGCTTGGTGCACACCATTCGGGATCATAGTTGTATTTGGTAAGCTTGCTAACCTAGGTTAGGGTCTTTGAACCTACCGTGTCTGTTTCCAACCAGCAGATGGCTTTAGCAGGGTGAAAAAGAGAATGACTTTCACTCCTTCCCTTCCCCTCCTTCCCTTTTACTTTTAGTTATTGATGAAGATAAAATTCTCAAAAATAATTAAACCAGACAGCGCTGTGCATTAACTCTCTTTCTGTTACTCTTCCAGATCACTATCTACTAATCTACTGCTATCTTTCCATTTTTACCACCAAGGAATTCTGAATAATCCACTTAGATTTTATAAAAATAAGGATCTTTGGATCCTTACTCTCTTTCTTTGCCTTTAAAATTTTGTAAGTCCTTTTGGATGGACACGAGCTAGTCTCTTAACTTAGGATATGGTGCGAATACCTACTGCTAATCATGAGAAAATATTTTAACTTCAAATTAGGGTTTTTCATTGCAATACTTGATAACTATGGTGTGGTTGATGTACCAGTTTGTTAATAATCTCATGCTGACCTATGGGAGTTTTTCTGTGATAGATTTTTTTGCCCACAGACTTTAGGTAGGGAGAGCATGTCAACACAACCTTTTTACTTCTTAATAAAATACAGTGCATTTTAAACTGTCGTCTGGAAATAGATAAGTGAACTTGAATACCTCTGTATCTCATTTTCTGTATTGTCTGCAAATGATTAGTCTTTTTTCATTACCCCCCTTATTATTTTAAATTATACACAATTAAGTACCTTAAGTTGCTTTTGTAAAGTTTACTTTCTGTCTAATATTGAAAAGGCCAAGATTCTATTATGTAAATCTTGATACATGAGAGAACCCAAAAAGTAAATACTTTTGAATAATAACTACCTGCTTTGAAGACAACTGAGTTTATTTACATTGTAAATGTTATTTCACAGTTCAGTCAGTTACCTTACTGGGTAATAAAGACCCTGAAATTAAAATGACCCCTTTTCACAAAATACAGCTGTAGGATTCATTTACTACAAAGCTGCCTCGGTTTGATATTCCTCCTCCTGAAATAGAAAATGATATCCTACTAATGTATCTGAAGTGGCTTTAAAACCATCCAAGGCATAGTTGTGAAATTAATGACTTCTGCTTTTGGCCTCAATTACATCTTGCAATTCTCCTGAACTATGCCTACTTTTCCTCTGTTTCTTCTCTGACTTTACAATGTATCTTACTGGTTGCATTCCAGATTTTTTAGAAACCTCTACTTGAGAAAGACTGTGTGTTTACAGCTGCCTTGAAATCCTTTAGACCTGTACAAATTTGAGCACTTAATTCTTAAGATTAATGTTCTATACTAGATAGGGTAGTTTAAGGTCATCTTAGCCTTTTAAGTATATAAGCACCTAACAGCTTGATGAGGTAAATCACCTTACAACAAAACAGTGTAATGATGACAAAATGTTAATTAAATTTTTCCTTGTAAAAAGATTCATTTTCAGTCTGAGTGAGCTTACACAACAGTGTTACTAAGAGCAAGGGATTTAGTTAGCAGTTACAACTGCTTATTATTGGTTCTTGACATTTAGTTCCTATGCATATTTATTCTGTTGCAAAATACTATATCACTTGAAAACATTAATAGACAAAAATGTTTCCTTTTATTGGCAAAACTCCCACATGGTGATTTCTTATAATATTAGGGAGAAGCTTATAATCTTAATGTATGCATTAGGAAAATATGTGGCTACTGATTTTGAACACATTAAGCCCCTTACTCACCTGTCCAAAACTACAGAAACAATAAAGTTATCTGGTTTGTAAAATACCCTTAATATACCCTATAACTGGGTATATTACCCTTAAAAATGCCCTTTTCTATGATAGAATTGAACAGCTTTTTGATAAGTAGTAGTATTAGTAAAAGATAAGTGTAACATCAGTAAAATTCTAGATTGCTTCTGGAACTACTGATGGCTGTATCAATCCTTTATTTTTCACTCCCTGGACATTTTTTGGCTAATCATCTAATTTCTGAATGACCAAAGTGCTGTGGAGAGAAAGGAAAAGAAGCATAAAGATCCTGCCCTAGAGGATCTTGATGCTTATAATCTACTTAAGTGTGTAGAGATAAATTCTAAAGTGTCAAAATGTCAAATTTACCATGTCATATAAATACATTAAAGAACACTAAGGGATTTACTGAATCAGAATATTAGCACTAAAAGGGACCTTAGCAATTCTCAAGTGCAAACACTTTATTTTAGGGATGAGTAAGCTGAAGCCACCAAACGGAAGGTGATTTACCTGGGGCTCACTGGCTGTCCTAGGTAAAGGTGGGCCCAGAATTTAATTCACAGTGTTTTCTGACTGTCCTTAAGGGGGCTGGTTTATGCAGGAGAAGGCTTTCTAGAAAATGTAAATCTTGAGCTTAAAGGAAATAGCATTATAAACAGCAGGAGCTAGATCTAGAGATTTGGGTTTCTTGTGTCCTCTCTAAGGTTTTTCTAGTTCTAAAATTCCATATTTTTGGTTTAGATTGATATGAAAGAGGGAATAATAGGAGTAAATAACAATGAAAAGTAGTAAGAACAATAAGACTAAAATTTACAGACCTTCCTATGTGCTAGGCTCTCCTTTAAGCACTTTACGTTCATTAGCTCATCTAATCCTTACAATAACCTTATGAGGTAAGTGCTGTTTTCATTTCCATTTTACAGATGAGCAAACTGAGGCCCAGAGAAGTAACTTGCCCAATATCAAACATGGAATGTTATAAGAGTATGTATATGTGGAATGACCAGCCCTGTCAATGTCAGGCGACTACGTTTAGGAGAAGAACTACTATGTTGAGGAATAGAGATAAGGGTTTCTCCAGGGAAAAAAAATTTTTGAGTGGGGAAAAAAAAACCAACCTAGTAATTCCTTATTGTTACATAAAATGATGGTGTCCAATATTTCTGTAGCTGCAAACAGTTAGTAATTTGAGTGTCCAGGGTTCAAGGTCTCATTTTAACTAAGCAACCCCATCTTCGAAAGCATTTATGACTAACTACTAATACACAATACTCCATATTTTTGTTTCGAGTTGTGTGTCTCTTCTGTTCTTTGCTTGCTTTAGAAAATGTTATTTAGCTTTTTCACTTCAGTTTACTCAACACCAGCCGTTTATGTGAGAAGATCTGAACAGGGTTAACTGATGATACCTTTTTATTCTTGTCCTTGTCTTTCCAATTTTAGGCATCAACTAGCATTATTGGTCTAAGTGATGCAAAAGATACAGAATAAAGAAGTAGTAGTAGTTCTAGTAAAATATCCACTTTTGTACACTTGGAGAAGCTAATGCCTTTTTTTTTTTTTTTTTCTTAACGTCTTTATTGGAGTATAATTGCTTTACAATGGTGTGTTAGTTTCTGCTTTATAATAAAGTGAATCAGCTATACATATACATATACCCCATATCTCCTCCCTCTTGCGTCTCCCTCCCACCCTCCCTATCCCACCCCTCTAGGTGGTCACAAAGCACCGAGCTGATCTCCCTGTGCTATGTGGCTGCTTCCCACTAGCTATCTATTTTACATTCGGTAGTGTATATATGTCCATGCCACTCTCTTACTTCGTCCCAGCTTCCCCTTCCCTTTCCCCGTGTCCTCAAGTCCATTCTCTATGTCTGCGTCTTTATTCCTGTCCTGCCCCTGGGTTCCTCTGAAGTTTTTTTTTTTTTTTTCTTAGATTCCGTATATATGTGTTAGCATACGGTATTTGTTTTTCTCTTTCTGACTGACTTCACTCTGTATGACAGTCTCTATGTCCATCCACCTCACTACAAATAACTCAATTTCGTTTCTTTTTAAGGCTGAGTAATATTCCATTGTATATATGTGCCACATCTTCTTTATGCATTCATCTGTTGATGGAAACTTAGGTTGCTTCCATGTCCTGGCTATTGTAAATAGAGCTGCAGTGAACATTGTGGTACATGACTCATTTTGAATTATGGTTTTCTCAGGGTATATGCCCAGTAATGGGATTGCTGGGTCGTATGGTAGTTCTATTTTTAGTTTTTTAAGGAACCTCCAAACTGTTCTCCATAGTGGCTGTATCAATTTACATTCCCACCAATGGTGCAAGAAGGTACCCTTTTCTATACACGCTCTCCAGCATTTATTGTTTTTAGATTTTTTGATGATGGCCATTCTGACTGGTGTGAGGTGATACCTCATTATACTTCTCATTTGCATTCTCTAATGATTAGTGATGTTGAGCATTCTTTCATGTGTTTGTTGACAATCTGTATATCTTCTTTGGAGAAATGTCTATTTAGGTCTACTGCCCATTTTTGGATTGGGTTGTTTGTTTTTTTGATATTGAGCTGCATGAGCTGTTTGTATATTTTGGAGATTAATCCTTTGTCAGTTGCTTCATTTGCAAATATTTTCTCCCGTTCTGAGAGTTGTCTTTTCGTCTTGTTTATGGTTTCTTTTGCTGTGCAAAAGCTTTTAAGTTTCACTAGGTCCCATTTGTTTATTTTTGTTTTTATTTCCATTTCTCTAGGAAGTGGGTCAAAAAGGTTCTTGCTGTGATTTATGTCATAGAGTGTTCTACCTATGTTTTCCTCTAAGAGTTTTATAGTGTCTGGCCTTACATTTAGATCTTTAATCCATTTTGAGTTTATTTTTGTGTGTGTCAGGGAGTGTTCTAATTTCATTCTTTTACATGTAGCTGTCCAGTTTTCCCAGCACCACTTATTAAAGAGGCTGTCTTTTCTCCATGGTATATTCTTGCCTCCTTTATCAAAAATAAGGTAACCATATGAGTGTGGGTTTATCTCTGGGCTTTCTATCCTGTTCCATTGATATATACTTCTTTTTTGGTGCCAGTACCATATTGTCTTGATTACTGTAGCTTTGTAGTATAGTCTGAAGTCCAGGAGCCTGATTCCTCCAGCTCCGTTTTTCTTTCTCAAGATTGCTTTGGCTATTCAGGGTCTTTTGTGTTCCCATACAAATTGTGAAAATTTTTGTTCTAATTCTGTGAAAAATGCCATTAGTAGTTTGATAGTGATATCATTGAATCTGTAGATTGCTTTTGGTAGTATAGTAATTTTCACAATGTTGATTCTTCCAATCCAAGAACATGGTATATCTCTCCATCTGTTGGTATCATCTTTAATTTCTTTTATCACTGTCTTAATAGTTTTCTGCATACAGGTCTTTTGTCTGCTTATGCAGGTTTATTCCTAGGTATTTTATTCTTTTTGTTGCAATAGTAAATGGGAGTGTTTCCATAATTTCTCTTTCAGATTTTTCATCATTAGTGTATAGGAATGCAAGAGATTTCTGTGCATTAATTTTGTATCCTGCTACTTTACCAAATTCATTGATTAGCTCTAGTAGTTTTCTGGTAGCATCTTTAGGATTCTCTATGTATAGTATCATGTCATCTGCAAACAGTGACAGTTGTACTTCTTCTTTTCCGATTTGGATTCCTTTTATTTCTTTTTCTTCTCTGATTGCTGTGGCTGAAACTTCCAGAACTATGTTGAATAATAATGGTGAACTGGATAACCATGTCTTGTTCCAGATCTTAGAGGAGATGGTTTCAGTATTTCACCCTTGAGAAGGATGTTGGCTGTGGGTTTGTCATATATGGCCTTTACTGTGTTGAGGTAAGTTCCCTCTATGCCTGCTTTCTGGAGGGTTTTTATCATAAATGGGTGTTGAATTTTGTCAAAAGCTTTTTCTGCATCTATTGAGATGATCATATGGTTTTTCTCCTTCAATTTGTGAATATGGTGTATCATGTTGTTTGATTTGCATATATTGAAGAATCCTTGCATTCCTGGGATACACCCCACTTGATCATGCTGTATGATCCTTTCAATGTGCTGTTGGATTCTGTTTGCTAGTATTTTGTTGAGGATTTTTGCATCTATGTTCATCGGTGATATTGGCCGGTAGTTTTCTTTCTTTGTGACATTTTTGTCTGGTTTTGATTTCAGAGTGATGGTGGCCTCATAGAATGAGTTTGGGAGTGTTCCTTCCTCTGCTATATTTTGGAAGAGTTTGAGAAAGATAGGTGTTAGCTCTTCTCTAAATGTTTGATAGAATTCACCTGTGAAGCCATCTGGTCCTGGGCTTTTGTTTGTTGGAAGATTGTTAATCACAGTCTCAATTTCCGTGCTTATGATTGGTCTGTTTATATTTTGTATTTCTTCCTGGTTCCGTCTCAGAAGGTTGTGCTTTTCTAAGAATTTGTCCATTTCTTCCAGGTTGTCCATTTTATTGGCATATAGTTGCTTGTAGTAATCTCTCATGATCCTTTGTATTTCTGCAGTGCCAGTTGTTACTTCTCCTTTTTCATTTCTAATTCTCTTCATTTGAGCCTTCTCCTTTTTTTTTTTCTTTTCATGAATCTGGCTAATTGTTTATCAATTTTGTTTATCTTCTCAAAGAACCAGCTTTTAGTTTTATTGATCTTTGCTATTGTTTCATTTCTTTTTCATTTATTTCTGATTTGATTTTTATGATCTCTTTCCTTCTGCTTACTTTGGGGGTTTTTTGTTCTTCTTTCTCTAATTGCTTTAGGTGTAAGGTTAGTTTATTTATTTGAGATGTTTCTTGTTTCCTGAGGTAGGCTTGTACTGCTATAAACTTCCCTGTTAGAACTGCATTTGCTGCATCCCATAGGTTTTGGGTCATCATAGTTTTTTTTTTTTTTTAACATCTTTATTGGAGTATAACTGCTTTGTAATGGTGTGTTAGCTTCTGCTTTATAACAAAATGAATCAGCTATACATATACATATATCCCTATATCTCTTCCCTCTTGCGTCTCCCTCCCTCCCACCCTCCCTATGGTCATCGTGTTTTCATTGTCATTTATTTCTAGGTATTTGTGATTTCTTCTTTGATTTCTTCAGTGATCTCTTGGTTATTTAGTAGTGTATTGTTTAGCCTCCCTGTCTGCATTTTTTACAGATTTTTTCCCGTATTTGATATCTAGTCTTATAGTGTTGTGGTTGGTAAAGACACTTGATATGATTTCAGTTTTCTTAAATTTACCAAGGCTTGATTTGTGACCCAAGATATGATCTATCCTGGAGAATGATCCATGAGCACTTGAGAAGAATGTGTCTTCCGTTGTTTTTGGATGGAATGTCCTATAAATATCAATTAAGTCCATCTTGTTTAATGTATCATTTAAAGCTTGTGTTTCCTTATTTATTTTCATTTTGGATGATCTGTCCATTGGTGAAAGTGGGGTGTTCAAGTCCCCTACTATGATTGTGTTACTGTCGATTTCCCCTTATATGGCTGTTAGTATTTGCCTTATGTATAGAGGTGCTCCTATGTTGGGTGCATAAATATTTACAATTGATATATCTTCTTCTTGGATTGATCCCTTGATCATTATGTAGTGTCCTTCTTTGTCTCTTGTAATAGTCTTTGTTTTAAAGTCTATTTTACCTGATATGAGTATTGCTACTCCAGCTTTCTTTTGATTTCCATTTGCATGGAATATCTTTTTCCATCCCCTCCCTTTCAGTCTGTATGTGTCCCTAGGTCTGAACTGAGTCTCCTGTAGACAGCATATATACAGGTATTGTTTTTGTATCCATTCAGCCAGTCTCTGTCTTTTGGTTGGAGCATTTAATCCATTTACATTTAATGTAGTTATCGATATGTATGTTCCTATTACCATTTTCTTAATTTTTTTGGGCTTGTTATTGTAGGTCTTTTCCGTCTCTTGCATTTCCTGCCTAGAGAAGTTCCTTTAGCATTTGTTGTAAAGTTGGTTTGGTGGTGCTGAATTCTCTTAGCCTTTGCTTGTCTGTAAAGGTTTTAATGTCTCCATCGAATCTGAATGAGATCCTTGCTGGGTAGAGTAATCTTGGTTGTAGTTTTTTCCCTTTCATCACTTTAAATATGTCCTGCCACTCCCTTCTGGCTTGCAGAGTTTCTGCTGAAAGGTCAGCTGTTAACTTTATGGGGAGTCCCTTGTGTGTTCTTTGTTGTTTTTCCCTTGCTACTTTTAACATTTTTTCTTTGTATTTAATTTTTGATAGTTTGATTAGTATGTGTCTTTGTGTGTTTCTCCTTGGATTTATCCTGTGTGGCACTCTCTGTGCTTTCTGGACTTGATTATTTCCTTCCCCATATTAGGGAAGTTTTCAACTATAATCTCTTCAAATATTTTCTCAGTCCTTTTCTTTTTCTCTTCTTCTGGGACCCCTATAATTCGAATGTTCATACATTTAATGTTGTCCCAGAGGTCTCTGAGACTGTCTTCAGTTCTTTTCATTCTTTTTCTTCTGCTCTCCAGTAGTTATTTCCACTGTTTTATGTTCCAGGTCACTTATCCATTCTTCTGCCTCAGTTATTCTGCTATCGTTTCCTTCTAAAGAATTTTTAATTTCATTTATTGTGTTGTTCATCACTGTTTGTTTGCTCTTTAGTTCCTCTAGGCCCTTGTTAAACTTTTCTTGTATTTTCTCCTTTCTATTTCCAAGATTTTGGATCATCTTTAGTCTCATTACTCTGAATTCTTTTTCATGTAGACTGCGTATTTCTTCTTCATTTGTTTTGTCTTTTGGGTTTTTACCTTCCTCCTTCATCTGCTTTGTGTTTCTCTGTCTTTTCATTTTGCTTAACTTACTGTGTTTGGGGTCTCCTTTTCCCAGGCTACAAGTTTGTAGTTCCCGTTGTTTTTGGTGTCTGCCCGCAGTGGCTAATGTTGGTTCAGTGGGTTGTTTAGGCTTCCTGGCAGAGGGGACTGTTGCCTGTGTTCTGGTGGATGAGGCTGGTTCCTGTCTTTCTTGTGGGCAGGACCATGCCTGGTGGTGTGTTTTGGGGTGTCTGTGACCTTATTGTGATTTTAGGCAGCCTCTCTGCTAATGGGTGGGGTTATGTTCCTGTCTTGCGAGTTGTTTGGGATGGGGTGTCCAGCACTGTCTCTTGCTGGTCGTTGAGTGGAGCTGGGTCTTAGCATTGAGATGGAGATCTCCGGGAGAGCTTTTGCCATTTGATATTACCTGGAGCCGCTCTGCTGGTCTCTGGTGGACCAGTGTCCTGAACTCGGCTCTCCCACCTCAGCAGCACAGGCCTGACACCCGGCCAGAGCAGCAAGACCCTGTCAGCCACACGGCTCAGAAGAAAAGGGAGAAAAAAATAAGTAAATAAATAAAATAAAGATTAAAAAATTTTTTTTAATTATTAAAAATAAAAAAAAAGGGAAGAAAGAAGGAAGGGAGCAACCAAACCAAAAATGAAAGCCACCAATTATAACAAGAGCTAAAAACTATACTAAAACAAAACCCCAAAAAACGGACAGACAGAACCCTAGGACTTCCTAATGTGTGGAAAGTTTTCCTCCTTCACAGCTCCCTCCCCAAGGTGCAGGTCCTATCCCTATTCTTTTGTCTCTGTTTTTCCTTTTTTCTTTTTCCCTACCCAGGTACGTGGGGGGTTTCTTACCTTTTGGGAAGTCTGAGGTCTTCTGCCAGCATTTAGTAGTTGTTCTGTAGGAGTTGTTCCACATGTAGATGTATTTCTGAAGTATTTGTGGGGAGGAAGATGATCGCCACGTCTTACTCCTCTGCCATCTTGAAGGTCTCCGCTGATGCCTTTTTGATGAAGGACTTTATTTGATCCTCTCAAAGGAATATTGGATTTCTTAATGTTCTCTAGTTTCCTTTAACATTTTATTATTGACTTTACTAATAAAATGGTAAAAAATACATATAACTGTTGAGGATCTGTGCTGGAAGTACAGTTTGGTTATACGTGGAGTTTTCCTGTGTGTCGTTCAATACGCTTTAATTAACAATCTGTCTGCTCTGTTTTCATTCAACAGTATTTACTCAGCTCCCACTAAGCATTAGGTTCTGATGTGGGTGCTGGGGTGTGGGTCTGCCACTATGTTCATTAACCTGTTATTACTCAAGGTTACACTTTGAAGTAGATAAGTTTCTCTTTGGATCAGATTTAGCAAAGATAATTCTGAAGCCAAGATAAAGCAAATACACAGTGTTATAGAGCCTACATTTATTCTAGCTGTTCCACAGAAATTATTAGACATAAAGCACAAGATAATAAATTCTTATGATACAGACTAAGTCTAGAGTATTACTATTCTGCAATACACGATTTTGTCTACAAGTGGGTTTTTTCTACCTCCCTCCTTTCTCCTTTTCCTCCTTTTTGTTACAGAATCATTAGAAAAAATTTTAAATGAGATCTATAAATTAAACACATTTTCTATCTGTTCTAGCTAGTGAAAAACAGACCATTATTTGGAACATTTGATAATATCTAGAGAACATATTGAGTTAACTCTAAAAATCCCCTACAATCTAAGTATACTTAAAGTTTGGAATAATGTTTTATAAGGTCATATCAAATGAGAGTTCAGTAACCAGTCATATAGAGATTGATGTACTCATAAATTTTGTATCTGTCACTTTAATTGCCTTGTTGATATATCTGGGATGACCAAGTCTTCCCTGTTTGTCTGGAACTCTTCCAGTTTTAGCACTCAAAGTCCCAAATCCCAGGAATGCCTTCAGTCCTGAGGAACCAGGATAGTTGGTCACCCTAATTTTATCTAAATCTGAAGATTTAATTTTCTCCATTTCAGGGATAAAATAGTTAGTGAACAAATATCATGTGTGAACCTTTTTAGCTAAAGAGCACATATTAACATATTAATGTTTATCTAAATACAGTGATAGATAATTGAAAGATGAGGGAATAGATGAATGGATGGATGGATGGATGGATGGATGGATAGATAGGTAAATATATAGGAAAATGACTGTGTAATACCTTCTGAATGGTTAGGAAACATTATCTGTTAAAATCCTAATCATCTCTTAAGGCCCAACATAGCTCTCATATTTTTGTCAAGATTTCTCTGAATCTTGTAGGATTAATCACTCTACTCTGTGCCTACAAAATTCTGTTAATGCCTTTATTACTGGACTTACCATAGTTGTATTATATTTGGTTGTATGCATATCTGTATTTGCCACTGAGCTATGAATTCCTAGCAGAGCAAGAATTGTGCCTTAATACATCTTTGTCCTTCAGCTTCTGTGTACTGCCTTGTGCCGAGTACAAGCTGAATATGGTATTGCTGAATTGAGCATTCATTTTCCCTCCAATTTTAATAATCTTTATTGAAAGGTAACTTACCTACAATAAAATTCACCAGTTTTAAATATACAGTTCAATAAGTTGTAACAAAATCAAGATAAAAAACATTCCAATCACCCCAAAAATCCCCCTGTGCCACTTTGAAGTTACTCTCTCCCTGTCACCCTGGCCCTGGGCAACTGCTGATGTACTTTTATCTGACTCTAGTTTTGCCTTTTCTAGCTTTTCATATGAACTTCATATGTTTGACTTCTTTGACTTAACATAATACTTTTTGAGAATTATCTCTATTGTGGCTTCCATCAGGAATTTGTTTCATTTTATTGCTGGGTAGTATTCCATTACATGGATATACCATAATTTGTTTATCCATTAACCTGTTGATGGGCATTTAGTTATTTCCAGTTTGGGACTGTTATAAATAACACTGCTGTAAATATTAGCATACACATTTTGTATTGACATCTGTTTTAATTTCCTACAGGTAAGTATCTAGGATTGCAATTGCTGAATCTAACAATAAGTGTACATGTAAGTTTATAAGAAATTGTTAAATGTTGTGCAAAGTGGCTGTACCATTTTGCATTCCCACCAGCAATGCATGAGAATTCAGCTTGCTCTGTATCCTTGCCAACACTTGAAATTTTAGTCATTCTAGTATGTGTTTGGTATTATCCCACTGTGGTTTTATTTTGCATTTCCCTAATGACTAAAGATTTTAACCATCTTTTGATATATTTTTCATTTGCATAGCTTCTTTGCTGAAGCATCCATTCAAATCTTTTAACCATTTTTAAAATTCGTTTTTTTTTTTTTTTTTTTTTTGTCTCCTTGCTACTGAACTGTAAGCTCTTTTTATTTTCTGGATACAAGTTTTTGTCAGCTATATGTCTTGCAATTATTTTCTACCAGTTTTAATATTTTATTTAATTTTTTATTGACAAAGGATGAAATTTTTAATTTTAATGAAGTACAGTTAGCCAGTTGTTTCTTTTATGGTTCATACATTTGGTGTTCTATCTAATAAATATTTACCTAACATAATGTGACAAAAATTTTCTCTTATGTTTTCTTCTAAAAGTGTTATTGTATTAGGTTTTTCATTTAAGTCTATGATTCATTTTGAGATAATTTTTGCATATAGTTAAAATAAAGGTCATGTTTTTTCTTTTCCATATGTATACCCAATTGTTTTAGTACTATTTGTTGAAAAAGATTATCTTTTCCCTATTTAATTACCCTGGCACCTTTGAAAAAAGAAAAAAATTGATCATATAAACGATGGTCTATTTCTGCACCATTTTTTCCATTAATCTTTATGCTACTAGCACACTGCCTTTATTAAAATGATTTTGCAAGAAATCTTAATATCAGGTAATGTAAGTTGGTCAGCTTAGGCTTTTTAAAAAATGTTTTGACTGTTCTAAATCCTTTGCACATCTGTGTAAATGTTAGAATCAGCTTGCCAATTTCTGCTAGGATTTTTATTTCTGGTACCTTTCATTCTTCTGTATTTATCCACATTTCCATCTAGTGTTATTTTTCTTCTACCTGAAGAATTTCTTTAAACATTTCTTTTAGTGCACATCTGGAGATGAAAAGGAAGTTGTAAGATAAAAAAATAAGACCATTATCCTTCATAAACGCAAGTGTAAAAATCCTTAACAAAATTTTAGCGAATTAAATCCATAATATATAAAAAGGTTAATATATTATGACTGAGTAGGGTTTATTCCAGGAATGCAAAGTTGGTGTAACATTAAAACAGCGCAATGTAATCTACCAAGTTAATAAACTAAAAAAGAAGAAATGTATAAGCATCTCAATAGATGCAGGTAAAGTATTTGATAAAATTCAATACCCATTCATAATGAAAACTATCATCGAACTATGAACAGAAGGGAAATCCTACGGCCTAGATTTCAAAGAGAGTCTATGAAAAAAATCAACACGTAACATCATACTTAGTGGCAAAAGAATAAACACGTCCCTTTTAAGATTAGTAAAAAGTATGTTCACACTCTTCTGTTCGACACTGTACTGTCCAACTTCTCTTGAACTGTTGTTCAGCACTGCCCTGGAGCACCTAGTCAAGGCCAAATTTAGAAATCTGGGTAAAGATTTAATTCACTCTTTTATTCAATATATTTCATGAGAAAACATATTCACTGAGAATTTTGCTAAGCTTTGTGGAAGGTTGCACTCTTGGTAAATACCCATACTTTTCCCCTGTCTTCTCCTGGAGAAGATCAACTTTGGCAGTCAACATTTCTTACTAATATATATACTTACTTGATAATGCACAGTAAATCTAATGAATAGGAATTAATATGTAAAATAATAGGCTAGTTAGATTATGTGGATGACATGGCTGCTCTTTGCAAGAGAGGAAGTATGTAACTAGACTGAAGACTATGTATATAATTTTGTATAACCTCATGAAAAAAATGTTACTCTCTTAATCACTTTTTTAATGTAATACAAATTGCTGTATCAAGATTGAACAACTTCCTATTGATGAAAAATAGTAGTAGTGTGGCAACATAAAATAATTCACATCTATCAAAATAACATCTTATAAATGACTTCAAAGCATATTGGAGCCATATTGAGAGAAATGTAATTTAATTTTGTATCAGGCAGATTGCATGTTAATAATTAATTATTAGTGAGTTCTTTTCTTATCTAAATACCACCCATATATCAGAGAACAGCTCATATTTCTGCTCCTTGAACTTCTTCCTGATCAGCCTTATTGGAAATGATTTCTACCTCTAAATTTTCTTATGAGTTATAATCCTTACCACTCAACATATTAGAGTTTACATTGTATTGTCTTTTAACTTATATTACCATATATATAATCATCTTAATTTGGTAGACTTAATTTTTAGAGGAGTTTTAGATTGACATAAAAATTAAACAGAAAGTACAGAGTTCCTTTATATCCATTACCCTCCACCCAAACACACAATTTCCCCTGTTATTAACATCTTATTAACATGGTACATTTGTTAAAATTGATGAGTCAATACTGATGTATTGTTATTAATTAAAGTTCATAGTTTACATTAGATTTCTTTCTGTGGGTTGTACATTCTGTGGGTTTTGCCAGATATATAATGGCCTATATCTTCCATGACAGTATCATACAAAAGAGTTTCACTGCCCTAAAAATGCTCTATGCTCCACCTGTTTATCCCTCCCTTCTTCCCCCTTGCTCCCAGTCCCTGGGACCACTGATATTTTTACTGCCTCCATTGTTTTGCTTTTTTTCAGAATGTTGTATAGTTGGAATCATACAGTAGGTAGCCTTCTCACATTGCCTTCTTTCATTTAGTAATATGTATTTAAGATTCTGCCAGGTATTTTCATAAGATGATAGCACAGTTTTTTTTTTTTACATCTTTATTGGAGCATAATTGCTTTACAATGGTGTGTTAGTTTCTGCTTTATAACAAAGTGAATCAGCTGTACATATACATATATCCCCATATATCCCCCCTCTTGCATTTCCCACCCTTCTTATCCCACCCCTCTAGGTGGTCACAGTAGCTCAGTTCTTTTTAGCGCCAATATTCCATTTTCTGGGTGTACCACAGTTTATGTATCCATTTGTCTACTGAAGGACATTTTGGTTGCTTCCAAGCTTTGGCAATTATGAACAAAGCTGCTATAAACATCCCTGTACAGTTTTTGCATAGGTGTAACTTTTCAACTTTTGGGGATAAATACCAAATAGAGCAATTGCTGGATTGTACTGTAAGAGTATGCTGAGTTTAGTGAGGAACTGCCAAGTTATCTTCCAAAGTGACTGTTTCATTTTTCATTCCCACCAACAATAATGAGAGTTCCTATTGATCTACATCCTTGCTAGTGTTAGGTGTTGTCAGTGTTTTGGATTTTAGCTATTCCATTAGATGTGTATCTGATTGTGTTAACTTGCAGTTCCTAAATGACATATCATATTGAGTATCTCTTCATGTACTTATTGGCCATCTTTATATTTTCTTTGGTGAGGTATCTGTTCAGATTTTTTGCCCATTTTTTAATCGAATTGTTTTATTATTGTTGAATTTTAAGAATTCTTGGTATATTTTGGCTATGTCATTTATCAGATATGTGTTTTGTAAATTTTTATCCCAGTTTATGAGTTACATTTTCATTTTTGTAACAGTGTTTTTCATACAGCAGAAGTTTGTAATTGTAATGAAATCCAAGTTACCAGCTCTTTTCATGGACTGTACTTTTGGTATTAGATCTAAAAAGCCATCATCAAACCCAAGGTCACCTAGCTTTTTTTCTCATGTTATCTCCTAGGAGTTTTATATTTTTGTGTTTTACATTTAGGTCTATGATCTATTTTGAGTTAATTTTTGTAAAGGGTGTAAGGTCTGTGTCTAGATTCATTTCTTTGCACATGGATGTCCAGTTATTCTAATACCATTTGTTGAAAAGGCCACCCTTTCTCCATGGAATTGCCTTTGTCAAAGATCAGTTGACTCTATATGTGTTGGTCTATTTCTGGGTTCTTTTTCCTGTTTCATTGGTCTGTTTGTCTGTTCTTTTGGCTTTACCACATAGTCTTGATTATCATAGCTTTATACTAAGTTTTGAAGTCTGATAATGTCAATCCTCTGACTTTGTTCTTCTCCTTCAATGTTGTGTTGGCTACTCTGGGTCTTTTGTCTTTTCATATAAACTTTAGAGTAGGTTTGTGGATACCCTCAAAATAACTTGCTGTGATTTTGATTGGAATTGTGCTCAATCTATATATCACATTGGGGGCACCTTGACAATATTGAGTCTTCCAATCTACATACATGGAATAACTGTCATTTAGATCATTTATATCTTCTTTGATTTCTTACATCTAGGTTTTACAGTTTTCCTCATATAGGATCTTATATATATTTTGTTAGATTTATACCTCAGTATTTCTTCCTTTGCTTTTTTTTTGGCAGGGGGTGGGGGTGCCTAGTGGTGCTTATATTAGTCAAGGTTCTCCTGAGAAATAGAAACAAGATCTGTGCACAAGGTTCATTACTGTTCAGGGATGGTTGCTTATAGGACCTGTCACCTTAAAGAGCAAAGAAATATATCTATATATTACTTACCTGTGTATGTACACACAACTATAGACATTTGTTTATGTAACTATCTGGATCTACTTTAAGCTAAACACAAGTTCATACTTACGTCTCTTACTCTAATACATTACCATGTGGATCATTCTTTTTTTTTTTTTTCCCCCATCCCCTGCCGCTTTCCCCCCTTGGTGTCCATATGTTTTTTCACTATATCTGTGTCTCAACTTCTGCCCTGCAAACTGGTTCACCTGTACCGTTTTCTAGGTTCCACATATATGCGTTAATATACGATATTTGTTTTTCTCTTTCTGACTTACTTCACTCTGTATGACAGTCTCTAGATGCATCCACGTCTCTACAAATGACCCAATTTCGT
The DNA here is from genome assembly GCF_009873245.2 of Balaenoptera musculus. Lineage (NCBI taxonomy): Eukaryota > Metazoa > Chordata > Mammalia > Artiodactyla > Balaenopteridae > Balaenoptera > Balaenoptera musculus. The sequence goes on from NC_045793.1 coordinate 39,181,311, forward strand.
TCCTTTTTATGGCTGAGTAATATTCCATTGTATATATGTAACACATCTTCTTTATCCATTTGTCTGTCGATGGGCATTTAGGTTGCTTCTATGACCTGGCTATTGTAAATAGTGCTGCAATGAACATTAGGGTGCATATGTCTTTTTGAATTATGGTTTTCTCTGGGTATATGCCCAGGAGTGGGATTGCTGGATCATATGGTAATTCCTTTTTAGTTTTTTAAGGAACCTCCATACTGTTCTCCATAGTGGCTGTATCAATTTACATTCCCACCAACAGTGCAAGAGGGTTCCCTTTTCTCCACATGCCCCCAGCATTTGTTGTTTGTAGATTTTCTGATGATGGCCATTCTGACCGGTGTGAGGTGATGATACCTCGTTGTAGTTTTGACTTGCATTTCTCTAATAATTAGTGATGTTCAGCAGCTTTTCATGTGCTGCTTGGCCATCTGTATGTCTTCTTTGGAGAAATGTCTATTTAGGTCTTCTGCCCATTTTTGGATTGGGCTGTTTGTTTTTATAATATTGAGCTGCATGAGCTGTATATATATTTTGGAGATTAATCCTTTGTCCTATGATTCATTTGCAAATATTTTCTCCCATTCTGAGGGTTGTCTTTTCATCTTGTTTATGGTTTCCTTTGCTGTGCAAAAGCTTTGAAGTTTCATTAGGTCCCATTTGTTTATTTTTGTTTTTATTTCCATTACTCTAGGAGGTGGATCAAAAAAGATCTTGCTGTGATTTCTGTCAAAGAGTGTTCTTCTTATGTTTTCCTCTGAGAGTTTTATAGTGTCTGCCCTTACATTTAAGTCTTTAATCCATTTTGAGTTTACTTTTGTGTATGGTGTTAGGCAGTGTTCTAATTTCATTCTTTTACATGTAGCTATGCAGTTTTCCCAACACCACTTACTGAAGAGACTGTCTTTTCTCCATTGTATATCTTTGCCTCCTTTGTCATAGATTAGTTGACCATAGGTGCATGGGTTTATCTTTGGGCTTTCTATCCTGTTCCATTGATCTATATTTCTGTTTTTGTGCCAGTACCATATTGTCTTGATTACTGTAGCTTTGTAGTATAGTCTGAAGTCAGGGAGTCTCATTCCTTCTGCTCCATTTTTTTCCCTCAAGACTGCTTTGGCTATTCGGGGTCTTTTGTGTCTCCATACAAATTTTAAGATTTTTTCTTCCAGTTCCGTAAAAAATGCCATTGGTAATTTGATAGGGATTGCATTGAATCTGTAGATTGCTTTGGGTAGTATAGTCATTTTCACAATGTTGATTCTTCCAATCCAAGAACATGGTATATCTCTCCATCTGTTGGTATCATCTTTAATTTCTTTCATCAGTGTCTTATAGTTTTCTGCATACAGGTCTTTTGTCTCCCTAGGTAGGTTTATTCCTAGGTATTTTATTCTTTTTGTTGCAATGGTAAATGGGAGTGTTCTTTAATTTCTCTTGCAGATTTTTCATCATTAGTGTATAGGAATGCAAGAGATTTCTGTGCATTAATTTTGTATACTGCAACTTTACCAAATTCATTGATTAGCTCTAGTAGTTTTCTGGTGGTTTCTTTAGGATTCTCTATGTATAGTATCATGTCATCTGCAAACAGTGACAGTTTTACTTCTTCTTTTCCAATTTGTATTCTTTTAATTTTTTTCTTCTCTGAGTGCCGTGGCTATGACTTCCAAAATTATGTTGAATAATAGTGGTGAGAGTGGACATCCTTGTCTTGTTCCTGATCTTAAAAGAAATGCTTTCAGGTTTTCACCATTGAGAATGATATTTGCTGTGGGTTTGTCGTACATGGCCTTTATTATGTTGAAGTAGGTTCCCTCTATGCCCACTTTCTGGCGAGTTTTTATCATAAATGGGTGTTGAATTTTGTCAAAAGCTTTTTCTGCATCTATTGAGATGATTATATGGTTTTTCTCCTTCAATTTGTGAATATGGTGTATCATGTTGTTTGATTTGCATATATTGAAGAATCCTTGTATTCCTGAGATACACCCCACTTAATCATAGTGTATGGTCCTTTTAATGTGCTGTTGGATTCTGTTTCATAGTATTTTGTTGAGGATTTTTGCATCTATGTTCATCAGTCATATTTGCCTGTAATTTTCTTTCTTCGTGACATCTTTGTCTGGTTTTGGTATCAGAGTGATGGTGGCCTCGTAGAATGACTTTCAGAGGGTTCCTCACTCTGCTATATTTTGGAAGAGTTTGAGAAGGATAGGTGTTAGCTCTTCTCTAAATATTTGACAGAATTCGCCTGTGAAGCCATCTGGTCCTGGGCTTTTGTTTGCTGGAAGATTTTTAATCACAGTTTCAATTTCAGTGCTTGTGATTGATCTGTTCATATTTTCTATTTCTTCCTGGTTCAGTCTCGGAAGGTTGTGCATTTCTAAGAATTTGTCCATTTCTTCCAGGTTGTCCATTTTATTGGCATAGAGTTGCTTGTAGTAATCTCTCATGATCCTTTGTATTTCTGCAGTGTTAGTTGTAACTTCTCCTTTTTCATTTCTAATGCTATTGATTTGAGTCTTCTCCCTTTTTTTCTTGATGAGTATGGCTAATGATTTATCAATTTTGTTTATCTTCTCAAAGAACCAGCTTTTAGTTTAATTGATCTTTGCTATCATTTCCTTCCTTTCTTTTTCATTTATTTATGATCTGATCTTTATGATTGCTTTCTTTCTGCTAACTTTGGGGTTTTTTTGCTCTTCTTTCTCTAATTGCTTTAGGTGTAACGTTAGGTTGTTTATTTGAGATGTTTGTTGTTTCTTAAGGTAGGATTGTATTGCTCTAAACTTCCCTCTTAGAACTGCATTTGCTGCATCCCATAGGTTTTGGGTCATCGTGTTTTCATTGTCATTTCGTTCTAGGTATTTTTTGGTTTCCTCTTTGATTTCTTCAGTGATCTCTTGGTTATTAAGTAGCATGTTGTTTAGCCTCCATGTGTTTGTATTTCTTTCAGATTTTTTCCTGTAATTGATATCTAGTCTCATAGCATTGTGGTCGGAAAAGATACTTGATACGATTTCAATTTTCTTAAATTTACCAAGGCTTGATTTGTGACCCAAGGTATGATCTATCCTGGAGAATGTTCCATGAGCACTTGAGAATAATGTGTCTTCTGTTGTTTTAGGATACAATGTCCTATAAATATCAATTAAGTCCATCTTGTTTAATGTATCATTTAAAGCTTGTGTTTCCTTATTTATTTTCATTTTGGATGATCTGTCCATTGGTGAAAGTGCTGTGTTAAAGCCCCCTACTCTGATTGTGTTACTGTCGATTTCCCCTTTAATGGCTCTTAGTATTTGCCTTCTGTATTGAGGTGCTCCTATGTTGGGTGCATAAATATTTATAATTGTTACATCTTCTTCTTGGATTGATCCCTTGATCATTATGTTGTGTCCTTATTTGTCTCTTGTAATAGTCTTTATTTTAAAGTCTATTTTGTCTGATATGAGAATTGCTACTCCAGCTTTCTTTTGATTTTCATTTGCGTGGAATATCTTTTTCCATCCCCTCACTTTCAGTCTGTATGTGTCCCTAGGTCTGAAGTGGGTCTCTTGTAGACAGCATATATATGGGTCTTGTTTTTGTATCCATTCAGCCTGTCTATGTCTTTTGGTTGGAGCATTTATTCCATTTACTTTTAAGGTAATTATCAATACATATGTTCCTATTACCATTTTCTTAATTGTTTTGGGTTTATTATTGTAGGTATTTTCCTTCTCTTGTGCTTCCTGCCTAGAGAAGTTCCTTTAGCATTTGTTGTAAAACTCGTTTGGTGGTGCTGAATTCTCTTAGCTTTTGCTTGTCTGTAAAGCTTTTGATTTCTGCATCGAATCTGAATGATATCCTTGCTGGGTAGAGTAATCTTGGTTGCAGGTTTTTCTCCTTCATCACTTTAAATATATCTTACCACTCCCTTCTGGCTTGCAGAGTTTCTGCTGAAAGATCAGCTGTTAACGTTATGGGCATTCCCTTGTGTGTTATTTGTTGTTTTTCCCTTGCTGCTTTTAATATTATTTCTTTGTACTTAATTTTTGATAGTTTGGTTATTATGTGTCTTGGAGTGTTTCTCCTTGGATTTATCCTGTATGGGACTCTCTGTGCTTCCTGGACTTGATTAACTCTTTCCTTTCCCATATTGGGGAACTTTTCAACTATAATCTCTTCAAATATTTTCTCAGTCCCTTTCTTTTTCTCTTATTCTTCTGGGATCCCTATAATTCGAATGTTGGTGCATTTAATGTTGTTCCAGGGGTCTCTGAGACTGTGCCTCAATTCTTTTTTCATTCTTTTTTCTTTATTCTGCTCTGTGGTAGTTATTTCCACTATTTTATCTTCCAGGTCAGTTATCCATTCTTCTGCCTCATTTATCTGCTATTAATCCCTTCTAGAGAATTTTTAATTTCATTTATTGTGTTGTTCATCACTGTTTGTTTGCTCTTTAGTTCCTCTATGTCCTTGTTAAATGTTTCTTGTACTTTCTCCATTCTGTTTCCAAGATTTTGGATCATCTTTACTATCATTATTCTGAATTCTTTTTCAGGTAGACTGCCTATTTCCTCTTCATTTGTTATGTCTGGTGGGTTTTTGCCTTACCTCTTCATCTGCTGTGTGTTTCTCTGTCTTCTCATTTTGCTTAACTTACTGTGTTTGGGGTCTCCTTTTTGTAGGCTGCAAGTTCGTAGTTCCCGTTTTTTTTGCTGTCTGTCCCCAGTGGCCAAGGTTGGTTCAATGGGTTGTGTAGGCTTCCTGTTGGAGGGGAGTAGTGCCTGTGTTCTGGTGGATGAGGCTGGATCCTGTCTTTCTGGTGAGCAGGTCCACGTCTGGTGGTGTGTTTTGGGGTGCCTGTGGCCTTATGATTTTAGGCAGCATCTCTGCTGATGCATGAGGTTGTGTTCCTGTCTTCCTAGTTGTTTGGAGTAGGGTGTCTAGCATTGTAGCTTGCTGGCCCTTGAGTGGAGCTGGGTCTTGGCATTGAGATGGACATCTCTGGGAGATTTTTGCCGTTTGATATTACGTGGAGCTGGGATGTCTCTTGTGGACCAGTGTCCTGAACTTGGCTCTCCCACTTCAGTGGCACAACCCTGATGCCTGGCTGGAGCACCAAGAGCCTGTCCTCCATACGGCTCAGAATAAAAGGGAGAAAAAAAAGAAAGAAAGAAAGAAGAAGATAAAATAAAATAAAGTAAAATAAAATAAAATAAATTTATTAAAATAAAAATAATTATTAAGAAAAAAAATATTTTCAGTAAAAAAACAAAAAACAAAAAAAGAACAGACAGAACCCTAGGACAAATGGTAAAAACAAAGCTATACAGACAAAATCACACACAGAAGCATGCACATACACACTTACAAAAAGAGAAAAAGGGAAAATATATATATATATCATTGCTCCCAAAGTACACCTCCTCAATTTGGGATGATTCGTTGTCTATTCAGGTATTCCACAGATGCAGGGTACATCAAGTTGATTGTGGAGACTTAATCCGCTGCTCCTGAGGCTGCTGGGAGACATTTCCCTTTCTCTTCTTTGTTCACACAGCTCCCGGGGTTCAGCTTTGGATTTGGACCCGCCTCTGCATGTATGTCGACTGAGGGTGTCTGTTCTTTGCTCAGACAGGACATGGTTAAAGGAGCAGCTGATTTGGGGCCTCTGGCTCACTCAGGCAGAGAGGAGGGAGGGGTACGGATGCAGGGCGAGCCTGCGGAGGCAGAGGACAGCATGAGGTGCTCTGTGCATTCTCTGGCGGATGTTATCCCTGGATCACGGGACCCTGGCAGTGTCAGGCTGCACAGGCTCCCAGGAGCGGAGGTGTGGATATTGACCTGTGCTCGCACACAGGTTTCGTGGTGGCTGCAGCAGCAGCCTTAGCATCTCATGCCCGTCTCTGGGGTCCGCAATGATAGCTGCGGATCGTGCCCATCTCTGGAGCTCCTTTAGGTGGTGCTGTTAATCCCCTCTCTTGGTGCACCAGGAAACAAAGAGGCAAGAAAACGTCTTTTGTCTCTTTGGCAGCTCCAGACTTTTTCCCGGACTCCCTCCTGCCTAGCTGTGGCGCACTAACCCCCTTCATGCTGTGTTCATGCAGCCAACCCCAGTCCTCTCCATGGGATCCAACGTCCGAAGCCCGAGCCTCAGCTCCCAGCCCCCACCCATCCCGGCTGGTGAGCAGACAAGCCTCTGCGGCTGGTGAGTGCTGGGCAGCACTGATCCTCTGTTCAGGAGTCTCTCCACTTTGCCCTCTGCACCCCTGTTGCTGCGCTCTCCTCCGTGGCTCCAAATCTTCCCCATTCCGTCACCCACAGTCTCCGCCCACGAAGGGGCTTCCTAGTGTGTGGAAACATTTCCTCCTTCACAGCTCCCTCCCACTGGGGCAAGTCCCATCCCTATTCTTTTTTTTTTTTTTTTTTTTCTTTAAAGGCTGTGCTACAATTTCCTTTAGTTAATTAATTAATTTATATTTATTTTTGGCTGTGTTGGGTCTTCATTTCTGTGCAAGGGCTTTCTCTAGTTGTGGCAAGTGGGGGCCACTCTTCATCGCAGTGTGTGGGCCTCTCATTATCGCAGCCTCTCTTGTTGCAGAGCACAGGCTCCAGATGCGCAGGCTCAGTAGCTGTGGCTCACGGGCCCAGTCGCTCCGCGGCATGTGGGATCCTCCCAGACCAGGGCTCAAACCCATGTCCCCTGCATTGGCAGGCAGATTCTCAACCACTGCACCACCAGGGAAGCCCACCCGTCCCTATTCTTTTGTCTCTGTTTTTTCTTTTTTCTTTTGCCCTACCCAGGTACGTGGGGAGTTTCTTGCCTTGTGGGAAGTCTGAGGTCTTCTGTCAGCGTTCAGTAGGTGTTCTGTAGGAGTTGTTCCACATTTAGATGTATTTCTGATGTATTTGTGGGGAGGAAGGTGATCTCCGTGTCTTACTCTTCCGCCATCTTGAAGCTCCTCCTAACTTTGGGTTTTGTTTGTTATTCTTTGTCTAGTTCCTTTAGGTGTAGTGTTAGATTGTTTATTTGAGATTTTTCTTGTTTCTTGAGGTAGGCTTGTATAGCTATAAATTTCCCTCTTATTACTGCTTTTGCTGCATCCCATAGGTTTTGGATTGTCGTGTTTTCATTGTCATTAGTCTCTAGGTATTTTTTGATTTCCTCTTTGATTTCTTCAGTGATCTCTTGGTTAGTTAATAATGTATTGTTTAGCCTCCATGTGTTTGTGTTTTTTATGTTTTTTTCCCTGTAATTGACTTCTAATCTCATAGCATTGTGGTCAGAAAACATGCTTGATATGATTTCAATTTTCTTAAATTTACTGGGGCTTGATTTGTGACCCAAGATGTGATCTATCCTGGAGAATGTTCTATGTGCACTTTAGAAGAAGGTGTAATCCACTGTTTTTGGATGGAATGTCCTATAAATATCAATTAAATCTATCTGGTCTATTGTGTCATTTAAAGCTTGTGTTTTCTTATTGATTTTCTGTTTGGATGATCTGTCCATTGGTATAAGTGAGGTGTTAAAGTCCCCCACTATCATTGTGTTACTGTCGATTTCCTCTTTTATAGCTGTTAGCAGTTGCTGTATGTATTGAGCTGCTCCTATGTTGGGTGCATATATAGTTACAATTATTATAGCTTCTTCTTGGATTGATCCCTTGATTATTATGCAGTGTCCTTCCTTGTCTCTTGTAACATTCTTTATTTTAAAGTCTATTTTATCTGATATGAGTATTGCTACTCCAGCTTTCTTTTGATTTCCATTTGCATAGAATATCTTTTTCCATCTCCTCACTTTCAGTCTGAATGTGTCCCTAGGTCTGAAATGGGTCTCTTGTAGACAGCATATATATGCGTCTTATTTTTGTATCCATTCAGCAAGCCTGTGTCTTTTGGTTGGAGCATTTAATCCATTCACGTTTAGGGTAATTATCGATATGTATGTTCCTATTACCATTTTCTTAATTGTTTTGTGTTTGTTTTTGTAGGTCCTTTTCTTCTCTTGTGTTTCCCACTTAGAGAAGTTCCTTTAGCATTTGTTGTAGAGCTGGTTTGGTGGTGCTGAATTCTCTTAGCTTTTGCTTGTCTATAAAGCTTTTGATTTCTCCATCGAATCTGAATGAGATCCTTGCTGGGTAGAGTAATCTTGGTTGTAGGTTCTTCCCTTTCATCACTTTAAGTATATCATACTACTCCCTCTGGCTTGTAGAGTTTCTGCTGAGAAATCAGCTGTTAACCTTATGGGAGTTCCTTTGTATGTTATTTGTCCTTTTTCCCTTGCTGCTTTCAGTAATTTTTCTTTGTCTTTAATTTTTGCCACTTTGATTACTATGTGTCTCGGTGTGTTTCTCCATGGGTTTATCCTGTACGGGACTCTGCGCTTCCTGGACTTCAGTGGCTATTTCCTTTCCCGTGTTGGGGAAGTTTTCGACTATAATCTCTTCAAATATTTTCTTGGGTCCTTTCTCTCTTCTCCTTCTGGGACCCCTGTAATGCGAATGTTGTTGCATTTAATGTTGTCCCGAGGTCTCTTAGGCTGTCCTCATTTCTTTTCATTATTTTTCCTTTATCCTGTTCCACAGCAGCGAATTCCACCATTCTGTCCCTGGTCACTTATCCGTTTTTCTGCCTCAGTTATTCTGCTATTGATTCCTTCTAGTGTAGTTTTCATTTCAGTTATTGTATTGTTCATCTCTGTTTGTTTGTTCTTTAATTCTTCTAGATCTTTGTTAAACATTTCTTGCATCTTCTCAATCGTTATCTCCATTCTTTTTCCGAGGTCCTGTATCATCTTCACTATCATTATTCTGAATTCTTTTTCTGGAAGATTGCCTATCTCCATTTCATTTAGTTGTTTTCTGGGGTTTTATCTTGTTCCTTCATCTGGTATATAGGCCTATGCCTTTTCATCTTGTCTGTCTTTCTGTGAATGTGGTTTTTGTTCCACAGGCTGCAGGATTGTAGTTCTTCTTGCTTCTCCCATGTGGATCATTCTAATCACCACTACCCCCTTGTTTCTCTCTGACCTCGCACTCCAACAGTAAAAAGATCTGGCTCCCACCATCTGTCATTTATTAATTGTTCAGTTTGTGTGTATCTGTGTGTGTGTATATGTTCAGTTTTGTTGTTATCTTCATTTTGAAGCAGTTTGTCTCCAACGTTCTTGGACATTTTGTAAGTTGATGCACTTCATTTATCAGCTTACTTGAGGGTCAGCCATAAAAAATATACAAATGAGAAATAGAAATTTATTTGGGCAAATGAGAAAATGTACAGAAAAATGGATTTTCAATTGGGAAGTACTATGATAATATGAGGTAGTTATCCAGTTGTCACTAATACTATCAATATTTCTATGTTGTTATTTTATCAAGTCAGTAATTCAGCATGAAGTTCATTTTATACAGAATAGTATCACTGATGACTTTCTTTAGCTTTCATCTTTTGTTCTCACCATATATTTTTGCTTAATAATATAGTAAATACAATGGGTAACTATGTAATTAATAATTTTTTACTAATGTAGATAATGTTAATTTTATTCTTAACAGCTACTCATAGTGATAACTTCAGTAGCCCATCCCCACTTCCAGGGAGTTTCTGGGCTTGAGTCTTAATGAGAGCAACTCAATGTGATTTCTTTAGGAGCTGCAAAACTAAATCTTTAATCCAAGTCAAAATTGGCATCATCTTTGACTTCCCCATGTTTGTTCTGTAGATCATTCCAACTGTACAAAGCCCATGTGAAGAAAAGGAAAAGAAGCAAAGATATTTCCTTGTAACAAAATGAATTTCATAATCTATTGACATTCATTATATGATTATATGTTTTCACACGTAAATGGGAAAATTGGGAAATAAGAGTTTGTCTAGTGAAAGGAACAAAAAATCTTCTTAAATTAAGTGGCAAATTTTCAGCACAGTTATGGGTTTTTTTCACATATTTCTTCATTTTAGGTGATGAAATTGTGGAATGTGGCTGATTTTTTTTTTTTTAAGTAATAGCCTGAACCCTAATTTCTTTACAGTGATTAGATGCAATAGTCTCAATCCAAAACTCTGAACCTCTTTTTCACTGCCATTTGGCTCTTGAGGTAGAATCTCACCTGGCAGGATCTAAACTTAGTAATGAGCTGAAATTAGCTAGATTCTGGCCTCCTTGAAGGAATCGGGAATTTGGGAGAAGAATCGATTCTGGCAGATTAGTTTTTAAAATTCTGTGACTGTGATTCTGTCACTGTCCCATTGGAGTGACTGCCATTTTGTTCTCTTTTTACATTGCCTGTGAAACATGATCTGGAGTCTTGCCAGAAATCACTCTCAGGCTGTCAGTATTTTTTTAAAGCTGTTTTTCTTTTTGACTAACAAGGGTTTTCTTAAAAATCAGGACTATCAGTTTCACTCTTTCTTTCAGCTTTGTCAGAAATATATTGTTGTATTGAAGTGGCTCAAGTTATAGCTGCTGTGGAAAGTGGCGAGCAGTAAATTGAAATGCTCAAATACCTTATTTTCCAAGTATAAGAGTCATTTTAATTTATTTTTCTAACCTGGTAGGCTTAAATTTATATATGTTTTTAGATTCACCACAAAAGAGTCCTAAGGCGTTTGAGCATTACTAGTGAACTCCAGATATGACAGGTTAATTTGGGGTATTTAGTTCTCTGCTGAGGCTAAGTGATTTTAATTACAACCTTTGGTTCTTGGGACGGAACAAGTCTTAGAAGGTTCATTCCTGCCTGGCCAGAACCACCTGATGTGGAGAGACAGGTAGCTCTTTCTCTTTGTCGGCTTACTGGTAGTTTGTTCTAATTGTATTACTTGACCTCTCTGTATTTCATTTTTTCACCTCTAAAATGGAGAGAGTACCTCCCCAGAGGACCCCAGTGCTCAGAAGAGCACTTCGGAAAGTGTGGAGACATCTCCTCCTCTGCTCTCAGCTGACCCTGAGGAAGCAGTGAGCTGAAACCACAGCTCTCCCTGATGTAATTCTCTGCTTGACCTTCCCTGAACTATGTGCCATGAAAGTTGTTAAACTCTATTATTGCACCTACATTATGCCACTGCTGTATGGAAATTGGATCAATGTCCATGAGTTCTTAATCTGTTGCAAACTCTTGTCATAAGTGATTGTTTTACAATGACATCTGATCAGCTATAACTTCTTAGAAGAATCATATTTGCTTACTTTAAAATAATTCTGTATAGTTTCTTTAATGTATTTTAAATAGTGATTTTTCAGAAGACTGTTTCATAAAAACTGTTCACTAGAATTTTATATGAAATACTTTAAAAATTGATTTAAACATTCCCCTTGAATATTAAAGAGTAGTAGTTACTTTATGTCAAGATCAGATAATTTTAATTGATGTACAGTGTACCCTAATCCATTAGGTTATCTCAGGTTTTCTTAGGAGGAAGGTTCAGATTCCAGGGACATTTGAAGAAAATCTGATTTTATAACTTAGTTTCCACAATGCTACACGTAAGATTTTTTTCCCTATTCTAAACCCAATCATTTTAGATTACAAATATGTCATTTATTTTTTTTAATACATAGTTTTTCCTTGGCAACATATTGTGATATTAAGAGAAAATAAGAGAGAGAGAGCAAGGAAAACCATGGAATACTAACAAAAAGCTTAGTATGTTAGCAGCATCTAGTACATATCAGAGAAATGAGTTCTCAAATAATGAGGCCCATACTGAAAAACAGCATAGTTATTTTTTTCCCAGAGAATCTCTTTTTGATGGTATATTTAATAAGCAGTTTCATAGACAGTTGTACCATATTCATTACAAATAAATTACATAGTTTTTCCATTGCATAAAAATCTCATCATAGCCTTTTGCTGTTATCTTTGTTTAGAAAGAAGGTGATTATTAAGTATATTTGGCAGTAATGGCAGACAAAGAGATTTCTCTATGCTGATTGCAAAATCTAATTTGTATAATTTGTAGAGCAAGAGAGGCAGAGAATGTGGTAGAGTGCAAGAGAAAAACACACGCCAAGCAATGTATTTTCAGTTTGTCACTCACCCTGGTGTTCAGTATGAGTTTGTTTGACGTGGAAGCTAATGGCAGAGCTGCCGAGTTTATGATTACTGGACTTGACGGTGCCAATTCATTTTACCAAGATTTGGCTAAGGTTACCAAAAAAATCTCATTTTTCATGCTGAATTTGGTGACTTATTTGCAGACATTAATAAAGTTTAATTTTACCCCTCAGGGTTTTTCAGATGTGTGTAAAAAGAAAGAAACAACAGAGGTTGATTAACAATTGTTGTACTTTTATTTTTTTTAAATTTATGTCTGCTATGTGTTTTTGAGCTTCTTAAATTTTTAAGAACATGGACCTTTAAAGTATAAGCTTTAAGAAATTAATTCTAGTGGCGGGGGGTGTGGTGGTGGGATGAATTGTGCGATTGGGATTGAAATATATGCACTAATATGTATGAAATAGATAACTGATAAGAACCTGCTGTATAAAGATATAAATAAAATTAAAAAAAAAAAAGAAATTAATTCTATAAAATACATAAGACTTATTTTTGCCCCCATGTATTCAAATCTGTTAGCCAAATATGTGTTTAATTTTGCCTTTGCCTTTTATTTTTAATAAATCATTTCTCCTAGTCTGTCTTTCTACATTGAGAAGCTTTTGTGGTAAAAAAAATAATAACAGTAATCCTGCTTTAATCTGTGAATTTAGATTTCTTCCTTTTCTGAATTTCTATCTCATGAAATATAAAGTTAGACTTTTTGGTCCTTCCTATACATGTATCAGTGTTTGTGTCTGAATACTGTTGAACTCATAGATGAACAGTATTAGCCTTCCCTGCGTATGGTACTCAATAATGTATGTGGTTCATCAGCTGAAGATGAAACTTATCAGAGTAGTCATTTTTGCAAGTCCTTCAACTGTGTCTGTAGATCAGTAGTGTTTCTTCCTTGTGCACTGGCCAGAAGCTCTCACTGGACCAAGGGCTTCCCACTAAACACCCTCAGCCATCTCGATTGCAGAATGCTCAGCAGCTCTTGTTCTCTCTCTCTCTCTCTCTCTCTGTCTCTTTCTCTCTTCACACACACACACACACACACACACACACACACACCACACACACACACACTCCCATTACTAGGAGGAGACATTTTAGCCATTTTAGCTTGTGTCATTTTATCTGTGAAATTCAGTGAATTAAATATTTTCAGGTATTTACACAAAACAAATCATTGTAATCTCATTTGTAAAATATAAAACATCACCAATGTTATTTCAATGCATGAATAGTTAGCAAAAGTAGCCTCCTTTTCTCTATGTATCTATCTAGATCCACAAGTAAACTCAGAAGATGAGAAATCCGCACATATTGGTCACATACAGAGTTGTTTGTTTTCTGCCACACTGAGTTGTTTGTTTATACCATCTATCAAATCCAGCTGTGAAACTGCAGTAGAAGTTGAAGTGGCTCTTTATAAGCACCGGATCAGTAAATGAAGTGGTTAATCTGTGGTGAGTTAGTGGTTAGAAACTGCTAATGAGGTTATACTCATTAAAAAATGTCTTCCAGTGGGAGAGAACAAGACAAGGATTGAACATTTAAACCAAGTTATACAGAAAGATAAAAGCACCTAAAGTTGGACAAATGCACCTTGTTTCATTTATATCTTTTATAAGGTGCTAGCCAGCTCAAGAACCATCTCTGATGTAGACAGGAAAAACCTAAGAGAAAAAAAAATAAACAAAAAACCAGCAGTATATAATCCCAAACATGACACCACAACTCTGTACGATATTCAATCCTTCTTCTTTTTCCAGCAAAAAAAAAAAAAACTAGCAGCATGCTAAAAGAAACCTTGACTGAAGGGCTTAAGAGTAGTGTGGGAATAATTTCAATAATTTAAAAAGACATTGCTTGCTGTAATAAAAATTGATTCCATTTCTTTTATTTACTTGCATACATGCTTGCTGTAACACCTTAAAATTAAATTGAAATGCACCTAATCCATGTTCTTCTGAACTACTTGATTCAGTGTTTTCAAGTACATTTGTGTTGGAATTTCTGAGCTATTTATATGTAAATGGAAAGTCTTCTGTAATTGGCATAGGGAGAGCCTGCTAGAAGCCCAGTAATCTAATCTAAGTTGCACATTTATTTTTCCTCTCTGTTATACATTCATAATGGCATTTGAGGGCAAACAGTTTGATCCTTATGTCAACATCATTCTCTTTTGCAATAAGGTAAAGAATAGGGAAACTCTGTTTTAAGGATTAAATGGTGAAATTTTTCTATGACACACCATCTTAGACAGAGCTGCCAGGTTTTATAGAGAGCAAAAAGATATCATTAACTTCTAACTACTAGGAATAGGAATTCAAATTATTTGTTTCAGGTAGTATAATGAAAGTAAAATTGCACAATTGTTCTGGCTGTGATAGACTTTGTTTTACTGAATTTTATTTTATTTTTAAAAATATGTGCTACTTGAGACTTTGGTGACAATGGTACTGAAACAGTTTTTCTGGTTTTGCACTTTTCCTAATTTGTGTTTATTGGGGAAAATATTAGCAAAAAGACCGATCAGGTAGACAAGACATTTAACTCTGTTAAATACCATGGGAACTTGTTATATTCCTATTATAAATCATGGGATGTTTAAGCTTCAAGGGCCCTGAGAAAAAAAATACCTGAATCCCAAATTGAATTCTGGAGCAAGCAATATTAAAAAAAAAAAGTTTTCTTACTAAATTAGTTAAAATGAAATTTATTATTCAATGCAGCCATATAGCCATCCATTCAGGTATTTATCCATTCATCCATTCCTTCAGTAAATATCATGCCCAACTAGGCTTCAGGAGTGGGCTGGATGCTGGGAGTACAAGAGCAACAGGAAACTCACATGGCCCTCATCTAGAGCACCTTCTTGTAATTAGAACTGTAAACCAAAGTATATAGTTGAATGAAAGTTACATTAAAAATTTAGGTGTTTCCCATTTTCAAGAACTGCATGGTTCTGAATATTTGCCTTTTCTAGATGGTTAAGAGTTATCCATTTAAGCACAACCTGTTTTAGTTGGATCTCTTTCTAATGTATGACCCCTAAATGGAAAGTATTGGATATAATCTTTCTTTATGTTCTCAGGATCATGGTTTTAGATATTATACTGACCTGGAATTCAATACCTAAATAATCTAGATTACTAGAATTACTGATTACTGAATTATTATATTTGATTTTGATTTGTAGTTCATTTTTGACTACAAGATTATCTTCTTGCTAGTTAGTGTGTCCGCTTCTGTAGCAGAACTCTGCGTCCCCCGCTCCTCCCATTATTCTTTCTAATTCTTCACGGATATGGATACAAGTTCCCTAGGGTTACTACAATTATTCCAATTATTTTCAAAATAAGAGACACTTTATAAAGTAAGATGGCTTCTCCTGTAAATCAAATGCATCTTCTTTGCTAAATTTATTTTTGCTGCCTACAGGTCTTTCATTTTACTGTTGACCCTCAAACAGTGCAGGGGTTAGGGGCACCAACCCCTGCACAGTCAAAATTCCCAGTATAACTTTCGATTCTCCCAAAACTTAACTACTCCTAGCCTACTGTTGACCAGAAACCTTGCCAATAACATGAACAGTTAATTAACACATATTTTGTATGCTATATGTATTATATACTGTGTTCTTACAATAAACCTAGAGAAAATGCTATTAAGAAAATCATAAGGAAGAGAAAATACATTTACAGTACTATTCTGTATTTACTGATACTGTAAATTTGTGTCATCTGTTTACAAGATGAATCATCTGTCAGTACCTACATCAATATTGTCTTATATGAAATAAAACACTGTAGATGTTATATGCATTATTAACACCAGACATCAAAAAGGAAAAGATAATGTAAAAAATAAATTTATATTTATTTACAGGAGTAACAATTCATACATTAATAATGAAGAAGGAGCAGTATGATTGCTACATGGTAGCCTAGTGTAATTGATGTGGTTGCTTCATGGTAGCCTAACCTATACACTAATGAATGAATCATTATAAAATGCTTATGGCATACAGAGTTACAGTCATATTCATAATACAGTTGTGGAAACATTGTTACATTTTTTTTTAAAACCACTTACCTGTGGTGATAGGCTGATACACAGTTTCTCTAATTATGAGAGAGGCATATGTACAGTAATATAATTCCTTGAAAGCAAAGTTATAAAACAGAAAACTAACATTATTAATTTTATATTAAATATCACTCACCTTAAGCCTACATAAGAATATATCAGTATCTAGATATATTTTATGCATTCATGACATACCTATATTTTTCTTAATTTTTTGGAGTATTTGTAGGCTGTGTGGTTCATCTACAAGTTTTTTCAAATTGACGCAGATATCCAAACTTTTTCTGATATATTTATCTGTATATAAATGGACCTGCACATTTCAAACCTGTATTGTTCAAGGGTCAATTGTATTCTTGGCCCTCTTCCTAACAGATGAAACACTATTTTAACCATACTTTTACCAGTTCAGAAAATCAAGTCAAAAGGATAGCAGTACAACAATTCAATGTAAATCAAAGAACATATTTGTTAGTATTTGTGGCAAGACACTCTGAATTTTGTGGATTACAAACGTTATGTACAACACTAATATTCTAGGCTATGCCATGAAAAATAGCTGGTTTGACTCTCCTAATTCTTATGGGTAAAAATAACTAGTATTGGCATAAAACTTTGAGATTTACCAAAGGAAACCTTTTTGTCGTTTAATCCTCACATATCAATAGCATCACTAACCACACCTTACAGACAGTGAAACTGGGTCATTTACACTACTTGCCTGGTGCCCGTAGACGTATGAGTTTTTGACAAGTGGTTTGATCAAAATCACACAATCCCCATGTGGTGTAACTGACAAATTTCAGAGTGATATGCAAAATGGAGTGTGGTGGGAGAGTGGGAGTGGTGATGGGATGGAAGGAGCTGAAGGGATCCCGTAGATGAATCTGGAAGTGACAATAGTGAGGTTTCAGAACTATCTTCATTCCCATTTGGAGAATCTGATCATTTGATAAGGATTATTTATAGGTAACCAAAATGTCAGCATTTCTCTGCAATTGAAAATACCCTTGACTATTCACCCATATCTCTAAATGAGTGATTCTTAACCTTTCTGGAGTCATTTACCCTCTTGGAAATTTGATCAGAGTCATGGACTCTTGGCCCATAGGCATGCACATGTGATTCCTGATGGTTTCGTAAGCCTCTAAAGTCCATACATTAACCACCCCACCCATAATGGTCACGAACTTTAAGAACCCATGACTTGAATGAAGTTACAAATTTATATTTGTTTGAAAGAGAGCATTTTGAAGTATAATAATCTAGATGATCTGTCTATGTATTATTTACCAAGGCCATAAACACTTGAATATTTATCAATTTAACAAGGAAATGATGTCATTTTGTGTGCACATGTGTTTAGCTGATACAGAAAATGTGTGAACTCAAAAGTTTACTTTCAGTAAGCTTTTACATTACTGCAGATGCTAAGTAAACAACAAGAACTTGCCTCCAGGACAGTTAAAAGAGATGCGAAATCTCATCAGGCTGGCTTTACACATCACATCCTCATGTCCACAGCGACAAATTTGCAGGGTCTTCTGTGACCATGTAGCCCTGTCAACAGCTTCACTGCTACATTATGTATGACTCTCTTCTACTGAGGGCATGAGCAGTTGGTACAAAGCTGCAAGTGTGATTTTGTATTGTGTCTGGTTCGGAGCTCAGAAATGAGTTGGATCTGCCTTGTGTATTTGCTGTCTTTTTCACTCAGCTTTGCAACATTTTACCATCAAAAAAGAAAAAGGAAGTTCAACATAAGAAATGAATAAAATTTATTTTTGATCAGAGTTCCAGGATGTATTTAAAGACCATCTCAGGTCTGTTACACAGGGGTTTGGGGAAAGGGTCAGCTGATTTGGTGACCAAGAAATTGGATGTCATGGTACGAATTGGTGACCCCTCTGCTTCTGTTTTTAGTCCTGGAGCTACGGGATATAGATCATCCTTGAGGCGGGCCAAGGTTTTTAGTGAGTGTAGTTCTGTGCTTCTCTTTTTCCCCCCCAACACCCACTAGGGACATGACACCTTCCCATCAACAGCAGCTAATGCCTAAATTATTAAGGGAACAGGGCGTCTCAGAATGTCTGCAGGGAAAAGAGTTTAAAAAGTCCCACCCCCTCCCAATGCTCTGGAGAGCCTATTCATCTCCATACCCCCAGATGGGAAAAACATTTGTAGAGATTGACTCATGACACTAAATCTGTCAGAAAAGAATGGCGACGTAAACCAAGCTTTAAGCTTAGGTGTTGTTTCCTTTGTTGGGTCAGTGGGGGGACTTCATTCTAAGGATGCCACTTAAATCCTGAAATTATGATGCCGGAAAGCTGCAGTTTCTGCTGTGGCCAACCTATCTTTATCCCTATCAACCTAGTCTCCTTAGAAATTTTTAAAGCTAAGGCCATGCCTCACCTGTACTGAGATGGGAAATGAGATTTAGATGATGGCTTTATCTTCAGACTGGGGTTTGTTGGGTGGACAGGATGAGTTCTAGTTCATTTGGAAGGAGGGTAGCGTAATGCTTAGAGCAAATCATTCTACTTAAGAAATGCTGTTGATGGATTAGGGTGACTGAGGAATCAAATTGTGAAGAATAGTTATTATTCTACTTGATTTCAGACAGAATTTCCTAAGGCTTATGAAAAATTAACTATTTGCTAAATAGAATAGAAAAGGAAGTGAGAAGAGAGAGAAGAGAAGGAAGAAAGATGGGTTGGGTCACGGAAAGAGCTTCATCTCCCCTGAGAAGTGGGTGACCCCTAACTTAAGTGTTTGATGGTGATTTCCTGGTGTAAATAATAGTGTGTTGTAGACTCACCATCTTTATTGATCAAACAGTATCTCTCTCAATAGTGTGATCACTTACTAAGTGATTTATGAGTGATTTAAATGTATTAGAGGTATTAATTATGTTGCAGTTTCCGTCAATGCCCTTGAGTGTTTTGGAGGTTAAAGTCAGATGAGGAAGTACTCCATCTCTTCTAGTTATTACAGATTGTCATGCTTTCTCAAAATGAACAGGAATTTAAGAAACACCTCGTGACACACTTTTTAAGATTCCTTTGAAAATAATTTTAATTATGTGTCAGTCACTGATTTTAAACTTGCTTCCTCCTTCCCTTCCCTTTAACTTATTTTAATAAACACCCCTTTCGGAAATAGTTTTAATAATATTGCCT
Source organism: Balaenoptera musculus (assembly GCF_009873245.2). Taxonomy (NCBI): domain Eukaryota; kingdom Metazoa; phylum Chordata; class Mammalia; order Artiodactyla; family Balaenopteridae; genus Balaenoptera; species Balaenoptera musculus. The sequence continues at coordinate 39,200,647 of NC_045793.1, forward strand.
TTATAATTTCTTTTGTCACATCATTTTTAGTACACTGGAAAGAGAAATGAAGTTTTTCTTTTCCTCTGACCAAGTGTATGTGTTTCCACTTTTTTATGTCTAGAATATGTGGTAAAATATGAGAATTTATACCAAATTCACAGGTGAAATAATCTCCTAAAAGTCCATCAAAGGTAGCATGTTCTAATACTGTATGGGGAAATATAGATTTCCTTTTGATTTAAAAAGGTTGAACTCAATTCTTTTTTTTAAGGTAATGCCTGCTCTGTGTAAGACAGTCTGCTAGGCAAGGTGAGAATTCGAAAGTGTAAGCAGTATAAAGGTTGCTTATTACAAGCTTACTGTCCAATAAGAGGCTTATAAAATATGTCATACAAAGTATAACAACTATAATTTAAGATATACTGTAGTAAATAGAAGGTAAGCTCCCTGGATGCAGGAATTTGTGTCTGTTTTATTCATCACTTTATCTCCAGTGTCTAGAAGGATGCCCAGCACGTGACAGGCATGCAATAAATGTATGCTGAATAAGTGAATAGGATACACAAGTGACAGCTAAGAGCTTTCTAGACCAAGTGTCATTCCAGTGATCAGGAAAGGCTTCATGGAGAAGATGGCATTTTGGTGGCAACAAAATGGAGATGTGTGGCAGTGTTTCAGAAAAAGGTGAAGGTATGAATCAGGAAAGCAGGGGGAAGGAAGGTCATTGAGTTTCTATTTATGCCCTTCCTTGCAATAATTTTTTTTCGGGGAATAATTAACAGTGCCAGCAGGCCAGTCTCTAGTACCCTGCGGTAGCATGTTCCTTCCAAAGGCATTAACTGCTGATTTACACTGGCTCTTAAAATGTTTTAACTCTCTAGGCATGAATCTGACTTTCTTCTGTGCTCCATTTCAACTCTGCCTTTTCTTTTCTAACGTCATTTTCAAAGGAAGACAGAAGACCCTGAGTAAGAGGAGGCGAAATCCTTTTTCTTTCAGTTACTTCTTCGTTCTTTGAAAAAGAGGTGGGGGGCCCCTTGCTGCTGACTCTCCCTCCGGGACGCCTCCCCGGCCCGTGCTCCCAGATGCAGGTGTGACTCTAGCCACCGCCGCCTCCCTGCCGTGGGACCCTCTCTCATTTCCCCGGCCCCTTGGCCTGCGGTCTGAACTCCCTCCCAGTACAGCAAGGATGCAGAGCCTAGGCTGTGCAGCTCTGCAGAGAGTAGGGAAGCCAAGGCAGCAAGGAGGAGCTCTCCATCACCTTTGTCTCCCCTTCCTCCCCCCGCGCCAAGGTGCTGGCCCCTTTGCGCTACCAGACATTTCTTTTATGTAGTGTTGATTTATTTACCTTTTATCCTCATTCAACACATTTATTGAGCATTGATACTAGATGCGCAGAATACAAAGACAGTAATCTCCTCTTTGAAAGAGGAGAATTATCGGAGTGGTATCTAGACACAAAATAACTTGTCATCACAGTGGACTCAGTCATTTGACTTGTCTACACCCCTGCTAGTCTGAGCGGGTTCACTAACACAGTTGATCTTAATTAACCAAGCATGTTTTTTGGAAAGATTGAGCCATGTGTATGTAAGTGCAGCCTATGTAATTTTTTTAAAAAAATCAATGCCACTGGGAAATGGATATTTATAAAAAAAAACACTGATTTCTTTTTACTGATTAAGAGCATGGACTCTGAAGACAAACCATGCAATTCAAATTTTAGTTTCTCCTTTGGCTAGCTGTGTGGTATCAGGCAAGTCACTGAACCTCTCTGAGCCTCAGTTTTCTAATGTGAGTTGGGAACAATAATGTTACCTACCTTTTGGGGTTGTTGGGGTGATTGTTTGAAGATTAGATGAGTATATGCAAAGTACTTAGAGCAGTGGCTGGTGCATACCAAGTGCTATACAAATGTTAGTCACTATTGAAAGTGTGTCTACTTTTTAAGATCTTAACCATGGAACAGGCTGGAGTTAAATTCCTCATTTGAACAGGAGAAAATGTTTCTTTTCTTTAGAAACTGCCCTGTGTTTCAGTGCCCTATCTCTTACACACAATTTCACACTTCATCAGTGAAAGATCTAGAGATTCCAATATATGTTATCATGTGCAATTTGCAATCAGCATCAATGCTTGTTTCTGGAGACCTGCTAACACTGTGTCCCATTAATACTGGGTCTCACGCTCTGCCTGGTACTTTTAATGAACACCCAAGCTGTCTCTGCATCAATGAAAATTGTCTTGCTACCTTTCAGAGTAATGTGCTTCTGGACAATTATTAGATTTTTCCTACTTCTGAGAAATAACTTGAGTTCAAATAGTAGAATAATGATGCTGCCTTAGATTTGAAAAATAGAAAAGCAGACAGTTTAAGAATAGCTGTAACTTGCATGTGATCGATATTCCATATGAATCTAAGTGCACTAAAGATACCCATCTCTTTCATTTTGCAAGATAATAGTTTGTCCAGAAGATATTGTTAAGTGGGTTTCTTGACTTGGAAAAATAAGCCTTTGTATAATTCAGAATGACATCTTTTTGTAAAGTCAGGAACCTTTCTTTCTGCTCAATGGGTGTTTTCTTCGGCATTGTTTCTGTAGGGTCTGTTCTCCTGGAGGTTCCTGCTATGTCTGTCTCCCTTCTAGGGGGCTCGTCTAAAGCTGCCTGAGCCCTGGGTGGAGGACTTGTGCCAGGGTCTGAGTTGGGTCTCTTGGGGGAGAGAATATGAGTACAGCATCAAAGGTCAGAACCAGAGAGGCCTCTACCTATGGTAGGACTGGTAAAGAAGGAATCGTATCAAACATAAAGGCCAGCTGAAAGTAAACTGAATGGGGAGTAACAAGAAAGGACAGTGTAAAAGGAAGAGGATCTAAGAAAATTTCTGTAACCAGGACCGGGGTGTTTAAGCCTCCTGTTTTTTGCTCACTGATCCGTGGTCTTTGGGATTACAGGCACAAGGTTGGGATATACCTAACCCTCCTTCCTGCCGACCCACGTAATCATTTCTGTTAAAAGCAAGAGGTATTACATTATCCTGGGCTTTTGAGATTACTGGAAAATAAGTAACAGCAATAGAGTTACAGATGCGCAAATATATTTAGAAAATAGAATTTGAAGTTCTTTTGATTATCATCGTTATGAAATGTCTATTGAGATGAAATGAATGCTGTCATCTTTGTGAAATTCCTACTATATTTTTTCTGCTCAAAATGTTATTAAAAGTGTAAACATAATACATCTTCAAAACAGTTATAGTATTCTGAGAGATTTACAAAGTATTGAACTTTCTTTTATTTTTTCAAATCTGAGGTGGGGGAAAGAAGACAAATAAGTATTCTTGTAACTAATCTTCTTCGTACTAAATCCTTATCTGAGTTTAACCTAGATGAAACACAAGGCTTTTAGTGCAAATTGAAGATGTAGTTTTAATTTTAGATGCTGAGATAAGATGTCAAAACATCTTATTCAAGCTGACAGATCCATACAGCTGTGTTTTGCAATGCACACTCAATCTCAGGCAAGGGGATTTCACATTTTTATCCTTGAAATTCTCTGGCATTATGGCATTGTTTTTAGCACAACATTATTAATGCTGCATTCTAGTTTGTTGCCTTAGGATTCCTAGGGAGTTGAATGCAGTGACTCAAAGAAAATAATTATTGAGATATCTGAAAGAACTACTTTATAATATTTCTTAGTGTTTGAAGGGGGTGCTGAATGGTTTGAACTTGCTTAATAGCCTTTGTTTGGCAGGTAAAAGAGGCTGTATAGAGGGAGATAAGTGTGTCAATCACTAGACATCAAAAGCCTTTTTTTAATTGTACATTTCAACAGTTTTTAATATATTCAGAGTTGTGCAACCATCACCAGTATTTAATTCCAGTGCATTTTCATGACCCTCAGAAGAAACCCTATACCCATTAGCGGTCATTCTCCACTTACCTCAATCTCCCCAACCCTAGGCAACAATTAATCTATTTTCTGTTTCTATAGATTTGCCTATTCTGGACACTCCATGTAAATAGAATCATAGAATATGTGGTCTTTTTTTTTTTTAATTGTAGTAAAAAGCACAAAATATAACATTGACAGTTTCAAAAAATCTTAGCCATTTTTAAGTGTACAGTTCAGTAGTGTTAGGTATGTTCACACTGTTGTGAGTTCTCCAGAACATTCTCGTTTTGCAAATCTGAAACTATGCCCATTAAATAACAACTCCCTTTTGCCCTCCTCCCCTAGATCCCTGGTAACCCCTATTCTACTTTCTGTTTCTATGTATTTGACTACTTGAGAGATGCAGAATCATACAATATTTGCTTTTCTGTGACTAGCTTATTTCACTTAGCATAATGTCTTCAAGGTTCATCTATGTATTAGCATGTGACAGGACTTCCTTCCATTTTAAGGCTGATAATATTCCATTGTATGTATATACCACATTTTGTTTATTCATTCACCTGCCAGTGAACATTTAGGTTGCTTCCACCTCTTGGCTATTGTGAATAGTGCTATGAACAGATGTACAAATATCTCTTTGAGACCCTGCCTTCAATTATTTTGGATGTATACCCAGACGTGGCATTGCTAGATCATATAGTAGTTCTACTTTTAATTTTTTGAGGAACCTCTATACTGTTATCTCATAGCAATTGCATTATGTTACAATGCCACCTGTAGTGCACAGGGATTCCAATTTCTCCACATCCACATGAACACCTGTCATTTTCTGTTTGCTTGTTTTTATTGTAGCCATCCTAATGGTGTGAAATGGTATTTCATTGTTCTTTTGATTTGCATTCCTTTAATGATTAGTGATATTGAGCTTTTTGTATACTTTTTATATACTTGTTGGCCATTTTGTATAATCTTTGTAGAAATATCTATTCAAGTTCTTTGCCCATTTTAAATTGAATTATTTGATTTTTTGTTGTTGCGTTGTTGGAATTTTTAAAAAATTCTAGATATTAACCACTTATCAGATATATGACTTGCAAACATTTGCTCCCATTCCCTAGGTTGCCTTTTCACTCTGTCGATTGTGCCCTTTGATGCACAAGTTTTTAAGTTTGATGCAGTCCCATTTGTTAATTTTTTGCTTTCTTTCCTGTGCTATAAGTGCTCTATTCAAGAAGTCATTCCAAAAGCCTTTTACAAATTCATATATATATAGCCAACTTTTGATTATAAGAACTGAGGTCACTCATTCAAGCAAAGCTTAATCCAGGAGTCATTTATATTTACATTTAAAATGCAATTTGTATTTATATCTGATAATGAGTGTGCCTACAGTTCTGAAAGGTAATTGCAGCTTTGTTGTGAATATATGACTATATGATCAAGAAAAGCTGGAAATATGTCTGGTTTTCATGGCTTGACCCCCTGAGGGAACGTTTTACATGTCCTTCTTTCAAAGAATTTTCTTGGTAGGACGCAGACTGTACAAAGAAGTAAACTTGATTTGTTTTATTAAAAAAAAAGAAAAAAAAGGTATGCTGACTAGTTTGTTTAATCTGTTGAGATAGGCTGCAAACTAAACTCAAATAAAAGATATGCATAATTAAGGTTTAACTATGTAATAATGCTCAAGTTACAGGGACTTAGGCTACTTTGCTATAAAATGAATTATTTTTCCCACTTGTCAGCAGGGGTGTATATGTGAGTGTGTATGTGGGAGGGGTTAGTTTGGAATGAGGCGTATCCTAACCTCAAAGCTTGCTCTTTTTCCTTCTCTCTATCTTTTTATGTGTGAATGACTTACTGTCACCCACTTACTAAAACAAGGTCCTGGACACCATTCCTCAGTCTTCATGTCCCTTACACATCACAACCAGTCAGTCACCAGATTATTTCAATTTTACCTCCAAAAATCTAAGGCCACTTTTCTATCCCAGCTGCTGCTTTCCTTGTGCAGGGGGTCGTGTTGTGCCTTAAAGCACCGTGGCAGCCCTTCTCCCATTTATCTTCCTGCCTTGACTTGCCTTCTTTAATCAGAAGTCAACTTTCTAAAACATAATTTGCTCATGTCTGTCTCTTTCTTAAAGCTCTTACATGATTCTCACTCTTAGAACAAATACTAAACTTCTTAGCATGGCTCACAAGCCTTCTGCTGTCTGGCACATGCTTACCCCAACAATCTCATCTGCTGTCATTTACTTACCCCTTTTATAGCTTTTATCTCAGGTTCTTCTAACTGCCTCTCTACTTGTCTGTATCTTTCAGCAGACTGTGTGCTCCCTGAGGTCCGGAACCTTGTGGTCTAGCCCACTGCTGTAGCCCTCTTGCCTACCGAGCACAACGTACAGTGCATTAGGCATGCATGCAGTGAAAGTGTGTTGAATGAATGAAAGCAGCAGTGCGTGTAAGCTATATGGAACCCCCGTCCTCTTCCTAATTGCAAATTTTCTTTCAGTAACTTAGTGTATTCACTAGTTTCTTTCTTCCAAGGAGGCTTGAACAAGTTCTCAAGAAATAAGATACGGTGAATCCTTTCAGCTTCCATTTCCTCATCTGTAAGATAAAGGCTAAATCCTTGGCAGATAAATTTGTAATCTAAAGGGGTTGGGCCAGGTCATCCGTGAAATTCAATGCTGTGATCCTATATATACATAGCCACCTAACTTTACCAAAACTCCAGAGTAGCTACCACATATGTTTATATATATGTTTATATAATATTTATAAAATAAAGTTTATTAAATATTTTGTATATGTGTTAGTTCTATACCTATATTTATTAACCTCTAAAGCTTAATCTCTATTAATGTTTGTTTAAACTTTTTCAGTGTGAAACGTGTCTTTTTCAACTTATGTTTGATTTGCCTCAATGTTAGTATCACGTAAAGATTACTATGTGTGAATACCTTCATTGTAAATTGAGAAACTATAAAATAGAGGAAATGAATATATTCCTGCCTATATGAAATTTGTATTTGTTTTTATTTTACCAGCTGCATAATATGAGGTACTATTACCACTGTAGTGAGGTATTTCTGAGGGTAATTGCCATATTGTATGAGACACTGAAGTTCCCTAAAGGAAGAACATAATATAAATTCAAAATAATAATGGAAATAATTGCATTGTTTACTTTGAAAAACTCATGCTTGTACAGCTCATCAGAATTGTTGTGTATTAGAATTAGCTAGATCGAATATTAACTGAAATAACCATAGACATTTCTTTTATTTGTGTACCTTGGATCTACATCACATTTCATCTTCTTTTTAAATAGAGTCTTCTTTCCTTGCATATCTTTTCCCACTCTAACTCACTCAATACCTGAGTTAACCCAGCATAGGCAGGAGGCTATAAGAATTGACATACTTGCTCTCTTGCCATCCTACGCAAGAGCAGAAATGACTAGAAAAGCAAGTTCCAGTTATATGCTTCCCAGGCTGCAAAATCCCAGAGGGACATGTGGCATGAAAGGGAGTACTGACCAAGAGATTTTCCTCTGACTCTCCTACCAAAGACATAGCAATTCCAAGCTTTTGTCGTACCCTTCCCCAGGCGAGGCATAGTTTCTTCCTGGTGAGAATTGATCCATAACCAACCAAAATCATGCAAGCAATGGACAGTTTCTTCTTTTGTTCATTTGCTTATTCATGCATTCATTTTTTATGGAGAATTTAATCACTTGACACTCTTTCTTAGTTGTTTCAGTCTTCAACACAACACGGTGCCAAAATTCATTCCTTGTCTAGTGGCAAAGTTGCAGACTCTCAGATCGTGCCAAGGAAACGTCTTGGCTTGGAGTATAATTACTGAGCCATTGGAAGTGATCCTGGCCCACAAAAGAAGAATAAAGGATCCCACAGATTCTCCCTTTATTACTTCCCTCTCCCAGGTTTCCTTTCAGTGGGATGACAATGCAAGCAAACTGTTTTTCAAATGTGCTGCATCCCTGAAGGAAGATGTTTCTTGAACATGTGTTTTTATGTATATTTTATTCTTTAATGATAGCACATATACCTATCCATTTTGGGTGCACATGGCTCCAGGAACAGGGCAAGAGCAGCATTTCTCCAGGTATACAGTTTGGCCAACACTTATTTATAAATGTTAAGACTGAATTAGGTATTAATGAATACTGCTCTCAGCAAATGGAAGTCCATTTAAAATTTAGTTTCAGTAACACAACGTGGTTAACCCAGCACACTGCAGACTCAGTTTACACTGGTGACTGGACCCGTGAATTTGAAAATCCTCTTTGGTGGATACTTTTCTTTCTCTCCTCAGTCACTGCGCATCCACCCATCTCTACCTCTCATCAGTGCCATTCACTTCCCTTCCTAATTGTCACCCTCATCTACTGGTCTCTGGAGTGCTCTCTTGCCTTCCATGGTGATGGACACCTGACACATCTCATCCTACGGACACTTTCAACACCTGGGCCTGCAACTTGGCTTTAACTCTGACAGCCTCATTAAGAAGACAACTTTGAAGCTATACCTCCAATTTGTCTTCAGTTGAATTTGTGCTACATTTATAGTCTTGAGCCCTGAGCGTTCTTTCTCTGTCTGAAATATAGCCTATGCTTACAACTCTCTCCTTTTATACTCACTGAGCCTACCCTATGCCCTAGAATGAGCTTCATTTGATTTCTCTCAGTGTACCTGTGGTTGAACACCCAGCTGGCTCTGTGACCTTAAGAAATCCATCAGATGCCCACAAACCACAGTCTCCTTCTGTGTCAAGTAGTTGTCTGGCCAAAGCCTGTATGCACCCTTCCAATTCTAAAATTTTATAAACTTTATCAGTAGTAAGAGTCTTTTTGAGGTAAGCATGCTTATGAGTCAAATTATAAATTATTTATAGCACTAATATAAAGTATCCATTTTTGACCCCTTATACCAGTGAGCACGTGCTGCTTGATTGTTTATTTTTTTCTAGTCTGAAGGCATCTAAGTGAATATGCTGCCATGTAAATGGAGGAACTCACTAAAATGTTTAAAGATGACTATTGCTGCTAGAAGGAAAAAGAACCAGTATAACAGGGAGAAAGTTAAGCTCTGTCTCCATACAAATAATCATTAAACTAAAATATCTGCTACGTTACTGAAGACATAAGACTATGATTTCTCTAAAACCTCTTATTCGGTGTTAATGAAAACATTTATATTTTGAATAGCAGGTCTTTGAAAATGTGTGTCAGAAATAACTAAGAAAATATGGGTCAGATATAACTAAGAAAAATAAGCAGAATGATATGCTAAGTATTCTAGAGAATCTTGTCTGCCCTAAAGCTCTCTTTACTCTTTACTTTGCCTGTGAAATCTATGGGAAATGCTTGGAATATTTATCTAAAGAACCTGAAGATATGCTGATATAGTTAAAACCATAACTGTTCAATTAGGACTCCATTGTAAATCAGCCCATGGCTAGGTTGTTTTAGTAGCAGGGACACTGACACGGGGAGTTCATTTCTTAATTTCCTGAGTAAATGAGGGCATACATTTAAAAATAAAAATGTTACCTTGAACAGTGTTACAGAACACAAATAAGGTTCAGAGCTTTTGTTTAATTTCTCTTCAGCACTTTTGCAGTACTTTCAAAACCACAGCATTTGTTTTATAACTTCTACTCAGGATGTTCCAAGAACCCTAAGTCCTTTTTCCAGAATGGAATATGAATATGAATGCGAGTGGTTTTGTGAGCCTTTGGACTGCACTTACAGTGTTGCCAAAAGTCAACTTTCTCTTTTTATTCACTTTGGAGACAGCCTGAGGACAAAAACAAAATTAAATATGGTTAAAGCCAAATATAACATGTGCCTTTTCAGTTTGTCAAAATTTTAATGTTTCACATACTAACAACTTAAATTGGAAATATTTCATCAGCAAGATACTTTTATTTACCTGTGCTTCATGCCAGGGTTTATCGTTGCTGGCATTTTTTTAGTGCCTTCTATGTGTGAGGTTGTCTGTTAGGTGCCCTGAGCAATACATTGTCTCTGCCCTCATAGAATTTACAGTCCTAGAAAAATTGTTAAGATCAAAACTAAAATAAAAAAATAGACTGAGAAATATATATCTGCTCTGCATAATCTGCAATTAATTTGACTTGCTAATACAGTGTTAATGAAATCATTGCAATTACAGTTTTTTACTAAATTAAGGACACCCGTTTTGGCTAAACTAAAGAAATGGTTTGTAACAGTAAAGTTACTTACAGGCACAATTTTCTTATCTAGAACAGTCTGATAAGGCCAGATAATCAAGTTTTGTTTTCTTTTGTTTTCAGAGAGAAGTTACCCTGGCAGATCATTATGGCAGGCACATAGTAGATAAACAATAAATACTTACTGATTTTATTAAAAGAACAACCAGAAAAAAGTATAAAATAATGCTGAAGTAAATACTAGATTCTGTGTTATAGATCACACATGCCAAAGAAATTTCTGTATGAGAACAATCACTATAAGCTGAGACTAGTCAGTGGGGGAGGGGTGTTCATAAATAACTGACCACCTCGGTGACCCAAAGTGGCACAAGATCAGCACATATTCCTGCTTTTGCTTAGAATATCCTATTCCATTTCTGAAAATCTCCAACTTACTCTTTGTAACTCGGCAGGCCGTTATTGGATCTTTTCATTGTAACTTTGCTGGACCTTCCTGTATGATTATTTCCTATTCACTACTACTTCAACAAATAGTTTTGGGTTCTGACTTTGTGCCAGGCATCATTCTAGCCCTTGAGGATACAGCAGTAAACCCACCTGATCCAAGTCCCTGTCAACGTGCTACCGACACTGTTTTGTGTGTATGTGGAGGTGGGGGAGGAAACAAAAATAAACAGTAACAGCAGTGTTGTGTGTGTGTGTCTCCATATATATGAGTGTTATGGAGAAAAATAAGGTACAAGAGGGATAAGAAGTGCCTAGAAGCCTGGAAGGGGCGTCTTTTACATGATTGTCATGGAAGACTTTTCCTAATATGGTGACATGTGACCAGAGACTTGCAGGAAATGAGAGAGGGAACGGTGTGGACATCTGGGGGAAGAGAGGTCTAGACAGAGGAACCATCAATTGCCAAGCCCCTGAGACAGTAGCAGTCTTTTTCTGCACAAAGAACAGCAAGATTAGATCAGGTGAAGATGGAAGATGACTTCAGACAAGTATCAGGTGAGTCATGATGTGGAGGGCCTTAAAAGCCATTGGTGGATGTGAGCAGAAGAATATACAGATCTGGCCTGGTGAAAGATTCACACTGGCGTTGTGTTGAGAATTGAGAATAGAGAAGGGCAAGAGAAAAAAATAGAAAAAGGGATCAGGAGACTATAGTAGTCCAGAAGAAAGATGATCATGGCTGGGGCCAATGGTAGGAGAGGTGGTGAGAAGTGGTTGGATTCTGGATAAATTTTGAAGAGAGAGCAAATAGGATTTGCTGATTTGGTGAGAGAGAAAGAGAATAGCCAATAATGCCTTAAGGTTTTCAGTCTGGAGGGATGGAGTTGTTATTAACTGCAGTTTGGAAGACTGGGAAGACTGAGGAACAGGGTGGAAAGTGAGGAGTCAGGCTTTGGTTAGGGGCATGCTACATTTTCGATGCATAGGATACATCCAAGTGGAGATAATAGATCGGCAGTTGGATATATGAATTTGAAATTCAGAGAAGTTGGGAATGAATATATTACATACATGCATAGATGTGTATGTATGCACTGACAAATGTGTGTATGTATATATACACATATGTTATACATATGAATGGCATTTAGACACATGAGACAGGACGAAGTTAACTGGGAAGTGAGTGTAGATGAAGAGAGGTGTGAGGTCTGAGTCCTGAGGAATTCTAACATTTAGAGGTCAGGGAGAGGAGGACACATCAGCAAAGGAGACTGAAAAGGTACAGCTGATGAGGCAGAAGGAGAATTAAGAAACGATTGTAATTCAGAAGCCAGATGAAGTACATGTTCCAAGGAGTGATCAGCTGTGTCAAACGGAGCTGACTCTATAAGAGCTGTTTTGATGGAGTAGTAGGAACCAAAGTCTAAGTGACTTAAGTTCAAGAGAAAAGCACAGGAAAGTGGGGAAGTCAGAAATATGGCAGAGATATGGGGTCAAGAGAGCCTATTTTTGTGTTGATAGGAATAATCTAGCAGAGAGAGAGAAGCTGATGGAGCAAAAGTGATAGAGGTGATAGAGTGATTTCCTTGACTCAGTGACGGTAGGTGGATCTCAGGGAGCTTACTTCATTACGACGGGGTTTCAGAAATAGAGAGGAAAGTAGACTCAAAATGTGAGAGCCTGATGGCAGTGCTTTTACAGAAGGAAGCAGCTGAAACAATCAGATGTTGAGATTCTCAAATGGACGGGTGGCACAGTCACCTGATGACGGCGAGGACTTTGGAATGTGAGCACACTGGATAAAACTATTGCTCTTGAAAGAAATAGAAAAACAGGCAAATATGCTTCCCCCAGTATGGCATCTGTTAAAGATTTGTGCTTAATAAATGTCTTGTGAATGAATAAATATTAAAGTAAATAGCTACTGTGGGAAAATGTGCTTTTGCTTTAGGGGATTAAACTGGTTGGTGGTTTTGTTTTTGTTTTTTTTTTTAAATCACTTTTAGTGTTAAAAGTCTATGAACATATGAAAAAAAAAGCCCTTTACACAATGCAAAGACAAAATATATCATACAAATGTCATCATTTTTCCTTTGTTATATCTTTATCGATCATTGCTAATCAATCATTGTATTTTCTTTTTTCTCATTGAGTCAAGAGTCGTCCTTAGAATCTTTTTCATGTCAGTCACTACTTTCTGATTGGTGTTGGCATTCAAGGTCAAATCTGTATATCATCACTAGTATATATTTATAAGATGACAGCAACAATTAAGTCTTTCCTAAACCACATGTGAGTTATAGGCAAAATTCACCCTAAAACATGTGCATGCCTCCCAGGCCCAGATGATCTCCATGCGAGTAGGTATTAGGGAAAGGGTATGTGGAAGGACGAGAGCAACTCAGTTTTCATTGGTTACACTTGACCAAGGGGTCTATGACTTTAACAAATTGGAAAAACTACTACCCGAGCTGAAATTAGTTTCCATTATCTGCCTCATATTATGTCATTCACTGAGCAGTGATCCATCTGCTAGTTCAGTTCATGTGCATCCTGAAGCTAGAAAGAATTATCCTGGAGGGCAGTCTTTAGCATTTAGTGACTAGAAAGGAAGACCTTGTTTTCAAAGACTGCAGTTGCACTCTACTGAGCGGTTGTCTTAATATCAAATCTGAATAAAGGAATAAAGGAGTCCTTTAGTAACTCTTTAATTGCAGGAGACTGGATTTTCTAGAACAGAAACTAATCAGGCCATTCATAATTTTGACTCTCTTTACAGGGACATTAGTAAGTGATGAACTATGTAGATTATCTGCTTAATTGAGGCAACTGCAGTTTCAGGACTCTGATTGCATGTGATTATTTGTTTTGTACACTGGTGATGTATATGCTGGATTTAAATAGTTTCCCCAAACTTTATCATAGCAAGGTATGCAAATGTTTGCATATGTTTGTTCTCTCTGGGTGATTCGGGTCTTACTTAGCTTGACAGATAGGTCCAAACATTAATTTCCAAGATCTACTTTATGAAACAGTAGAAGTATTATTGCTAATAAGAGACACTGTATCTGGTTTTCTTCTTTTTCAGCCTATGGGAGAGATAGCATAATGATGAAACAATTTTGACTGGATATACGCCAGTCATTCTGGGAGGACCAAAAGCAGACCTATAGTAAGGCAGGTGGGATTCTAAATGTAACTACCGACTGGGAAAGCAACAGAATGAAGCGCTGAAGTGACAGCAGCATAAATAGGAATATGGGCACAAGTTCTTGGATTATTAAATTCACATATTCCAACCCTTCTCATGATAAAAGTAACTTCCCATAGGTTGGGCTCCCAAGCTGTTCATGACTTAGTAGCTGTACTATATATTGGATCTTATTGCAACTTGGGACAGTTTGAATTAGTTTGAGCTACACTTATTTAATAACTTTGATGTGATAAGTAAGAATATTTTTGTTTTCCGTGTACATCTACCCTGAGGTTTCAAAATCCAACTTTTATTTTTATTCCTAAATGCCTAGTTTTATTAATGGACTTATTTCTAGAAGGTAAGGAAATAAACTGCTCATATAGCATATGCTGAAGGAATAACCATGCCCAGACACAGCAGGTGCTGAGTATATAACCAGAAACACATGTTTCATGCAGAGCTTTGCATCCCTTGAAAGGGACAGCTGGCTGAGGACTCTCTGTATTTTATTCAGCTCTGATCAGATTTTAGGGGCCATGGTATTGTTTTTATTCTGGGGATAATGACTTGTTTCTCAGAAGATCATAGAACACCCCTTTTGCAAGGAGGTAGGAGTGGAAACTTGAGACCGTAATGTAATAACAATCATATTAACACTTACCAGATCTTCACTCAGTGACAAGCACTGACCTCAGTGTTTTGTGAGAATTAAGCCTCGCGGCAGCCCTATGAAAAACTTGCGTTAAGGTCCTTAAGGTAATACACAGTAAAATCAAGCTTCCAAACCTAGGCAATCTGCTTCCAGACTCATAGCCTCCACTGAGCTGTGTTAGGGTACACTATTCTCACTGTTTCCTGCCCTTTCATTCAGAGAATCCATGATGTTTGTCAATGATTTATTGCTTTCTTTCTAAAATTTATCAATATGTATTAGTTGAGAATATATGAAGTGGCATCTCTCCATTTATAATATTAAGTATGTATTTTTCAGAAAATCTGCTTTATGTGAATCACCCAGATATCTTTTTCTTATTTTACCAAACTTAATGTTTATTTTGATATTTTGTACTTTAATCTATGTGAGATTTTAAAAAATTAAGAACACTAACTTTTTTCTGTCAGTAACAATTTTTTTATTTGCATAGTACTTTATAGTTTACAAAAGCAAAAGAATTTGTTATACCTCTGGCTTTATCTAAGGGATATTTTGATTAAGTAAGTGGGTGAATATGTAATTAAGTAATGGATAAGTAGTTTTATAGTTTATATATTGTTTTATAAAGAATATATTATTTGCCTTTGTATCATACAAGTATCTAAGATGGGAGAGGAAAGGATATGGATTAGTGTTATCTCCACTTAACAGTTAAGAAAAGTTATCAGTAATAAATTTTTAGCACCAGACTAAACCCAGTATGTTCTGATTCAGTATATAATAAAATGCTAACATAAACTAATTACAATAGTAACAATAATGATACAGTAGTAGAAAAATCCTCCCAAAGGGCATTTATGGTATGAGGGTTCCAGACAGAATGTCTTTGTCACCAAGAGAGCATTCTGGATTCTCAGAGTAGAACATATATGGAAGCATTACCTGCATGGTGTCATTACCACAGTCCTGGAGTGTACAGCTTGGGAAACTTGGTTTTACCCCCATTTCCTGAGCTACTGTATTCAATCTCCTGGGCCCTGACTCACCCTCGGCAAACTCACAAGAGTCAGTGAAAACAAAACAAAAATCAGAGTGCAGTTGTGTTGTTTCCAAAAGGACTCTTCCTTTCTAGTGACCTGAATTGCTTGAGACTGCTGTGCAGGGTAATTTCCAGAGTCAGGATGCATGTAAACTGGAAAACTGTCTGGAATACCATGTGCTGAACATGCAGTCAGAATAGCAGAAACAAGTTGAACTAAGCCAGGAGTTCCCATTTTTTAAAAGACATGGATCCCTTGGTCAAACGTATAACAGATGGACGCAGAACTGTGCTTGTATCTTCATACCCTGCACCTCACCCCTTCTTGTTGCAGCTTCTGAAGGGGCTACAAGAACTCAAGGCCTAAGATTTGAAACCACTTATTTGTACTCTAGAGAATTATAAGGAAGTATCCCTACCTTAAAACAGATATGTATCTTTCATGAAATTTGCAGGTGGCCCACCTCCCCCAAAATTCATCATCTCTTTCCCTGAGGACTTTGCTGGATAAAACTTTGGCCAATTTGGTTGCTCCCTGACTTTTTTCTTGCTCTTTTTTCTGACCAGCCTCATTGGTAGTTAAGCATTCCTTCTCTTGAGATGTTTATGCCTTCTATTGGATAATAGTAAGCCTTGATCCTCCCTCTTTGGGCCTGAAAAGAATTCTGTCACTTTAGGGTAACTTTTACCTATATCTTACATATCCTCTCTGCTGATTATCTTAAAATTATTTTCAGAATTCTGCTGGTGCTTCACAGGGTCTCTTCATTCATCTTCATTCTTCTCTGCCTGTACTTCACTCTCATAGTGTTAGGAAGTTCACTTAATGTTTTATGTACCAGTGGGTACTGAAGTTCAATTTTAATTTGCTCAGTTCAATTGTAATTCCTTAGATTATATTGGCATGTTGGAGGAACTTTGCTGTGGTCAGTTCTGTAACCCTTAGCTGTTGTAAATTCTCTGCCTCTAATTGCTTACTTCTTTCTCACAAACATTGAAATGTCGAAATGGATTGTATGTCTGTTTCTCTTTTTTTTTTGTTTTAAAGTGGACCATTCTTTATAAGTCTTTATTGAATTTGTTACAATATTGCTTCTGTTTTACCTTTTGGTTTTTTTGGCCACGTGGCATGTGGGATCTTAGCTCCCTGACCAGGGATCGAACCCATACTCCCTGCATTTGAAGGCGAAGTCTTCACCACTGGACCACCAGGGAAGTCCCTGTCTGTTTTTCTTGATCACTGATTTTGGGAGTGGTGTTGGACTGAAATCTCATGGTGAGGAAAGAGTCTAATCCTATTACAAATTGGGAATTATAGTTTGACTTTAGTTTGCCACTAATGCTCACTGTTCATATTTGAACCTGGCCTGACACTTAAATATCATTTTCATTATGTTTTAGCAATGAAGGGTTTTGTCAGAGTATTGAGAAATTCTAATAAATGTTTCTTTAATTGAGCTATGTGAGATATAATTAACGACCTTCCAAATTTCATAATAGTTTTTATTCAAATACTTAGTTATAATGAAACAAGTTCTCCTTTTTGACATAAAAGCAGCTGATTTTAACCTGCCCTCTCAAGTTTTCTTTAATATCTTTGGAACTAATCTGTCAAAGCTTTTATAAAGGACACTATATTTATTTAATAGTTTTATATTTTTACCACACTTTCATACATGATTGAATACAATCATATAAGGTATGAAAAATTTGTAAGTTGAAGTTATGCTTCAGTGGATTTTAATTACATTGGGAGCCTAATAGAAGACTGGCTTAAAAAGATGTTTGAAATAATTAACATTACATTATTTTATTTTATAGGAGCAAAGTAATCCTTTGTACAAGAACAACTGATAGGTGTTTTGGCACCAGTGTTAGAAATTAAAAAGCGATGTCTTTGCAAATCCTCTGTGACACTGGAATCCTTATGCTGTGATTCTACATGCATAAGGTTACTTGTGTTCCATTGATAATGCTCTGTTCATGCCTTACCACCGTCTTGTGACATGTTGATGAATTGGCCAATCAATATCACTGTCTACGTAGAATGTCTATAAGTAGTTCTTGTTCAGTGCTCTTGCTACTAACTTTGGCTTTTCTAGCTCTTTTATTATCTTTTTTTTTTTTTGTATATTTGCCAAACAAACAAAAATGTTTCAAAATATTGGTGAGAAGTTCCATATTTTCAGCCTACCACAGGGGAATCACCCATCTGTTTTCTAATGAGCATTTGTTAATAACAGATATATTGTAAATGGTATATAATAAAAGGTATTTACAAAATGAAGTCTCCCTTCATCCAAATATATTATCACCTAATTGCATTTTCTATTATATCATCTTCTGGTGATCCTTTGAAATTTGTTCTTCTAAAGGCAAGAGCTGTTACCACGGCTAAACTGAGACTACACGTAACTGATTATTAAGAACTTTTAGCTAGAAGCAGTAGACAGGAATATGTGTTTGCCTTCCAACCCTAATGAAGTATTTTTTTTTTTTTTTTTTTATAATTTAATTTTATTTATTTATTTATGGCTGTGCTGGGTCTTCATTTCTGTGCGAGGGTTTTCTCTAGTTGCGGCAAGTGGGGACCACTCTTCATCGCGGTGCGCGGGCCTCTCACTATCGCAGCCTCTCTTGTTGCGGAGCACAGGCTCCAGACGCGCAGGCTCAGTAATTGTGGCTCACGGGCCTAGTTGCTCCGTGGCATGTGGGATCCTCCCAGACCAGGGCTCGAACCCGTGTCCCCTGCATTGGCAGGCAGATTCTCAACCACTGCGCCACCAGGGAAGCCCCCTAATGAAGTATTTTTAAAAAGGTAAACCTTTAACAGAGGAGAGGAACTCTGGACTGAAAGTTAGCAAGGTCCACAGAGGTTTTGGTAAGAAGTGTGGCTACAAACAGAGATTAATAGAGAGAACCTCCATCTCTCTCCCTAATTTCTGTTCTTAGAACAAAGTCATGTGGCAGGTGTTCAGTTAAAACAACAACAACAAAACCAATGGTTCTTCTGTAAAGAAATTGAAAGAATTGACTTGGGAAAGCTAAGGCTTCTAGATGGATATTGATGCTCCAGATTAAAGGGAGTAAAGTCTTCTTGTTCTGTCAGTTGAGGGGATTGGACTAAATCTGTCTGGTGGCTCCCTGCGCTTTTACCTTAACCTGCAAGTTGGCAAATTTCGCTCTGTGCCTTTGATTCCTTCCCATGATGCTGCCCTACCCTACACAAATATCCCAGTCAGAATTTCCACTCAAGGAAAAGACTTAGGGAAAAGTCCTTCTTAAACAACAGTGGATGAAACCTATATTAGCAACTCCATCTTCTGACCCAACAACATGAAAGTAAAAGATGAAAAAAAAAGGAAGGAAGAAAGTTGATTCCAGATGACAATGTAATAATTCAGGGAGCCTATCTCTTTTTTTAAAATTTAATCTGATATATTCAGAAATACTTGAGAGCATATTGTATCTGTAAAATAAGAATTAGGGATACTGTGATGAAGGACACATTAGAGAACTAGAGAAAATGATTGTGGAAATATATCAATAAAGTTAGAAAACAATTTTGAGAAAATCATGCAGAAAATAGAGCAAGAGGACAAATAGATGAAAAATATGAAAAATAAAGCTATAAGGCATAGATACCAATAAAGGAGGTACAGTATAGGAATCTCAGAAAAATATGAAAAACAAACAAAAAAAATTAGTAAGAAAATAGTAGAAGACAATAACCTAGATCTGAAGATGGAAATTTCTCATTTGATTGCTCCCATACAGCAATCTACACCAAGATACTGAATTTTTGAAACACCAAAGATAAACATGAGATCATAAAAGTTTCAAGAGAAGAAAAACAATGTCTTAAAAAGATCATAGATCAGATTTGCATCTGACTTCTCAGGCCCAGCACTGAACATCAGAAGACAGAGCATTGTTTTCAAAGTTACGAGGGAAAATCTCTTTTGCAACTTTAGATGGTATTTACCTTCCATTCTATAATGGCAGACTGAAGACGTGTTCAGATATCTAAAAACTCAGAACATTTCTCCCCTAATCCACCAGCAAATCATGTGGTGAAATGAAGATCACTGTAAATTCTTCCCATCAAGACATGTGATCTTGTATCCCCTCCCCCTTGAATCTGAGTGGGCTTTATGAACACTTTAAGCAGTTGAGTGCAGTGGAAGTGACACTGTGCCAGTTTCCTAGCTCAGACCTTAAGAAATTACCAGCTTCCATTTCCCATCATTTGGAAAACTCTTTACGAGATCCCCTGAGAACTCCATGTAAGGAGTCCAACTATCTTGTGCCTGCCTTCTTGAAGTGGCCCCATTTAGGCATTCTAGTTGAAAATCGTAGCTGAGCCCAGCCCTCCAGTCATCTCTACCATGGGAATGTGAGTGATACCATATTTGAATTAACCAAATTTTCATGGAAAACAACTTGAACATATGAAATTTGCTAGAGCAGAATATATATTGCCAAGTAAGTGAACTTTTATTTAGTTAGATGAATATTTATTACTTTGCAATGTTTAGCTTGTAATTGCTGGGGAAAGTAGATATGGGAGAGACATTCAATTTCATAGTGAGAGGATTATGTGCCTTGTGTTATATAATTCCACCTGCTCTTCATTCTAGTAACAGCCCCAACCTGGTAGAGCAAGTCCAGTATTTAGTATAAGGAAACATTAGACTTTTGGAAGTAAATTGCAGGGTATAATGACTGTGGTAGAAATTTTAGGACAGAGGAAGTAAGAATAAAGAGGTACCTTGGGTCATTATGTGGTAACCCTTAAACACAAGGTTTACAAATTCGTATTTTTTTGTAGGCAGTGGGAACACCTGAAGATTTTTCAGCTGGTAAGCAGAAGGCAAGGTCTCTTTCTGGTCATACTGAGAAAATGGCAAAAGCCCAGTGATCTGAGACTCATCTAGGCAGATATCCTGACAAACATCAGTTTTTGGCAAGGAGATATGCAGTCACCTATATTGATTACTCATTAAGAATAATGATATATTATGGAAGGAAAGAGTCCACATGAACAATAGGCAGATGTGGTAGTGGGGGAAACAGAGGTTAAAGTGCAACAAAGCTTCCATTTTCTGTTTCTGGAGCATGTCAGAAACTATAGTTTTATTGATGGGATCCAGTATTTAAGGAACTTTACAAGTTCTGAGTGTTCCACATATATATTACTTTTTAATTCCCTGCTTCATAATGATTATTGTTTATAATCACTGATAAGACAAGGTAAAGACTGGACTAAAATATGGCAAAACACATATCTGACAAAGGATTTGTATCTAGAATATGTAAAGAACTCTCAAAACTCAGTTAAAAAAGCCAAACAATCCAATTAGAAAATATGCAAAAGACATGAAGAAAAAATCATTGAAGGGGGTATGCATATGGTAGATAAGCATATGAAAAGATAGTAAACATCATTTGTCATTAGGGAAATGCAAATCAAAACCAAGATGAGATATTACTACACAAGTGTTAGAATGGCTAAAATGAATAATTGTGAAAGCATCAAATGTCATCAAGGTCGTAGAGTCCCTGGACAATTCATGTATTATTGGTAATACCACTGCTCTGGAAAACAATTTGACAGTTTCTTATATAACTCAACATGCAACTGCCATATGCAACTACATACCAGCAGTTGTACACTTGGGCATTTATCCCACAGAAATGAAAATTTATGTCCACACAAAAACCTGAACATGTATAGCAAAACTTTATTTGTAATAGCCAAAAACTGGGAAAAAATTATATATCTTTCATCAGGTGAATGGTTAAACAAAACTCTGGTACATCCATACAATGACATACTACTCAGCACTAAAAAGAATGAACTGTTGAAGCATGGAACGACTTGGATGGATCCGAAAAGGATTACACTAAGTAAAAATAATCCAAGAAAGCTACGTTTTATATAATTCCATTTATATTACATTCTTGAAATTACAAAATTATAGAGATGAAGAACAGGTTAGTGGTTACCAGGGTTTAGGGAGATGCAGAAGGAGGTGGTCATGGCTATTAAAGGTTAACATGAGGGCCCCTTGTGGTAGAACTATTCTGTATCTTCACTGTGGCCATAGTCATATGTATCTACATGTGTGGTAAAATTGCATAGAACTCAGTATACACACCAACACACATACACACACAAAGGCATGTAAACCTGGTGAGATCTGAATAAGTTCAGTGGATTATATTGATGGCAGTATTGTGGTGGTGATAATGTACTGTAGTTATGCAAGAGGTTACCATTGGGGAAGCTGAATGAAGGCTACACAGCACCTCTCTTTATTATTTTTTCAACTGCATGTGAGTCTACAATTATCTCAAAATTTTTAAATTGAGAAAAATAAGAAAAAGGCCTGTGTGTTTTTGTAGCCCATTCAGACAGAAAGAGGCGTTAAAGATACCATTCTCTAAGAAGAGACTGCTTGCCAATTCTCTCTCTCCTGGTCCCAGAATCAATGACCATAAGGCAGTGTCTCCCCAGCCCAGGTGTTACTTCCCAACAATGATGACAGAAGTAACATTTACTGAATACTTAGTACGTGCACGTCACCTGCTACTTCAAACCCTTCGTTGAACGATGGCTTATGCTGTCCTGTATTGTCTGGCACCTGCATACACCTCCAGCTTCCTTATACTGAGCTATCCCTCACCCTCTGTTCTCCAGCTACACTTGCCTTTAATGTGAGCTGTGTTTTCTCCCACCAGGAGCCATTTTCCCTTGGCGTTCTCCTGCCGAGGACACTCTTTATCAACCCTTGGTTAACCCTTTGCATCCTTCAGATCTTAACTGCAATATCACTTCTTCAAGAAGCCTTCCCAGATTTTCCAAACTAGGTCAGGTATCTTGTTACATCTTCCTGCAGTATTTTGACTGTTCATAGCATTTATTATTTTTTAATTAATTAATTAATTAATTTTTGGCTGTGTTGGGTCTTCATTGCTATGTGCGGGCTTTCTCTAGTTGCAGTGAGCGCAGGCTACTTTTCGTTGTGGTGTGCGGGCTTCTCATTGTGGTGGCTTCTCTTGTTTCAGAGCATGGGCTCTAGGCACGCGGGCTTCAGTAGCTGTGGCTCGTGGGCTCAGCAGTTGCAGCATGTAGGCTCTAGAGCTCAGGTTCAGTAGTTGTGGCTCACGGGCTTAGTTGCGCCACAGCAGGTGGGATCTTCCTGGACCAGGGCTTGAACCCGTGCCCCCTGCATGGCAGGCGGATTCTTAACCACTGTGCCACCAGGGAAGTCCCCTCATAGCACTTATTATACATGCAGTTGTATGCTTGTCTGTGTTGTTACTTGATCTTAATTTTGCAGTAGAATATACCGAAGTTTAGAGGTGTTTTATGAGTTACACACCTACTAAGATGATAAAGCTGGGGTTTAACCCCAGGTCCGTCTGACAGTGAAACCCATGCTTTTACCACTATGCTCTAAGGCATCTTATATGTATTACATCTAGAGGGATTTCTTACTTTGGGATTTTATAAATGCTGCATAAGGGTTTGTTGAAAATGACCTAACCTGTAGGATTATATTTCTTTACTATTGTAGTATTTCTGGCGGCTTATAGAAAAGTAGAAAACACACACATGCAGCTTGTGATTCATCTGGCTAAGAATACGAAGACTGGCAGAAACTAGGGAGGAGATGTAGCACATCTTAGCCTGGTTTTCCTTTATCCAGGATCCTTAATGGGGTTCAGGCCTGCTTGTGATGATGCAAGAATATTTAGCCTTGCCAGATATGGGAAAACACCTACTTCTTAGAAACTTGAACCAGAAAGAACTGAAATACAAAATCTATGTACTAGAGTCCCTGATAACTTTTTTGCCTCTTGCTGATCAGCATCTGGGGAAAACAGTTTACTTACAACTACTCTTTAACGTAAGTACAAGTATTATCAGTAACTAGATGACTATAAATGGATTTCAGTGGAGTTCTGGTAACTCAAGATTTTTCCTTTCTGTGGAAATTGTCTTAACTTTTAGCTTAGGTTCTAGCATCTGTTCTGATCTACTCTAAGTTCCACTTCTTGGGCTTTTCCAATTCCATTTCTCCTCTTTAATAGACCCCGTAATGTTCGAACTCCATGTTAGTCTTCATTGGGACTGTAGCTTCTGTTTCTCCTGATTCTCATTTCCAAGTTCTGAGTCTTTATATGAGCCAATGACTAATGTTCATGTTAGTTTTACTTCTCTCTGTTGTGCTCTTCAAAATGTCTCCTTTTCTTTCTAATAGAAATGGTGTGATTGCTGCAGCTCTCTAATTTTCTATCTACCTCGAATGTACTGTAGCTGTGGACCTTTTTCTAGGAAGATGTATTTTCTTATTCGAGCCCGAACTGAAAATATGTTCCTCTATTTCTTGCACTATGTTCCTTTCTGTGTAATACCAATTAAACCTTTCTCCTGGCATTAGAAGCTCAGGACAGTGACTGCTTGACTCTTTGCTGTACAGTATCTCGTGAACCACATGTGTCATCGCTGTTCACAAATAGGAGAGGTGTTGAAGAGATTGTGTCTGTGTATTTGATAGCCTGTTGTATTAGCTACTTTAACAGAAACCAAAATAACAAAGGCTTCAACAAGGGCAAACTTTATTTCTCTCACAAACAAACATCTAAATTACAACTGGTCCAGAAAAGGGGGATGGGGGAACATGGCACTGCTCCCAGAGGCTGTTCAGGAACCAGACTCCTTGTTGGTCCCCAGCCTCTAAGGTGTTTCTGGCACCTACATGATCAAAGGTGGAAAGGGGGAAAGAAGTGGGGGACCTACTCCTTCCTTTTACAGGCAAGATCTGAGAGTTGTATGTGTGATTTCTGCTCATATCCCATTGGCCAAAATATAGTCATATGGTTACACTTAGCAAAAAGAGAGGCTAGGAAATGTAGTGTTTAGCTGAGGACTACACTTTTCCTATTGATAGAAAGATGAAAGTGAGAGCAGACACTCAGGGACAACTTATCTTATTTTGTATTTTGGCTTGAGGTGGGGGAAATAACCCCAAGAACAGAGTTAAATGTAGGATGAGTTCCTGTGGCTTGCGGCAAAAGAGGAGAGATCATAGGAAACTGATCTGGACCTGAACAAAGATCAGCTGGGGTTGTCAGTAGAAAGCCAGGTGTGTGGTTTCTCTACACAAAATGACATGGCACAAGGATAATAGTGGATATTTAGTGAATGGATGAATACTCACAGCTATTCCCCAGCATATTAACATGGGACTGGCATTAGGGATGGAATGCAGAGGGACAAATAAGAGACTTGTTTTCTTTTTATTCCAGGTAAGAGCCAGTGAGAACTAGCTCTGGAGTGTATATAGTGAGAAGGACAGAGACAGGACAGACAGCAGAGACATTGGCGAGGCAGGGTCCCCTGAAACGGGCAGAGAGGAACCGGAAAAGTCAAATCTGACTGTAGTGTCCAGCATGGTTCTCTAGAAAGAGAGTGTCTTCAGCAAGAGAAGTAGGGAAGTCTGGAGGAGAGTTTCTGTTCTGTGGTTTGTTTTGCTTGTGGTTTGTGGCAGTAGGGGAGAAGAGAGAGAGGTGTATTTTGTTTTTGACTGTTTGAGTCTGAGGTATCAATGCAACACCCAGGTGACTATATGTTCACAAGAAAGTCACACTGTTGGACAGGAAGTAAGGAGAGCTCTAGAACTTTGAGGGAAAGAGATTTTCTATCCTCCTGTCATTTTTAATGGATCTAATACAGTAGTTGAAGACATGAGAATACCAAGGCAAAGAGAGAAAAAGGTCAACTTTGGGGAAGACCTGTTTATTGGGGGTGGCAAGAAGGGCTAGAAAGGGAACTTCAAAAAGAAAACAACAAATCCATGGATCTTCATTAATGTTGATAAGATTTTCAAGAAGGAGAGGCTCAGTCATCAGGGTAGAATTTTTAGAGAAAACAAGGACAAAGAAATAAGCCCAATTGATTTACTCATCGGGAAATCGTTATAACTTTTAAGAGACCAGTTTTAGTTGAGTGACAGAAGCACGAGCCCCAGCCACGCAATTAACTAATGTGCAGAGTTGGCAGCCGGGAGGAAGGAGAGGAGGGTGCGGTGATGATGTTTCCTTTCCTTTTCATTTAGGCTGTTCACGTGGCATGTGTCTGTCTGTGATTGTGAGCTGTAAGGAGCTGACATATGTTGAAAGGTTGAAAGGCAGGAAAGTCTTAGGAAACCCAGGCCTTTTTCTTTAAATTATTTGATAAGATACTGTAATACCATTTCTTTCTCAATTGCATTATTCTTCTTGTGATTTTAAATTATATACTTTTGTTTTTATATAACAAGATGAGGTTGAGAACTCAGTAAGTAGGTTATTATTTTCTACATGGTGTGTCCCATTTGATGCAGTGAATTCTCACTAAAGAAATGATCTTTTCCCCTCCTAAGTGATTCGTCGTTGGAGTCCAGCCAAGTTGCTTTAACTCCAGGGACTGAATACAAGTGGCCTACAAGGACAACATTAATTTATTTGCCAAGAATTTGGCAATTTGAATAAAGCATTAATTATGGCATTATTTCTGAATATATTCTTAATTATAGTTATATTGATATTGGCTAAGAGTTTTGATACATTTGGATGAATTTTCCATATGAACAAATGCTTGAGTGATCTGATTAAACATCCTAATGAATCTGTTGTATATTATAAAGCTCTTGCCAAGACATTTCGGAACTCAGTTAAGTTAAAAAAAAAAAAAGTAATACATCTTTATTTGAATTTCAAATATGGCTGAGATTCTGTTTGGAACATTAAGCTAGATTGTGATTATGATTTATCTAAATTTTGAGGGCTGATAGCATTATTGATGCATTATCATTATACTTCTTTAATATTTATGAAGTGCATACTTTATGCCTGATATACTTGAAATGGGTGGTAAATCTATAATTATTATACATGTTATTTAATAACGCAGCTGTTAAGTACATAGTTGGGTATTTAAGTTACTGAAAGCACCAGAAATATTTACTTCAACAAGCTTGTTGCCAAAGTCCTGTGGCTATTGTGATTTCTAATTAATATATATTTATCAAATGTTTACCATGTCTAATACATTAGCCCAGGGGACACAGAGAATGTAGAGATGCATACAGGATTTTCCTTGCCCTCAGTAGACTTATAATCTCTTGGAGAAATAAAATAAATGTGCATATAATTGTATCACATAACTTATGTGATGAAAAATATATGAAATACAATCAAGGATGAAAAAAGCAGAAGGTCAGAAAAAGTGACAGTGTCATAAAAGAGCAGATATTTAAGAAGAGGCTTGGCCGATGAGTGGGATTTTGGTGGCAGAAATGGGAAGGGCAGAATGAACAGCTTTAGCAAAAACAAAGAGGATAGCAGGATCTAGATTTGGAGTTGAATAGATAGGCCAGGTGCAAAAGGTAAGCGTGAAGTGTGATAGGTAGGGAGTGATTGTGGAAAGCATGTTAACTAGAAGAAGATCCTTAGGAGTATTTCAGTTCACAGATAATAGGAAGCCATTGTGGTGGTGGTTATTATTGTTGTTAGAGCCATGCGTTTCCTATGCAATTAGCAGGGTCTAATAGTCTGTGTCTGAGCACAAGAACCAGAAACATCTCAGGGAGGGCCAGGATGGCCCTGTGGACCCAGGTTCCCATTCAGAAGCGGCCTAAGTGGGTGATTTTGATGTTATCATGTAGTGATAAAGACACACTGGCAAGATGGCAAAAAGATGATCATCAAAAAACTTTAAGCTTTGCTCCTATTACTGAACCACACCACATTTAGTAAACTGTGAAATATTCATTGTAATGATAATGAATCTTAATTTACGAGTAGCACAGTTATATGGCATTGTGTTTTTAAATGTTGAACACATTAATCTGTTGAATATAAACACTTAGAACAAGCCATACTATATGTAGTTGTGTTTTGGCCCTTCTCCATTTTTTTTAATATTCTGAGAGGCTCAAAAAAATGAAGGTGGCCTCATCCTTTCTCAGCTTCTGAGAGGCTTTGTCAGGGCCATAACATTTTCTTGTATGTACAGAACATTATCATTTATTAATCTTCTGTAGACTTTGCTTTGATCTTCCTAAGTGATGTGGTTGGAAATACCAGTACTATGTAAACAGTTCATAGGATTTGTGCTAATCCAGTGTAACTCATGAAATTTACTTTTAATTATGAAATACACATTTTTATCTTATTGCATGAAAATTAGAAAATTTTCCTATCCAAGAGAGAAAAAAGAAAACACTTTAAAATGCGCCATTAATAAAAATGTGCCACATATGACTATGAGTCTACTCTTGTCCAGCAACACATCAGAATCTGCCATAGTTAAGATTGTATAGCCAAGGAAAGTAAGGTCAGGTCTAATAGATCTAACTTTCTATATATCACATAACTGGAGAACCAACAAAGGTTCTCAAGTAGGAAATGGGGTCCCCAGGCTTATGTCTTTAACAGACATCTCTTGGTAGTATGGTAACCAAGAGAACATCGGCAGTGGAGTTAGGGAGGTTGGTTATGAGGTTTATGTGGTAATGCAGGTGTCAGATAATAAAGGCCTGGATTTAGAAAGTGGCAAGGAGAAAGAGGCTTTCCAAGGCAAAAAATCCTGACCCCAATGCCTGTGATCTTTCTACTATTCCAGGTTGCTTGTGAAAAATATGTATAAGTTGTATCCTCTTGGTACTTACCATGTAATTAGGTTATAACTAAAATAATTGAGATTAAGTATTTAGAGGAATGGGGCTAACTAGGAGTACAGAGTACAGCATGGGTGATAGATGTAGGTGGAAAAATAGTTATCCTGTGATCTTAAATATGGCCTATTCATATTTCTTATTAATCTATTGTATCAGCATGTTTAAATTTAAATTTTTGCCTAGTATTATTTGTGAAGGCAACGGCCATGAATTTTACAGTACTCTGAAAGAAGTTCACAAATATAGTTACTTAAATATAACTTAATCTCTTCATGATTATGAGAGATAATTATAAATTAACTTATAATTACAAAGCATTAAGGATATTGTCACAATATATATTACTAAAATTCCTTATTCGTGTGGCTATGTAGATATATATGTATGTATTTGAATCATTGCTTTACAAGCCGTACGTGCTGCTGTATGCTTCTCATCAGAATCAATAAGCAGAAAATAATGTATGGGCTTTTACTGAGCAAGGCTCTGGATGGAAAGTAATTGCTTGTCCATCGGTCAACACAGATAATTGGTGGCACAAAATAACATTGGTCTTTGTCTCTATAGGTTCATAGTGAAAGCTCAGAAATATTTGTTGTTGTTTGTTGAAGTTATAAAATAAAGATTGCAATAAAAGTTGAAGTTATTACTTTTTTCCCTACCAACAATCACTTTTACAATTTTTTCCTCATGTCTTAAAAGAATGTGCCCATCAGATGTGTGTGGAAAGAGATCAAATACATGTTTTTTTAATTTTGTCTTTGCTTTTTACTATAAAACAGCTTCAGAGTTTTGTCATTGGTACGTATTTAGTTACATATTGATATTTTTATTTAGAAATATTGCTTATTATAAATATACTACATATTTAATTTCAAAAAGAAGAAATTGCAGATAAAAATTTAAAAATCAAACATCTATAATTCCAACTCCCAAATATAGCTACTCAGAAATAATATCTTAATGACTGTCTTTCCAGGCTTTTTTTCCATATGCTTATAACCATATATATTTTACTATTTGTACATCTTAATATTGTGAAATACCCTGCAGATTTTCAGACATTATGACATTATTTCACAACATGATGTTTATTGAGTACATGATACTCTACTTTAGGAACAGGAATACTATACTTCATTTAATTGCTCCCCTATTTTTTGATGTTTGGATTAACTTATATTTTTTCAATAATAGCTTTTTATGTTCTTTTCTGTTTGTTTGTTTTTGATGGTAGAAACAATTCTAACACTGGGCAATTGTATAGACCACATTTGTTTTTGTTGTCCTTGTTGTGCTTTGTGACTTTTCGCTACTGTACGTCATTCAACCTCTTTTTCCTTACACATATATAGCAAAGGCTACTATTTGTTCACTAAGATGTATGTTTTCCTCTTCTTCCTGTGCACCAGCTGGACCACATTTCACAGTTTCTCCTGTAGTTATTGTGGTTACATGACTGTATTTTAGCCAAAGAAATTTGAGTAGAAGTGATGTGCATAAAGTACAGGTCTGGCTCAAAATATCCCCCATGCTTGCACCTCTATTTTCTATTCTTTCCCACTGACTTGGATGGAGGCAACCCCAAGGGTGACCTTGGAAGCCATGTGTTGAAAATGGAAGAGCCGTTGACGACAAACAGAGTTGAGGTGCATGCCCCCCATGGCTCCTACCAAACCAAAGCACTTTGCACTGTTATTTGAGCCATAAGTGAACTTTGCTTAGGTTTGAACCATGACATATTTTGGGGTCACTTTGTTAGAGCAGTTAGCCTACACTTCATAGTAGCCCTAAAACTTCTTCCTTAAGCCTCCAAAGGCTGAGTATTGAGGCTCTGCTTTGCCCTACATATTCAGTTTACCCTACTTCTTAAGTATCTCTTTTTTCCTTTCTCCCATTTATTTTTCTGGCATTCTCTGTTAATCTGATCTAGAACCAAGCTGTCAGAGACTGATAATGGGATAATATTCCATCTTTCTCAAGAGTATTTTTGTTTTAGTGGAGTATTCTGGGAGATTAGGGACCTTAGTTGACAGGAACAACTATAATTTTTAATTAATATCTTTAAATGAATGTAATGCTTCTTAACTAGATCATAGAGCAGTGTCATCCATACCATCTGTGAGATGTTAACACATTTTAGGCAAAAAAGAGATTCTATTCTTAAAGACATTTTGGACACCTGCATACTATACCCATCTGTTTGCAACGTGCAGTTCATGTTAGCATTTGAAAGGCTCTAAGAAACCTTGCAGTAAAGAAACTCATCTCCCTTCTCTAACCTAGTGTTTCCAAAGCTTAGTTTCCCATAGAAGCCTTGCCTTAAGGTTCTACCATTAACATCTTGGAAGCAATACAACTAGTGTTCCATGAAACACAGCTTGGGAAATACTATCCCAGGATATTAGAGTCAAAGAAACCTTTGAAAGGATTAACAAAAAAGCAAATGGAAAGGAACACTTAAAATTTTGCATGTAATTTTAAAAAGATAACTGTTCCAGTTCAAATAGAGTTGTCATTGTATTTTCAAAAACAGGTTTATTGGGTGGAATACAGTGCATTGTAAAGACCTGTCAACTCTGTATCCTTTTCTCTGTCAAGAGTTTAAAAATAACAAGAACACTTGTTTTTGTGAGAATTCAAATATTATTTTCTTTCTTGATATCTTTATAAATATTAAAGATTATTTAATTCAGTTAAGTACCTTCTTCAACCTGTCTCTTCTTGAATTTTAACTTGTTACCTGCCCATACGTTATAGGTATATATAAAAATGATGGAGTGATCTTGAAAAGAAACATTTATGATAACTTTTAATTTTTTATTCTCCCTTTCCACTAGTTTGATGTATATTTTTCATACTCTGCTATTTGTCATTTGGGTTAAGAATTTTTTACTATTTCATTGGGAGTTAACTGGAGGTCCCAATTATAACATTATATAGTACTTTATCTCTCCTTAAGAAAATAGGTAATCTAAGAGGAAAAATAATTAAAAGATAAAATATGTGAAGCATTATATAAAGTCCTAAGTTGTTTTCTTGAAGGGGGGGGGGAATAATTTATTATTGTGTGATTTTTTTTTTTTTTTTTAATCAAGTGTGAAGATGTGTTTCAACCTACCCTAGTCATAGTGTCACAATCCTGGAGGGGGTGTTGAGGAGATTGTGTTTTACAAACAGGCCAGCAGAGGCCCAGAGAGGCTCTGAGATTTAAGCAGGAATCAAAACTAAGTTTCCCTACTTGAAGTTGTGTTCATTCCTCTATATTATGTTGTTTCTTAGTTATATTTTAAAAATTCTCTTAGCTGGGACAGGCTTCACTCTGGGGACAGTAGAGCACAATCTCTTTGGCAGGATTTGCAAGAGACCTAGGAAGTCTTAGCATTAGGACTAGATAGACTATTATTTTTAGAAAGGAGGACAGATCTTTTATTCATGTCTACATTACCTGGACAATTAGGCTCTTAGGCTTCCTTGAAGTCTGGGATCAGATAATTTGCTTCTCTACTTCCTTTCGATACTTAGTTACTTTTTGTTTTGTATACAGTAACTGCCAATAACTTCTATTTAATGGCAGAGCTGACCAATTTATTTATATTTCTTTATAAAAATTGCTTATGTGGAGTTTATCAGATGTTTTCACTTCAAAGAGGATTTATTTGTTGATAATTGTATGAGTATAAATAGAATCAAAATTATGCATGTGTGAAGTTTCATGACAATAAGCATAATTTTAAAGATACGGTCCTGAATTGAGGGGGAAGGATGTTAAGAGGTTATAGTTAATGTTAAGAGGTTAATGATCTTTCACCTATGGCTTTCTGTTTTGGGTGATTAAGGGGTCATAGTTAATGGTTCTATCTTATGACTTTTCAAATTAGATGAGAAAAATTATGTGAGTTAAGGAAATTCACAAACTACCATTTCCATAAGAGACTTGAATTGCAAAAATCCTATCTAAAAAAATACCTTTATCTACATGATGAAGTTGAAACTAGATTATATAATTTATGGTAATTAAGGAAACCTTGATTTATAAGAAAAAATAAATGTGATTGGTATATGCTGTTCATATCTTTTCAAATATCCATTAGTTCTCACAAAGCATACTTGTACAGTGACAGTAGAGTCTTTTTAGGTAGTTCATGGACCCTGTTGTGTTAGCTTCCTCATGGTGCCCACCAATTTGCTTCATTTTTGACCTAATGGGACCTCCTCCAGGGATCAGAGAGTTGCTAGGTCTTCATGTCTATTCAGCCCCAGGATTCTCTACTGAGACTGCCAACAGAGGTGCAAATTTTGATGTTCTGTATATCCTTTTCCTCCTAATATGAGCACTTATGCAGTAAGAACTCAACTAAAACTACTTGACTCTGAGTAACTAGTGATCTAGCCAGGGTCAAAATGTTGCCCTAAATAGGGAGTTCTGAATCAGTGGCTCCTTCATGGAGTGTATACTTGGATATGTGACCTGATTCAGTTTTATACCTTTGCCTCAATGACGCAGCAGGGTCTAGCTTTGGAAGACAGTAGCTCAAATGTATCTGTGTTATTTTTGATAACATGAGAATTACACAGGGAAAATCACTATGTTGTCTCAGATTTTCTAATAGAACCTGAAATCAGATGCAGGTATTAATAAATTTTCCCAGTTTATACATGAGCAATCCTCACTGGGACATTTTCAAAAGTCTTTGAAAAAGATCTTGCAATGTATGTTTCACCTTAAATGTCCTACTATCATTTTTTAATTAATACCTTTATATTTAGTTTCTGCATTCATTTTTTCCAAGAAATGAGAGAACAAAGGTTAAGAGAAGGTAGTTATTATTCCAGACATTGAATACAGTTGTTTCAACTCTCCTAACTGAGAAAGTGGCAGGTGTTGATTTTGTGCAATGCTTGTCTTGACAGAGCAAAAATAAGGAGGGCAGCAGAAGTGGAAGAGGACCAGATGCAGGGAAAAAAAAGTTAGTGAAAAGTTAGTAAGACAGTCCTCAAATTTTATTTTAAACATTTTGTCATGCCCCAGGAAAGTAGTTTTAATTGTTTATTTTGTCGGTTCTGATCTTAATTGTAAGTTTAACAAGGTTTTCCTAAATGCTGTATAAAGCATGACCAATTGTTTTGATTTGCCAAATATAAACCTAACTGTAGGCAAGAACTGTTAATTACCCACATAATTTTAACAGTGTGACTGCTGCCAAACCCAATAATTCAGTTCTCTCGAAGCTCTAATTTGGGTTAGTATCTCATTGAACACCAGTATTGATAGAATTAATCAGATAATCACAGATCACTTTTAATTTGTGTTAGTCCCACCTGAAACTTCTCATTCTGTTGCGAGTTAAGAATTGGAAAATCTTGTCATTATAAACTATGAAATTTTGAAAAAAGGTTACAA
Source organism: Balaenoptera musculus (assembly GCF_009873245.2). Classification (NCBI taxonomy): domain Eukaryota; kingdom Metazoa; phylum Chordata; class Mammalia; order Artiodactyla; family Balaenopteridae; genus Balaenoptera; species Balaenoptera musculus. Next base: position 39,234,229 of record NC_045793.1, read on the forward strand.
AACAGTATATACAGTTCTATTTTTTTAAAGTTAAGTATGTATAGAGTTAGAAAAAATGAAAAAAGATGAATACCAAAATGTTTACTAGCAGTTATGTCTGGGTGATGGGGAAAAGAGTGTTTTCAGAAAAAAATTTAAAAAATAAATAGTGGGAAACTGAAAGTACTAGAAAAGTCTTTGGAGCAATTTGTAGTGATAGCCAGACAACATTGTACCTTCTGCCCCAGAGAAAATTAGCATATGCTACATGGATTCATGTGGATATACATGTCGTACATATATTCAAGAAAAGTTGTATTGATTTTTTTTAAGTTATATGTATTTTTTTTAAAGTTATGTATGTTTTTTTGGTTTTTTTTAAAAGGAATTCCTTTATTTTTAAAAATTATTTATTTATTTATTTTTGGCTGTGTTGGGTCTTCGTTTCTGTGCAAGGGCTTTCTCTAGTTGTGGCAAGTGGGGGCCACTCTTCATCGCGGTGCGCGGGCCTCTCACTATCGCGGCCTCTCTTGCTGCGGAGCACAAGCTCCAGATGCGCAGGCTCAGTAGTTGTGGCTCACGGGCCTAGTTGCTCCGCGGCATGTGGGATCTTCCCAGACCAGGGCTCGAACCCGTGTCCCCTGCATTGTCAGGTAGATTCTCAACCACTGTGCTACAAGGGAAGCCACTGCGCCACCAGGGAAGCCATTATGTATGTTTTTAAAGTCATAAATTGTAAAATGTTTTAGCAAAATTATAGATTTTTCTCTTTTTAAAAGAGGGATTAGTGTTTTTGATACACGCCTTAGAAAGATTTATCAAAGAATACTTTAGAAATCAAAGCATTAGAAAATTAACTGGAGGCTTCTACGGGGTCTTTATATCAATCATTAATCTATTCATACTGGGATTAAATACTTTTATCTTTCTCACTTGGAAATATGGAACGTTTAGTATAGATGATAATTTTATTTTAAGTAGGATTTGTCCCTTTTAACAATTCATAGTTTGATCTATTTATTTCATATCAAAATTCATTGTGAATATACAACTTTTTAGAAAGAATGAAAATAATTTTAGACTGTCACCATCAATTTCTCTTTGGTGTTACTTATACATTTCTTTATACTGATTTCTTAAAAATGAAATCCCATTGCAAATAATAATGGCAACCATGAGAAATTATAATTAAGTGTTCTGACTAAGAGATGAAGAGTCTCATACACATGGTTCTGGTCTCAGTTCTAACAGTCTGATTTGTGCTTTTTAGAAAATATTTATTTGTCTGTGGCATACCTTTCTTATTGTAAAATATAGGTACCCATTTTTTCAGTTTAAAAATATTGCCATAATTAAGTCAATTAGGACATTTTAAAATACTCAGGATAAAAGCCTAGAAAATATATTAATAAATGGCATAATCCATTATCCTAGACAGGAATCAGTGAAACAGTAAACATGAGACTAAAAGGTGGACAAATGCCTGTCATGTGTCAACTTTCTGGTGGCTTATTCTGAACCTCTTAGGCCTTGGATTTCTCCATTTGTGCTTGTTTTAAGGATGCTTTATGACCCATTTGCTGAATTTCCTGAGCATTTTTAATACAATATCATTGTTTTTGTTACCTAGTTTTTAAGTGAGGAACAATTAATTAAAATACACAACAGATAGAACAATTAGATTCTCTTCGCTTTCTGCAAAGAATTGGTTGATTGAAATTTTACATTTCACTGGAGCAATTAAATTGCCCAGTAAGAATACATTTAGCTACAAATTTAACAGCTCATGAACCAATGAAAAAAAATCAACAAATTACTGGGCCTAAAAATGGCTTAATCTCTCTATACCATCTTCAGTTATTAACAGGTTTTATGAAGAAGGTTCTAAGAAGGAAGGAAGGTAGAAAGGGAAAGAAGGGAAGGAGGGAGTGTAGAAAGAAGGAGGAAAGCAGGGAGAGAGCTGGGGATGCTGAGAGAGAGAAGCTATTTGACATTTATTTGGAAGTTGAATCGAGCTTTCTCCTTGGTGGCAGAATCCTTGCATGTAATAGACCACAACACACACCTCACAGAGTGTTTCATATTGATCTTTGCGGTGAGAAGTTCATTTTGTGGTCTCAGTTTCAGAGATTATAGCTTCTTTCCTAAAGTAGGAATTGGACCCTTGGGGTCTGTCAATACAACTTATTATCTCCTGAGGCTCATTTTATAAAAAGCAGGTGCTCAGAAGCTTTTGTTTAGTAATTCATTTGATCCCTGAAGCAAGATTTGGGGGTCAGCAGTGCCAATTGTCATCACCTCTTTTTATTCATGACACAATAGATGCTAAGAGAGGTAAATGATTTGCTCGAGGTGATACAGCTCACGTTTGGGCCTGCATCCTAAAAATACCATGAGTGCCGTAAATTGTAATAAGGTCTGTTTTGTAAACTAGTGCCACGCAGAGTGCCTTGTACCTGGTTGTCGTCCAGCAAATATTTGTTGAATGAACTAATGATTGTAAGAAATAAATTCTTCTATATCTAATACCATAGCCTTTCTGTTACATCATAGCTTCTCATCATTATGTCTACTCTGGGTGAGGTTTTTATATTCTAAGGAACCCTGGAAATGGAACGTTTTGCTCTTTCTTACTTGAGTTATGTTGTTCCATACTAGTTGTAGATCCAATTCCAGGTTGGACTTAAATATGGAATTATTAGAATGTTGGTTTTTTTCCCTAGTAGGATTTTGTTTTCCCACTAGTTTACAATTTTGTACATGTTTTGAAATCAATATTTTGTGTTCTGTTTGTTTTGGAAATATTTTATGGCTTTTCTTTGTGGCTTATGTCTTTATTGAATGTGTGGGGATCCAATATGCTGAATTTCATAGAATTTTCATGTGAAGGTTTCCAGCTGTGTCTGTCAAAGGTGGACTAGGAACATCTACATCAGAATCATCTATGTGCGTTTTAAAATGTGGATTCCACATTCCTAGGATTCAACCCTAGACTCTGAAGTTTCAGAACCACTAATCCATAGACTAAGATCTATAGACCATATAGAATCATTCATTTTCATGTCAGTATAAATTCTATTGGAAAGAATTAAGGAATTATGAGCTTTTTCAAAATTTCAGCCACCATACTTTATTAGATCATAAGAAATATACCAAGATATTGCTACTAGGTTGATAAATCATTTTGAATATTCATGAGCAAGGACTAGTATCAGTCATGAAAATGACAATTACGGAACAGAATTCACATACACGCAACAACATGTATAAACCTTGAAGACACTATGCTAACTGAAATAAGCCAGACACAAAAGAATATTGTATGATTTTACTTATATGGGATACCTAGTAGCAATTTCTTGGTATATTTCTTATAAACTAATCACTATGAAATACTACTTGTTTTTTTTTTTAAGCCCTAGTAACTGACTTGGGACTGTATACAATGAGAAAGTTCAGACAATCACTACTTTCATATCTTCCGTTCAACTTGAGGAGACCAAGTAATCTAAAAATAAATAAGTAGCAAATGGGAACTTCTAAAATGCTTCATGGTATCAATATTAAAGGAATTCAAGAGGAGCAAGAATATTCTTGATAGATTCCAGACTAGCTTTTGGCTTTATGGGTAGTGTTTCACATTTAGAATTTAAATGGTATCAGTTCTACCTATACATTGCAGAAGCCATTTTTACATTATTTTGAAGCTGTTATGTTCTAGTTTGGTGTTTCAGAATTTAAATATGAGATTACACAACTGAGCTTAATGTAACCTGAAAGCGTATAGGAAAAACTAAAAGTACGCAGGAAAAACCAATACGCTGTTAATCAGCATACCTTCCGTTTACGCTGAGAGCATTCCATTTTTGTGTTTGGTAATATTTCTAATGAAACCAGAGTTTCACTGTAACTGAGACAGTAAAACCCATTGCAGTACTAGTTTGTCTCCTCACCTATATCCAGGAAACAACTTAGCACCAAGCTGCCGTTCAAAACAAAGAGGCTCTCTTGGAAGAGGATATGCCACCAGGTCAATATGTTACTTCAGCTGACTCCAGCATAAGACATAGGAGCTATGGTCCTGAAAATTAGCTCTCTGTGTCAAGATGGTTTATTAGTTGGCAGTTAAGAAATTCTGCATGCATTCTCCAAAGCTAAGGTTAAGGTGATAAAGTAATTGAGCCTTTTAACACTCAAAGAAAGGTGGAGGTGAAATGAAATCACCATTCAAAACAGCAAATAATTAATTGAATCTCTTTGTTAACAGGCAGGAGGTCAAGTACACATGGCCACAGCAACCACACAGCCTGCATTCTAAACAGCTGCGTCTTTGACTTGCAAGTGATTAGATTGCATTGTTGGGAACTCATTAAAATGAGATTTTAACTTAGAAAGGTAGTAATATAGTTTGAAAGATACTGTAAGAGATGATCATTTACTTTTTGTCTTCTCATTTGTTCTGTAGAGTTGCGACCCTTGAGTTCCATTTGCTTGCTATTTCTTTTATTAAATCATGTTACATATTTGCTTTACATCTGTAACTAATAGTTCTACTCTAGGATATTGATTATGTGATTAGATCAGTGTAACTATGAACAGTTAGACTTTTATGTACTAAAAGTTAAGAAAAAGGAAATAAGACTTTTCCAGAAACACTTGTTTGTTTTTGTTTTGTTTTGTTTTGTTTTTTCTCTAGCTTGAATATGAAATGCCTAGGTGTAGATTTTTTTTTAATTTATTTTTTGAACAATGTGTTCATTTTATTTTATTTTTTTTGACTTGAATAATATATATATTTTTTATACAGCAGGTTCTTATTAGTCATCAATTTTATACACATCACTGTATACATGTCAATCCCAATCGCCCAATTCATCACACCACCACCCCCATGCCCCTGCCGCTTTCCCCCCTTGGTGTCCATACGTTTGTTCTCTACATCTGTGTCTCAATTTCTGCCCTGCAAACCAGTCCATCTGTACCATTTTTCTAGGTTCCACATATATGCGTTAATATACGATATTTCTTTTTCTCTTTCTGACTTACTTCACTATGTATGACAGTCTCTAGATCCATCCACGTCTCAACAAATGACCCAATTTCGTTCCTTTTTATGGCTGAGTAATATTCCATTGTATACATGTACCACATCTTCTTTATCCATTCGTCTGTTGATGGGCATTTAGGTTGCTTCCATGACCTGGCTATTGTAAATAGTGCTGCAATGAACATTGGGGTGCATGTGTATTTTTCAATTATGGTTTTCTCTGGGTATATGCCCAGTAGTGGGATTGCTGGATCATATGGTAATTCTATTTTTAGATTTTTAAGGACCCTCCATACTGTTCTCCATAGTGGCTGTATCAATTTACATTCTCACCAACAGTGCAAGAGGGTTCCCTTTTCTCCACACCCTCTCCAGCATTTGTAGTTTGTAAATTTTCTGATGATGCCCATTCTAACTGGTGTGAGGTGATACCTCACTGTAGTTTTGATTTGCATTTCTCTAATAATTACTGATGTTGAGCAGCTTTTCATGTGCTTCTTGGCCATCTGTATGTCTTCTTTAGAGAAATGTCTATTTAGGCCTTCTGCCCATTTTTGGATGGGGTTGTTTTTTTTTTAATATTGAGCTGCATGAGCTGTTTATATATTTTGGAGATTAATCCTTTGTCCGATGAGTCATTTGCAAATATTTTCTCCCATTCTGAGCGTTGTCTTTTCATCTTGTTTATGGTTTCCTTTGCTGTGCAAAAGCTTTGAAGTTTCATTAGGTCCCATTTGTTTATTTTTGTTTTTATTTTCATTACTCTAGGAGGTGGATCAAAAAAGATCTTGCTGTGATTTATGTCAAAGAGTGTTCTTCCACTGTTTTCCTCTAAGAGTTTTATAGTTTCTAGTCTTACATTTAGGTCTCTAATCCATTTTGAGTTTATTTTTGTGTATGGTGTTAGGGAGTGTTCTAATTTCATTCTTTTACATGTAGCTGTCTGGTTTTCCCAGCACCACTTATTGAAGAGACTGTCTTTTCTTCATTGTATATCCTTGCCTCCTTTGTCATAGATTAGTTGACCATAGGTGCGTGGGTTTATCTCTGGGCTTTCTATCTTGTTCCATTGATCTGTGTTTCTGTTTTTGTGCCAGTACCGTATTGTCTTGATTACTGTAGCTTTATAATATAGTCTGAAGTCAGGGAGTCTGATTCCTCCAGCTCCATTTTTTTCCCCTCAAGACTGCTTTGGCTATTCGGGGTCTTTTGTGTCTCCATACAAATTTTAAGATTTTTTTGTCCTAGTTACATAAAAAATGCCATTGGTAATTTGATAGGGATTGCATTGAATCTGTAGATTGCTTTGGGTAGTATAGTCATTTTCACAATATTGATTCTTCCAATCCAAGGACATGGTATATCTCTCCATCTGTTGGTATCATCTTTAATTTCTTTCATCAGTGTCTTATAGTTTTCTGCATACAGGTCTTTTGTCTCCCTAGGTAGGTTTATTCCTAGGTATTTTATTCTTTTTGTTGCAGTGGTAAATGGGAGTGTTTCCTTAATTTCTCTTTCAGATTTTTCATCATTAGTGTATAGGAATGCAAGAGATTTCTGTGCATTAATTTTGTATCCTGAAACTTTACCAAATTCATTGATTAGCTCTAGTAGTTTTCTGGTGGCCTCTTTAGGATTCTCTATGTATAGTATCATGTCATCTGCAAACAGTGATAGTTTTACTTCTTGTTTTCCAATTTGTATTCCTTTTATTTCTTTTTCTTCTCTGATTGTTGTGGCTAGGACTTCCAAAACTATGTTGAATAATAGTGGTGAGAGTGGACATCCTTGTCTTGTTCCTGATCTTAGAGGAAATGCTTTCAGGTTTTCACCACTGGGAATGAGGTTTGCTGTGGGTTTGTCGTATATGGCCTTTATTATGTTGAGGTGGGTTTCCTCTATGCCCACTTTCTGGAGAGTTTTTATCATAAATGGGTGTTGAATTTTGTCAAAAGCTTTTTCTGCAACTATTGAGATGATCATACGGTTTTTATTCTTCAATTTGTTCATATGGTGTATCACATTGATTGATTTGTGTATATTGAAGAATCCTTGCATTCCTGGGATAAATCCCACTTGGTCATGGTGTATGATCCTTTTGATGTGTTGTTGGTTTCTGTTTGCTAGTATTTTGTTGAGGATTTTTGCATCTATATTCATCAGTGATATTGGTCTGTAATTTTCTTTTTTTGTAGTATCTTTGTCTGGTTTTGGTATCAGGGTGATGGTGGCCTCATAGAATGAGTTTGGGAGTATTCCTTCCTCTGCAATTTTTTGGAAGAGTTTGAGAAGGATGGGTGTTAGCTCGTCTCTAAATGTGTGATAGAATTCACCTGTGAAGCCATCTGGTCCTGGACTTTTGTTTGTTGGAAGATTTTTAATCACAGTTTCAATTTCATTGCTTGTGATTGGTCTTTTCATATTTTCTATATCTTCCTGGTTCAGTCTTGGAAGGTTATACCTTTCTAAGAATTAGTCCATTTCTTCCAGGTTGTCCATTTTATTGGCATAGAGTTGCTTGTAGTAGTCTCTTAGGATGCTTTGTATTTCTGCAGTGTCTGTTGTAACTTCTCCTTTTTCATTTCTAATTTTACTGATTTGAGTCCTCTCCCTCTTTTTCTTGATGAGTCTGGCTAATGATTTATCAATTTTGTTTATCTTCTTAAAGAACCAGCTTTTAGTTTTATTGATCTTTGCTATTGTTATCTTTGTTTCTATTTCATTTATTTCTGCTCTGATTTTTATGATTTCTTTCCTTCTGCTAGCTTTGGGTTTTGTTTGTCCTTCTTTCTCTAGTTTCTTTAGGTGTAAGGTTAGATTGTTTATTTGAGATTTTTCTTGTTTCTTGAGGTAGACTTGTATAGCTATAAACTTCCCTCTTACAACTGCTTTTGCTGCATCCCATAGGTTTTGGATCATCACGTTTTCATTGTCATTTGTCTCTAGGTATTTTTTGATTTCCTCTTTGATTTCTTCAGTGATCTCTTGGTTATTTAGTAACGTATTGTTTAGCCTCCATGTGTTTGTGTTTTTTACGTTTTTTTCCCTGTAATTCATTTCTAATCTCATAGCATTGTGGTCAGAAAAGATGCTTGATAGATTTCAATGTTCTTAAATTTACTGAGGCTTGATTTGTGACCCAAGATGTGATCTATCCTGGAGAATGTTATGTGCGCACTTGAGAAGAAAGTGTTATCTGCTGTTTTTGGATGGAATGTCCTATAAATATCAATTAAATCTATCTGGTCTATTGTGTCATTTAAAGCTTCTGTTTCCTTATTTATTTTCATTTTGGATGATCTGTCCATTGGTGTAAGTGAGATGTTAAAGTCCCCCACTATTATTGTGTTACTGTCAATTTCCTCTTTTACAGCTGTTAGCAATTGCCTTATGTATTGAGGTACTCCTATGTTGGGTGCATATATATTTATAATTGTTATATCGTCTTCTTGGATTGATCCCCTGATCATTATGTGTGTCCTTCCTTGTCTCTTGTAACATTCTTTATTTTAAAGTCTATTTTATCTGATATGAGTATTGCTACTCCAGCTTTCTTTTGATTTCCATTTGCATAGAATATCTTTTTCCATCCCTTCACTTTCAGTCTGAATGTGTCCCTAGGTCTGAAGTGGGTCTCTTGTAGATAGCATATATGTGGGTCTTGTTTTTGTATCCATTCAGCAAGCCTGTGTCTTTTGGTTGGAGCATTTAATCCATCCACATTTAGGGTAATTATTGATATGTATGTTTCTATTACTATTTTCTTAATTGTTTTGGGTTTGTTTTTGTAGGTCTTTTTCTTCTCTTGTGTCTCCCACTTAGAGAAGTTCCTTTAGCATTTGTTGTAGAGCTGGTTTTGTGGTGCTGAATTCTCTTAGCTTTTGCTTGTCTATAAAGCTTTTGATTTCTCCATCGAATCTGAATGAGATCCTTGCTGGGTAGAGTAATCTTGGTTGTACGTTCTTCCCTTTCATCACTTTAAGTATATCATGCCATTCCCTTCTGGCTTGTAGAGTTTCTGCTCAGAAATCAGCTGTTAACCTAATGGGAGTTCCCTTGTATGTTATTTGTCATTTTTCCCTTGCTGCTTTTAATAATTTTTCCTGTCTTTAATTTTTGCCAATTTGATTACTATGTGTCTCGACATGTTTCTCCTTGGGTTTATCCTGTATGGGACTCTCTGTGCTTCCTGGACTTGGGTGGCTATTTCCATTCCCATGTTATGGAAGTTTTCAACTATAATCTCTTCAAATATTTTCTCTGGTCCTTTCTCTCTCTCTTCTCCTTCTGGGACCCCTATAATGCAAATGTTGTTGTGTTTAATGTTGTCCCATAGGTCTCTTAGGCTGTCTTCATTTCTTTTCATTCTTTTTTCTTTATTCTGTTCCACAGCAGTGAATTCCACCATTCTGTCTTCCAGATCACTTCCACCATTCTGTCTTCCAGGTCACTTATCCGTTCTTCTACCTCAGTTATTCTGCTATTGATTCCTTCTAGTGTAGTTTTCATTTCAGTTATTGTATTGTTCATCTCTGTTTGTTTGTTCTTTAATTCTTCTGGGTCTTTGTTAAACATTTCTTGCGTCTTCTCAATCGTTGCCTCCATTCTTTTTCCCAGGTCCTGGATCATCTTCACTATCATTATTCTGAATTCTTTTTCTGGAAGGTTGCCTATCTCCACTTCATTTAGTTGTTTTTCTGGGGTTTTATCTTGTTCCTTCGTCTGGTACATAGTCCTCTGCGTTTTCATCTCGTCTCTCTTTCTGTGAATGTAGTTTTTGTTCCACAGGCTGCAGGATTGTAGTTCTTCTTGCTTCTGCTGTCTGCCCTCTGGTGGATGAGGCTATCTCCAGAAACACTTGAATTAGCTACATCTTAATCATATAACTCCTCTGAGTATTGTATTTAAATCTTTAAAGCCTGGAATTATAAGGGTTTAGGGAATGGTGGTTGTAAAAGATGAGATGTTTAGAAAGTTTTCCTCCTATGTATAACACAAAACAGTGTAAGAGGAAATAATTGTGTTTGAAACAGAAGGCCAGAAGAAACTTAGATATTATCTCATTGAAAAAATTATATCTGAGGAGGATAGTGTCCAAACTATACAGGGGGTAGTGTTGAAGAAAAGCTTTGGGAAGAAGAATTGGAAAAGACCCGGGACATTTCTTGGATGGTGCGATAGAGAATTAGAGGGAGGCATCTGAGTGCCAGTGAACAGCCTGGAGGGATGGGCAATGCGCTGGAAAAAAGCAAGCAAACAGATGGTAGTGGCAAGAAAGTGCTGATAAAAGGTGGGAGAGATACGGTGGTGTGCATCAGCAAGGCTTTGGGGCTATACATCTTTAAAGGAAGCTGAATCAGAGGATTTTTGTGAGAAGTATTTTTATGATTTTGTTATATCTTTTCAAGAAAGGCGTTTTATTTTAGGGAATAGACTTAGGTTAGTTAAAAGTCCCAAACAAAGTTTAATAATGTTGCATAAGGGAAAACATCTCTCCATGTGGTCAGTCCAAAACATGATGCCATTGCCTATAAACCCACTCTAAAGAAGATTAGCCCCCTGAAAAAGTATTCTATACTGGAGATCTTTCTTAATCACTGATGTTTGTGCTCTTGTTTCTTGGCAAAGCTCCCCTGCTACAGTGAAATGAAACTCATAAATTTCTACCATTCAGATGAAGAATGGTGGGTGGTGAGCATATGTTTCTGAGAATCTGCTTTTATTTAAATCAAAGCCTCCTTCATGCATTTAACCGATAGGCATGTAAGACCAGTTGGAGATTATTTCCCTTAATTCTATTTGGCCTTGTTTTACTCCATTCTAGAGGTATTTGAGAGTTATTAATGGTTATACCTGTGTCTGGAAGATATTCATTAAGCTTCAGCTGTGGGAGCCATATGGAAATCAGGCCCCCTATGAATTTTCTGCACACATGAAGAGGAGAGTTTGCTTCCATTTTGACTTAATAATCTCTCACTTCTGTTCTGGTTTTGAGGAAAGCCGTTGATCATGTTTGAGCTGTAGAGTGGTTTCAGAGCCTGTGAAATGTACAGCTCACAAAGAGCATCAAAGTGACAGCTGGAGAGATTAGAGTCCATTTTGTGTGTGTACAGAATTAGAGGACTGAGGCTCACAAAAGCAGGCAAGCCTTCTCACATTAATCAACATCTTTTAAAGTAGAATCAAAGTGGTTTTCTGTAAGCAAAAACACATGTGGGTAGACACTGTATATTCCATTTTAAGTGGGTCTCCATTATTTGCAATAAAACTTTATGGACTAGAAAAAAAGTGTCTACTATATATTTATATTAAAGAATGATAGAAAAGGGTAAATCATCTGGCAAATTGTAGCCTCAACATACTCAGTTTTTATTTAAAAAGACATACCTGAACATATTTTATAGTTATTGCTGACTGTATACAGTCAACTAAAAATAGCAAGGTGATCTTTAGCCTTGTGAAAGAATGCATCACAGGTTGAGATATAGTTGTAATTTTTGAAACGGGATTCCTTTGGTGTTCTGTATCTAGAACACTTGCAACTAGGGATATTTTGACCTCTGAATTTTCCTACAAAGGATAAAACTTTTCCAGGATAACCTAATGGGAAAGGACAGTCACGAGATTGTAACAACAGCATAACTGACTTTGCCGGATTCTGAGGCTCTGTCAAACCAATTTGGCTAGAAACGAAATTTAGCAACTCTAAGAGTCTTCTGTCTTCAAGTGGTTTCTTTGGTGAATCTATTGGCCCCGCACTCTCTTCCTACTTACCTGGTGGTCTGTACCTCTGTGGCTTGGTTTACCCTAATAACTTGGTAACTTCTGTTAGTTCTTGGACATATTCTCCCCCTTTTTCCTCCTATTGTCCCCAAAATTCCCTTACAATCTCTCACAATTCTTTTAACCCCTCCAAAGTGCCATTCTCAACCTGCCTTCTTTTATCAGACATTTATTCTCAGCCACTAAAAACCCATTTTAAATTTAAGCCCTTCTAGCTTATCAGACACTAAACTCTTACCCTTTCTGTAACTCTGTGTATTCCATCCAGCAGAGAGGAAGGAGGTAATACTAGGAGGCTTAGAAACAAATAGGAGTTGGACATCTGATTTAATGGTAGCATTTTTTTTAGTTTAAAGCTTTATAAATAAACTATCATAGTAACAAGTTATTGCAGTATAAATAGCAGGAAATAAAATACTAAGAAAAAGTTTCTGATAACTTAGCAACCAGAGCTATGTAAGTGGCTATCAAGCTGAGCAAGTAAATGATAATGCTGGTTTCAGACGTGACCAGTTGAGTTGATTTTGCAAAATCTCAAACCTGATGTATTTTTTTCTGAAGACAGTTCATGAATGCTATTCAGTGTACTATTGGGGGTATAACGTTGACACTTTCAAGGGAGCAAATTGTGTGTGGTTATTGGAACCTAACAGAATTCCTCCGCAAAACAATAGTACTGTATTTTAAAAATTAATAAGTCCAACAGGGTTAGAACAGAAATGAGCCAGGAAGCTTCATATTGTACTTATATTCTAACTTCTATGTTGTCAACCTCCTCCATGAGATCGAGCATTTTAGAGAAATTAGGATAGTTTCCATGATTGTGTGGAATTTCACCTCTCCTCACGCATATACCTAACTTAGTTTTACTAGGAAATTTTGAATCTGCAGCACAGTAGATACATTAATAATGCATGTCACCACAGTAACTAGAAATGGTAATCCACAGATATATGCAGTAGAAAAAAGAAAATGGAATGGGTGCAAATTCTCAGGCCATAAAAACCAGGTATGCAAAAGTATATACCTTTATTTTGCCGTTTCTGGATTTAAGTTTCTTATTGCTAACAAAACCTATTCTTTTCAAACTGAGATAAACTTAAGAGCCTTCTGAGGCAATTCAGAGCAAATTAAGTTTGTTTATTGTTCTACATCTTGTCAGAGTAGCATCTCAGCTTTGGGGAGTTTATATTGTGATAGCATCAGGGGAAGGACAGCTGAACCTCAGTCCATGCTGGTATCTACTGAGAGGTATGTTGGCCTGTCTGGTTCTCAGTTGTAAACCCACCCCCCAACCCACCACCCTCCGCTCTCTTACTGGTATCCACTGAAATACCCCCATTCCCATCCGACTCTTTATTTATTGCCTGACCCTGAAAAGTATCACATGGTAACCACAGTCATGAGACAAAAGGGCTGGGGTTTAGTACATCAGTTTATATGTCACATTTTTATCTGATCATAGAAAGTTACATTGAAGACATTCTGGCCATGTTGTTTGGAGTGCACACCTCTGATGGGCATGTGTGAATTTAACAGCTTCTGTCCATTGCAAGCACCTGTTGGGCCCAATTAGGCAGACTTCAAAAGCTTAATGCACCATAGGTAAAGTATTCATTTTTGTATTTATAAGGATAAAAATTCTGTCTCATTTATTCCAGATATTTGGTTATTCATTCTGGTTAGAAATGAATTATGGGTGAAAAAGTGGGTGGGCACTAAGTGCTGGCTCCAGGTAAAATGGTCGAGACTGTCTTTGTTCCTCACTTTTACTAGGATGTCCCCTGCCCTGAGCTTGGCATCTCACACCTCACAATATGACCAACATTGTGGCAAACTTGTGAGTGAGCTGAGTTAGAGACAGGATGATCCTTGTGCCATTTTCCAATAGCCTTTTTCAGGTGACTGCAGGTACCACTAACATCTTGTATGAGCATCGGTGTAAATGTCCTCACTTCAGCTCTTACATACTAGGACAGTTGTCCCTCGGTATCCGAGGGGGACTTCAGATACCAAAATTTACAGATGTTCAAGTCCCTTACATAAAAAGGGGTAGTATTTGCATATAACCTATGCACATCCTCCTGTATACTGTAAATCATCTCTAGATTACATCTAATACCTAATACAATGTAAATGCTATGTAAGGAGTTGTTATACTGTATTGTTTAGAGAATAATGACAAGAAAAATCTGTATACATTCACTACAGATGCAACCATGGCAGGCCTAACTGCACAGCACACGTCATCAACAACGTAACATTTTCTTTCTTTGAATACTTACAGATTGCTTTCATTTAATGACCTGAAAGAGAAATATATAGAATAAAACACAGAATATTTCAAATACAAGTACATGTAGAAAATATAATTATAAACAGAGAAAATATAAATTCACTTCTCTCTCACACTCACACACACACTGTGTTAACCCTCATCAAAACCCTGATTATTCTTTTTTTATTATATTTAAAAAAATTTTTTTTATAAATTTATTTTATTTTTTTATTTATTTTTACCTGCATTGGGTCTTTGTTTCTGCAGGTGGGCTTTCTCTAGTTGAGGCGAGCGGGAGCTACTCTTCATTGCGGTGGCTTCTTTTGTTGCGGAGCACGGGCTCCAGAGCGCAGGCTCAGTAGTTGTGGCGCACGGGCTTAGTTGCTCCGCACAATGTGGGACCTTCCCGGACCAGGGCATGAACCTGTGTCCCCTGCACTGGCAGGGGGATTCTTAACCGCTGCGCCACCAGGGAAGCCCCTGATTATTCTCTCTTGATAACCCTCATATGATGATAATGATGATGGTGATGACGATGACAATGATGATTGTTGTATTATTTTACCGTGCTGATGGGGTGAGGGGATGAGATGTCTGGCACTGTAGGTAAGTGGTGAGACACCAGGCTAACTTGAACCTTCTGGCAGGACGTCAGAAGGATCAACTGGGTTTCAGTTGCAGATGTTGAGACTTTGGAGGCAGCTCAGTGATACTAATGTCAGGATCTGTAGAGGCTGAGGGCTGAGGATCTTCAAGCTTGAAGGCCAAAGCTTCACAACTGCAGGTGCTTTAGTTAGAAACATTGTTATAGGAAGCTGTTTCTTCTTTTCTTTTCATCATCAAACAAATCTTGCAGTGGTTCTAGGCGCATCGTTATCCCTCAGGTAACACAGAGGCTTCATTCCATCAAAGAATCATCCTTGAAGCTCATGTCCTTTTAATGCATGAAGCTGTCAAAAAAAAAAAAAAACCTGCTGCAGATTTTTCAGGCATCCATACTGATAGCTCTGCCTCCTCTAAGTCTTCTGCATCACTATCGTCATCGTCTGTAGAGGATTTCAGCAGATCTTTGAGTTCCTTGTTGGTAAAAGTTTCTCTATGCTACTAGGTGTTCCTCAACATTGTCCTCGATCATGTTAGAGAAGCTTTCCCCACTAACTTCCCGTGGAACATTCCTGACTTTTGCATCAGTAGTGGGGATGCCCCTGAAATCATAGACAACCTCACTCCATAATGGCTCCCAACATGCACTCCTGTCTTGGGCGTTGGGACATCTACAGTCTCTGTAATTGTGAAGCTCTTCCATAAATCCACAAGTCTTCCTGAAGGCAAGGCAGGCGTAAGTTGCTTTAATGCACCTGATGATGCCTTGATCAAGTGGCTGCAGCAGTGACATAGTGTTAGGAGGCAGGAACATTACTTCTGCATTCTTGTCGGTGAAGCAGAGACATTGGGGTGGCTGGGAACATTGCCAATGATGGGGAGGCCCTTGAATGGCAGCCCCTTCTTTTCGAGGTATTTTTTTCACTTCAGGAATGAAGCACTGGTGGAACTATCCCAAGAACAAGATGGCCATCACCCAAGCCTCCTTGTTGTGTTGCCAGAACACAGGCAGGCGATTTGGGGTTTTCATCACATTTCATCACATTGAAGACTTGCTCTGGAAGGTAGCCTTTCTCTTCTATGAATTTCTTGAGCTCTTCTGGGGGCACTGATGACGCTTGGCATCAGCCAATGCTGATTCTCCCATGATCTTCACATAGCTCGCCAGCCATCCCTTAGCAGGCTTCATCTCCTTCCTCTCGCTCTCCCCAGCCCCTTCACAGTAACGCTCGCAGAGATGAAGTGCTTTTTACGCAAAACTTTGCCATCAACAGGGATAGGCTCCTGTGACATGTTCTCTAGCCGCACACCTCATGCTTTCTCAGTCTTTGTAAGCACTTCAACATCAACCAGAGAGACTGTCGTTGCAATTGTAGGTGAAGCACTAACACTTCCGCAAATTTTAGCTTCTTTCTGCTTTATTGTGTGAATGCTCAGTTCGTTCTTACCGACCTTACTGCCCACTTTGGCAAGCGACATGCCACTTTTCAAAAGATCTAGGATTTTCATTTTCTCTTCGAGAGAGAGCACTTTACACTCCCCCTTAACCTTTGAGGGATGCTTTGACCACTTAATGGCTTTTTAGGAACAATTTGCTTCACAGAAACAAAGGGTGCCTACAGCATAAGCAGCCAACGAACAAGATGCGAGGTGAACAGTGTTCAAACGACTAGGTACTGGAGAGAGACTGAGTGTCTGTGGAATGGCAGGAGGCTGCAGCAGCCTACACATCACTCCATTCAGTGGATTTAGTGTAGTGCGCAACGCACGGCAAATTGAAGTTTTGCTTTCTGGGACTTTCTGGAATTTCTCTTTTATCCAAATGTTTTCAACCTGTGGTTGGTTGAATTCGTGGATGCAGAACCCAGGGATACAGAGAACTGAATTTATTCATTTTGCATTTCAGTTGGTCTGCTTTTTTTTTTTTAATTTTTATTTATTTATTTATTTATTTATTTATTTATTTATGGCTGTGTTGGGTCTTCATTTCTGTGCGAGGGCTTTCTCTAGTTGCGGCGAGCGGGGGCCACTCTTCATCGCAGTGCGCGGGCCTCTCACTATCGCGGCCTCTCTTGTTGCGGAGCACAGGCTCCAGACGCGCAGGCTCAGTAGTTGTGGCTCACGGGCCTAGTTGCTCCGCGGCATGTGGGATCTTCCCAGACCAGGGCTCGAACCCGTGTCCCCTGCATTGCCAGGCAGATTCTCAACTACTGCGCCACCAGGGAAGCCCTGGTCTGCTTCTTCTGTGACATATTCATGCATATGAATATGGCTTGATATGGAAAATATCAATAGCTTACACTTTCAAGTTTTGTATATTTGTATATACATCTGCATCTGGTTTGTATATTCTTCAAGCCTACCACAAGTATGTGGCACTATTTCCCAACCTGTTTAAAGCTTAAAGTATAAATCCAGTTAGCTTAATCATGATATTAGGGTTATGAGACTAGACTGATGGCTTTAATTCATTTGAAGACCAGTTAATTTTGTTTTATTCCATGGCCTTAAGTGGTACTCTACTAAAAAGTCATACTCAATGAGATAGTGCAGCTAGAGGAGCAAAACCTGTCTTGACTACAGCAAAAACCGCTCAGACACTCCTGAGTGCATACTCTGGGGACAGATTAGTAGTATTTCTATATGAATGTCTGCACTTTGAGAGTCTATACTGAAAGAATAGTCAGTATTTATATTTATGTTAGGTATTCATCTCCTCCACTTCCACAGATGTGGTCAACTTTAAGCATATTCAATGTATGAAAACACAAATTTATAAAATAAATAAATGAGGGAATGTATCTTTCATCCCAGAAGTTTCTTTATAGTTCAGAGGAGTTTCTTTAAATAGTATGATTCCATATTGTATGGTGGAATACACACACATACACACATATGTGTATTACATAAGTGCTATATATTTTATGTATGTACTATATATATTCATTTACATACAATTCTAGACAGTGAAGTATAAGTGCAGTTATGTTCACAACTGAAGATTGCAGTGTTCTATGTTTTGAAATGCTTGAATTAATAAACATTGATAGAAATTAGCTCATTGTTATGATTATACTAAATTTCTTAGATTTTTCACAGTTAAGTGAAGACATTTATTTTTCAGAATCAAAACAGTCAATTATAAAACTATTTCAGCTTTTTCAATTACAGAAGTTAGAGTCATAATACAAATTTAATTGATTTTGTATAATCAAGGCTGATTTACTAATAAGACAAGTTGTCACTATTTGCTTATTAAACTTCTTCTAATTCGTAGTTAGTGATGGTGAGACAACTCTTAAATTTAACCAAGAAAATGTTTATCAATAGACAACAGTTTAGTTCTTTAAAGTTCATGCTTTTGTTGTTTCATAAGTACTATTAGCATACATTTATTTGTATAAGGAATTGTCGACCATAAATCTGAAACATAAGCTTATTGTTCCTGCTGCTACATTCTTGGATCACTAGAACCCTGCCTGGAATCTCTCAGGGTCTCTATAGGATCATATTGCTACTGCTCAGGAGGCTGATTCAGGGAGGCTTTGCTTTGGGAGAATAAGCCATCCGTTCCATACCCCATCGCCACCCACGAAATAAGTCTGCCCAAGAGCACTGTCCCCAGTGCTCTGAAATTCTACTCACTTCCCACTAGGATTTTCTACACACATAACTCTCTGCCCCTGCCTGATGGTGATCCTTTCCCAGGATTTCCCTTCCCCCAAGACCTGTTCCCTATGTAAGAAAATATGGTATCATAGAAGAAAAATTTGAAGCATTAACCTGGGTTCTTGCCACCTCATCTGTAATTCGCTTTTCTAACAATGAGGCCCTTGGATTGGAGCATTTTATGAGATATCTGAGCAAGAGTAATGGTTAAGGATTGCATATATACACACATACATATACTTTTTTTAAAAGGTTATTCTATGACATATAGGTTTTTTGGGTTTGTTTTTTAAATTAATTAATTAATTAATTTTTGGCTGCATTGGGTCTTTGTTGCTGCACACGGGCTTTCTCTAGTTGTGCCGAGCGGGGGCTACTCTTGGTTGTGGTGCTTGGGCTTCTCATTGCGGTGGCTTCTCTTGTTGCAGAGCATGGGCTCTAGGCACGTGGGCTTCAGAAGTTGTGGCACGAGGGCTCAGTAGTTGTGGCACGAGGGCTCAGTAGTTGTGGCACATGGGCTTAGTTGCTCCACGGCATGTGGGATCTTCCCGGACCAGGGATTGAACCCGTGTCCCTTGCATTGGCAGGTGGATTTTTAACCACTGCACCACCAGGGAAATCCCATACATACACTTTTCTGAAACTGTATCTGAAGTTATAAGCTTCATACTTGTGCAGATTTCAAGAATAAACCCAAAGAGCAACAAAAAAGTCTTGATAATTTCTTTTGTTTAAGTTTCAAAGATTCACATGATACAAAGAGAAGTCTGCAAGGGGCAAAAATGTAGCTGAAATGCTGACCTAAGTAAAAACTTTTAGAGTGCTAATTAATAAAACTGCATTGAATTTAGAAAATAAATCATTATAAAAGGGGCTGTTTGCACAAAGTTCGAGCTACTACTGATAGTGAAGCAAGAATACAGACTTCAACGTAGAAAAAAGTCATTTTTATCATGATTTTACAGATAACACCCATTTAATTTAAAACTGACCTGTGACTTTCCTATATGAATACAGTTATATTTAGTTTTCATGTTTCTTTAGTTATTTGTGTAATAAAATTTGACCAAACCTTTAAAAATGCCTTTCTTGCCCTCTAATGCAACAGACTGAAATTATTGGAGGGTTTTTGAAATAAATATTCTATCTATGTAAGTCTTAAAAAAAAAATCCTAACGATTTGCTTGTGTCCAGTTAATTGATCTCCTTTATGAATTTATTTTAGGAAGAGATGCCTCTAAGATTTACCGATTTCCTACTATGCGTTAGACCCTCTGCTGGAGTTTTCATGTGTTCTCTCAGTTGTTATATGACGCTAGAGGTGGACGAAATCATCAAGATTTCTAAGGGTTCCCAAACTCATGTGTTCTCAGTCACTGAGACCCACATGAAACAAGCTGTTGGCACTGGGGCAACTTCTCAGGATCTGCTTCTCAGATCCAGTGGACTCTTTTCATGGAAGAATGTAGGCTTGGGGTGCCAGATCTTTGTATTTTTCTAAGAGGAACAGGAAATGAGAATTTTTATGTGAAGTCTCCTGTTTGTTTGGCCAGCTCCAGATTTAAAAATAAATAAATAAACGATGTGTGGACCAAACAAAACATTTCTACAAGCTAGATCTGATTGTCTGACTTCTGGTTTAGGACTTCTGATCTAGCCTTATCTCTCCGAAAATGAGACCCAGATTGTTTACAGGGCTTGCCTACATTCGGCAGCTGTCTGTACCAAAGGCGGAACAGTGACCATGGATTCCATTTCCAATGTCCCCCAGTCCATGCATTTGTAAGACACAAGGCGCCCAAGCAGAAATGCTTAGGCCATGGAGAATGGGTGAGACTGAATATTGCCAGGAAAGGACTAGGTACACTCGTAGGCCTTTTCTAACTCTAACCTATGAAAATCATGTGAAACCCAGGCAATATTTTCCAAAATTAAAAAAAAAAAAAGAGAAGAGAAGCTTTCATTTGCTAAGGTTTTTCATGACTTTTTATTCTGTTGTGTGGACTTTTCATTTTCATTTTGATAATAAAGCAACAATACTTTTTTTTTTTTTTTACCATTTTGATGATGTAAAATTAGTTGATTTAATGCATGTCCATCCTTTCGACAGTATAAAAAATAGTCTATTATAGGTCATTCCTAGAATATTAGTTCTTAGTTTTACCTCATTAATGAAGAGTTAAAATTTAGACCTTTCTGTGATATATGCCAAGGTGACTTCTAATCCTGAGATGAATTCTATAATAATCTGGGCCAATCCTGAACCATATAAATATAAAAATCTACACAACCCACAGAGGGAAGTTTTAGAATTTTACTATAAATGGGAGAAGGGTGAACGTGCTCAGACACAGGGTTCAGATATATGTCTGACATCAGGATGAGCACAAGTGTACCAACAGAGAGGGTGGCACACTTGCTAGTCTCCTCATTCCCACAGAACACAAGAGGGTCTCTCTTGAGTTTTCCAGAGTACCTTCCCAGTGTTCCAAACAGGATCAAAATAACAACGTTTTGGGAGCATACACAAACATGAAATTAGCTACAAAGGTTATGAGACTGAAGACATGGCTCTGTTGGCTTGTCACAGGGTAAAAATGGCGACACTTCTATCAAGATAGGAAGTGAAATTCAAGGAGAGGAACATTAAGTATCACGGAAATCTTATTATGTCTATGCTAACCCTTCACCCTTCCCCACAACCATTCTCGTTAGAGATAAGTTCTGCCACATCAAACTGATCTACTGAGACCTACGCAATAGAGAGACGATTCTAGGCATCTTGTCCAAACCTCTGGCGAACCTTGCCTAATTAAATCTTCGGCATAAAACAGAATGCTTAAAATTCAGACTCCAGTAATAAATATTGTAAAACAATGCTTATTATGAAAACACTAAAATTTCAAATTTAAATGCAAATTTTATTGGGCAGCACACATCGTGTCCCTAAAGTAAGGCGTAATCCTTCACTTGTTATTTTTCTCACTTCTAGAAGACAGGCAAGTGGCCGAGAAAATGTAGACAAAGGGAAGTTCAGTGACTTTCACAGTGTAAATCTGTAATAACTCTAGTACCACTTGTACGTACATCCAAGTAATGCATTCAACAGCCTAATGATTAAAATATAGATATAGATTTTGAACAGTAATGGGATTAATGTTAGTAATAGCCTTTGTAAAAATTTTTGAATCATGTGATTAGATTCATGAGATTAATATTACATTAAAATATAGATACATTTGAAGTAGTAATTCATAAGACTTTAATTATATATGTAGCTCACTTT
This sequence comes from Balaenoptera musculus, assembly GCF_009873245.2. NCBI lineage: Eukaryota > Metazoa > Chordata > Mammalia > Artiodactyla > Balaenopteridae > Balaenoptera > Balaenoptera musculus. The sequence goes on from NC_045793.1 coordinate 39,255,874, forward strand.
GTATATTCTATTTTGCCTCATGATCTTACTATGTAGGTTATTTTAAAATATAAAATAATTTTCAAGTATATCTCAAAAGCTTAAAGGTTGTGGCATAAATACTATTTTACGCTGATAAGGGTTGCATTTCATGTTATTTCATTAATGTTAATAGCGCATCAATATTAGGTGGGGAGACTTGATGATTAGTTCAGGTCTCACTCCTGTCTTGGAACGTTTCTTCTCAGTTAATGTCATGTGACACAAATATTTGTCATCTTCTAATGGACTTCCCAGTAATCTGAACCAAAAATCCAGGCATGTGTTTTATCACACACAGAACTATGCCCCTCCTCTTTGCTTTATATCCTTCCTAATTTTTCCCAGTACAGTTGCATGCATGTTTTCTCTTTATAATTACTGAAGCAAGGTCATGGTACACATAAATTTTCTAGCTCACATGTTAAATCTGTGTATCCTGTTGATATTTCCACATCATTAAAAATTCTTTTATAACGTCATTTTTAATGATTGAAGAATATTTTATGTGGATGGACTATAATTTATTTCACCAATCTTTTCTTGTTGATTTTTTCTCTTTTTTAAAATAGACAACATCCATGTAGCTAAAATTTTGTATGCATCCACAACCATTTCATAAGGATACATTCCTAAAAGCATAATTGATATGTTAAAGAGAATATAAAATCTTAACCTATTTACCGAAAGGTATGTTACATGATCACGTACTTTAGGACATGTACTAAATCCTCAACAACAAACTGTATTAATAGTATTATTACTATTTCTTTGTCAGTATAATAGGAAAATGGTGTCTTATTGTTTTAATATACAATTCTTTGGTGATCACTGAGGTTGAATTTTTTTTTATATACATTTCTGGTTATCTAAACAGAGAGACATGGGGGCAAATTTTTCTAAAGATCTATAAGTAACCCTGCACAGAAGATATGAATTCCGTCATCTTGAATGTGCCCAGATCCCTCACTCTAGCTGTACATAAATGACATTAAATTTATAGAAATATAGTGTTTAGTCAATTCAGTGAAGGGGACAGTTCAGTCAAAAACTCTGATCAAATTTCCTTTTAAAATAAAGAATATTAATAGTTAATTTAGTGGAAAATTATGTCACTAAGTTTCACAAGTAGACTCAAATGGTTTAGATGATTTTGTTTTCTCTGCAAGATATAATGTGAAATATAAATCTTATTGAAACTGCATATTTCCTTTGATGAAGTATTACATTTTGAATGTATTTAATCTTTTTTAGTATTTGTGCATTTACTTTCCTTTTTAAAGGTAATTCAATTCAAAATGTGACTTGAATTGAAAATATTTTTATCTATCTCTGATTTTTAAATACATGTTAAGTGATCATTTATGTGATATGTGAGCTGTTTCTTGAAACACATGTTAAATCAAAAGACTGAAAATGTTATTGGCAGGAAATTGAACATATTAAGATTGAGTTATCCATTGCTGTGTAACCTCTAGCAGCTTAAAACAACAAACATTTTCTCACACATTTTTCTAAGAATCAGGAAACCAGAAGCAGCTTCAGTGGGTGGTATGGCTCAGGGTCTCTCATGAAGTTGCCGTGAAGCTATTGGCCACAGCTGCACTTTCTGAAGACTTGATTGGGGCTGAAGGATCTACTGGGTTTTGTTTGTTTGTTTGTTTGTTTTTAATTGAAATGTAGTTGATGTACAATATTGTGTTAGTTTCAGGTGTACTACCTAGTGATTCGACATTTACATACATTAGGAAATGATCACCCCGATAAGTCTAGTAACCATCTGTACCCATACAAAGGTATGAAGATATTATTGGCCATGTTCCTTTTGCTGTATATTACATCCCAGTGGCTTATTTATCTTATAACTGGAAGTTTGTACCTCTTAATCCCTTTCGCCTATTTCACCCAACCTCCCACTCCCCTCCCTCCTGGCAACCACCCTTTTGTTCTCTGTATCTATGAGTGTGTTGAAGGATCTTCTTCTAAGTTCATTCACATGAAGGTTGGCCAACCTTAGTTCCTCACTAAATGAGTTTCTCAGTAGGACTGCTGAGAAGCAGACATGGCTTCTAGAGTGAGGAATCCCAGAGATAGAGTAAGGGGGGAGGAGGGAAGAGAAGGGGAGGGGAGTATTTATTTGAGTAAATAGTATTACCTTAAGTAAACATTTACCATAAGCTACTAATCATAGATTAAAATAAATGATGTCTGCATTAAGTATATCAGAACCTATCAATTTCTTTTAGTCTTGTTTTAGCACTCTGAATTACATAATCTTTAAATGGCTAAACCTAATTGTGCTTTAAAAGAATTTCCTCCCCTTGTCCCTCCTCATCAAGCTCTACCATACCCTAAAACCCGAACCCCAGATTCTCCCTGCATCTGCCTCTCTCTCCAGGACTGTCCAGTATTATGCCCCAAAGAGGGTAGGGTCTTGGAGGAAGGAAAACACAGAGTTTAGGGGGACCTCAAACGCTGTGTCCTCTGTGCTTCTGTAGAATGATGCGAGTACAAGTGACAAGACTCCAGCAAGGCTGGGCCCTGCCCCTCTCCAACTGATCCTTCTGCACAAGGGTCAGAAGCAGCTTTAAGTAGGAAATGTGGCAAGGGACCAAGGGGTTAAGAACAGCCCCAAACTTCAAGTCCTTGAGGAAGTGACATCCTCTCCTCTGGGTGGCCCTGGTCTAAGTGCTTTGTTAGAAATAAACCAACATGGAAAAAAAAAAAAAAAGAATTTCCTAATTGTTTGTTTTTTTCAAAAAAATTCCTCTGTTCATTGTTTTCTTTGTTTAAAATCAACTCCTCTGTTTATTTTAAATAAATGAAGAAACTTAAGTATGTTATCATTTTAAAGAAATGCCTAATTATTTATGTATGAATCCTCTTTCCTACAGGTATTTAGATTTAATAATGAAAATCTTTATACTTCTGGGTTTTTATTAAAAAAAATTTTTTTTTTAATTTTTGAAAAGTTTCAGTGTGATCCTTTTCCCTCAGAGGTTTAAAATAAGAATTCTTTCACTCTTAGCTCTATCTCACTTGGGACCTAAGTAGGACTGATGTCATGTCACGGTTGCAAAGGATCCTGTAATGACTTTAATATAGCGTATTTTCTTGTAAAATTTCTTTTCATTTTCTTAAAGCAACAGACATAACTGATTATATAACCTTATCTTTTTCTAGGTCTCCTAAAAACCCAGAACAGAAGATCATTAAGAGAGTGATTGCTCTTGAAGGAGATATTGTAAAGTAAGAATTTAAACTAGTTTTTTTTGTTGGTTTTTTTTTTTTGTTTTCTTTGAGTTTAGGTTGTAAATATCTAGATTTTTGTCGAGTTTTTAAATCACCTCACATGGAAAGTGCATTCAATCCAAAGAGGTGTCTTTGAAGTCTTCAAACCTTTGGAGACTTTCCAAATGAACTGGTACATCTTTAGTGAGTATCATCAAACATTTCAGGATATAACACATAAATAAACTGACTGATGGTATTGTTATCCTTTACCTGGGAAGCACAAGAGAAATAAATATTAATTAAGCTGAAATTAACCACATTTTATAAAAAGACCATTAAATAACTGTTTTTCAGGCATTGAAATTAGTATGATTGTTTTAGGTTATGATGTCAAGGTTCATTTAGAAAATTCAATAACATTTTGTTATTTTAGAAGCAAACACACAGGAACTAAGGGAGAGCTTATATTATAATAGAGATGGGGGAAGATGAAAAGAATGTGGAAACAGAGCTTCTGAATCAGTGACAAAAACAGTAGCTTAAAAAATAACATTGTAACAATCAGTGGTTTAACAATGTGTAGTAACATCTTATTTATTCTACTTGCTGATAAGTCTAGAATAATGTTTGAGATTCAACTAGTAAATATTGATGTAGCGTGATATGTCTCATATTGATTGCTTACTTTAAGTTACAGCCAAGTCTATACATGTGGGATTCAATATACTTTGAAAACTATATTCAGAAAGTTTTTGATCCTATTTCTCCCAAAAACCTTGTATTAATGACAGTACAGTTTAAGCAATCTCATTAAAATGAACCTCAATTAAAATGGTCTAGAGCAGAATCTAGACCAACAGTTCTCAAAGGATGGCCCAAAGACCACTAGGAGTTTCCAAGACCCTTTGTGGGGTTCTGTGAGATCAAAACTACTTTCCTAGTAATACTAAGGTGTTATTTGCCTTTTCATTGCCATTTCTCATGAGTGTACAGTAGAGTTTTCCAGAGGCTACATGATGTATGATATTGCAGCAGATTGAAGGCAGGAGCAGATAAGAGAATGTGGCTGTCTTCTATTAAGCCAGATACTAAAAAGATTGCCAAACATGTTAAAAAAAAAAAAAAGCCACTCTTCTCACTATTTTTTCTCTTGTTTTGGAAAACAACTATACTTTTCATTAAATATGTTCTTTGTGTTAACGTACAAGTTTATTATTGTTATTTTACATTGAATCACTAAAGATTTTTTTTAATTCTTCATTTTAATTTCTAATATGATAAATATTGACATCTAATATACACATAAAAGTTCTTTGAGACCTCAGTTATTTTTAAGAGTGTAAGGGTGTCCTCAGACCAAACAGTTTGAGAACTTGCTGATGCAGTAATGAATGGCAAACATTTTCATGTCCAGATTAAGTAATTATTAGTAGCCTGCATGGTATCAATGGAGCTATCGAGGTATGGTATGTTTAGTTTATATTCATGAGTATTTGTTTGGTCTTTTTTTTCTTCTAAAATCTTTATTCAATTATAAAGCAGAAACTAACACACCATTGTAAAGCAATTATACTCCAATAAAGATGTTTAAAAAATCTTTATTGAGGTATAATTTATATACATATATATACACATGTATAATTCACCCATTTTAAATATACAGTTCAGTGAGCTTTAATATAAATGTATACAGTTGTGCAACCCTCACTGCAATCTAGTTTTTGAGCCTTCCTATTACCCTCAAACATTCCCTCACCTGATTTGCCCTTAACTCTGGTTCCCATCATTCCCCGTTGCCAGTGCCACACAACCACGGATCTGCTTTCTGTCTCTATAGGTTAGCCTTTTCTAGAAATTTTATTTACATGGTAATATACAATATTTAGTCCTTTGTACCTGGTTTCTTTCACTTAGCGTAGTGTTTTCTGGTTCCTCTGTGCTGTGCACCTGTAGTTTGTTCCTTTATATGATTGATTACATCCCATCATATGGATGCACAACTCTTAAGACTATATTAGAAACAATGAGTTCTACCTTTTAAATGGGTAAATCATATGTTACATGAGTTACACCTCAGTAAAGCTATTAAAAAACAAAACAAAAGAAAGATCAATAACGTAGGCAAAAATTTCATCTATGTAAAGTAATCTAACAGGATTAGGAATGTCAAGAGATACATTTTATAGTATAATCCAAAGGTAACACAAATTTCATTCAGATGTATCATTATTGCTCACTAGCTGACTAGTCAACAATGTGAGATTGCAAAGCTTGTTCAGACATAAAAAAAAAAAAAAGAAACCTCTGTGCAATCAGAAGTCCTACAACAGACCTCTCAGAAAAAAAGGATGGGTTGTTGCTTTCCTCAGTAAATGTAAATATTGGGTTCACAGAGGAGATGCTGAGCTAGAAAGAGGGCTAATGGTACAGGATTGAAGGGTGAGAAAAGGGGATACGGGAATGTAGTAGCTTTACATCTTTTTTCCCCACTGCTGCAACCCATGTGTGCAAAGTCTAGCTTCTTTGTTCCATCCTGAAAACTGACACTTTGGACATGCATCCCTTTCTGGCCCCTTCACTATGCCTCTATCATGCAGCAATGAATAATATGAAGAATGGAAGTGACAAGGCTCAAGACTTTTCCACTGTGTGGCCTCTAAAGACTAGTAAATAATTGATTAGAAGAAAATTACTTTTGTATTTGGTGTTTTAAAAGAAAAATTTAAATTTCATTTCTCTGAATCTTTGGTACCTAAATATCCTAACCTTCCTGGACTTTCAATTAATAATTGAATATATTCCTATAATGATTTTCTAACAGCATTGAAAAACATTAAGGGATATTTAGGGAATAAAATACTGTTCACTCATGTGCTTACTTCTTTTCTCTCTGACCCATTTTTAAAAATATAAGAACATATTAAAATTTTTTTTAATATGCTATCTGTCTACCACTGGAAGTCATTAGTTGACTGGTGTCCTAACTTGTAGTAGGCAAGGTGCTTTGGTCTGTGATAGGACTTTCCAGTCCCACCTTTATCTTGGTTAATACTGGCTTACCTAGCAGGCAAGCTAAGTACTAATGTAGGTCTCTAGAAAAATATTTTTTTGAAAAAAATTGTTATTTTATTAAATGACCAAAGAAAAACAAATCGGACTTATCAGGACTTGGTTATACTTACTGTGGGTTTTATATTATTTTTATTTTGAATTATACATAATTAGAGGCTATAAAGGGAACCATAATCTTTTCAAAGGTTAAGCCCTTAAAAGGCTTAATCCAGTCCTCAATTTAATGTTCTGTTAGTGAAACTCCTTCAGATTACAATAATAGAGAGTAAAATATAGTTGAAAGAGCACTCATTCGAAAGCTACCTGGGGAAGGAAGGGTGATAGCGCCCAGGGGCAGCCTAGCCTCACTAAAGAACAGGAATGGCAGTGCAGCACTTCTGGTTTCTGTACACTTGTGCCCGGTCTGCTGTCACACTGCTTCTGCCTGTGTTGTCTGTGTTTCAGTTGGCTTTTGCCCCATTGTCAACTGCTGACTTCCTTGGGTGTGCCCCGTGTTTAAACTACCTGAGAGAAATCTGAGCGTGCCCCTTTGAGGTATAGATCTAGAATCTGTCCACCTGACAGGCCACTGTCAACCAATTGATCAGTTGCCTTTGGGATAGGTGCCCTGCCCTGGTCCAGTCAGCTGTGTCTAGGCCTGCCATAAACCTGGTACAAACCCTGTAATTATAAGGAACCTCTTGGAAAGGGCTTGTAGGTATGGCAGGTACCCTGAGGTCTCTCAGATTCTGGCAGTGAGATTAGCAGTCCTTTACTCAGCACTACCCTTCAAAACCTCACTTTCTTTCTTTTTTTTTTTTTTTAATTTATTTATTTTATTTTTTTGGCTGTGTTGGGTCTTCATTGCTGCTCTCCTGCTTTCTCTAGCTGCGGCGAGTGGGGGCTGCTCTTCGTTGCAGTGCTCAGGCTTCTCACTGTGGTGGCTTCTCTTGTTGAGGAGCACGGGCTCTAGGCACGCGGGCTTTAGTAACTGTGGCATGCGGGCTCAGTAGTTGTGGCGCACGGGCTTAGTTGCTCCGCGGCATGTGGGATCTACCCGGACCAGGGCTCGAACCCGTGTCCCCTGCATTGGCAGGCGGATTCTTAACCACTGCGCCACCAGGGGAACCCAAAACCTTACTTTCAATTAGACTGTAATCTGCTCTCCTTAGTAGTTGCTTAGACCTTACTCTCTAGGGAAGATATTTTGTTTGTTTAAATTATAGAAGTAACAGAAGCTTGAAAAATGCAAAGTGCTTTAATGAACATCCTTGCACACATGCCTTCATACACTTGTGTGTTTAGTCTTACAGAATAGATATCTAGAAGTGGAAATATTCAGTCGACATATGTTTTGGTGTTGCTGTTGTTGTTGTTGTTTTTAGTTCTAATATATATACAACCAAGTTTCCCTCCCAAGAGGTTTGTGTATGTTTATACCCTTACCAACACTGCATGAAATACCCTTTCAGAGGAAATTGATTTAAATATCATGTGCAGTGGGAAAGCTGTGGCTTCAGATTCAGAAACCAAAACACGGCAACACAAAATTTGGAAATAGTTCTAGATGATCAGGTTATATTTAATGTAATCAGTTCACTGATGGTGTAGGCCTTAGAACTATTCATTTAGAACACTAGTCCAGACACTAGAGAGACGTAGTTGAACAAAAGAGACAAAGTCTCTGCCTTCATTGGAGCTTACATTTTAGTGGTTGGAAGCTAATAATAAACAGGCGAACATATAACACATAATGCAATGTCATGAGCTAGAAGTGCTGTGAAGAAAAATAAAGTAGGAAAGGATGTGTAGGGTGATGGTAGGGTCTGGGATTGCTATTTTAGGTAGGATATTTACTGTAAACTTCTCTAATGAGAAGATATTTGAGCAGACTTCTAAATTAAGGGAGAGGAGGGGAAAGAGAGCCATACTAGAATCTGGGGAAGGACAGTTCAGCCCAAAGGAATAACAAATGCAATTCTGAGATGGATACACGTTCGGTGAGTTTGAGGAATTGCAAGACGCCAGCCAGCATGTTGCACCTTTGGGAAGGAAGACAATGGAGGTAGAAGATTAGGTCTGAGAGGTTCGCAGAACCTTGTGGGTCATAGTAAGGATGACAGGTGTTTATTCTAGTGGGATGGCAGGCCAGTGGAGAGTTTTGAGCCATGGAGCAGTATGATCTGATTGGTGTTTTGTTTTGTTTGTTTTTAACATCTTTATTGGAGTATAATTGCTTTACAATGGTGTGTTAGTTTCTGCTTTATAAGAAAGTGAATCAGCTATACATATACATATATCCCCATATCTCTTCCCTCTTGCGTCTCCCTCCCTCACACCCTCCCTATCCCACCCCTCTAGGTGGTCACAAAGCACCGAGCTGATCTCCCTGTGCTATGCAGCTGCTTCCCACTAGCTATCGGTTTTACATTTGGTAGTGTATATATGTCCATGCCACTCTCTCACTTTGTCCCAGCTTACCCTTTCCCCTCCCCGTGTCCTCAATTCCATTCTCTAGTAGGTCTGCATTGGTGTTTTTAGAGACTCACTCTGCCTGCTGTGAGGAGAATAGGTTAAAGCGAGGCAATCTGACCCAAGTAACTGGTCAAAGTATTTTTCTCTTGAGAAAAATCACATCTAGCTTCTTCTAACAGTAAAGTGTCCTTGTTTATGACATGAATGATGACTACTTCGATTTATTATTTTCGGAGTGACTCATAAAAGTAGTCACATTATTTGTAATCACTGTCATTATGATTATATTGGCAAGGTGAAAAGTAGAGTTGAAGTATTTGTTCAAAGAATTCAGATGACTGTTTCTAATATAGTAAAAGAGGAGACTTTCAGGGGTCCGAATGTTCTCTCTTGATGTCAACATTGATTAAAATCACAAGGCAATTGCTTGAGTCTCTGGATAGCTTAGCTAGGAATGTTAGTTATTGTCATAAAGTTAACCCAAATGGGGATACTTATCTATAACATGAACAGTCAAAAGCTAATGAAAGTAATATTTAGACCCATTAGTTCCACCAAAATGTTTTTCATAGTTATTTGCTTTTTCCCATTAATTTGTTATGACTCACAGAGAAGCCCTGTTTTAGAAAAGCATAAAATGAATACAAAGCACTAAACTGCAGCAAGTCAATATGAATCAACTGCAGTTGGAATTTCGAAGGCATCAGCATTTTTTATTGGGACACTTGTGTTTTTGTTTCACAGATTTTGTCAGCCCAGTCAGAAATGAAATCTAGCATCATTTCTCCTCGTCCCTGATGGAATACACTTTACAGACATTTGGAATCTGGGCTTCCATGTAGTTAGCAACCTCAATGAAGTAAATGAATAGTCTTTTTAGTCTCCAGTGAAGAGGGAAACCAGATAATACATCACCTAAGCTAGGACACTTTCGAGAGTGAAAGGGGATGATATTAATTATTACATAGGAATAATCAGCATAAACTGAACTGCTCAAACTGCACCAAATGGTCACCCTAGCAGTAAATGTAATCTACTTTCTAATTCACTTCACATAATTTGATTTTGTTTTGTTTGTGGCCGTCCTTGTTCAGGAGAATTCCAAGAAGTGTTCATAGAAAACAATCACTTTGTGGCCTCCGGGAGGAATTAAGTCTGGTGGGATCGATGGTGTTGTGCTCACAGCACAGTGATTTTCCTGCTGCGAAGTACAGTGCAAGACTTTCTCTCACAAGTATTGATATTGCAAAGTAGTCTGAGGTAGAGAATCATGAGACTTTTCTCACTGCAAAATATTTAAATAATAATTCCTCTTCAAGTCCGGAGACTACTTTGTAAAATGTCAAAACATCCTGATTTATTAAAAATAACTTTCTGTTATTAGCAAACAAAAAAAAAATCCATTGAATCACTAGAAATTAAACATTTTAAAGCTTGTTGATCTTAAATGCGCTATTGAAGATAGGGAAATCAGTATTAACCTACCACAGATGGTTGGAACATATTATGTTCTAGCAAATGATGAAGCTTTATAGGAAGAAAAAGAGAACTAAATTGAGTTTTCCCCAGTAGAACTAAAAATGATGCCTGTTTAATAACTTCTTTTTATGGTTGGTGCAGTAGCTCTGAATAATAGAAGTCTAATGTGTCTATATGGCTCTCTTTGAAGACCATGCATTGGTTTATGGCATTTTTGGTAGATTAGTAATTAGGAATGCATCTGTCCTAAAAGGAAGGATAGAATGAAAAAGAAACTTGAAAAGAAGCTTGTGTCCAGGACCCTGATAAAGATTGGTGAAGGCAATGTTTTAGAGCATGGAAAATAATGGTTTTATTTTATAATTCTCAAATGGGAGCCAGATAGATGGTTGCTTCTGAGGACGGAAGGATATTTACACACTGGGTCCTAGCTGTTGGTAACTTGAACAGCAAGTTTTCAGAATGCTCTAAGGCCCTTTAGCCTGGTTTAATTTGAACCCTGAATTTTTCCAAAGCAAAATAGCATGGCACATCCTTGCTTAGTACTTAGGATCTAACCAGTGCTGTTAGTTAATAGGTAAGGGCTTGAATTGTGAAAGTAAGTGTCCCAGAGTCTGTCTAAGGGTTTATTTACCACTAAATAAGAGACATTTGTAAAAAATCATCATCTTCCCTCTGATGTGAACCTGAAAAATTATTAATATATTCTGGACATTTTTACCTTCTTCTTGCTAAAGAATTTTAATTCTTCTTTAATCAAGAATTAGGGATTGGTAGGTAACCCATACCTTTTTGGAAATATTTCTTTCTTTTACGTAGTTGTAAATGATTATTTATCACACTACTGCTATATCCATGAATAAAAATGGAATTGCTAATAAAAGCTCTATGCCCTAGCAATAGGTATTTCTAACTATCAAAGTGATAGTTACCTTAAGTTTACATATAGAAATGTTGATCTTGGTTTTCTAAAGTTGAGATCATTTCTGTAATCAATTTAGCAATATAGGGAGATTTCCAGAGGTACTACATGAAACATAGTATGTATACCTCCACCTAGGAGGATGCAGTGCTTGCTGGAAGTTACTAGAATATTTAGATTGAATTGCTTTTTCCAATAATGATAGCATCTGTTATTGTGGTATTCTCCCCACCCCCATCGGTGGTTCTCTGGTTTCACTTTCTACCTTAGTCGTCTTGTCTCTTGAAGAGGAGTCTTCTTTAGATATGAAACTCTTCCACATTTATTCATTCATGCATAGTCATTCATTTATTCATTCACTATGATGTAGAAGTTATGAGCACAAACTATGAATTCAGACTTCCTTGATTCGTTTCCCAGTTTTGTTCCTTATTGTGTTACTTTGCCAAATTACTTAATTCTCTAAACTTAATTTTTCTCATCTGTCTGTGAAATAGAAATTATAATAGTACATACTCTGTAGAGTTTTCTTGAGAATTACACGCAATAGTGAATATAATTTGGTTAGCACAGTGCTTGGCACATACGTATGTGTTCAGTAAATATTAGATATTATTATTAGTAGGCATCATGATTTAATCATTTATTGAGTGCTTAGAGTATTTACTATATGCTAGACACTGCAGAATTCTGAGATTATAAAAAGTCATAGGTAGTCCTTGCCTTCTAAAGCTTACAGTTTGGTATGAAAACAACAAAAATAGCAAACAAACAAACAAACAAACAAAAAATACAATGTAATGAAAGAATTGCCACCATGGAGATGTACCAAAGGTCCCTGGAACATTGGAGGAGGAGCATCTGGTCGACCTGAGGAGTTGGGCTGTATTGGAGACAACTTTCAGGTCGAAGTTTGAGATGAAGAGGACATCTCCAGCCTCTTCCTTAATTGTGAAAGTAATACAGGGTTAGTACAGAAAATTCAAACAATACTGGAGCGTATGAAGAAAAAAGGAAAGGTTCCTTTTTCTCTTAGCCCTAATTGAATTCCCAGAGGTATATCTGACGTATATCCTTCTAATCTGTGTCTCATAGTAGGATATTGAAAGGATTTGTCAAATATTTATCTTTCAGCAGTATTTTCCTTGAATACTCCATAAAGAAAAATACATACTTGAGATATATCTGTAAGTATTTATGTTTCCCAATGTGTATGTTATGCTATACTAGTATACTCATATGTCTATACTAGGTAGTTATTTGTAAACATGACAATTCCAGAATTGCTTATTTAGTAAGTCCTAAATGATAAGTAATAGTCCTAGGAGTAACGTACACAAAGATACCACAGGCGTATTATTGGGTAGCAATGATTTATGATTTAGACAAAACCATTTATAGAAAATTAAAGGAGAGAACATGAAAATAAATATTAACTGATATCCTCATTATTTAATGTTCTTCAAACTAAACTCGCCATATCTAAAAGGAAATATTAGCACTGTCATGGCCTCTCTAGGTAGTTCATGGGCTGAAATAACTGGGGTGCTTCAGGTAGGAAACCCATTGGCTTAGCTTAATTAGGGAAAATCTTTGCAACAGAAAGCCTAGCAGGATGCTGTGATCTGGCTCCATCCTCGTCCACATTTCCTTGTTTCTCTTTAAAAGATTGTAGTCAGTTTCTAACTTTATGCTTTTCACTAAGCTCTTTTTCTCTCTTCTTGGGCTGGCTTTGGGACTTTGCTCCTTGGTTCTGCCATTAGTCTCATCCCCCTCCCCCAGTACAGATAGATTATGTGAAGTGCTATTTTGGAATCTGATTTCTTCCTAGCAGGAAGTACATCACATCTGAAGCTGGCTGCTGCATTAGTGTATTAGCCTTCTTTGCTGCTGGCTTAATTACATTTCTTAGTAGTATTACTTTCTGAAGTTGTGGACTCCAAGTTAAAATATAGACAAATGCTAACTTTTGTACACTTCTTTGAACTAAATATTGATTTTTTTCCTCTGCTCACAGTAATGTAAGTCTGTCAAATATTTTGAAAAGACATATAAGTATAATTATCTCAGTAGGAAACTAAAAAGATTGTCTTAAAATACCTTTTTAACGAAGCTTAAGAAGCATGCCAGAAAGATTCAAGAATATTTCAGCCTGAATAATTACTTAATAATTAAGGAACAGATAGTTCTTCTATTTTTGTGCAATTTCAGCTAACCTTGTTTAAACTTAACATTGACTGTGGTTTCTCTTTAAAATGTTTGAAGGAAGATTTTCATGTAGGGAGCAGATGTGTTTGATGTATTGATTTAATTAGTTGTGGTTGCTCTAAAATTTTTGTTAATTTTTTTCTTATAAAAGTATCTTTTTTTAAAGATGCCTAAGAACAATAAGGGGTAGCATGATAAAGTAGAAGAATGTTACACTTGGGCTAAGATAATAGGAGATTCAATCTCAGCTCTGTTTTCTTACAAGCTAGGTGATCTTGGGAAAGTTACTGACCTCTCTGAGTTTTGATTTTTTTTTTTTTTAAATCTCTCTATTTTCAGGGTTATTTTGAAGACCAAATGAGGTAAATTAATATATGCACTAATCCTTTGTGAATTTCAACACACTATCAAAATTTAATGTAATTTAATTTAATATTCTACATGAAATAATGGATATAATTTGGTTAGCACAAAGCTAACCCAGAGCTTAGCAGAATGTCTGGCCCATTTTAGATGATCATTTTTTGTCATTGTTGAAATAATTTGATTGTACTGCTAGGTTAAGACATAGCTCCATATTTAGTGAATCCAAGAGGTGGAAGAAAAAACACTTTTAAAACTTTCCATGCAAGTATTCAAAGGCTGGCTATACTATATCTTTGGGATCTTGACCTGCTTCCTCCTGCACATTGTTACCTGTTGGCAAGATATTTCACAATTGTGATATTTGTTTCTTATTATACCTACAGCAGGGATCAGTATACTTTCTCTGTAAAAGGCCCATAATAAATAGTTTTGTCTTTGCAGGCCATACTGTCTCTGTCAAAAATACTCTACACTGATATTGTAGCAAGAAAGCAACTCTCAGTGATACATAAAATGAGTGGTGTAATAAAAATCTATTTACAAAAGCAGATGTTGGACTAGATTTGGCCCATAGGTCATAGTTTGCCAATCCTTGGTCTTTGTTATCTACTTTTATTCCCTTAACTTGGAAATCAATGGAAAATACAAAACTTATTTCTAGTCCTGGCCAATAGTTTAAATAGAAGAGAAGAATTAGCCTAAAAGCCATGGGTTCTTTGATTATATGTTGGTTGAGGCAGAGGGCAGTGGGAGAGAAAATACTGAGTTGCTACTTTGAGATTTTTGCGGAATTGCTAGAAGCCACATGGGTGGACCTGTACAATGAAGATATCTGTCTTGAGCTGGATGGGGAAGAGCTATTATACTATAGGAACCTTGCAAAACATCTTCACTGGAGAGCAGTCACAATGCTCATGAAAGAGTAGAATAAATTTCATTGCCCAAATAGTTTCTTTTAATACAAAAGGAACAGCCCTGCAGTTGGAAAAATTCTGTATCAGAATATTACCCTCATGCTATTTATATCTCGTCTTATAAGCCCAACATAGAACTCCAATTATCTTTTGGCTTTTATTTTAGCTCAGTCTGCCTATGCTGGACCAAACTGAGAGTCCAGAGAAGGAGCTAGTAACCTAGGGGATCTATTTTCTTTAAGTAATTTAGTTCCTCAGTTCATTTCATTGTGTTATGGAAAATATTCAAATGTTATCTAACTCATTATGATAGATACCTATGTGTATAATAGCATCATAATCACAAGCAGTAATTATTCCCATACTTAAAATGTTGATTTTGACACTAAAGTCTATGCATTTTATAAAATTGGAAAATATTTGTTTATCAGAAATATTAATTGTAAATTATTCATTAAAAAGGGAGTGTCTTGGACTTCCCTGGCGGTCCAGTGGTTAAGACTCCGATCTTCCACTGCAGGGGGTGTGGGCTCGACCCCTGGCCAGGGAACTAAGATCCCACATGCCCAGTGGCGTGGACAAAAAAAAAAAAAAAAAAAAAAGGGGTGTCTTCCTAGTTTTTTTTACTGCAGAGTGATCCTGTGTGAGAATCTGAATGGTTCATGCTAGCAGAACTAATAGGATTTTGAAATTGATCATCCTTGTTGTGATTCAAATGAGAATCGGAGTGAACATAATTAAAAAGTTCTTAATTATTAGGAGCCTGACTGTTGTTGATATTTTCTTTCAGAAGGGGAAATTGTGTGATGAAACTTGTATGTTTGGTTTATGATGAATAGCAAGTCATTAAATTCAGGCTTCTGCAACTTGTCACCTGGGAACCCAGGAGGTTTTCTACTTTGCTTATTACACAAATAAATTCTACTTCCTGACTATTATGCGATACCTGATTTTAATATGCAGCCTGGAGCAGGAAGTGATAAACACCGAGTCCCACGCTGCTGCACCTCCAGGTGTATTGATCCTTCCAAGGAACGTTTCTGCAGTCTGAGCTTCAGTTTTACATAATTGATGTAATTTTACATCAAAAAGTAAATGGCTATTTAATCTTTTACTCTAACATGAAGAGGAGTAGGTAATACATACTGGAATGGAGTTTAGTAAGATGGAAAGCCAAACTGAAGGATTTTCTATTTGAGATGAAAGTATAATAAGCGGTAGGCTTTACAAAAGCGTGGAATATGATAATAGAAGAGGGAGTGAATGAGCGGATTAGAATTTGGTATATGTATGGGAAACTAAGGTGACCTTTAATGGGTTTCTGGGACCGTCTTTGGGGGATTATGTAAATCAGGCCTGAATTCTAAATCTAATACGGCTATCATTAAAATCAAGCGAATGTTCACTGCACGATGGGAATTGAAATGACTCCTAACTTTATAATGTTTCTGAGCTCTAGTATTCTCACGGGACTTTCAAAAAAATCATGCTTTTTTATTAAAACTTGCAGTATCGTTAGTTATAAAGTGGAGGGAATCAAGGAGTATATAAGAAAATTTGTATGAAAGTTTTACTTTTCACATTGCTAGCAAGGTATGGAAATTTCACTGTGCATTGAGCCAGCAATGAGTATTAACATCATTTTAGTCTTTGCTAATAAGAAAAGTGAAAAAAATGTTTCTTACTGTTGTTTTCATTTATTATTATTATTGCTAAAAAGAATGAATATTTTATACAATTATTAATCTTTCATTTCCTTTTCTAAGAACTGTCTTTTCCAGAATTGGCCATTTTAAAAGGGTAGTAAATGTTTTCTTCTCAGTTTGAATATATTATGTATGTTAGCTCCTTGTCATATTTAGATCAAGTATATTTCCAGTTTGTGGTTTGCCTTTTAGTTTAATTCATTCTCATAGATTATTTAAGGACATAAGTTTTTTTTTAAGTTATTTCATCTTATTTTTGACGATTAAAGGTACAAAATGTAGAACTTTAGAAACTGAATTCTTTGAAATAACTTTTATACATTTATCTACTATGAGTTAACGCTATTAGTGTGTTAATGCTAATCTATGAGTTTAATGAATATAGAGAAATGGGAGTTCACTATAAAGTTTCCAACATGTTTTTCTCAATATTTTAAAGCTATGAAAATCTAGAAACCTTGTATTGTAGAAGACCATACATATGTCTATGTACTTTTTATAGGCAACACAGCTACCACGTGGAGGGTGGCATTGTTCTAGCAGAATGTTTCTCAAAGTGTGATCTCCAGATGACAACATCAGTGTCAGGTTTTAGGAATTCATTTCCGCTTTCTTTGTAATAACCTCCCTAGGGTCTCACACCTTTAGGAAAATGGAAAGCAGCTCACAATAAATTTGAGGACCCTTGGACTAAATGAGATTCAAAGATTGCTGACATGTGTTCCAGCTCTTAAATTCTATAATAGGTATTTTTTTGTAGAAAAGAAGGAAGCAGTCCGTACCTAACTTTTTGTAGATGGATTAGCACCCAAAGAATCTCTCCCCATTCCAGGGTAGAAGGGTGGATCCCAGCGCTGGGTCATTCCCTACAGCTGCTGCTTTACCCTGAGGCATCTTAGACATTGGCCTTGGATGTGATGTGCCCAAAAGGAGAAAGCACAAGAGGCAAGCAAGGGAGAAGCTTCTTTCACAGTGCCCAAAAGATGATTTACCAGGCCTTTGTTATTTCCTCCCGGATTACTGTGCCTGTATCCTAACTGGTTACCCTATTATACCCTTGCCAATCCATCCCCCACACTTCCACAAGAATGACTTCATTACAATGTTAGTCTTATTATGTCTCCCACACTCAGGAGCACGGCATGTACTACCCGTCATGATCTGATGACCCCTGAGTGTCTCTCCAGCTGCATTTTCTCCAGTAAGTTCTAGCCACCCTGGTAGTTTGCAGTTTCATGGCAGTTATGCACCTTTTCACATACCATTGCATTTGCAGGAAGCACCCTTCCTTTTGTCTTGTTCCTACTGTTTTGTTTTTGCCTGGGTAACTTCTACTCAGCAATTCCCTTTCTAGGAATTCATCTGGAGATGGACTTGCACATGAGTGAAAAGGAGTGTGTCCAAGGCATCATTGTTTATAATAGCAAAAGACTGCAGCCTTCTAAAGGTACATCGGTATAGTTAAGGACATGATGGTACAGTCATAAAATAAAACACTCTGGAACAATTAAAAAGAAAAGGATAGCTGTATATGTGCGCACACGTGCACACACGCACACACACAGTGTACTGGAGTTGTATTATTCCAGACTTTTAAAAAATGTGCTGCTTCTCTACATACGCTCACATGTTATCCTGTGCTTGGCAGACCTCCCCATCCCCGATCCATTTAACAAAATCCTGTACCCTTTCTCTGACAGAAATGATTGTCCTCTTCTCTGTTGCCATAGTACTTTATTGATCTTACAGGTGTACAATGCATCTAATTGTATTACAGCCATTTGAACATGTGTCTCTCTGCCTGTGAGCACCCTGAAGTCAAGGGCAACAACTCGTTTCTGGAGCCCAGCATTTAGCAGGGTCCAGTCTTCTGAAATCTAGCATACTGAGACATGTGCTCAGCAAGGATTTGTCATATTTAATGACTGCAGAAGGCTCCTGTGCAATATTTATAAAACTTCAATCCTGCCTCTCACTCTGTGAAATGATTCTATTTATTCCGGAAATATTTCAACTTAGTCCAATTAGCATCAGTCCCAACTCCTTATCTTTAAAAATGTAAACTCTCTAAATTGCTGAACATTAGTTTTTCATGTTGCTGAAGGTTAAGGAAAGCAAGTGGTAAAGAACATGAGTCCCAGCCATCTGTTTTCCTTTACTCTCTCCAGCAGCATCAGTGCTGCAGGGATTGTCCCTGCATAGCAAGAGGCATGAGGATGTGCTTGCTTATTATTGAAAAGGCTTTTGCACAGGCCCTGTGTCAGTCATCTTATGCTGACTTACTTGGTGATAACAAACTACCCCCAAATCTCAATGGTTTATTGTAATAGCTTTTTTCTCACTCGGCTGCGTGAAGCTCTGCTCCGTGATTCCTTCCCTTAGGGACTCAGGCTGACAGGGTATTTATAGTCACAGGGGAGATGGAAGAGGAAGCATGGTGCAACCATGGGACGGACCTTAACACTTCTATTTGGAAGAGGCACATATCATTTCTACTCACGTGTCATTGGCCGAAACAAGTCATATGGCCACGCCTGTTTTCAGCAGGGTGGGTATATACAACCATTCCTCAGGGGTGGGAAGCAAATATTTTGAACAATAACATGCTCTACTAAAGCCTCTTTTAGAGTTCTTCTCTTGTAAATGAATTGGTTTTGCTCTTGCATCAATGTGCCTCTTCAACACACATTAATTGAATGTGCACCACAAACAGAGCACAATGGCAGGGTGTGAGGTGAAATCAGACTCTTTTTAAGGATCTATCAGAAGGGCCTAAAAATACATGTGATACTTGCCTCCACGGTGGTCACTTCGGTATGCTGGCAAGAACACTTGGAGGAGAGAAAGCTGATAGTGTGAAATTGTATGCATTTGCTACTGATATCTGAACAGATATTTGTATTATTATTTTTTAATTTCACATGTAAAGGTGTACTATTCAAGGATTCATCACGGCTATTTGTCCTCTAATTCTTGTCATCATTTCAGAAATTTATGTTATACACACATATATAATTATTTAATAAATATTTGCACGTGTGGTGATAAAGTGGTAACGCTGATCAAAATAGCTGGTGTTACCTTATTAGTCATACTATTTGGGTGTTGGATGTGTAGAGTCATATCCAGAATTCTTACGAAACCCATTAAATATTATATTTTAGAGTGTTTTTTACCTTCTGCTTATTTATTTAATTTTCTTTTTACTTATTTGTTGTTTTGTGTAGCTCTCATTTTATTTCTGAAGGAAGAGATCTGCTCATGCCCCATGCGGGCCTTGGATTTTCTGGCTTGGGAATTACTTTCTTGTCTACCCACTGAATACATGGTGCTGATACCCTAAGCTGTCAGTGTTTTCCTCTTGGAAGACTATTCCACGTCCATTGCTTTTTAAATATATATTCAAAAGGATCATATTTTAGGAAAGGATTAAGTATTTCAAGGGAGAAAAATCATTATTCTGTTTCTAAAGTGTACACAGCCGTTAAACTTTAATTAAACAGGTTTGTAGGAGAGGGGATTGGAGACCAACTTCATAAAACCAGACAGATATGCTTTGAAAATGAAGAAGAAAACTAATTAAGCCAAGCATAGCAGCTTAATATTAATTTTTAGAACACATCCAGTATATTTGTTGTAAATCTTGACACTGCTATTGCTTGTTTCCTAATGAGTTATTCTACAATTTCAGTTCAGCGTTTGGATGTCAAGGATTCCTAGTCCATTGAAAAATTATAAGATCTTCCCACATTATGTTAATATTTATTAACATTATGTTAATTATGTTAATATTTATTGCAAGAAACCTAACTTTTTTTTTTTTTTTTTTTTTTAATGTCTGAAACATTTATATTAACATATTTCCATACATATTTCCATACAAATACAAATATAAGATTTTTAGAAATTTCATGTAATGTCTGAAACATTTATATTAACATATTTCCATACAAATAACCCAATGAAAGTTTAGTATTAGTTGTTTTGTTTGTTTTTTTATACTGCAGGTTCTTATTAGGCATCAGTTTTATACACATCAGTGTATACATGTCAATCCCAATTGCCCAATTCAGCACACCACCATCCCCACCTCACCGCAGTTTTCCCCCCTTGGTGTCCATATGACCATTCTCTACATTTGTGTCTCAACTTCTGCCCTGCAAACTGGCTCATCTGTACCATTTTTCTAGGTTCCGCATACATGCATTAATATACGATATTTGTTTTTCTCTTTCTGACTTACTTCACTCTGTATGACAGTCTCTAGATCCATCCATGTCTCAACAAATGACTCAATTTCGTTCCTTTTTATGGCTGAGTAATATTCCATTGTATATATGTACCACATCTTCTTTATCCATTCGTCTGTTGATGGGCATTTAGCTTGCTTCCATGACCTGGCTATTGTAAATAGTGCTGCAATGAACATTCGGGTGCATGTGTCTTTTTGAATTACGGTTTTCTCTGGGTATATGCCCAGTAGTGGGATTGCTGGGTCATATGGTAATTCTATTTTTAGTTTTTTAAGGAACCTCCATATTGTTCTCCATAGTGGCTGTATCAATTTACATTCCCACCAACAGTGCAAGAGGGTTCCCTTTTCTCCACACCCTCTCCAGCATTTGTTGTTTGTAGATTTTCTGATGATGCCCATTCTAACAGGAGTGAGGTGATACCTCATTGTAGTTTTGATTTGCATTTCTCTAATAATTAGTGATGTTGAGCATCTTTTCATGTGCTTCGTGGCCGTCTGTATGTCTTCTTTGGAGAAATGTCTATTAGGTCTTCTGCCCATTTTTGGATTGGGGTGTTTGTTTCTTTGATATTGAGCTGAATGAGCTGTTTATATATTTTGGAGATTAATCCTTTGTCCGTTGATTCATTTGCAAATATTTTCTCCCATTCTGAGGGTTGTCTTTTCGTCTTGTTTATGGTTTCCTTTGCTGTGCAAAAGCTTTGAAGTTTCATTAGGTCCCATTTGTTTATTTTTGTTTTTATTTCCATTACTCTAGGAGGTGGATCAAAAAAGATCTTGCTGTGATTTATGTCAAAGAGTGTTCTTCCTATGTTTTCCTCTAAGAGTTTTATAGTGTCCAGTCTTATATTTAGGTCTCTAATCCATTTTGAGTTTATTTTTGTGTATGGTGTTAGGGAGTATTCTAATTTCATTCTTTTACATGTAGCTGTCCAGTTTTCCCAGCACCACTTATTGAAGAGACTGTCTTTTCTCCATTGTATATCTTTGCCTCCTTTGTCATAGATTAGTTGACCATAGGTGCGTGGGTTAATCTCTGGGCTTTCTATCTTGTTCCATTGATCTATGTTTCTGTTTTTGTGCCAGTACCATACTGTCTTGATTACTGTAGCTTTGTAGTATAGTCTGAAGTCAGGGAGTCTGATTCCTCCAGCTCCATTTTTTTCCCTCAAGACTGCTTTGGCTATTCGGGGTCTTTTGTGTCTCCATACAAATTTTAAGATGATTTGTTCTAGCTCCGTAAAAAATGCCATTGGTAATTTGATAGGGATTGCATTGAATCTGTAGATTGCTTTGGGTAGTATACTCATTTTCACAATGTTGATTCTTCCAATCCAAGAACATGGTATATCTCTCCATCTGTTGGTATCATCATTAATTTCTTTCATCAGTGTCTTATAGTTTTCTGCATACAGGTCTTTCGTCTCCCTAGGTAGGTTTATTCCTAGGTATTTTACTCTTTTTGTTGCAATGGTAAATGGGAGTGTTTCCATAATTTCTCTTTCAGATTTTTCATCATTAGTGTATAGGAATGCAAGAGATTTCTGTGCATTAATTTTGTATCCTGCAACTTTACCATATTCATTAATCAGCTCTAGCAGTTTTCTGGTGGCAGTTTTAGGATTCTCTATGTATAGTATCATGTCATCCGCAAACAGTGACAGTTTTACTTCTTCTTTTCCAATTTGTATTCCTTTTATTTCTTTTTCTTCTCTGATTGCCGTGGCTAGGACTTCCAGAACTATGTTGAATAATAGTGGTGAGAGTGGACATCCTTGTCTCGTTCCTGATCTTAGAGGAAATGCTTTCAGTTTTTCACCATTGAGAATGATGTTTGCTGTGGGTTTGTCATATATGGCCTTTATTATGTTGAGGTAGGTTCCCTCTATGCCCACTTTCTGGAGAGTTTTTATCAGAAATGGGTGTTGAATTTTGTCAAAAGCTTTTTCTGCATCTATTGAGATGATCATATGGTTTTTATTCTTCAATTTGTTAATATGGTGTATCACATTGATTGATTTGCGTATATTGAAGAATCCTTGCATCCCTGGGATAAATCCCACTTGATCGTGGTGTATGATCCTTTTAATGTGTTGCTGGATTCTGTTTGCTAGTATTTTGTTGAGGATTTTTGCATCTATATTCATCAGTGATATTGGTCTGTAATTTTCTTTTTTTGTAGTGTCTTTGTCTGGTTTTGGTATCAGGGTGATGGTGGCCTCATAGAATGAGTTTGGGAGTGTTCCTTCCTCTGCAATTTTTTGGAAGAGTTTGAGAAGGATGGGTGTTAGCTCTTCTCTAAATGTTTGATAGAATTCACCTGTGAAGCCATCTGGTCCTGGACTTTTGTTTGTTGGAAGATTTTTAATCACAGTTTCAATTTCATTACTTGTGATTGGTCTGTCCATATTTTCTGTTTCTTCCTGATTCAGTCTGGGAAGGTTATACCTTTCTAAGAATTTGTCCATTTCTTCCAGGTTGTCCATTTTATTGGCATAAAGTTGCTTGTAGTAGTCTCTTAGGATGCTTTGTATTTCTGCGGTGTCTGTTGTAACTTCTCCTTTTTCATTTCTGATTTTATTGATTTGAGTCCTCTCCCTCTTTTTCTTGATGAGTCTGGCTAATGGCTTATCAATTTTGTTTATCTTCTCAAAGAACCAACTTTTAGTTTTATTGATCTTTGCTATTGTTTTCTTTGTTTCTATTTCATTTATTTCTGCTCTGATCTTTATGATTTCTTTCCTTCTGCTAACTTTGGGTTTTGTTTGTTGTTCTTTCTCTAGTTTCTTTAGGTGTAAGGTTAGATTGTTTACTTGAGATTTTTCTTGTTTCTTGAGGTAGGCTTGTATAGCTATAAACTTCCCTCTTAGAACTGCTTTTGCTGCATCCCATAGGTTTTGGGTCGTCGTGTTTTCATTGTCATTTGTCTCTAGGTATTTTTTGATTTCCTCTTTGATTTCTTCAGTGATCTCTTGGTTATTTAGTAACGTATTGTTTAGCCTCCATGTGTTTGTCCTTTTTACGTTTTTTTCCCTGTAATTCATTTCTAATCTCATAGCGTTGTGGTCAGAAAAGATGCTTGATATGATTTCAATTTTCTTAAATTTACTGAGGCTTGATTTGTGACCCAAGATGTGATCTATCCTGGAGAATGTTCCGTGTGCACTTGAGAAGAACGTGTAATCTGCTGTTTTTGGATGGAATGTCCTATATATATCAATTAAATCTATCTGGTCTATTGTGTCATTTAAAGCTTCTGTTTCCTTATTTATTTTCATTTTGGATGATCTGTCCATTGGTGTAAGTGAGGTGTTAAAGTCCCCCACTATTATTGTGTTACTGTCGATTTCCTCTTTTATAGCTGTTAGCAGTTGCCTTATGTATTGAGGTGCTCCTATGTTGGGTGCATATATATTTATAATTGTTATATCTTCTTCTTGGATTGATCCCTGGATCATTATGTAGTGTCCTTCCTTGTCTCTTGTAACATTCTTTATTTTAAAGTCTATTTTATCTGATATGAGTATAGCTACTCCAGCTTTCTTTTGATTTCCATTTGCATGGAATATCTTTTTCCATCCCCTCACTTTCAGTCTGTATGTGTCCCTAGGTCTAAAGTGGGTCTCTTGTAGACAGCATATATATGGGTCTTGTTTTTGTATCCATTCAGCCAGTCTATGTCTTTTGGTTGGGGCATTTAATCCATTCACGTTTAAGGTAATTATCGATATGTATGTTCCTATGACCATTTTCTTAATTGTTTTGGGTTTGTTTTTGTAGGTCCTTTTCTTGTCTTGTGTTTCCCACTTAGAGAAGTTCCTTTAGCATTTGTTGTAGAGCTGGTTTGGTGGTGCTGAATTCTCTTAGCTTTTGCTTGTCTGCAAAGCTTTTGATTTCTCCATCAAATCTAAATGAGATCCTTGCCGGGTAGAGTAATCTTGGTTGTAGGTTCTTCCCTTTCATCACTTTAAGTATATCATGCCACTCCCTTCTGGCTTGCAGAGTTTCTGCTGAGAAATCAGCTGTTAACCTTATGGGAGTTCCCTTGTATGTTATTTGTCGTTTTTCCCTTGCTGCTTTCAATAATTTTTCTTTGTCTTTAATTTTTGCCACTTTGATTACTATGTGTCTCGGCGTGTTTCTCCTTGGGTTTATTCTGTATGGGACTCTCTGCGCTTCCTGGACTTGGGTGGCTATTTCCTTTCCCATGTTAGGGAAGTTTTCGACTATAATCTCTTCAAATATTTTCTCTGGTCCTTTCTCTCTCTCTTCTCCTTCTGGGACCCCTATAATACGAATGTTGTTGCGTTTAATGTTGTCCCAGAGGTCTCTTAGGCTGTCTTCATTTCTTTTCATTCTTTTTTCTTTAGTCTGTTCTGCAGCAGTGAATTCCACCATTCTGTCTTCCAGGTCACTTATCCGTTCTTCTGCCTCAGTTATTCTGCTATTGATTCCTTCTAGTGTAGTTTTCATTTCAGTTATTGTATTGGTCATCTCTGTTTGTTTGTTCTTTAATTCTTCTAGGTCTTTGTTAATCATTTCTTGCATCTTCTCAATCTTTGCCTCCATTCTTATTCCGAGGTCCTGGATCATCTTCACTATCATTATTCTGAATTCTTTTTCTGGAAGGTTGCCTATCTCCACTTCATTTAGTTGTTTTTCTGGGGTTTTTTCTTGTTCCTTCATCTGGTACATAGCCCTCTGCCTTTTCATCTTCTCTATCTTTCTGTAACTGTGGTTTTTGGGCCACAGGCTGCAGGATCGTAGTTTTTCTTGCTTCTGTTGTCTGCCCTCTGGTGGTTGAGGCTATCTAAGAGGCTTGATGGGAGGCTCTGGTGGTGGGTAGAGCTGACTGTTGCTGTGGCGGTCAGAGCTCAGTAAAACCTTAATCCACTTGACTGTTGATGGGTGGGGCTGGGTTCCCTCCCTGTTGCTGTGGCGGTCAGAGCTCAGTAAAACCTTAATCCACTTGACTGTTGATGATTGGGGCTGGGTTCCCTCCCTGCTGGTTGTTTTGCCTGAGGCAACCCAACACTGGAGCCTACCCGTGCTCTTTGGTGGGGTTAATGGCAGACTCTGGGAGGGCTCATGCCAAGGAGAACTTCCCAGAACCTCTGCTGCCAGTGTCCTTATCCCCACGGTGAAACAGAGCCACTACTCGCCTCTGCAGGAGACCCCCCAACACCAGCAGGTAGGTCTGGTTCAGTCTCCCCCAGGGTCACTGCTCCTTCCCCTGGGTCCCGATGCACACATTACTTTGTGTGTGCCCTCCAAGAGTGGGGTCTCTGTTTCCCCCAGTCCTGTCAAAGTCCTGCAATCAATTCCCACCAGGCTTCAAAGTCTGATTCTCTAGGAATTCCTCCTCCCGTTGCCGGACCCCCAGGTTGGGAAGCCTGACGTGGGGCTCAGAACCTTCACTCCAGTGGGTGGAATTCTGTGGTATAAGTGTTTGCCAGTCTGTGAGTCACCCACCCAGCAGTTATGGGATTTGATTTTACTCTGATTGCGCCCCTCCTACCGTCTCACTGTGGCTTCTCCTCTGTCCTTGGACGTGGGGTATCCTCCTTGGTGAAGTCCAGGGTCTTCCTGTCAATGATTGTCCAGCAGCCAGTGGTGATTCTGGTGCTCTCGCAAGAGGGAGTGAGAGCACGTCCTTCTACTCCGCCATCTTGGTTAATCTCTCAAGAAACCTAACTCTTGAATGAAATGCAATTCATCAGTGAAAATGAACAGTGAATTTATACCTTGGAAGTAGAATTTGTCATGTTATCCACAAAAATAATCCAGAGTAACCAACAGGTGTTTAAAAAATTATTTGATTACCAACAGATTCTGTGCACCAAAACAAAACTGATAAAACAGATTTAATATTCAGTAGTGGTGTTTTTGAACTTATTCTTAAGTCTTTTCAACAAGTTATGATTTTTTGAAAAAATTACTAATGTGTAGCTATGCCATTTTAACAAAAAAATTGAGCTCAACAGTGCACTCAGAATTCTGTGAAGGAAGAGGAACAAAATAAACCTAATGAATTAGAATTTGTTGCCTCACTGTTGGACGCTAAGAAACCTGCAGATACATTCAGTTATTGAATTGAGTTTATGTTTTCCTTTGTATTCTATTGTGCACGGACTCTGTGATGAAACACTTTTTAAGATTTAGATTTTACCTTCTCAATGAGGAAGGCGTACAGGAAAAAACTTTCAAAGCTTAAAGGTGTTTAAATTAAGCCTGCGGGGAATGAATGCAGTAAGTAAAACCAAATTGTGATTTATTTCAATTACTCACAAGTTGAAAGCTCTTTTTTCTCTTTGAACAATAAGTGTCCTCTTTTATTCTTTAAATAGAATTATCACCAATAAATTAAGCATTGACTGTATACTTAAATGCATTAATATAATTATGAGAATTTCAAACTATTACTTAATCATAACTGAAAAGATCTCTTTTGCTGTGTTGAGCAAAAGGATCACAGACACTGTTCATTCCAAAGACCACCAGAGAATAGGAAGATATTTGAGACCATCAGTAGTTTTTCCAGACAGTCACAAAAGCTGCCAATAAGCGAAGATTTAGAAACATTATGCTGAGCAACGTACATTGTGTGGCATGTTGTCTGGTGGCGCTTCAGTTGATATATTGTGTAGCCATAATACTCTCATCAACAGAATATCTCTGAAAATGGGATGTTTCTCCCAGTAGGCTTCTGGATAAAATGAAATATTTTACTTGTGTTGGAGATGAGACATGCACAAACCACTCTTCTGAGAGATGCATTCAATCTAAAAGGGGGCTGTTACTCTAGGTTCTGATTTCCATTTTAAAGACAGCATTATCACTGATTTTGCTGAATGTAATTCTCCATAGTAGCAGTTTCCTCTGTCATGCTGGATGAATGGCAACAGTGATGATTGGTCCCCTAAGTATTTTATCAGGTCTGCTTTCTTCATGTAGCACACTGTCAACATGTGATAAGGTCATGATTAAAACCCCGCTTATAAGCATATTAGTCAGAAAGACTCTCTAAGTTCTTCCATTTTTTCCCTAAGCCATCTAGTACTCTAAAATATAATCTTGTGGTTTTTCTTTCTCATGACACCTGAGGCATTTCCTGATAGTCAGGAGAGTTACTCCAGGATGTCAGACTTCTATAGGTCACCTGCTGGGTGGGCCAACACATCTAAAGATGTTTGTCTTCTTTGTTTAATGACTAAATTACTAAAACTTAGTGATATACATTTGCATAACTGGATCCAAGAATTTCAAAGATCAAGTTCAGTTCACTCATATCATAGATGAGGAAATCGAAACCTGAAAAGTTTTGTGACTTGCCCACATTTATGTAGCTAGCTAATGAATTAATGTGGGTAGGTTATTCAACTCCCTTAACCCTTAGTCTAGCTGGATCAGATGATACTCGTTGGAAATCTGTAAATTTCACCACAGTTGTCCTTTGTTCTATTGAGTTGATGGGCAATTGAATCTCTGAAGACCCTTGTATTCCTGAGATACTGTAATTTTGTGATTTCTAATGAATAACCACCAACTGTGCATATGTGAAATTTTATTTGTCTATATTATTACACAATATTTATGTTATTTTTAACTTTTTTGATGGTTATACTCCACTGTGATATTTCTGAAATTAGATCTCCTTTATTTCCAAATAAGACTATGTACCAATTGTGGGCTCATAATGTAGTACTACTATTTTGTCCGATTGAATTTATAATGTCAGGTTCTGTTTCACCTTTCAACAAAATTCAGCAGAAGATTCCCCTCTGTTGAGTGTCAGTGTCAAAACTCTCAGTGGTCTTTTCTGTGTAAAATTTGTTTTGTTGCACTTACGCTTTTGGGGTGGCAGCTTTTCTATTCAGTAACAGCCCACTAGATCATTCTCTGTTGATACAATGAGTACAGTGAGATGCCCACACTTTATTTAATCACTGAGCTGTACCTTAATGCCTGTTTATATGGCTGCTTATTGTGGGCATGCTTTTCTAGAGGGAGATAGCTTTGTCTTCCCTTAAGTAGGGACAGAGGAGAAGTCATTTGGTCTACCTATTTAGAGCTGAGGGTTCAAGAAGGGGAGGCTTACTTACTGCTTCATAGTGTTGTGAACATTACTTTCCCAGTAACCCAGGAAATCATGAGGCCTTCAGGGGCCCTAGGACAGCCTTTGTCCGATAGCAAAAGGATTCCCAGTACATTACATTTTGACCGCTGTGTACTAGCTTTACGCTTTTGGAACCAACTAACTCCACTTTCTGCAATTCTGCATTAGGTCAGTGGTTTTTAAAACTTGGTTAAGCACAGAAGCTCTTGGGACACTTTTATTTATTTATTTAAAAAATTTTTTTGTTAAAGGTTTTTTTTTTTAATTTATTTAATTTATTTATTATTGGCTGCGTTGGGTCTTCGTTGCTGCGCGCAGGCTTTCTCTAGTCGTGCTGAGAGGGGGCTACTCTTCGTTACGGTGCGCGGGCTTATCACTGAGGTGACTTCTCGTTGCGGGGCTCGGGCTCTAGGCACGCAGGCTTCAGTAGTTGTGGCGCATGGGCTCAGTAGTTGTAGCTTGTGGGCTCTAGAGCGCAGGTTTGGTAGTTGTGGCACACGGGCTTAGTTGCTCCATGGCATGTGGGATCTTCCTGGACCCAGGCTCGAACCCGTGTCCCCTGCATTGGCAGGTGGATTCTTGGGACACTTTTAAAAACAAAGATTCCTGGAAGTCATTTCAAATCAGCTGAATTGGAAATACTCAGGAATGGAGCCCAGGAATCTGTAATTCTTAAGAGCTTACCTGGGACATTTAAAAAAAAAAAAAAGGCTGGGTTCCATGCCAGACCATTTAAATCCAAATCGAT
Source organism: Balaenoptera musculus (assembly GCF_009873245.2). NCBI lineage: Eukaryota > Metazoa > Chordata > Mammalia > Artiodactyla > Balaenopteridae > Balaenoptera > Balaenoptera musculus. The sequence goes on from NC_045793.1 coordinate 39,285,366, forward strand.
GGAGGTGATGCCCCAGGATCCAGCATTTTAAAAGCTCTCCCTAAGGGATTGTCATATGTAACCAGGGTTGAAAACCAAGGCTCTAAGCTTTCTTCCATCTCTTAAGCATTTTTTGCTTAGAGGATCTAGCAGTGTAAGCTTTGCTCTTCAAGAGCAAATAAAAGAATCCCTGACTATCATTTGTGTGTTCCTGAGTGAAGTGGTTTGGTAACCTCCATGCCAGTTGCAGAATCTGTACTATCGGAAGCTTAAATTTAGTGGTATATTTAGACTTCCTCATAGATTCAAGGAAAGTGATTTGCATATAAAATCATCTAACATTTAGATCTCCATTCTGTCTCACTCTCTGCTATCTCATCTTCTAGTAGGAACTAAGTATTGTATTTTAAGGATATTCTTCCTCTTTCCCATTAGAAGAAATAATAATTTTTTCGATCAAAACTCCATCAGGACTTACTTTATTCAAATGTGTAAGCCATAATTGGCCTACATATATGAATTTGTATTAGAGGGACTGTTTGGATTTCTTGTTGTTTCGTTTAAAGTAAGGTGTTCATTGCTTGTATCTTTTCAGTAAAGATATGTGTTTCCTGTCTTATTTCTTCTCAGTCAGTCTGGCTCCAAAAATGTCACAGATGTCACAAATGTCAAAATATCCCCTGTCCCTTGACCGAGTTGCTTTTTTTTTTTTTTTTTTTTAATTTTTATTAATTAATTTATTTATTTTGGGTTGTGTTGGGTCTTCGTTTCTGTGCGAGGGCTTTCCCTAGTTGCAGCAAGCAGGGGCCACTCTTCATCGCGGTGCGCGGGCCTCTCACTATCGTGGCCTCTCCTGTTGCGGAGCACAGGCTCCAGATGCGCAGGCTCAGCAGTTGTGGCTCACGGGCCCAGCCGCTCCGCGGCATGTGGGATCCTCCCAGACCAGGGCTCGAACCCATGTCCCCTGCATTGGCAGGCAGACTCTCAACCACTGCGCCACCAGGGAAGCCCCGAGTTGCTTTTTTAATGAAATGTCTGCCTTCCCAACCAGACTGAATTCCTCAGCCATGAGGCTTTTTGGAGCCATTGTTTATTATGATTCCCTCCCTCCTAGCACCTAACATAGTGCTGACCACAGATAAGTAGATTAATAGGCCATAAATGTGTGTTGACTCATGACTGCATTTTGAGAGAGTAGATCCTGTTGAATTGTTTTGCCATCTGCCTAATAGATGATAACATGGAAATTGGGAGATCATAAGCCAGGAAGAGTTGAACTGATACCATAAAAGAAGGAGACAGATCTGGAGTAGGCCTGGAAGGGAGGGCACAGGAGCAGGAAAAGGAACGGGAAAGGGTCAAGGGGGCCAGTGAGATAAAGAGAGCTACTCAGATGGCAGGAGGATACTCCTTAGGGTTCCCAGGTTTTTAATAAGCCTTTTTGAAATCCAAATGTATGTGGATTTCTTGTAGAAACCAGTAGGGGCTTTGTATGCATCCTTGTTGGTACAGTTGACACTTAGACAAGGATCACCGAAGGAGGATCCAGAGGCTGAGTTACTATGAGAGCATCAAAGGTCCCTTCTGCCAGGACATAGGATAAAGTATAAAATGAGTTTGTACCTCCACAAATGAGAGACCGGTTATAGGAGCTAAACTGAACTGGCTTTGCAAAGTGTAACAAGTCTGAAAGTGAACTCGTTCTTCCCACTCCCATTCTTACACTTAGTTGTATGTGGTTGAACCAAATGATACTGCCATCTTGGAAGTAAAATAGTCCAGTATGAGCAATTGCCTGACCTCAGGGTCAGAACGACTAGAATCATTCAACAGAGACTCTTGCCATTAAGTCTCAGGGCTATAAGTCACTCCCGGAATTTAGAGTACTCTGAACCTGTCCTCAGATATGTAACTCTCTCAGCTGGAGTCCCCTACTCTGCGAGTCTCTCCACCCCCACCCTGCAGACTAGGGCCCACTCCTCTTAATACCAGCATTCACAGCCAGAGAGGGGACCTTTGTCATATATGCCATTTCTTTCCATCTTTGCTTTTTCTGTTTGTTTTCATCATTAATTAGGAACAGAAGTCTGAGGAGGGAGAATCTGTTCTTTCTCCTTATTGAAAAAGAGCCTCTAGGGCCAGTGCTGGCCTTATACATAGTCGAGGCCGAACAGCCTATTCCATGGAGGAAGATTTGAGGAAAGACTGAAAACATCTCCTGAACCAATAATCATACAGCCTGGAATTTCAGCATCAAAGATGAAAAGCACAGAGTGAGGCTGAAGGCTTTTAAAAAACCTTTAAGAGTCCTGTGTTTAAAGAGCACATACTTATTACAAAAGCATCATATAATTTCTCTCTTCTGATATCACAAGAAGGCTTAATTCAGGGAATTCTCCCCTTTGTATCTACTGCAAAGAAAAGTACCTTGGAGTAGAGGGAGAAATAGGTGGGGTGGAGGATGTCTTTAAATGAGGTGGAAATTATGCAAAGACAAACCTTGTGGACTTAAACACACCTTCCCTTGGGTCATCTGCCTGGGGCACTTCTAGATATTTCATCTGATCCCTGTGGTGTGAGCCAGAAAACCCAGTGTTTGATCAATGCCTCGTTACCTGCCTCCAGTCTATGGGCATCTGACTGTACCGTTCAAGTTTACTGCAGCTCTGTCTCCACCAGGCCCTTCCTCCAAGTCTATTTCTCTAGGGAACACACTATGAAAACGAAGGAGCAGTGCTTTCAAGTGTGTGGAATACTTAACTGTACATGATAAAGTTAATATAGCTGTCGTTTCCACACACTTCTTATTTGTGATTATGTTTCAAGTAAACATGGTAACAGCAGTCTTAAAAACCCTGTGGCAAAAATGAAGAGAGTTAGAGCTCTTCCCTGATATAATATTCTGAAATAACATTTTCGCAGGTTCCCCTTATTACTGAGGGCATGTATAGTAATATGTCATTTTAGAAAATGCCATTGCATTCTCCAGAAAGGCAACATGAAATTTTTTACACTTTTTCAATGATCTCTTTCATCCTTACATTATAATTCTAAGGTTAGATTCCCATAGGGGGGACCACAGTACTCAAAATATGTGTGTAAGAAAAATATAGGTGACATATCCTCCCTTTTTTTGCTGTGGCAAATATATCAGATATTTTCTCTGCTATCATCTGAGAATGTAAGAAAGTATTCAACACGCTTAAAGTAAATTCTTAAGCAGCAATTTCAGAGAAGGCTTAAGCACAAAAGACTTTTCATGTGATTTATTTATTCTGGAAATAGTTATTGAGCCTTACTATGGAACTGGTGTTCTAAGTAATGTGGATAAATTAGTAAGTGTCCCTACTCTCATGAGTCTGTCTGAAGTATGGTGTAAGTGTTAACAAACCAAACTTGGGTCTGCTTGCCCACGTGCAGTAAAGCCAATCTACTGACACTGGGTTGTGGTGAAGGAAAGTGCAGTGTTTATTGCAGGCACCAGGCAAGGAGTCCAGGTAGCTAGCGCTTAAAAGGCCCGAATTCCCCGAAGGCTGTCAGGGAAAGATTTTTAAAGACAGCGTGAGGAAGGGGGGTTGTGGGGTGTGTGATCAGCTTGTGGACATTCTTCTGATTGGTTGGTGGTGAGGTAATCAGGAGTCAACACCATCAACCTTCTGATTCCACCTGGTCTGGGGTCTATGTGCTTGTGGGCAGCACACACTTAACTTCTTCCACCTGGTGGGGGTTTCAGTGTCAGCAAAACACCTTGAAGGACATGGCTCAGAATATTATCTATAGCCCTTGAAGAGGAGCTAAAGGTCCTTGACTTTGTTTAATGGCTAAACTATTTGTTTTGTCTTGCTTGACTGTTTTCCTTTCTTCTGCATTTTCTCACTTCTCTGATTAAATTTACTCTTTGGAACTCGGGAAAGGCCTAAGAGGCTAAGGTTTTTCTACAGACAAGAGGAAGGAGGAGGACCTGGGGCAAGGGGTCTGTTCCGGGAAGGCCCCATAGTGTCCTGCTCAGTTACATAAGGAAGTGAGATCTAGAAATAGGACATACAGACAGACCATACACAAGTAAATAAATAAATAAATGATAGCTACAGGTGCTATGAAGATATAGAAGAGGGTGTGGTGATATCCATTGACTGGATTCAGTAGAGTAGGAGTGTTTGAGCACTTAAGCAGTCAGGGAAGGTGACCCAGACCTGATTAATAGAAAGGAGTAGTCCTGCGAAGATACAGGGTTGATGTATTTAAGGTAGACGGAAAGGCAAGACCTTAAGGTATTAATGAACTCAGCATGTATAAGGGAGGCAAAGCAGGGTCCTATGACAAGATATGGAGAGTAGTGGAATGAGGCCAGAGAAGGAGATAGGGTCAGACTACTTAAAGCCTGTGGGCCATGGCAGTGCTAGCCTAGACTGTTTGAAGCAAAGGAGTGATGTGATCTGATTAATATGTTTAAATGATCATGAGGCTGGTATATATCAGACTTAACAGGAGAGGGCAAGAATAGAAGCAGGAAGTTAGGTAGTGGGGGTGAGGGGCTATAATAATCTGGATAAGAGACGATAGCAACTTCAACCAGGGTGATAGAAAAGAAATGGAAAGAAACTGCTGTAGAAGGAGTCTGGATATGTTTTGAAAATCAAGTCAAAAGACTTGATAATGATTAGATATAGGGACTGAGGGAAAGAGGAATGGAAGGTAGTTCCTTAGCTTGGCTTTTGGTCTGAACAACTAGGTACATGGTAGGAATGGTTACTGAGAAAGGATATTCAAGATGGAGGAGAGAATAAGTTAGGCAGGAATAAGGGTCAATGGAAATGAGGTATAAATTACCTGAACACTGTACTCAGTTAAGAAGAGTTAGTCTTGCTGCTGCCAATGACATCCTGTCTTCGGGGTTAGTGACATCCTTTCATTTCCATATGTTTCAGGCCAGGAAAATTCGTGATGCTCTTCTTTGTCCCCAAGGAAACACTTGGAACATTCCTATAAAACACAGAATGAAATAAACTATGTCTCTTATGTATTTCCAACCCAGGGCTCTCATCCTAGTCTTGATACCCTACTTTCCATCATCTGCTTGTCTCTCTGAGCTCTTCCTAAGCATAGTGCCCCACCTTTTATCCCCCCACCCTCTTCCTTCCCTGGACCACAGTAACTTGTTTCTGTCCCACAGCACCTCCCCTCCCTGGAAAAATTGCACTCATCAGATTTCAGGAACCTATCCCTTTAAGGCCCTCAGAGGGTATTTTCAGATTACACAATGTACCGTTGATTTAATCATTGTATACTGACCATTTTTATGAAGAACACTGTGTTTGGCACTAAAGAAGAAATTTTAACTTGTAAACGTAGCTGTTGCTCCTCATGAACTTAGAATATAATTGAAGATCTAAACACATTCATATGAAATAACTAGGTAATAATACTAGATAATTTGGCTTATGTGGAAAGCACAGGCCTGAGTTTATCATCCAGCATGGTATGATTACATCAGTATGGTGAGAGTGACATGGTGATGATTCTGATCTCGTCTTATGACTTCAAACTTGACTTGACTTCAAACTTGACTAGTAGTGCAAATTACTAGTGTTATGACTAAGTGCATTGGGTTTTAAGTCATAGTTTAAGCCCTTACTGTGTCACTTCCTGTGACCCTTGGCAAGTTTCATAAGTTTTCTAAACCTCACTGTCCTCCTCTGTAAAAAAGAGAATAATAATATAACCTACTGTATGTTTTTTGTGACAAAAATGTGAAAAAATTGTCTGACACGTGGTGAGAACTAAAGAAACATTTGTTCTCCTCCTCCTGGTGATATCACCATTATCCCTTGCTGGCATGAGTGGTGTCAACAAAGCTTTTTCAGGTGCAGGCTGCCTGAGGATGGGCCAATTGATAACAAAAGGTTTACTATCTCCCAAGGCCAGGTCACAATGGAAGGATAATGACCTTGGTAAAAGAAGATAAAAGAAGCAGGAGACAATGAAGGAATCTGGTTGGTACAGGAGTTGGTCACCATCTTTCCAAATAATTGTACTACAGAGGAAAAGGAGATAAAGGTTTCAACACAGTAATGAAGTTTTATTGTCGTGTGATGTTGAAGCACCTACTAACTATATATTGACTTAATGGGGTTTCTGATTTACTTTGCTCAGTCCTAAATAGAATGAAATGATTAAAAGCAGTATACTCAGTAGCTCCAGAACTGATTACTTCTCCAGAGCTAAGACTAAATCCATCACCAAGACTCTGATAAATATTTCTCTTGACAAACCAGTATTTAATAGCAGTTATCACCCCCCATCTACCACCTCCTTTTGTGGTCATTTTCTTATTTTTGGGAGCTAGAAGAAATTCACAATTCAATCATTCTATGACATTTCTCTTTGTACATGGCACCTTCTCTGTCACTTCTTGATCAGTGAAGAATCAGGCAGTGACTCATTCCTGATTTGTTAATGCAAAACCTTTTTTATTTAATCATTTTGAGACAGTCATGGGTAGTTATTTAGCTCTGCAGATTCTTATAGGTCATGAGCCTGCTTAGGCAAAAGATGTTGAGGAACTTGTTGAATTATGCAAAGTTAGGTTCAAAAAGTCAATCTTGATTTACAGCTGTTGCGTGAACAATTCAGTGCAGGCTCAGTGAAGCACACCATCTCCAAATAATACTCTGTACTTATACTGAAACAGCCAGAACAGAAAGAGACTTCATTCTATATGATTAACGTACAAGTGCTTTATAAACTGGGAAGCACTCTACTGATACAAAATAGAATTTATAGGCAGCATTTATGTGACCATGGGTGAACCTACCTCAAGGATAATGAGGAGTTCCTATTGATGTCCAAGATTAAAGGAGACCTTACTTTCTCAAATGGAGGTAAATATCTTAGTGTTACTTAATCCTATACACTGCTTCACAAGTTTCCATGTTGTGTTGATTATGGTAATGAGAGCAATTTCAGTAGTCATTAAATCTTGTGGGCATTAAATACCAACCATTGCAGAGTTACAAGGAAGTCAAAGATACAATCCTTAAGAATTCCCAAGACTTTGTTCTCCTTACACATTGATTCCCAATAGGCAAATAACTTTGCTAAATTAGGGGACTCTGCAGAGATGGGACAATATATACACCTAAGCATCATTTTTGCTTCTTCTTTTTCTGGCTCGTAGTTGACAAGCAGTGTAACTCTGCTTCTGCTTCCATGTGAGGAGAATCTTCTGCCATTTCTTTTATGGGTAAAATTACAGAGATCTCAATAAGGTGTCCAAAATTACAAATTATAATATTGAAAGGGAGTAGAAAATTGCCGCCAGGCGGAGTCTATGGCTGGGTCATTACATACAGTGGCTTTGCTTGATGCATATGTTTTGGAGCAGGACTCCAGCCAGTAACATTAAGTAGATAGAAGAGACAGAGGTACACATTTAAAAGGTTATCCAGACCACATATGCAGGGCAACGGAGGGAGGCAGAAGCCTAGTGACATGGATGTGGTCCATACAAAGATGGTTGCAGCCAGGTGTCAGGTAGTGGAGCAGACAAGTACAGAAGAGTCACCTAAAGCAACAGGAAGGATCCTAGTTGTCAGGTGGTTGCCGCTACTCTGCACTCTCTGCCCTGGTTACCTCTGGCTCAGGAACTGGGAGAGGCTCAGCTTCCTTCAGGGAACTTGGTTTCTGAAGTTGAGAAGACCAGAGAAAGGTGAGATGCACCAGGTTTATAGAGTAATCGTTGAGAGAGAGATATCGTGTTAAAACCCAGTGTAATATCAGAAATCCTCAGTAAGAATATCAAGAAAAGGCATATGCTGGGAGTGTTAATTATGCCATGAAAGTGCCTTTTTCTTCTTTACAAATGTACCTCTTTTTGTTAAATTTCTGTTTAACTATCTCCTATGTGTCTCTGTGAGGATCTCTCTCTCTCCCCACCATACTTTTTTTTTTTTTCTAATCATCTCCTTTTTCCTTCTGTTTCTATGTCTTTCTCTGTCAACTCCTGATTTTTGTCTCTTTTTCTATACTCTCTTAAGCAGACACAATACAAAGCTGAAATGTATATATATCAAGTGGGTGTATACATGTACACATATACATACACATATATAGTTTTTCATTGTAGTTTGGATAAGAAGTTTTATTTCATGTTCTTAAATTGAAAAACAGAAGAGTTAAATACTTTATTTCTCTAATTTTAGAAAATATTAAATTAAATGTTTGCTTCTGTCTTGTGTTGATGCCCTCCATAGCTGTTGATCTGCTTTAGAGGTTTGGTTTGGTTTTTGCTAGAGACAAGATACTTTTCATTCTGTCTATTTCACTACTTGTGATAAGTCATGGTAAATATATTGTTTTAGTCAATCTTATTTATTTATTTCTGGCCCTGTTCTAAAAGGATTTGAGGTAGTATATAAAAAATAAGCATAGTACCAGGGAGAAAACATAGCAAAAGAAAGGGAAAATTAGAGTGGAGATATGAGCTCCTGCAGAGTGGTCCAAGATGGCTCATTGATTGGGTTTGAACTTTCTATAGGCCAAAACTGAGAATTAAGTCAGGTGTCTGTTCCAATTATAGAATTAATGATAAGAAATCCCCCCAAACTTAGAGGCTTAAAATAAGAGTATATAGTTTTCTATTGCTACGATAGTAAATTATCACAAACTTAGTGACTTAACACCAATTTATTGTCTTAAAGTTCTGGATGAAAGAAGTCTCACATAGATCTTATCAGGCTAAAATCAAGTAGGACCCTATTTCTTTCTAGAGATTCTGGCAGAGAATCTGTTTCTTTGCCTTTTCCAACTTCTATAGGTTACCTCATTCCTTGGCTTATAGTTCCTTACCTCCATCTTCAAAGCCAGTGATGTTGCATCTCTCTGACCATTCTTCTGTACTCACATCTCCCTCTGCTCTCTTCTTCTTCCTCACTCCTCCCCTTTTAAGGACCCTTGTGGTTACATTAGCCTACCTGGATAATCCAGGATAATCTCCCTATCTTGAGGGCAGCTAATTTCAAGCAAACTTAATCCCAACTGCAACCTTAATTCCCCTTTCCTATATAACTTATCATACCTGTAGACTCCAGGGAGCAGGATATGGACATCTTTGGGGGGCCATTACTATTCCTATCACACCAGAATAACAACATTTATTCTGCTTGTGAATCTGCAATTTGGACAGAGCTTAATGTGGACAGCTCATTTCTATACTACCTGGCATTAGCCAGTTTAGGTGGAAAGTTGGGGCTGGAATCATCTCAGCATTTTCTCACTCAAATACCTGGCACTTGATACTGGGATGACTCAAAGAGCGGAGGCTGGAACAGTTGGCATTCCTTGAGCATCTCTGTCTGTCTCTATGGTCCTTCCATGTGGTTTCTCCAGCACAGTGGCTCAGGTAGCTGAACATCTATATGTTGGCTAAGGTCTCCAAGGCATGAGGGTGGGAGGGGAGGGAGGGAGGGGAGAGAGAGAGAGAGAAAGAGAAAGAGATAGGTAGAAGTTGTGTTGCTTTTTATATTCTAGCCTCCCAAATCATGCAACATCACTTCTGTCACTTTCTGCCGACTAGAACTGAGACACTAAAGCAAGGCCATATTCAAGAGAGGGAAATTAGATTGAAGGAATGTCAAAGAATTTGGACACGTGTTTTAAAACTACCACAGTCAGTTAAAATATTTACAGTGTCCCCTGAACAGCTTTTCTGGAGGATAACAAGTAAATAAAATTTTTTTCATGGGTCTCATAAAAGGACACTCTGTGTGAAATAAAAGATGATGGCCTCACCAATGTCTGTACAAAAAAAAAAATGTGATGATAAAATTCATAGAGATATTTATTATGGCATATCTGGGTGCTAGTACCAAAGTACATTTTGGGGAAAAAAAATTGTACAAGTTTCTAAGGTTATTCCAAGGTCTCTAATGGACTAAGGAGAATCCAGGCAAAAACTTAAAGGCTATAGAAAAATTAATGGACTATACATCCTTCAGCTGATCCGCCATGAATATTATATTTTATGATAAAACATTTAAAAGACTTGGGCATCAAAGAGATCATGGTTATATTTCTTGACAAGAACCAGAAGTAAGAATAATCTCTGTGGCTAAAGGCAGGTCTTTAGGTTTTTAAATTACTTTGGTGTTGAGTTCTTAGATGAAATCAATAAATTGTGCTCCTCCTCATGTAATCACCAATTTCAGACAGAAATCAACACAGACCATTTTTAATATATGGAGGATGAAAACATATCACCTTGAACATGGTTGTTTTCAAGTTTCAGTGGAACAGCCTTTTAGCAAATGTCCATTTGCTACTCTTGAGCTCCCATCCTTGCACATCAAATGATTATAGTAATTGGCTTTTCATCATTAATATTTCTTTGCAGATGTTTGAATCTGATGTGAAATACTTTTTTTTAATTTAGAGTAAAATTAATGAATAAAGCGAGTAAGATCAAGTGTGGGAGTTAACTAACTTAGTTCTTAGACTATCTGTTCTTAAATCATGTTTTTCTAAGAGGGCAGTATATATTTTTGTGGATTATGTCCTATTTTTGCCTTTATATTGTCTTCATTAACATTTTTTTTCTCTTAAGAATTGAGAACAGGATCATTCAATCACTTACAGTTAATGTACACATGAGCAATCTGCTCTTTTCTTTGCAGTTAAGTAATATAGGACACAGACTGTGAAATGAATGAATGAAAGGTAATTACATGGCATACTTTATAGAAAGCCAAGTTCACCAGCTTTTTAATGTTCTTTCATTAAAGTATCCATACTTGATTATTGTTATGTTTTTCCCTACTGCTACCTAATAAAACAGGAAATTACAAAGAACTTCTGAATTCTGTCAAATAACCTAACACCATTTTATCACAGATATAAGGTCGGTAGATCTACATGGAAATTGAATACAGTGTCTACACTAAAAGTCTACAGCAAAGTGGAGCTATGAGAGTATTTCGGGGTGGGACCCTTTGGAGTTTGTCTTCATTTTTATAGATAGCTCCTCATACTCTTTAGGCCTAGAAAGACTGATGTCCTTGTTTGAGGCCATGCGCTTGAAGTAAGAGTTGCTGATTAAGACCGAATATCAAAAATTATGTGTAACTTTATTTTCCGTTCATTCAACCTACTAAAAACAACATAGTTTACTTGTTTGAATAGCTCTGTATAGAAAATAAAAGCTGGTCTTCCTTTGCTCTTCCTCTTTAGCTCTAAAATATTTTTTATAATTGTTTTTCCCACGTCTTGTGCCATGATTTGTTTACCCCAGCAATACAAGTTTTACAAGACTTTCTTTCCCTGCCAGCTTCTATTCTTTGCCTTCATTATCATGTATAGTCATGAATGGTTAGATGGAGTTAAAATTTTTCAACTGTTCCTTTCGTTTTTTCTTCTCTTAAGAAAATATCCTTAACCTTTTCTTGAATTATATATGTGAAAGGCTGTAGGGCAGTATAGGGACAGAGGCATAAAAAAAGCATTTCTCCAAATTGTTTAATTGACTGTATAGCAGTTCTATTTTGGAGTAATAATTATAACACATAGATGTGATATAAAGTGAAACAGGGACTTCCCTGGAGGTCCAGTGGTTAGGACTTCACCTTCCAATGTAGGGGGTGCGGGTTCAGTCCCTGGTCGGGGAGCTAAGATCCCACATGCCTCGTGACCAAAAAACCAAAACATAAAACAGAAGCAATATTGTAACACATACACTAAAGACTTTAAAAATGGTCCACATCAAAAAAAAAAAAAAATTCTTAAAAAAAAAAGTGAAACAGCCAACACCTATCTTTATATTTTTCTCAAACTTGAGAATCCTGTTCTCCAAGTGAGGATCTTATTATCTATCATTTATTAATATTTTTAGAATATTTGATATTTAAAATAAAACCAACCCGCCTGGTTTCCCACCGTGACAAAAACATAAGAGAAATGTGATACCTTCAGCCAGAGGACCCTGTGACACGAGACGATGGTGCCCTTGTGCATCTTTTGCAGTAATCCTTTGGCAAAGGTTCTACCAAATTGGAACCTCCAGAGGCCTTCTAACATCCCAACAATCTTTTCCCTGAGAATTAATATTGATTCTAAAATATTCAGGCAGAAATAAAACTGAATAAATCCTGATCCCTACCTACACGTTTTTATCTGCCTAAAGAACTACAAATGTTGTCACCAGAAACCTCTTCTCAATTTTGCTTTAATAAAGTGGATTGAAGAAACACTGGGGAGAAGGAGAAGCAGCTCTGTCCCTGTCTTCATCGGACAAAACCTGGCTTCATGCTGATAAAGTCTGACTGTTCAAATAAAGCAGTGTTCCATGTGAAATCACAAAGTGAGGGGAAAAAACTTTTAGAAGACAGAATTTAAAATAATCCTGTGAACTGTTACTTTGTCACACATAAGAATCAATTAGGTAAACTTGCCACCAAGTGACAAGGTGAGCTGAATGCTACCTTAAAGCCACTGAAAAGGGTAGGCTTTGAATTCCCTTGTACATCCATCCAGGGGGGACTATTCCTAGGCAAGTGTGAATCTGCACTTCTGTTGTCAATCGCTAGAAAGAAGGCCACAATGTGGAGTAATCTGCAGTGCACTGGGATATGGAGCTCTCATTAACCTAAATTCTGGGAAATCGGTTTCAGTCTTCCTCAAAGGATAGCTTAAATAAAGACTATAATGTTATAGTGATAAAAAATAGTGTTCTAATTAAAAAATGAGATCTTTTGAGTCACAGTATAGACCAAATTAACAATGTGTTAACAGTATATTTCAGTTATTAGCCAAATATTAACTGTGGCCAAAATATTTATGTGTGAAGTTTATTTGATAAACTTTACTTTAGGAAAAGGAATGATTAAATATAGCAGGCTTGGTGAATTATTTTTAAATGTCCTAGTATTACTGAACCAAACTTGGGTCCACTTGCCTGCACACAGTAAAGCCAATCTACTGACATCGGGTTGTGGTGAAGAAAAGTGCAGCGTTTATCGTAAGGCCCTGTACAAGGATTCCAGGCAGCTAGTGCTCAAAAACCTAAACTCCCCCGTGGGTTTCAGGAAAGCATTTTTATTTTTTTTAATTTTTTAATTTAATTTAATTTATTTTTTTATACAGCAGGTTCTTATTAGTTATCCATTTTATACATATTAGTGTATACATGTCAATCAAAATCTTCCAATTCATCACACCACCCCCCCAACCCCCTGCCACTTTCTCCCCTTCGTGTCCATACATTTGTTCTCTACATCTGTGTCTCTATTTCTGCCCTGCAAACCAGTTCATCTGTACCATTTTTCTAGGTTCCACATATATGCATTAATATACGATATTTGTTTTTCTATTTCTGACTTACTTCACTCTGTATGACAGTCTCTAGGTCCATCCACATCTCTACAAATGACCCAATTTCATTCCTCTTTATGGCTGAGTAATATTCCATTGTATATATGTACCATATCTTCTTTATCCATTCGTCTGTCGATGGGCATTTAGGTTGCTTCCATGACCTGGCTATTGTAAACAGTGCTGCAATGAACATTGGGGTACATGTGTCTTTTTGAATTATGGTTTTCTCTGGGTATATGCCCAGTAGTGGGATTGCTGGATCAGATGGTAATTCTATTTTTAGTTTTTTAAGTAACCTCCATACTGTTCTGCATAGTGGCTGTATCAATTTACATTCCCACCAACAGTGCAAGAGGGTTCCCTTTTCTCCACACCCTCTCCAGCATTTGTTGTTTGTAGATTTTCTGATGATGCCCATTCTAACTGGTGTGAGGTGATACCTCACTGTAGTTTTGATTTGCATTTCTCTAATAATTAGTGATGTTGAGCAACTTTTCATGTGCTTCTTGGCCGTCTGTATGTCCTCTTTGGAGAAATGTCTATTTAGGTCTTCTACCCATTTCTTGATGGGGCTGTTTGTTTTTTTTAATATTGAACTGCATGAGCTGTTTACATATTTTGGAGATTAATCCTTTGTTGATTCGTTTGCAAATATTTTCTCCCATTCTGAGGGTTGTCGTTTCATCTTGTTTGTAGTTACCTTTGCTTTTCAAATGCTTTTAAGTTTGATTAGGTCCCATTTGTTTATTTTTGTTATTTTCATTACTGTAGGAGGTAGATCAAAAAAGATCTTTCTGTGATTTATGTCAAAGAGTGTTCTTCCTATGTTTTCCTCTAAGAGTTTTATAGTGTCCCGACTTACATATAGGTCTCTAATCCATTTTGAGTTTAGCTTTGTGTATGGTGATAGGGAGTGTTCTAATTTCATTCTTTTACATGTAGCTGTCCAGTTTTCCCAGCACCACTTATTGAAGAGACTGTCTTTTCTTCATTGTATATCCTTGCCTCTTTTGTCATAGATTAGTTGACCATAGGTGCATGGGTTTATCTCTAGGATTTCTATCCTGTTCCATTGATCTGTATTTCTATTTTTGTGCCAGTACCATATTGTCTTGATTACTGTAGCTTTGTAGTATAGTCTGAAGTCAGGACATCTGATTCCTCCAGCTCCATTTTTTTCCCTCAAGACCGCTTTGGCTATTCGGGGTCTTCTGTGTCTCCATACAAATTTTAAGATGATTTGTTCTAGTTCTGTAAAAAATGCCATTGGTAATTTGATAGGGATTGCATTGAATCTGTAGATTGCTTTGGGTAGTATAGTCATTTTCACAACATAGATTCTTCCACTCCAAGAACATGGTATATCTCTCCATCTGTTGGTATCATCTTTAATTTCTTTCATCAGTGTCTTATAGTTTTCTGCATACAGGTCTTTTGTCTCCCTAGGTAGGTTTATTCCTAGGTATTTTATTCTTTTTGTTGCAATGGTAAATGGGAGTGTTTCCATAATTTCTCTTTCAGATTTTTCATCATTAGTGTATAGGAATGCAAGAGATTTCTGTGCATTAATTTTGTATCCTGCAACTTTACCAAATTCATTGATTAGCTCTAGTAGTTTTCTGGTGGCATTTTTAGGATTCTCTATGTATAGTATCATGTCATCTGCAAACAGTGACAGTTTTACTTCTTCTTTTCCAATTTGTATTCCTTTTATTTCTTTTTCTTCTCTGTTTGCCATGACTAGGACTTCTAAAACTATGTTGAGTAATGGTGGTGAGAGTGGACATCCTTGTCTCATTCCTGATCTCAGAGGAAATGCTTTCAGTTTTTCACCGTTGAGAATGATGTCTGCTGTGGGTTTGTCGTATATGGCCTTTATTATGTTGAGGTAGGTTCCCTCTATGCCCACTTTCTGGAGAGTTTTTATCATAAATGGGTGCTGAATTTTGTCAACAGCTTTTTCTGCATCTATTGAGATGATCATATGGTTTTTATTGTTTAGTTCGTTAATATGGCATATCACATTGATTGATTTGCATATATTGAAGATTCCTTGTATCCCAGGGATAAATCCCACTTGATCATGGTGTATGATCCTTTTAATGTGTTGTTGAATTCTATTTGCTAGTCTTTTGTTGAGGATTTTTGCATCTATATTCATCAATGTTATGGGTCGGTAATTTTCTTTTTTTGTAGTATCTTTGCCTGGTTTTGGTATCAGGGTGATAGTGGCCTCATAGAATGACTTTGGTAGTGTTCCTTCCTCTGCAATTTTTTGGAAGAGTTTGAGAAGGATGAGTGTTAGCTCTTCTCTAAATGTTTGATAGAATTCACCTATGAAGCCATCTGGCCCTGGACTTCTGTTTGTTGGAAGATTTTAAATCACAGTTTCAATTTCATTACTTGTGATTGGTCTGTTCATATTTTCTATTTCTTCCTGGTTCAGTCTTGGAAGGTTATAAGTTTCCAAGAATTTGTCCATTTCTTCCAGGTTGTCCATTTTATTGGCATAGAGTTGCTTGTAGTAGTCTCTTAGGATGCTTTGTATTTTTGTGGTGTCTGTTGTCACTTCTCCTATTTCATTTCTAATTTTATTGATTTGAGTCCTCTCCCTCTTTTTCTTGATGAGTCTGGCTAGTGGTTTATCAATTTTGTTTATCTTCTCAAAGAACAAGCTTTTAGTTTTATTGATCTTTGTGTTGTTTTCTTTGTTTCTGTTTCTTTTATTTCTGCTCTGATCTTTATGATTTCTTTCCTTCTACTAACTTTGGGTTTTGTTTGTTCTTCTTTCTCTAGTTCCTTTAGGTGTAAGGTTAGATTGCTTATTTGAGATTTTTCTTGTTTCTTGAGGTAGGCTTGTATTGCTGTAGACTTCCCTCTTAGAACTGTGTTTGCTGCATCCCATAGGTTTTGCATCATTGTGTTTTCATTGTCATTTTTCTCTAGGTAGGTTTTGATTTCTTCTTTGATTTCTTCAGTGATCTCTTGGTTATTTAGTAACGTATTGTTTAGCCTCCATGTGTTTGTGTTTATTACTTTTTTTTCCCTGTAATTGATTTCTAATCTCATAGCGTTGTGGTCAGAAAAAATGCTTGATTTGATTTCAATTTTCTTAAATTTACTGAGGCTTGATTTGTGACCCAAGATGTGCTCTATCCTGGAGAATGTTCTGTGCGCACTTGAGAAGAAAGTGTTATCTGCTGTTTTTGGATGGAATGTCCTATAAATATCAATTATATCTCTCTGGTCTATTGTGTCATTTAAAGCTTGTGTTTCCTTATTAATTTTCTGTTTGGATGATCTGTCCATTGGTGTAAGTGAGGTGTTAAAGTCCCCCACTATTATTGTGTTACTGTCAATTTCCTCTTTTATAGCTGTTAGCAGTTGCCTTATATATTGAGGTGCTCCTATGTTGGGTGCATATATATTTATAATTGTTATATCTTCTTGGATTGATCCCTTGATCATTATGTAGTGTCCTTCCTCGTCTCTTGTAACATTCTTTATTTTAAAGTCTATTTTATCTGATATGAGTATTGCTACTCCAGCTTTCTTTTGATTTCCATTTGCATGGAATATTTTTTCCATCCCCTCACTTTCAGTCTGTATATGTCCCTGGGTCTGAAGTGGGTCTTCTGTAGACAGCATATATATGGCTCTTGTTTTTGTATCCATTTAGCAATCCTGTGTCTTTTGGTTGGAGCATTTAATCCATTCACGTTTAGGATAATTATTGATATGTATGTCCCTATTATCATTTTCTTAATTGTTATGGGTTTGTTTTTGTAGGTCCTTTTCTTCTCTTGTGTTTCCCACTTAGAGAAGATCCTTTAGCATTTGTTGTAGAGCTGGTTTGCTGGTGCTGAATTCTCTTGGCTTTTGCTTGTCTGTAAAGCTTTTGATTTCTCTGTCGAATCTGAATGAGGTCCTTGCTGGGTAGAGTAATCTTGGTTGTAGGTTCTTCCCTTTCATCACTTTAAATATATCTTGCCATTCCCTTCTGGGTTGTAAAGTTTCTGCTGAGAAATCAGCTGTTAACCTTATGGGAGTTCCCTTGTATGTTATTTGTCGTTTTTCCCTTGTTGCTTTCAATAATTTTTCTTTGTCTTTACTTTTTGTCAGTTTGATTACTGTGTGTCTTGACACGTTTCTCCTTGGGTTTATCCTGCCTGGGACTCTCTGTGCTTCCTGGACTTGGGTGGCTATTTCCTTTCCCATGTTAGGGAAGTTTTTGACTATAATCTCTTCAAATATTTTCTCGGGTCGTTTCTCTCACTCTTCTCCTTCTGGGACCCCTATTATGTGAATGTTGTTGCATTTAGTATTGTCGCAGAGGTCTCTTAGGGTGTCTTCATTTCTTTCATTCTTTTCTCTTTATTCTTTTCCATGGCAGTGAATTCCACCATTCTGTCTTCCAGGTCACTTATCCTTTCTTCTGCCTCAGGTATTCTGCTATTGATTCCTTCTAATGTATTTTTCATTTCAGTTATTGTATTTTTCATCTCTGTTTGTTTGTTCTTTAATTCTTCTAGGTCTTTGTTAAACATTTCTTGCATCTTCTCAATCTTTGCTTCCATTCTTTTTCCGAGGTCCTGGATCATCTTCACTATCATCATTCTGAATTCTTTTTCTGGAAGGTTGCCTATCTCCACTTCATTTAGTTGTTTTTCTGGGGTTTTATCTTGTTCCTTCATCTGGGACAAAGTCCTCTGCCTTTTCATTTTGTCTGTCTTCCTGTGAATGTGGTTTTTCTTCCATAGGCTGCAGAATTGTAGGTCTTCTTGCTTCTGCTGTCTGCCCTCTGGTGGATGAGGCAATCTAAGAGGCTTGTACAAGTTTCCTGATGGGCAGGAGTGGTGGTGGGTAGAGCTGGGTGTTGCTCTGTTGGGCAGAGCTCAGTAAAACTTTAATCCTCTTCTCTGCTGATGGGTGGGGCTGGGTTCCCTCCCTGTTGGTTGTTTGGCCTGAGGCTACCCAGCACTGGAGCCTACCCAGGTCTTTGGTGGGGCTAATGGAGGACTCTGGGAGGGCTCACGCCAAGGAGTACTTCCCAGAACTTCTGCTGCCAGTGTCCTTATCCCCATGGTGAGTCACAACCCCCCCCACCCGCCTCTGCAGGAGACCCCCCAACCCTAGCAGGGAGGTCTGGTTCAGTCTCCTATCGGGTCACTGCTCCTTCCCATGGGTCCCGATGTGCACACTACTTTGTGTGTGCCCTCTAGGACTGGAGTCTCTGTTTCCCCCATTCCTGTCGAAGTCCTGCAATGAAATTCCACTAGCCTTCTAAGTCTGATTCTCTAGGAATTTCTCCTCCTGTTGCTGGACCCCCAGGTTGGAAAGCCTGACGTGAGGCTCAGAACCTTCACTCCAGTGGGTGGACTTCTGTGGTATAAGTGTTCTCCAGTTTGTGAGTCACCCACCCAGCAGTTATGGGATTTGATTTTATTGTGATTGCTCCCCTCCTACCATCTCATTGTGGCTTCTCCTTTGTCTTTGGATGTGGGGTATCTTTCTTGGTGAGTTCCAGTGTCTTCCTGTTGATGATTGTTCAGCAGTTAGTTGTGATTCTGGTGCTCTCACAAGAGGGAGTGAGCCAGGAAAGCATTTTTAAAGGCCAAATGAGGGAGGGGAATCCCCGGGTGTGTGATCAGCTTATGCACAATACTCTGATTGCTTCATGGTGAGGTAACAGGGTGGTGTCACAGGTGTTAACATTATCAATCCTTAGGCTCTAATAGACCTGGGGGCTATGTGCTCACAGTCATCAAGTAGTTAATTCTTCCATTTGGTGGAGGTTTTAGCATCCATAAAACAACTCAGGAAATGTGCATCAGATACTGTTATCTAGGTATACAGAGGATATGGGGGAGGGGTCTGTCCCAGGAAGGCCCCACATGGTCCTGCTTGGTTACACTAGTAATCAAAAGGTAGAATCTTCCTTAAAAGTGAAATGATAGTAAAGCCTACTTTCAGGTAATATCTGTATTCAAGTATTCATTTTGTATGAGTTCATTTTCTATTTTCTTTTTCTTTTGAAAGTTTATCTTCTATTTGTTTTTCTTTATTCATGGTATTAATGACACCAAATGCACATGTACTTTGATTTTATATGGAAAGGTAATTTGCTGGTAAGTGACCCTATCAAATGCTTTCTTTTAATTAATTCTCAAAATGGTACTTTATAACAGGAACTTATCTTTTTCTTGTATTTATGGTCAAGCAATCAAAATTTTCTCCATTAGTACAAGAATTACTTATTCTTGAGAATAAAATCTAGAATAATAGTTATATTCATTGTTTCTTCATCGGGTAAAGTTGATTCATGATCAGTAAATGATTCATCATTTATGTATTCTTTGTCCTTACTATAGTCAAAGAACTAAAATTTAAGAGATGGTTACTGGTGGGGCAGTGTGTTTATGCCTGGGGGCCTAGCCATGGGCATGGTCACCATAGCAACTGCCCCAGGCTTGCCTCTTCCCAGGTGAAGATTTGGAATGCTGAAACTCTGACACAATTAATCTGTTGACTGTGCCATGCAATGGGGCAAATCAGAAAATCAGTCCAATTCCACCAGTTTACAACTTCTACCCTGTTACACATTAAATGAAAGTCTTGACTATCAAACTGATGAGAAAATCATTACATTCAGAATTTAGCAAGAAATCACATGGCTTGCTCATATTATACATCTGAAGCACCAGGGCCACCTTGTATTCTCACAATGGGTGGTAGAATTTTTCATAATTCTAAATCCTGCTTGAAGAATATAAAACAGGACACGGTTTTCGACCAGAGTCTTTCTAATTTCTGTGGTCCCCTCAGCCTAACCCAAACAACAGAGTAAGTGAAGAGGAGAAAAATGACATTTTAAAGCTTCAAACGTTTATTACAGGTTTTGAGTCATTTAATTTTTTTTTAATAAATTTATTTATTTTTGGCTGTGTTGGGTCTTCATTGCTGCGCGCAGCCTTTCTCTAGTTGCAGCGAGCAGGGGCTATTCTTCATTGTGGGGCACGGGCTTCTCATTGCAGTGGCTTCTCTTGTTGCGGAGCACGGGCTCTAGGCTCTTGGGCTTCAGTATTTGTGGCTCGCGGGCTCTAGAGCGCAGGCTTAGTAGTTGTGGCACATGGGCTTAGTTGCTCTGTGGCATGACTTTCCCGGTCCAGGGCTCAAACCTGTGTCCCCTGCATTGGCAGGCAGATTCTTAACTGCTGTACCACCAGAGAAGTCCCAAGTCATTTAATTTTTAAAGTCTTCTCCTAGGGATATGAATATGTCAAACAGATTTAGATGGTTCACGTAAATTATATTAAAATAACCTTCTAAAATATGATAAATTATAGCAAGCTCCAAGTTGATTGAGGGTTTTATATCTTGTGTATATGTTTCTACTGTGTTTATTTAAACGTACTTTATAACTTTGGCATCTATTTTTACTACCAGGGTCCTTTGGACCAAATACAATAGACAACTGACAAACATTTTAGGATTTTTATATGCAACTATCTGTGGAAGAAGTAGAACTGCATTTAAGCCTGAAGTTTGCATACTTCTGTACAGTTCATTAACATGAGCACATACCTTCTTTCCTGAGTGCTAGGCCTCCTAACAACCTCTTAAGTAAGTAACAATTATTTCCACAATTTTATAAATGCTTCTATTTCCAGAGCAGAGTGGAATTATTATTTTCATAGCATCTGGGCACTGTGAGTGTTGTATGGGAGTGGTGGAAAATACTAATGGACTGAACTTTATTCTTATTTAACCAAAAGAAATACTGTAGCTGTTAATATTTTTTTCTACCTAATGAACCCAATCTATAATAAGGCTCCAAGTTTCAGTAGAGCTGCAGGTGCTTTAGAAATGACACTACAAGAAAAGATAATTTCTGACTAATGCCGAGGACTCTGGAGAATTACTAAAAAGTGACTCCCTGACCAGTTGTACTGAAGTCATCTACTGTTAACTTCTAGGAGAGATGGAGTATCCTCCTCGTGCCAGAGCAATTTGTACTTCCACTTTTCATACATGTGTCAAAATAATGTTCCTTGTGGTACGCCATGGGTAGTTAAGCACATTTGTTATTCCAGGATTCAAGCTTTCACATTATGGAATACATGAAAATATAATGTGATCCCAGCCAGTGCTTCCAGCCTGAAAAGGAGAACAGAAGAAGAAACAAGCAGGGGGTGTCATCCCAGGCCGTTCTCTCCCTGGCCTGGTTTTCTAGAATTCTTATGTGCCCTTTACATTGAAATTCCTCAAAGGGATAGTAATTTGAAGCAAAGCGCGTTGGCCTCTATTGGCTAATTGGATAAGAGCTAATGCACAGTTAGAAGAGGGATGTGCATAGGTGCTGGTAGCAAATCACCTCGCTTTGATGTTAGACAGTGGAGGAGCTCGTGTTTTTAGCAGATGTGGATCTCAATGTGGGTGTCTGCAGCTACCGCTCTCCTACTAGGCTGGGCACTTCTAGATGCTACACTCTTGTGAAACCTTACCAGACAGGACTTAGCCTTCCATCCCCAGTTTAACAAACTACCTTTAGTTTTAAATAACACGGGAGAGTAGAGAATGTGAAAAATATATTTTTATGCATCTATTTATTATTTCAGAGTTCAGCCAAGGTTATATAATAAGTAATACATAAAATAACATTGAACAAAGCTTATCCCATTGAACAATTATATTTCAAACATAAAACAAAAAATACTCTTAATCATGTATGTCTCATTTAAGAAGCTGACAATTCTAATTCCTATTCCTTTTTCTTTCTCAAATAACTGGTCATTCACTAAATTAGTTTTTAAAACGTCAAGATGTCAGAGGAGAAAAAAGACATCAGTGGAAGAACTGTTGAAATCTGAATAAAGTTTGTAGTTAGTAGTATTAAACCAATGTTGATTTCTTATTTTGATAATTGTGCTATGTTTATGTAAGATATTAACATTAGGGAAATCTGGGTGAAAGGTATATGGGTACTCTATTGTTTTTCTAACTGCAAGTCTATAATTATGTGAAAATACTTTTTCTAACAAAAACTCAGACTGGTTACTGGGGAAAAGGTGTGGCATGGTTAAGAACTATGATATTAATGGGACATACCCCATAGTGATCATTTCTTTTTTAAAACCTACAAGTATAATGAGAGCTAGAAGCTTAGGAAAGCATATTAAATATGAAAATACTATTTCAAAAATGTAGGAACTCATAGGATCAATTCCTAGCATTCCGACTTTCAAATTTACCTGATAGCTGGCAGTCACCTCAATAATACAGGGTAAATTATGGGATACCTCATCCGAAAGCAAAAAGCCAAATTACTTCTAAAACCTTTAAAAGAATGGCCTTTCTGTCTAAGACATCTGTGAAAATTTCTGAACTCTCCAGAACAAATCAGCTACCCTGCCCCCTGTAGGCCCCTGGCTTCACACATCGCCACCACTTAGCACATCCCACCATGTCCCTAACTGGGGGACCCACTCTGCAAGACAGGCACCTAATTGTTTATCTTCACTAATACCTTAGTCCACAGTAAGTACTTGTAGAATATTTTTTTTCAGGGGATCAATGAATTTGTAGGGAAAAATTTGTACACATGGTAAAACCGTTTTTGTAAGAGCACCTTTGGTTCAGGGTCCTCCTGAGAATTCACGGGAGGAACAGCCATGAGATAAACACTTCACTGAAGCCCTTGCCATCCTGAGGGTGCTGAAAACATACCCTCACTGCTCCATAGAATTAGATGTAAATGATCCTGAAAACAACTGGCGCCGCTATGAGAAAAGCCCTGGGTAGTATAGGCTCAATTTATTTGCTGATTCTGCTTTTTCTCAGTTCTGTTTGTGATTCCTAATATTAAAATCCTGGTTATTTGAAGGTTTAGGTTTGTTGACTGTACCTTAGCCACAATTTTCTACCCCAGGCAGTTTCTGTATCTAATGTTTCATTTCAGTGAGTCAATAATAGGGCAAGTCAATCAAAGATTAATGATCAGTAATCAGTTTGTCATTTTAAATACTGTATTGAAAATAGTGAAATAAGAGTTACATTTGCAAGTAAATATACTGAAAAAAGAAAGTCGTACGAAAGTCACCATATGGAAATACATCATTCTCAGAAGTCCCTGAATTGGTTTTGGCTTCATCAAAACATCTTGTTCATGGTTGGTGCATTTAGTATGCACCATGGTTGCTGCTGTTTGAAGGTTAGTCAGTTTGACCTAGATTTTATTGGTGTTCACTCTAATCTACTCAATTATCTTTTGGGGTTTGCATGTGTCTCTGGAAAAGATGAGGCACCAGCTATGATTGGTGGTGTATTGAGTAGTTGTAAAGTTTTGATAAAATGCTAATTGATAATAATGAAAAACTGAGTCACTATTTTGATAAAAATTTATTTTCTTGTTCTTTTGAAAATTATTAGAGAAATTCTTTTTTAATGAAAAATGAAGTGCTTAGTAAGGAAGAATCCTGGGAAGAGGAATATAACAATAAGAATCCTATTTGTTGGCATTTTTGTAGCTTATGCATTTCAGATAGCAGGATTACAGTGAAAGGCACTAAAATTTTAGAATTGTAGGTTCAGGAATAGCTATCAGAGATCATAAATATTCCCTTCTCCTAATTCTAAGTCTAAATGAAAATCACTTACGACAGAAAATTTCAATTTTCTTAATTAACATCCAAAGAATACAGATTTATAACTCCCTTGATAATAATTTCATAATCTATGCTTTGAGACCCCTAATTTCTACACTCTCTTAGGCTACGTTCGTAAACTTTTAAGAATTACAGCAAAAGGACAGGAGAGACATGCCTGAGGGAGAGACCTGTGCATTGAACACTGGGATGTTTAGTCACGGTTGTCCACTCTTGGCGTATTGTCAGCAGATACTTCTGAATGGAGCAGAGGCAGGGAATTAGGACACATTGTAGGAAAGAGTTGACTTTATTTAAATAACTACAAAAAGTCAGCACTACTCCGTTAGTCACCTAATACCTTCTGGACCTGTTTCCTTGTTTTCTAAGTCCAGTATGATTTTAGTTCTATTCTCAAAATTGTTTCTTTTGCTCATAAATTTATATTTTTGTTAA
Organism: Balaenoptera musculus; assembly: GCF_009873245.2. Taxonomy (NCBI): domain Eukaryota; kingdom Metazoa; phylum Chordata; class Mammalia; order Artiodactyla; family Balaenopteridae; genus Balaenoptera; species Balaenoptera musculus. Next base: position 39,309,806 of record NC_045793.1, read on the forward strand.
TTTCTTGTTATTCGTTTGGGGATTTAACTTTTTTTTCACTAGGCAACTGCTATTTTCTTTGGTTATTTTTTAATATATCAATACAATACATTAACAGGGTTCAGAAATTTTTAATAATGTAATAGAATGGAAGATACCCTCTCACCTTGCCTTCTGTCTCCCCCTTCTCCCCCCTCCTTCCAGAGACTTTATTAATGCATGTGCAGGTAAGGAAGTATTCATTTACTTTATACTCTCCCTTATTCTTTAGTATTTTTAGTGGAGGATGATAGACTGAAATCAGACTGACTTGGGTCTGAATTCTAGTTGTCAGTTTCTTCCTCTATGATGAGTTAATAATAATGTCATCCTCGCAGGGTTGTTAGGAAGGTTAAATGATAAAAAGACTGTAAAACAATTTATCACTATTTCTGACATACAAATAGTACTTGGTGAGGGTGATGATCATTACTCATAACCTTTGAATGAAAGGAAGGGCATGAAAAGGATAAAATGTTGGATTAGTTCCCTAGGGTTGCCAGAACAAATAAATTACCACAAACTTGGTGGCTTAAAACAACAGAAACATCATCTCTCACAATTCTGGAGCCAGGAGTCTGAAATCAAGGTGTTTACAGCGCTGCGCCCTCTCCAGAGGCTCTAGGAGACATTCTGGCCTTTGCCACCTCCAGCTTCTGCTGGTCGTCAGCATTCCTGGGTTTGTGGCTGTATTGCTCTAATCTCTGCCACTCTCTTTACATTGCCTTCTCTCTTCTCTGTGTGTTGTGTCCTTCGTGTCTCTGTGTATAGCCTCTCACCTATTGTCCATTACCCAGTGGTTATTAATCTACCAGGACCTTTCTAGGCAGAAGTAAGACATCTGCTCCTATTTCCTTCTTATCTGACTCTGAGGAAGACTAGACATATCCTAGCCATCCTAAGTCAGATTTGAGATTGTCTTTGGTGACAGAACATGTAAAACTACAACTTCCAGACGTTACTGCTCCCAGAGTTCTTCTTGACTCCCCTCACTTGCATGTCTTTATCAGGAGAGGATCTCAGCCTTCCAAAATGTCCTATGACCCTGTCCATTCCCTCTCTATCCATGTTTGTTCTCCCTGCCATTGCCATGTGCTGGGAATTGTAGTCAGTGAATGGATGCAAAATAACAGACTCATAGTGTGGGTTGGGAGGGGCCCCAGCTTTGATGTCTCAGGGTACTAGGGCAGTAGGCAAGGTGTTTACCTCAATTTTCAGATGGTTGTAGACCTTGATTATCATCTAGGAGCAAATAGCAACTACTTCCCAGACAGTCTCTGGCATTTAATCAACATATTTTTTTGCTTCCTTGTTCGTACATGACATTTCAAAACAATTCAAATACTGAATTGTATAAAAGAAATGTAAGAGGTTTTCTTGCTAAAATAATGTCCCGTTATCCTACTCCCACAAGATGAACAATCTTAACATTTAAATGTGTTTCTTTCTATAATTTTTAATTCTCATAAAAACACATAAGTATGTACCTGGGTGTATTTTGGGTTTTTTAAATCCAGAACTTGGGTTTTCTGTAACTCCATGTTTCCAATCTGAGATCCATCATGAACTTTATCTATAGCATCACAAATCTAACTCATTATTTGTAATCCATGCCCAGCATTCCACAGTTTAAATGTATTATAATTTTTAAGTCATTTATTTATTTTTCAACACTTACATTGTCTGTCATTTTTTTTTTTTTTGCTATTACAAATTATGTTTCAGTGACCATGTTCATACGTATGTCCTTATGCAGTTTTGCAATTCCTTCTGCTGGATAGAATTTCAGATTTGCTGGGTCAAAAGATTCACACATGTTAAAATCTGTTAGGTGCAGCCAACTTGCATATTTTAAAAAAAGAGGAGAGGAATAAATGATTCAGCCCTCTTTCATTTTCCATGTGCTTGAGAGTTTTTGTCTTTGGTTTGTTTGTATATTTGTTTCTTCTATTGAATTTTAACTGGGTTTCAGGAAAGGCTAGACCTACTGTTTTAGAATGTGGTTGCCTAACCAATATTTGTAATTTGTAACATTGTATGTGCTATAGAAAGCCACCTTCTTCTAGGAACTTTTTCTACCTTCCAGGAGAAGAAATTTCTCAGTGCATTTACTGTGATTTCAGAAGAGGAAATTATTTTGATACATATTTACTATTCCATCAAGTGCCTGAAAATAAGTACATGAATTTTTCAGGAAGTCCTGAATAGAAATTGCAGAATTAGGTTAAAGTAGATAGCAGTAATATTTGCCTCTTTATTCCTTGATAAATGTGGCTGAAGCTAGAGAAAATATTTTGTTTGTACTGCCAGAACAGAAAATAGGGATATTGCTGTCAAGATGGGTAAGTAAAAACATATGCAGTTCTGTTTCATAGCATCCATTTGATACCTGACCCCCAGAGGATTTTTCAAAACTGCCCTTTCAGTGTCTTTTAGCCAGTTTGGTTTATTAGAAGTACTTAGTATTTACAGGTATGAATCCCTTTATTTGTTCAGTTTCTGATGTACTGTTTAAACCAGGGACAGGTCATTTATTCTTTATTCTTCTGTTTTTGTGTTCATGAAGATAGAATAATTCTCACACAATTGAAATTAGAGCATGACTGCTAAAATCAGGGTTTTGAGTGCTTAAAAATCCTTGGAGGGAAAGGCAATTTTAGCATAAAATAATGCTGTCTGATTTACATTTTGTAATGTATTTTTAATTTTACTTTTAAGGCTGAATTTGAATTCATTTTTATAACTTCTGTGTTAGATTTATCTTGCTATGCAAGATAGTTTAGGTAAATGGTGGTTAGAAAGTCTGCAGTTCTTAGATGAGTCATTTCCTCTTTTGTGGCTTTGTATATATTATAATTTTAATTTCTAGTTGCTCATAAAAACCCATATTTATGACTTGCCTTAAATAGTGAAAAAGCATGTAAAAATACCTTTTAAAAGTATATGTGGAATTATTGATGGTTTATTTGGATGGAGTCTTGAATAAATGTTTGGGTCTCTTCCACTGCTTGATTCTGAAAAGCTCCACCATCTACATCTCTGTTGAAAGAAATGTGTACAAACATGAATATATATATTTTGTGTGTGTGTATGCAGACACATTTATTTACATATATGCATATATGTGATTATATAGTCATAAACACATAAACATACTTCACATATATTTAAGAGTAAATTAAAATGTTCTTTCCTAAATATCTTTGATTTTCACACATTCTGCAATCCTCCCATTAGGTACCTTCTCTATTAAATCTCATTAACATGAACACGCAGGCAGAACATTGATGCAAAGGCTTCCCCTAAATAAAAAATATCCCCTCCAACGACTAGTGTAATAGTATGTGTCCCACATACCAGCATTATGCGTTGTCAACCAAAAATAATGAGGAAAAGAGAGGATTATCAGGTCCTATATTTGTCAGTGGGACCTCCCCACTTGATGAAATCACTCATCACCTGAAGCTCAACTTTTATAGATGAGATTAATCACTTTTCTCCCAAATATGACCCAGTTTTCTGCTTGATACAATAGTTTCATCATTTCAGAGTTCCAACAGTGGAGTCACCTTTAATTCCCCTCTTTTGACTCTATGATTTAATCTATGATAAAAATTTCACAGTCTCTTGGTTACCTCCTTTCTATCACTACATCAGACTTTTCAATGCTTACGTTAATGAATATCCTTCTTACTGGGTTATTGTGTATCCTCCTAGCTCCTAGCACTGTGTTTGGTGGCATTATAGGAATTGAATAAATATGTGTTGAATGCGTGGATAAACACTACAAGGTTCATTATTGTAGTTTATTAAAATACAGCTCTCATCAAGTTACTCCCTGTGGATCTCAACAGGGGAAAAGACCAAACTCCTCACTGTAGTGCTTGGGGCTCATTAAGATCTTGCTCTCCTTATTTTATTGTTATCACTACTCTCCCTGTAAATGCTCTGTGGCAGTCATGATAGTTTTTAAATTTTCCCTAGTATTTCAAGCTTTATTCCAAGCCTGACATGCATCATTCCTTTATTCTGTGTTTTCATGCCTGGGTTACTTACTCTAGAATGACCCAGAGTGTTCAGTCTCCTTCTCTAAGCCTAAGGCTTAACTCAAGTTTCCGTACTTCAAAGTTCTCTTAGCTTTGGCCCATACTAGTATTTTCTTCCTTGGCACTCTGATTGATTTAATGTATCACTCTTTTTTTTAAACACTGATACTTTTCTTTTTTTTTTTTTTAATTTATTTATTTTTTGGCTGTGTTGGGTCTTCATTGCTGCGTGTGGGCTTTCTCTAGTTGCGGTGAGCGGGGGCCACTCTTCGTTGTGGTGCACAGGCTTCTCACTGTGGTGGTGTCTCCTGTTGCGGAGCACGGGCTCTAGGTGCATAGGCTTCAGTAGTTGTGGCTCGCAGGCTCAGTAGTTGTGGCCCACGGGCCTAGTTGCTCCACGGCATGTGGGATCCTCCCTGACCAGGGCTCGAACCCGTGTCCCCTGCATTGGCAGGTGGACTCCCAACCACTGCGCCACCAGGGAAGCCCAACACTGCTACTTTTCTTGAAGGTAAGGCTTCTTCTCCAAACTCATGAGAGTAAGAACCCACCCTTCCCTTTCCTTGGAAAATACAGATATAGTTGATTGAATAGTGGGAATGGTAGATGGAGTTAATAAGCCCTGGGCGTCTGCAGGTGGAAGATGGAGAGGGATGGAATGGCTAGATGAATGGAGTGGGAGTTTGTTTTCGGAGGGCTGCATCAGGATGGAGAGGCACTCAAGAGGGCCTGGAGGTGGGGATAGTTTATGTTAGACCAGAGAGTGGTTTCTCAAAGAGAAGAATGTTCACCAAAAAAAGGCTATAGAGGTGAATGTTTCCTTCTTCAGGATTTTACCTTAACAGAGCCTAGCCTCGTGTTTCCTGGGAAGTAGAAGTAACTTCATGGCACTGTCCTCTGGGTGTCAGCGCGTTAGAAATTTTCTCCAGTACCTTTAGGTGAAAGTCCTGTAACCTCATTACACCCTGTCCTGCTGCATAGTCCTCTCTGCTCAGGTACTTCTTTTAGGGCCATTAAAAACTGCATTTCTATGAAACATGAACTCATTTCCTTGTGATTAAATATGCAGTTATTTCATCTACCTTAACTAAACTATTTATTTAGGCACCTAATCAACTGAATAAACAAAATCATTGGACAATAATTCTTAATTCTCCCAGCAGAGTGCAGCACAGTTTGGTCCCTGCTCATCACTCTTTCATCATTTTATTCTCCTTTCCCACTCCTTTTGCCTTCCTGCTACTCTGGCCTTCTTTCAGTCTCCCAAATGTCCTGGATTTCCTTTGGACATGGGACTTCTGCATATGCTCTCAATCTGCCTGAAGCTAACTTTCTCTTCACACCCCCCTTCATTCTCCCAGACTAGGTCAGATTCCTCTATTATAAGTATTTGTGGCTTCAGGTTCCTTTCTTTCATAGTTCTCAGCATAGCTATGATATTACATCTTTTTAAATTGAAGTATAGTTGATTTACAATGTTGTGTTAGTTTTAGGAGTACAGCATAGTAATTGAGTTATATACATACATATATATATATATATATATATTTATATATAAAAGAATTTTTATATATAAAAGAATCTGAAAAAGAATATATATATATATTCTTTTTCAGATTCTTTTCCATCATAGGTAATTACAACATACTGAATATGGTTCCCTGTGCTATACAGTAGATCCTTGTTTATCTATTTTATATATAGTAGCGTGTATCTGTATCCCCACCCCCATCGCCTTTGATAACTATAAGTTTGTTTTCTATGTCTGTGAGTCTATTTCTGTTTTGTAAATAAGTTCATTTGTATCATTTTTTTAGATTCTATGTATAAGTGATATGATATTTGTCTTTCTCTATCTGACTTACTTCACTTAGTATGATAATCTCTACGTCCATCCATGTTGCTGCAAATGCCATTACTTCATTCTTTTTGATGTCTGAGTAATATTCCATTATATATCAATAAACACACACACACACACACACACACACACACACCATATCTTCTTTATCCATTCATCTGTCGATTTAGGTTGCTTCCATGTCTTGGCAATTGTAAATAGTGCTGCTATGAACATTGGGGTGTATGTATCTTTTCGAATTAGAGTTTTCTCCAGATATATGCCCATGAGTGAGATTGCTGGATCATATGGTAACTCTATTTTTAGTTTTTTTTAAGGAACCTCCATACTGTTCTTCATAGTGACTGCACCAATTTACATTCCCACCAATACTGTTGGAGGGTTCCCTTTTCTCCACACCCTCTCCAGCATTTATTATTTGTAGACTTTTTGATGATGGCCTTTCTGACTGGTGTGAGGTCATACCTCATTGTGGTTTTGATTTGCATTTCTCTATTAATTAGCGATGTTGAGCATCTTTTCATGTGTCTGTTGGCCATCTATATGCCTTTGGAGAAATGTCTATTTATGTCTTCTGCCCATTTTTTGATTGGGTTGTTTTTTTCGTATTGAGCTATATCAGCTGTTTGTATATTTTTGAACTTAATCCCTTGTCAGCTGCACATGATATTACATTTTAAATGATTACTTGATTAACGTCCATCTTTCCCACTAAATTTGAAGTTCCTTGAAAAAATGTACTGTATCTGTCTTTGTTCATTTTTATATCCCAGTGTATGGCACCTACAAGGTACTCAATAAATGTTTATTAAATTACGTGAACTGAGAACTTAAATTTCACTTGTGAATCCAGTTATTTTACTCTCCATAAACCCAGATTTATTGTGTAAATTGTTACCCTATTATCTAAAGTCTCTAAAACACAAAGGAATCCAAATACATATGAAAAGGCTTCTATGCATAAAAAGTTGAAAACAGGGCTTCCGTAGTTACATGGTTACCTATTTAGCCAAATATTAATTTTTGTCTTTTACATAATAAAGAGGGCATGTTGGCAGTTCTTTAAGGTTAGGGTATGTTTCTCCCTCTGTGTGGTTTTTAGAAAACTTAATTACACTTTAAGGATAAATATTTGCCTAATTCTAGGGAAGATTATACACCAAAAAATCTGAAACATCCTCAAAAGCGTTCACATTTCAATAGAGGGAGCATAATGATTTTACTACTTGACTTTGTTGTACAGAGTTTTCTCAGAAGGAACACTAAATCAGTTATCCAGCAAGTTCATATTAAAAGAAAGATGTTCAAAGAATTATTCCACAAGACTTCTCATGTCTGGATCTTCAAAGACTGCCTGCATGTGTTAGTGATACTAAAGTATAAATAATTTTGAAGGGGAGAGAGAAGTTTGATGGCTTAATAAGAAAGGGGTCAGTTAATTCTGGTCACTGAGGTTGCTGGATGTAGAGAGACTGTTGATAAAGATAAGGCTTTTGCTCCTTTTGTAGCTGATTTTGTGAGTTTCTTAGAAATACATGCTTTGACTTTCTTACTACTTTCTTGAGTTTACCCATAAACCAAAAGAGATGTAGTATTTGAGTGCAGCTGCATGAAAAAAAGCATCTGTGATAAATGTCTTCAGCTCCTCCCTCTCGCTCCTAAGCTGCGTCCGGTCAGGCAGCCAGCACTCCCAGTTCTGTCACGTGAGTAAGTCCGGACTCCTACTTGTGCTCCTACACCTACCAAGTATTCTCTCCTGATTTGACCCCCACCTCACTCCCCAATCTCTCCCTCTCACTGTTGGCATGGTTCCTTCTAAAGTGCAAACCTGATCACTCTTTCATTTAAAACTTTTAAATGGCTCATAACAACAAATTAATACAAAAATGTTATTACATGTCGGGCCCTATTCAAAGTACTTTGCACATGTTAAGTCATGATTATGCCCTGGGACGGTATATCTAGAAACTTATTGGTCTACACTTTGGCATAATAATAAAGTTGATGTTAATTGAGTGCCTCTTTTGAGCACATAATTACAATATTAGCTCTTCTAAGCCTAACAACATCCCAGGAATAAGGACTTTTTTTTTAAGTTGTGGGGACTGATTGACTATTAAGAGTTGTATAGTATAAGGAACTTGCCCAAAGTCACATGGCTGATGAATAGAGAGATAGCATTCACACTCAGGCAGACTAGCTCCTGAGTCCATGTTCTGAAGCGCTGCTCCTACTGCCTTTCCTAATAAGCTCCCTGGTTCTAGAGCCTCGCTCACAAGCACTGTGAGCAAGGCTCAACTGGCTCTTCTCTCCAACCTCCATTTTCCTTGGCGTTGCATCCTCCTGTCTGGCTGATCTGCCACACTGAACTAAACAGATGCTCTCTTAAATGAAGCCTTCAGCTGGACAAGCTTGATTCACTCAAGCTCTCTATTCCTTCTGAGCCCTGTAACCCAGAATACTCACAGCTAAAAGGTTACACTCTATAATACTATGTACTTTCATTCCCACCAGCTAAAATGTATGCCTAAAAGAAATCAGTTGTGTTTATTCCCATGCATGTTTACACTAGTTATACCTATTATCATACACATCTAATTTAATTAAATGTTATACAAATTGATGAGACGTGGAAAAGAAAAAAAAACCTGTCAGATGTTTTGAAAGACTAACTTGTAATGAGTTTTCTTTTCTAAATGGCTGTCAAATGTGGTGAGACAACTGTGAAAGCCTGGGGAAAATTTGTAAAAGTCTAGAAGGATTCTGTATTCAGATTTTGTCACAAATATCTTTTAAGTTTTCACTCCAATGTAAAGAAACTAAAACTGGGAATTATAAACAGTGTAGTATGAGTATGGTTTATAAAAGACTTCTCAGAATTTCAACTTGTGCACTTATACCCAAAGAGAATGACTTCTTATCTCAAATGACTGGTGAATTAATTGGGCATTATATGTTTTACAATACAATGATATGATTAAGAAATTAATATATGAGATTTTGGTATAATTCCTTGCCTTGCCAACTTAAAAAAGATTACCTGACACTTATCAATCTGAAATGTGTTGGATGAGAGGATTTCTAATCTCTTTGAAATATGGTACCATATGTACCATGATACCCATGCTCCAGATAAACCACAGAACTCAGAGTTCTTCTAATATTAACCTATGAGGCACTTTCTGATCTCTCATTTCCTGCCTTTGAACATGCTTTCCTTTTGCCTGAAATGCCTTTTCTAACATTCTTTTTGCTACCTTTGATTCGTCTCTTAGTTTTAGATATTACTTGCTCCGCAATACCTTTCCAGATCTCCCAAGACTGGCTGTGTGCTCCTCTAAATGTCTATTAGAAACAGCTACCCAGAAAAAATTTATTGTAATTGAAAATTTAGGGGAAATGATGAATGTATTCATCCTTTTTACTTTTGTTTCTTTTATGGGAAAGAAGTAATAGAATAGTTTTTAAAAATATAATTATAAGGATAAGTAATAAGTGAAACTTTTCTAATCCTAATATCCTATCCAAAATAAATCTATAGGGCAATCACAGACTTGACCATGACTTAAAGATTAATAATATTGTGCTAAGGATAGAATGCATATGACAAGGGAATCATGCAGAATTTTGATTTGGGAATAATCAGCTCCAAAAACTTGTGTGTTTTTTATTTTTTATTTTTAGGTATTATGGTTAGGCTGATCATTTGTAGGAGGGAAAGCTGTTAGTAGTAGATATGCAACTGCAAGGCAGGTTACTAAGTATGAAACATAATTGAGACAATAAATAGCAAAGTAGGGTTTAGGTGGATGTAGAGGTTTCCACGGTGAGCCTGTTTCATCTAATCAAAGTGTTATTTTGCAATCATGAAAAGAATATAATTATAAGCATTTATTATCTGAGTGATATGATTTTTGATAAGGGTGAAACAGGATTGCTTTTATTAGAATGAGATATCCAATCAGAAGATACAGAGATTATGTTAATTACATGGTTCTGGTGCTTAGGAGGGAACACATGCTTCTCTTGGACTCACTTTCACTGGCAAATAGCCATTTAACCTAAAATGTGCTAGAGCTGTAAAGCTGCAGTACTCAAATATTTTGCTTCCCTGGTGATCCTTCTATAGCAAGTCCCCAAATCAGGGGGATGAATTGAATGCAGTTAGGTCTCAGTAAGAACCATCACCTCAAGTGAAGTGGCCACACAACATATACACTGATATATTGTCCCTGTAATCAGTGGAAGCTTGCTGTGTGTAGAAAGCAAGGGCTTCACTCTGTATGAGATTAACTGTATTGAATATATCTGGAGGGATGGTTTCCATTGACAGCTGACCATTAGGCTAGTCCTATGAGGATAATTCTGTATAATCTTGTAACTTTTTTGATCATCACCCTTCAGATGTTCCGAACTGCCCACAAAATGGAATATACATATACTTCTTAGATTGATATTTAAGTTTCTATATGGTCAGTCCATCCTCAACCTACAGCCTACATTTGCTGGCTTCTGTTAAACTACATTACAGCCAAACCAAATAATTCAGGGTTTTTCTAACATGAACCCTTGATGCACTTTATCATCTACATACCTTTTGTCACATTTTGTACCACTCATGGTCATATTTGTATTTTTCTAATTTCCCAGATCAGGATCAACCTAGTCAGAATTAATCTTTTTCTTAAAGGAGTGCAGAATAGTAGTTAAGTACACAGGTTTCTGTGTATCAGTGTTCAAATCCTTTACTATTTTCTTTGCTTGAGAAAGTCTAAATTACTATCATTTAGTCTACTACTTGGTCCATAATAAGGACTCAACAGATGGTCAATTATCATCATTATTATATCTCAAATCCAGCACTTATCAGATTCTGTTTGTGTTGTGGTTTCCAGGTACTTACTTCATCTCTTGTACTATATTATATTATAAGGTCTTTGAGGTCAGACGCTTTGCCATTCTTAGCTTTTTAATCTTCCTGAACCCTCCAAAATAGTGTACATTTTAGATGTTCATTTTAATAAATGTAAATTGAGTTGAATTGATAGGAATGAATCTCACTACTCATGTTAAAAATTATCATAAACTACAGTGTATGTTTGTTTCAGTAATGTTTATTCCCCATGTAGTCCTACAACTTTGATGCAAATCAGTCTATAAAGTCCATAAAATGAATCCATTCAAATAGTGCTTATGCCAAGTATCTAATTCTATGCTTTACATATTCCGAATTATTTTAGTTTATAACCATAAATTAATGCAATTTCTATGAACTATAAGCCATCGATATTCTTTCATTGATTCCTTTTACGATCTGATATGTTACTGAGTGATTTTCCTGTCTAAATATCTAAGACAAATTGTCTTTACTTAATAAGATGGCAACTAATAGCCTTCTTAAATAATGATCTTATACTCAATGCCTATATCCACATTCAATTCATATTTTCTAAAAGTTTAGTAAGTGAAATGTCCATTAATGAGACTAAAATACCCAAAATGAAGATTATAAGAGAAGCCCTGAAAAATTTTGGTTTTCATCATGTTGATTTTTAAAGGTCAATTAAGATAAACTAAGTCTAGTCATTGTTGACAAAGTAACCTCTCCAGGCCTCAACTTTCTTACTTGTAAAATGACTGTGTTACCTGGAGACTTCTAAAATCCTCTTCAATTTAGGCTATTATATGAAGCTATTATCAAAATGAGAGAAACAGCAACCACAAATTGTTTACAGTATTCTAAAGAGGACTGCTACCAGAATTCACACTTATTCATCCATTTAGTCAGTGTATACTTACTGAGCACCTATGGAAAATATAGACAGGCGCTGTTTTAGAAATTAGGAAGACAGCGTTAAACAAAACAGTTCAAGTCTCTGGCATTGTGGAATTTTGTCAAGTCAGGGAGACAGACAAAAATCAAGTAAACAGTGAGATAGATTATTAAGCTAAGGAGCAGATAAGTGCTATGCAGAAAAGTATGCTAAGGGGTAGAGGGTGGCAGGCGGAGCTGTTTTAGAGAAAGAGAGAGAACATTTAAGCAGGGACATAGAACACAAAGAGCATTCCATGCAGAGAACAGGAAGTGCAGAAAAGGGCCGGAGTCAAGTGGGCTTTTGGTCTGTGGGAGGGACATGGAAGAGGCTGCTGTGATTGAAGTCGAATGAGCCAGAGGAGATGAGGACAGAGGCGCAGTGAGTGGCCACATCACACAGAGCAGTGATTCCTGGATGGGGGGACTCTGCCCCCAGGGGACATTTGGCAATGCCCGGTGACATTTTCGGTTGTCACAGCTGTGAAAGGGACGCTACTGGCGTCTAGTGGGTGGAAGGCAGGGGTGCGACTAAGCATCCCAAATTGCACAGGACGGCTCCTCGTGGCTAAGAATTATCTTGTCCAAAATATCTACAGTTCCAAGGCCCAGAATCTTGGATGTAAGGGCTTGTAGGTTACAGTAAGAAATTTGGACTTTATTCTAAGTGTGAGGGGAAGCCCCTGGAAATTTTTCAACACAGCAGAAATATGACATGATTAGACTTGTATGGAGAATGACTAAAGATAGAGGAGAGTAGAGACATGAAAACCAGTGAGGAGGTAACTGCGGGAGTCCAGGAAGGAGATGCTGGTGGTTTGGACCAGTGTGGGAGCTAAGGAAGATGCAGGTAGTTGTTGGACCCCAGGTATAAATAAAAATGATTTTTTTTTCTTTCCTTTTAGCTGTGGCTTTTCCATCTGGTTTCAAAGTTTCACAAGGTGATTTATATTATTTAAAAATTTACTTTAGGAGGATAGCAATTGGCCTACATGGCAGAACATCAAGAGGATGTGTCTATGGAGGGAGGATTTACTCGTCAATTTATATCTTCACAACAAGATGAAAAAAATTACATCTTTTTAAGATTTACTTTACCCACTTGAATCCAGTTTCTTACAGGTCAGGCTTCACCATACGAATTCAGTGGATATAGAAGTCAATTTTATGCTGCTTAATATTATTCTGGGTTGCATTAGAAGTTTAATAAGACCTCATTAAAAGTGATTTCCTGTTTTTTCTACCTGAATTGAACATTCCCTGTATTTTCTCTTCCACAGTGGAAAAGTCAGGCTTCCACTCCAGAGCACATTTCTTGGAAGCTGATAAAATTGCTCTCTACTTCCTTGAAACTTAGGTCATTGGTAGCAAATATTCAAAGGTAATTATGAAACAAAATATCCTAGGAAGCCTTAAGTAAACTTTTTGTTTACAGCAAACCACTTGGCCTCCAGGTATTCATCCATAACCTCATTCATGCTTTGCAGCCCAGAGAATTCCCAGGTAAGGGCCCTGCCATCACGTGATAGTTCTATGACTAGGGAAGGAAAAACATCATCTTTTGTGACTTTCCAACAATTCACTCACCTATTTATATATGAATGCTGGCATTCTAAACATTATAATGTGGATTTATAATACAGGTTCTTGTAGGCTGAAGCAATTGGGACTTAAATTAGCAAGATTCCTTATTTGGTACTTCATAAAACCTGTTTTATTCATATTTATATTTTATGAAGAATAGTCTATAGCTGTCGAATGTGTAATCTACTATGGTAATTCTTTTAAGAAATCATTATATTCTCTCTCTGTAGTACTTTGTTTGAATGAAAGTGTTAAATGAAGACATATTAAGGAATATTTGGTTGGAAAATGATTGATGACTAAACTAATCCCTGCTGGCTTTGATTAGTTAGTTCTACTATTTTGCAATATTGATCATGTAAAAAGAAGGATCTCGATTTGAATTTAACCAAAATCCAATTGGTCCTTGTGATATAGTTGTTATTGAAATGTTATTGGTAGGTAATTAACACTTAAAAAAACAGTGATAAAAAAACTAAATGTAAAGTTATTTCAAAAGATACTGCATGACAACTAGGGCACCTATCAGGCACCAGTAGGGGACCACTGACACCTAAGGGGACGGGAGGGAACCCCCAGCGACTGGGTAGGATGTGGGGCGTGGGGGGAGTGAAGGGGAGGAGAAGTGGGGGCGGGACAGGACTGGTGCCCCTCAGGGGTGGCTGGGGGAGATGAAGGGATCCCATGCCCAAAGGGGGAAATGGGGGGACCATTGGGAGGGCAGAGGATCAAAAGGGAGCGTGGCCAGGTTTCCCCTGCCCACTTGGACACCCAGGAACCTGTTGAGATCCTGGGCCTGATCCTCTGCCCACCTCGGCCCCATCCAGCTGCGTGGGTCCTGAGGGAGTTGGAGGGAGGGATGGAAGGGACAGCAAAAGTAAAGGCCAGACCTCCAGACCAGGACCCCTGAGTGGTGGCTGGGGGAGGGAAAGGGTTCCTACACCCAGTGGGACCCACGCACGGTTAGGGATCCAATGGTGACGGGGAGACCCTGGGGGAGATGGGGGGAGGGGCGCGAAGGAACGGAAGGGAACGTGGCCAGTGCTTTCCCTGTCCACTTAGGCACCGGGAAGCCTGTTGGGCTCCTGGGCCTAATCCTCTGCCCTCAGAGCCTTCCTCCTGCCGCAGAGCCCAAGCCCCCCCATACACCCCCCCCCCAGGGCCCCACCTCTACACTCGGACACCCCCTCCAACGAGCTGGGCCTAAACCCCACCCACACACCCTCACTCAGGGCCCTACCTCCAAACTCTGGAACCCCACACTCCACAGGCCCTCCTTTCCACCTGCTGCCTCTCCCATTCTGTGCAGGTCCTAAGCAGAGGCCCCGCCCCATGCTCAAATGTCACACCCCCACCTGCCTAAACTCCGCCCCACCCTAAACACTGCCCCTGCTTAAGTTACAGCCCTCACCTAAACTCCACCCCCATAGCCAAGGCATTTTTTTTCTTTTCTTTTCTTTTTTCCTCTTTTAGATTGGGGTTCTGTTTTACCTTGTTATTTCATTGTTGTTGATTCTTTTACATTTTTATTTTCCCTAATCTTTTATTTTTCTAATTTTATTTTATTATTTATACTTTGTTAGTGATCTCTCTTTACGGCTTGTTCCCCCCCACTCCTTTTTTATTTTCTTTTTTCTGTTGTGGTTTTAATTTTCCTTGTTGCAGTTGTTTCAATTATAGTTTCATTTTTCCTAGTATATATTTTATCTTTCTAATTTTATTTTATTTTTTATTCTTTGATATTTTACTGCTCCTTTCTTTCTTTCTTTCTTCTTTTTTTTTTTTTTTTTTTAACCGCACCACAAAGCTTGTGGGATCTTGGTTACCAGGCTGGGGGTTGGGCCTGAGCTCCTGTGGTGGGGGCTCCAAGTCCAAACCGTTGGACTAACAGAGAATCTCAGACCCCAGGGAATATCAATCAGAGTGAGACCTCCCAAAGGTCCTCATCTCAGCACCAAGACCCAGCTCTATCCAACTGCCTGCAAACTCCGGTGCAGGACATCTCAGGCCAAACAACCAGTAAGACAGGAATACAACACCACCCATCAAAAAAAAAAAAAAAAAATGAAAGAAAAAATGTTACAGACAAAGGACAAAGGTAAAAACCTACAAGACCAAATAATGAAGATGAAATAGGCAACCTACCTGAAAAAGAATTCAGAGTAATGACAGTAAAGATGATCCAAAATCTCAGAAACAAAATGGAGAAAATACAAGAAATATTTAACGAGGATCTAGGAGAACTGAAGAGCAAACAAACAGTGATGAACAACACATTAAATAAAATTTAAAATTCTCTAGAAGGAATCAATAGCAGAATAACTGAGGTAGAAGAACGGATAAGTGAGCTGGAAGATAAAATGGTGGAAATAACTGCCAGGGTGTAGAATAAAGAAAAAAGAATGAAAAGAATTGAGGACAGTCTCAGACACCACTGGGACAACATTAAACGCGCGGACATTCGAATTATGGGGGTCCCAGAAGAAGAAGAGAAAAAGGAAGGGACTGAGAAAATATTTGAAGAGATTATAGTTGAAAACTTCCCCAACATGGGAAAGGAAATAGGCAATCAGGTCCAGGAAGACCAGAAAGTACCATACAGGAAAAACCCAAAGAGAAACACACTGAGACACATATTAATCAAACTATCAAAAATTAAATACAATGAAAAAATATTAAAAGCAGCAAGGGAAAAACAACAAATAACATACAAGGGAATGCCCATAAGGTTAACAGCTGATCTTTCAGCAGAAACTCTGCAAGCCAGAAGGGAGTGGCAGGACATATTTAAAGTGATGAAAGGGAAAAACCTACAACTAAGATTACTCTACCCAGCAAGGATCTCATTCAGATTCAAAGGAGAAATTAAAACCTTTACAGACAAGCAAAAGCTAAGAGAATTCAGCACCACCAAACCAGCTTTACAACAAATGCTAAGGAAACTTCTCTAGGCAGCAAACACAAGAGAAGGAAAAGACCTACAATAACAAACCCAAAACAATTAAGAAAATGGAAATAGGAACATACATATCGATAATTACCTTAAATGTAAATGGATTAAATGTTGCAACCAAAAGAAATAGACTAGCTGAATGGATACAAAAATAAGACCTGTACATATGCTGCCTACAAGAGACCCTCTTCAGACCTAGGGACACATACAGACTGAAAGTGAGGGGATGGAAAAAGATATTCCAAGCAAATGGAAATCAAAACAAAGCTGGAGTAGCAATTCTCATATCAGACAAAGTAGACTTTAAAATAAAGACTATTACAAGAGACAAAGAGGGATAACTTCATAATGATCAAGGGATCAATCCAAGAAGAAGATATAACAATTGTAAATATTTATGCACCCAACATAAGAGCACCTCAACACATAAGGCAAATGTTAACAGCCATAAAAGGGGAAATCAACAGTAACACAAAATTAGTAGGGGACTTTAACACCCCACTTTCACCAATGGACACATCAACCAAAATGAAGATAAATAAGGAAACACAAGCTTTAAATGACACATTAAACACGATGGGCTTAATTGATATTTACAGGACATTCCATCCAGAAACAACAGAATACACTTTCTTCCCAAGTGCTCATGGAACATTCTCCAGGATGGAACATATCTTGGGTAACAAATCAAGCCTTGGTAAATTTAACAAATTTGAAATCATATCAAGTATATTTTCTGAACACAACGTTATGAGACTAGATATCAATTACAGAAAAAAAAAACTGTAAAAAATAGAAACACATGGAGGCTAAACAATACACTATGAAATAACCAAGAGATCACTGAAGAAATCAAAGAGGAAATCAAAAAATACCTAGAAAAAAATGACAATGAAAACACGATGACCCAACACCTATGGGATGCAGCAAAAGCAGTTCTAAGAGGGAAGTTTATAGCAATACAGTCCTACCTCAGGAAACAAGAAACATCTCAAAGAAACAATGTAACCTTACAACTAAAGCAATTAGAGAAAGAAGAACAAAAAAACGCCAAAGTTAGCAGAAGGAAAGAAATCATAAAGATCAGATCAGAAATAAATGAAAAAGAAATGCAGGACATGATACCAAAGATTAATAAAACTAGAAGCTGGTTCTTTGAGAAGATAAATAAAATTGATAAACCATCAGCCAGACTCATCAAGAAAAAGAGGGAGAAGACTCAAATCAACAGAATTAGAAATGTAAAAGGAGAAGTAACAACTGACAGCGCAGAAATACAAAGGATCATGAGAGATTACTACAAGCAAATATATGCCAACAAAATGGACAACCTGGAAGAAATGGACAAATTCTTAGAAAAGCACAACCATCCAAGACTGAACCAGGAAGAAATAGAAAATATGAATAGACAAATCACAAGCACTAAAATTGAAACTGTGATTAAAAATCTTCCAACAAAGTAAAGCCCAGGACCAGATGGCTTCACAGGTGAATTCTATCAAACATTTAGAGAAGAGCTAACACCTATCCTTTTCAAACTCTTCGAAAATATAGCAGAGGAAGGAACACTCCCAAACTCATTCTACAAGGCCACCATCACCCTGATACCAAAACCAGACAAAGGTGCCACAAAAAAAGAGAACTATAGGCCAATATGACTGATGAACATACATGCAAAAATCCTCAACAAAATACTAGCAAACAGAATCCAACAGCACATTAAAAGGATCATACATCATGATCAACTGAGGTTTATCCCAGGAATGCAAGGATTCTTCAATATATGCAAATCAGTCAATGTGATAAACCATATTAACAAATTGAAGGAGAAAAACCATATGATTATCTCAATAAATGAAGAAAAAGCTTTTGACAAGATTCAACACCCATTTATGATAAAAACTCTCCAGAAGGTAGGCATAGAGGGAACCTACCTCACCATAATAAAGGCAAAATATGACAAACAGGCAACATCGTTCTCAATGGTGAAAAACTGAAACCATTTCCACTAAGATCAGGAACAAGACAAGGTTGCCCACTCTCACCACTATTATTCAACGTAGTTTTGGACGTTTTAGCCACAGCAGTCAGAGAAGAAAACGAAATAAAAGGAATCCAAATTGGAAAAGAAGAAGTAAAACTGTCACTGTTTGCAGATGACATGATACTATACATAGAGAATCCTAAAGATGCCACCAGAAAACCACTAGAGCTAATCAATGAATTAGGTAGAGTAGCAGGATACAGTATTAATGCACAGAAATCTCTTGCATTCCTATACACTAATGATGAAAAATCTGACAGAGAAATTAAGGGAACACTCCCATTTACCACTGCAACAAAAAGAATAAAATACCTAGGAATAAACCCACCTAAGGAGAAAAAAGACCTGTATGCAGAAAACTATAAGACACTGATGAAAGAAATTAAAGATGATACCAACAGATGGAGAGAAATACCATGTTCTTGGATTGGAAGAATCTATGTTGTGAAAATGACTGTACTACCCAAAGCAATCTACAGGTTCAATGCAATCCCTATCAAACCACCAATGACATTTTTCACAGAATTAGAACAAAAAATTTCACAATTTGTATGGAAACACAAAAGACCCCAAATAGCCAAAACAATCTTGAGAAGGAAATGGAGCTGGAGAAATCAGGCTCCCTGACTTCAGACTATTCTACAAAGCTACAGTAATCAAGACAGTATGGTGCTGGCACCAAAACAGAAATGTAGACCAATGGAACAGGATAGAAAGCCTAGAGATAAACCCACGCACCTATGGTCACCTTATCTTTGATAAAGGAGGCAAGAATATACAATGGAGAAAAGACAGCCTCTTCAATAAGTGGTGCTTGGAAAACTGGACAGCTGCATGTAAAAGAATGGAATTAGAACAGTCCCTAACACCATACACAAAAATAAACTCAAAATGGATTAAAGACCTAAATGTAAGACAGGACACTATAAAATCTTACAGGAAAACATAGGCAAAACACCCTGTGACATAAATCACAGCAAGATCCTTTTTGACCCAGCTCCTAGAGAAATGGAAATAAAAACACAAATAAACAAATGGGACCTAATGAAACTTAAGAACTTTTGCACAGCAAAGGAAACCATAAACAAGACGAAAAGACAACCCTCAGAATGGGAGAAAATATTTGCAAACGAAGCAACTGATAACAGATTAATCTCCAAACTTTACAAGCAGCTTGATATCAAAAAAACAAACAACCCAATCCAAAAATGGGCTGAAGACCTAAATAAACATTTCTCCAAATAAGATATACAGATTACCAACAAACACATGAAAAAATGTTCAACATCACTAATCATTAGAGAAATGCAAATCAAAACTACAGTGAGCTATCACCTCACACCGATCAGAATGGCCATCATCAAAAAAATCTACAAACAATGCTGGAGAGTGTGTGGAGAAAAGGGAACCCTCTTGCACTGTTGGTGGAATGTAAATTGATACAGCCACTAAGGAGAACAGTATGGAGGTTCCTTAAAAAGCTAAAAATAGAACTAACATATGACCCAGCACTCCCACTACTGGGTATATACCCTGAGAAAACCGTAATTCAAAAAGGTCATGTACCACAATGTTCATTGCAGCACTATTTACTATAGGCAGGACATGGAAGCAACCTAAGTGTCCATCGACAAATGAATGGATAAAGATGTGGCACACATATACAATGGAATATTACTCAGCCATAAAAAACATGAAATTGAGTTATTTGTAGTGAGGTGGATGGACCTAGAGTCTGTCCAACAGTGAAGTAAGTCAGAAAGGAAAAACAAATAGCTAACACACATATATGGAATAAAAAAAAAATGGTTCTGATGAACCTAGGGGCAGGACCAGAGTAAAGGTGCAGATGTAGAGAATGGACTTGAGAACACAGGCAGTGGAAGAAGGGGAAGCTGGGACGAAGTGCAAGAGTAGTATATGTATACTACCAAATGTAAAATAGATAGCTAGTGGAAAGCAACTTCATTGCACAGGGAAATCAGCTCGATGCTTTGCTACCACCTAGCGGGGTGTGATAAGGAAGGTGGGAGGCAGATGCAAGAGGGAGGGGATATGGGGATATATGTATACATATAGCTGATTCACTTTGTTATACAGCAGAAACTAACACAACACTGTAAAGCAATTATACTGCAATAAAGATGTTAAAAAATAAAGACACTGCATCATGCTACACTTTGAAGATCAAATATTTTCATAACCATTGTAGGAAATAAATAATGAGTAGAGTTAACAGAGGAACAGATTCTTAAAAAATAAAATTGCAGGCCTCCACAAAGAAGAGAGGAAAAGAAAGCAAATTGGTCAGTTCATATGCCTTGATTAGAGTTGTCTTTGTGTCCTAGAAGGCCTAAACAGTGGCTTAAAAACATTAAATCATCAACTCTGAAACAGGAGCGCAGATGCAGAAGGTTTCCAGAGCTTTCCACCCCACAGAGGATAATAAGTTTCATTCTAATGACTATGTTGAATGTTGGCTAAGTTTTTTCATTAAAATGAAGCCAGGAAAAACAACTGATTTTGCAGCTAGAGGCTCTCTTTTGATTCTTTATGAATTTTATGTCAGGGAGGACCAGAGCAGCCTCAGCCCATCAGTAGGTACCCCCCACTCTTATATCTTTCTCTCTTTTAATTTTAATCACAGATGGGGAGCCATCTCTCAGGAAGTTGAGAACATGGTTTCTTTTGTTGGTGTTCATATTTGGTTTGGCGGTTTTGTTGTGTTTTATATTTTTTGTTTGCTTTTGTGTTTTGCTTTTGCCTGTGAAGGGTGGCAGAATATGCCACTCCAAAATATGCCACCTTGGCATAAGGATTATTTTGATTTAAAAGGACTTGAAAAATAGCAAATCCTGTTCCCTTCTTTTTCTTAAAAGCAGGAGATGAAATTCTCATGTGAATTATGTCCTCTGTAATAGAAGCAAAAGTAACATTCTTATCATCAGGGACAAGAAGTTGAGACCCAGAGAATTCTACACAAATGGACCTTCTATAATAATTCTTATCTTCCTTTAGCCTCTGCACATAATTCATTTACTTCCCCATAATTACCTCTCTTTGTTCAGCCAACTATAAAAAATCATGTAGGTTCTGCCTTTCTTTGTGTCTTCATTCCTTATGAGGGCTCCTGTGTAACATAAAGTTTATATAAATTTGTATATATTTATACAAGTATATCCCTCAGTATCGGAGGGGAATTGGTTCCAGGACCCCCCTCAAATACCAATATCCAGGGATGCTCAAGTCCCTTATATAAGATGGCGCAGTACAGTTGGCCCTCCACATCTGGGGCCAACTTTGCTTTTCTCTGGTTAATCAGTTTCTGTCAGTTTACTTCTCAGGCCCAGCTGAAAATTCTAAGAGGGAAGAGGTGAAAATTTGCCTGCCCTATACCTTCGGCATCTGTGGACTGAATCCAAATTTTTTGGACTTCTAAATATGAAGACATTTCATAACCATTGCTTCAATAGAAATGATTTATGTTAATAGGCATCCTACTGGAACTAACATTTGACAGATCCTTTGCTTAGTGCAGTGAGTGGCTAATTGAGGACCCTTAGGTATAGCAAAGTGAAGGATATTTCCATAAACTGGTATACCATTTGTCCCTGCCCCCCTGCAACATTTATCTGCTGATGCATTCAGCCTAAGAGGAAAGACCTCAGATGGGAGGACCCCTGGAAATATTACACCCAATTAACACTTCTGGCTTTTATAAAGTAATGTTTATTTTACTCTTTATTGTTATTTTTTGTCTAGTTTCACTGCTATGAAGCCATGCTTTTTAGCTCTTCTCTAAATGTTTATTTTATGCTTTGCATTTATATATGTACATATAAATATATTTGTATTTTGTCTATTGTAGTTAGCTTTGATATGAATCCACTTAAAATTTACATGAAGGCATGAATATGGTAATATCATAATGCCCTATTTAGAAATGCCTTTTTTTTTCTTTTTTGTCTTTGCTCTTCCTTCTTTCTCCTTTCTCTTGTATTAGTTTCCCCATCCCTCACTCAGGTCTATAGCCTCTTGTGTATCCCCAATATGATTTTCTTTATTCTGAAACAGTGCTTCCTATATTCACATTTACATATATACTGACTTTTTGTCAACATTTTTTTCACTAAAGTGGAAACATATCACATGTATTTTTCTACTTTTATCATTCAATAGTACTTTTTGAAAAATCTCTCAAATCAGTTAATGGCTTTATTTTTGTTCTTTTTATGGGTTGTACAGCATTCCATGGTATGGGCCCTCCATCATTTATTAAACCATTCCTCTGTTTTTAGTAATTTTCTTTGCTTCCAATTTTTTTGCCATAATGAACAACGTTGTAATAAACATTGTTGTACCTGTGTCCTTATACAATTATTTTTATGGCATTGAATCCCCGGAGTAGAATTGCTAGGTCATAAGGCAAATGAATTTTTAAAATTTTATAGATGTTTCCAGATTGCTTTCCAAAAAGATTATAACTCTTTATATTTCTACCAGTAATGTGAAAGAGTATACTTTTCCTATACTTCTGCCAGCAGTAGATATTAAAGCTCTTTTTAATTTTTCAGCTGTTGGTTATAAAGTAGTATCTTGTGTTTAATTTGTATTTTCCTGAATGCTAGCAAATTTGAGTGGTTTTTCATATGTCTCATCTGTAACGTGCCTATTTATATCTTTTACCCATCTTCTGTTGGATTGTTTGTCTTTTTTTTTTTTTTTAATGTGAGTGACTGTGAGGATATTTTTATGGTGTAGATATTTTCGCTTTGTATGTCATTTGGGCAATGTTTTTTTTTTCCAAAGCTAGTGTTAATCTCTTGACTCTGTATGGTACAAAATGTTTTAAATTCTTCAATATTCAGATATTTGTATATTTTATAACTTTTGGTTTTTAGTCTTGCTTAAAAAGGCTTTCCTCAATCCTAGCTTGTACATGAAACTTTCAGATTCTTTTTTTATTTTTTAAAATACTGATTTTTTTTAATTGGTTGTGTCAGTTGAAAAAAATGCACAGCCTAAAATTTGAGAATTATGTTTTCTCCGGCCGACTTTCTGAGGACTGAAACCTGGAGGCAGCCTCTCAGATAGAGCTGAGGGATGGCTCCCAAGAGCTAAGGGAGGAGCCCGGATATATAGGAGTTTCTGCAACAAAAGCCAGGCAGTCACAACATCAAAAGATTACTGTTAATTAAAGAAAGCCAGACATCTCAAGTTAATGAATTTAGCACTTTTCTATGTATGGGAAGATACCAGAGTCTGTCTGGGCTCATTGAAATCATTCCTTTGATATGTACCTTATCTATCTGGGCCAGCATCCTGGTTTCCCACCCTGAGTCCTCTCAGGGTGCACAGTCCGGGGGCGGCTATAGTGGCTGATGGCTTGATGGCCGCAAAATCCTTTGTTTACTGATATGGCAGGTGACATTCTTCATCCACAGTTGCAATATTATGTACCTTTTCCTTGGCTTAAATTTGGTGGTTTAGGGATGCTGATAATTTATACCCATCATGTAATACATGGATGTTGATAATTTCAGAAATATGGGTATAATATATGAAAGGTATTACCTTTTCCTGAAGACTACCCTGTAACCCTAGCTGAGTTGGATATCTATTGCCCAGCTCCTTATTTTGCCCTATTTGCACCTGTAACATTGACTTACCACTTTGAGTTGAAATTGTATGTTTAAAAAGTAGTCTATTTACTTAGCTAAGCTAAAAAATTCTTCCAGGGCAGGTCTGTGTCATAGTTATGTTTACATCTCTAGTGCCTAACAGTTCTTGATACCACTGGGTACTTAATAAATATTTGTGGAATTAATTTGAATTAGAGAAGTTTTTTTTTTTTCTAGCTGCCTTAATTATTGTATCATAAGAACAGCTAAGCTTATTCCCGAATTCTGATAATGAAGTTTACCATTTATTAGGGTCTATTCTGCCAGGCACTATTCTAAAAATGTTACATGCCTTATCTCATATCTCGTATCTCTATGAAGCAGATAGTGTTATCCTCTATTACAACTGAGGAGCTCAAGGCCATGCAAGTAGGAAGTGGCAGAACTGGAATTCAACCCGAGTCTGTCTAGCTTGGAAGCCTATATTAATTTTCCCTCTGCCACACTGCTTTCCAGCTTCGAAGTTATCTATTATTCCTATTCTAAAGAGATATTTTTAAAGAAGAGCCATTGTTTGGTGATCTCTTTAGCTCTGAGGCATTTATTTTTTTGTTTTACTAGTAATTAATCCA
Source organism: Balaenoptera musculus (assembly GCF_009873245.2). NCBI lineage: Eukaryota > Metazoa > Chordata > Mammalia > Artiodactyla > Balaenopteridae > Balaenoptera > Balaenoptera musculus. Next base: position 39,334,377 of record NC_045793.1, read on the forward strand.
AAGGCTTATTAATTTTGTTTGTAGGAAATAAAGAGAATAGTAACCATTCCTTTTAATACTAAAAAGTTAAAGTTATAAGACTGAGATCAGAGCAAACAGATGGAAAATTGTTCATAGTTCCTCTAATAACTAAGTATTATTGGACCTTACATTAAGAAAGCACTGAAATGTGTTTACCCCGCCCCCCTCTGTAACTAGCATGTGGGAAAAACCTGTGGAACTAAACGATGAATGATGTGGACACCCAGGAAATCATTTTGAAAGAGAACTTTGTAAACAAGCACAACAATACCATTTATAATACATATTGATTTTTTTTTGAAAAATAAAATTATGCATTACAAGTTCACTGTCCTATTTAAATTTGTTTGCTAGGAAGCCATGCATTGAATGAATCACTATATATATTACATGATAAGATCCAGTTAACAATAGGTAAACTGATTATGTTATTTACACCTTTGACATGTCATGTAATTGGTGATCATTTTAGCAAAAACTAATTTTAAATATATGTAAGTTAGTTACATTATTTACTTTGTGGAGTTATCTTTTATATATTCAGATAGCTTATATAATGTTTATAATTATGCTATAATTCAATAATATATTTACCTTAAACTTTTTGACTCAATATGATCTAAGTTAATATTGGGTATATTGTAATAACAAATAGAATATATAAGAGAAAAATCAATAATACATTTTTAGAATAAAATAATTTAAATATATTTAATTTTTCTATAAATTATAATTGAATGTCCTCATTAGAAAGTGATTTATGAAATATCTCCCTTAATTTACAGTGTTATATCTCCAGAAAATAATGTACTAAGGAAAAAGAAATCTTTTTTTCTATAAGTGAATGGGATTTGAAACCCACACTATCTTCCTTACCTTTTAGGTTTTATCTGTTCTTCATATCTGAATTCAAATATACATAGTGCCTTTTCTGACTATTCCAGCCTAAAACAATATCATCCTTTGAACACCTCTGCAGTTAGCAACATTTGACATTCGTTCATTTATTTATTCCTCCATTCACCAATTATTTTCTTGCAGATGCTTCCAGCTTGTGAAATTTTGTCTATGGTAGTTTAGACTGTTATCTGTTATATATATATAATAGACTGCTTTGTGGCTTATGTTTTGAATCATGGTATAAGTTATAATCTTGGTAGGCCCCTAAAATTTAAAAGAATGGTGATTATCAAGTGTCAGTGGTGTATGGAACAACTGGAACTCATACATTGTTGGTACAGCTGCATTGGAAGCCAGTCTGACATGTTGCTAGGCTAAACATTCGGTTACTACGGAACTCAGCCATTTCATTTGTAGATATTTACCCAGGAGTAATGAAAACATGTAGCCACATAAATACTTATAGGTTCATGGTGGCTTTATTGATAAAAGCCAAAAACTGGAAAGAATCCAACTGTCCTTGAACTATTGATTGATAAACTAATTGTGTTATATCTCTATAGCAGTATACTATTAAGAAAAAAGTAACAAGTGACTAACATGTGCAACAACACAGATTAATCTCAAAAGCAAATAGACTACATTAAAGAAAGAAAACCAGAAATCAAAGAATGCACATAGAATGATCCCATTTATGTGAAATTCTAGAAGAGGCACAACTATGGTGACAAAGAGCTCAGCCGTGGTTGCTGGGAGCTGAGGATGGAGGGAGGCAGGTCTGCCTGCAGAAGGGCATGAGGGGCCTTTTCTAGGTGATCGGATGTTTCATATCTTGATCTAGTGATTATGGGGTTGGATAGATTTTTAAAACTCATTGAACTGTACACTTAAAATTGCTGGATTATATTTATCTCCTAAAAAGGGAACTCTGCTGTCAGTTTGCTATTCCTCTGAAGATAATCTACTCTTTTTTCTCCCGCAGCTTTTCAAAAATTTTTTAGGGAAGAAGGGTTCCTTAGTGTTCTGCAGTTTCATTACAGTGTATCACGGTGTGATTTCTTTCCATTTATTTATCTTACTTGTGATTCACTTTGATTACTGAAGCTGTAATTCATGCTTTAATCAGCTCTGGAAAATTTTCTATCACTATCTCTCAAATGTTATCTCTTCCTTGTTCCTTTTTATTCTCTTCCCTTGGGACTCTCATTACACTTATATTACATTTTCTAATAATGTTCTCCATCTCTCCTACTGTTCATTTCCTTACCTCTCTGTGCTAAAGTCTAAGTAATCTTTTAGATATATATTCCAGTTCTTCTTTCTTTCATTTATATTCATCTGCTTTTTAATCCATCTATTTAATAGTATATTTTAATTTTTAGAAGCTCTGTTTGATTTTTTCTCAAATATCTGTCTTTTAAAAATGTATATTGTTCCTTGCTCATGTTTTTAATTCCCTTTTTTTAATTTTTAAAAATATTTGAATTTGTATAAATTATATTCTATGTTTGAGAAATCCAGCATTTTAAGTCCTTGGTGGTCAAATTCTGCTGTTTGTTAATTAGTTCTGACTCATTAATGCTGGTTATTTCCTTGTGAGTTCTGTTTTTTGGATTGTGAGTGCCTATTGACTGGGACTTATCTATAGAAAACTTGAAAACTCTGAATTGAGGGATTATCCCTGAAGAGATTTATAGTTCCTTCTGCCAGATTCCTGGAGCCAATTAAAGTTCATTCTTGACTATCCCAGACCACATAAGCAGTGTGAATTTGAACCCGTCTCACCTTGAGAGCAGGATGTGGACTCTCAAGAGAGAATTGTTCCCTTCCAGAGGTCACCCTAGATAGGCAAATGTCCTTTTCATTTTCCTTTCCTGATGGTAGATTGCTGTTTTCTAGTCAGTCTATTAATGATGATAAAAGAGATCTAGTTCCAACTCTTGATCTTACTGAATCCTGAGCTCTATCCTCCTGACCCCTTCTGGACAATGAAAACCCAGGGGGTCTAGGATCCAGGGAGTGTCCAGTAAACCCGTTCAAGGCAGCCACTACTTTGGACAATGAAAAAAATTCAGTCGAATGGTTTGAAAAATAAATAAATAAAAATACCTTAATCAATTATGAATTATTAATACTAATTACCTACGTTAAGAAGGGGTGTGTGTGTATTTGGGAAATACTTTAAATATGAATTTGTTTCCTTCTTGTGACATCAAGGATTACATAGACAAGTTTGTATTCAACTGATGACACTCAAAACATTCAGAGACCTAAAAAAAAAAACAAAACCCATTGTTTTCAAGGTCAAATCAAATTGGAAAAAATCATTCTTCATTCCATTTATAAGACCTAGGTAACTTGTCTTGGTAAAGCTAGTACTAAAAGTGCCTTTTTGTAGACAGGTAGTTAGAATACCATACAGAACTCATTTTTGACAGTCAAAACCAAAATTATTTGCAAGCCATAGATACATACAACCTTGTAGGCTGACACCTCACTTAACTGTTAAATCACCGAAAAGATTACCTTGTCTTTCTTTTATGTGAATTCAGGAGCACAAAGCTATTTAAAATTCCTTCTCTAGAGAGATTCTATTAGAAGTATTATATTTCTTTGGCAGTCCTAAAAGGAACCAGCTCAATATTTTAACGTCATATTTTTTAAAGCTACTTTGGGTTATTTTTTTAGAAGTTAGATTGAAGCCTGAGAAATTAAATATGTGTATACGGCATGAATTTTAGCAGGGTTCTACAACTCAAAGAGTTATTTCACACCCTGTCTAGTGTCTAGATAAAACATTCTCTATTAGCATAGCAACATTCAAATACCTAAGAATTAGTAAGTGAAAACAAATAGATTGTGCTTTCACCTGCTACTCTCTGCATGCTTGCATATGTACAAACAGATAGATTGTGTTTTCACATGTAAGTTTTAGAATATCCCAGAAGGGCATAAGAATAAAAGAAAAATAAGACTCACTGTACCATTAAAGATAGTCTATAGCCCCAGTGCAAATGTGGGGGGAAAGAAATTATTGAAGCATAGCTCAGGTAATTTTAAAAGACTGATGATAATAGACAGTAGGGGCTGAACACATTCTGAATTATAAAATGAAAGAAAACAGTGGACAAAGGAAGATAATAGCAATAATAACTATGGCTTACTGAGTTCTTACTGTACATAAGAACTAGATTGAGTGCTTTACTTAAAAAGTCTCAACTGTAAGAGAATCCATTTATCAAGTGTTTAATATATGCCACTTTTATGCATAGAACCACTTTTTGAGTTAGGTACTATTATTTGCCCCATTCTGCAAATGAGGAAACCAACGCTTGAGTTTTATCAACTTGTCCAAGATTACATAAACTTGGAAGTGTTAAGTCAGACATCAAAGCCAAGATAGGCTGATTGCAGAGACCATGCTCTATAACAACCTCTCCATTATATTCTCATCTAACTACTAACCTGTATCTCAACCCAGTTAGGGCGTGTCTAATCCATCCCATTTCAAATGTAGACAAATGGAGATAGAAACTAAGTAATTTGCACAAGATTACTTGTGAGTAACTGCATAAAGATTAAAACTGGTTTAGTCTGTTTCCAGAATCTATGCACTTCCTACTGTATTATTCAACCTTTGTGAAAGTATTTTTCATTCTTCAGTTATACATTCATTTGGTCATTCATTTAACAAATGTTTATTGAGCATTTTGTATGGTACATTCTTTTGCGCTCTGGGAATACTCTCGTGAATATGAAACACAAAGTTCCAAAATTTATGTTCTAGTGGGAGAAAGATAGGCAATAAACCAATAAACTAGGAAGTAGATATCATGTTAGTGGGTGTAATGAAGAAAAATAAAGCATTGCAAGGGGCTAGAAAATGATGGGAATTTGGATGTATTTAAAAATTTTAAGTAAAATAGTCAATGCAAGGAAATGTGCAACTGTCACTGGTAATTTTATGATACTGTTATCTTCTATCACGAGTATCTTGACTCCTTGGTTTATATGACATTGAAACTGAATCTGAGTTTTATATCAGATTCACTTTCCAGAAGAATATGCTTGACTTAGAACCTACCATTTCATTGCAGAAATGATTGGTTTTACTTCATATTTCTGCTTGAATGGTTATTTGAGGAGACAAAATAGGTAATTGTTTCCTTTCTAAGTACTTATCCAAAATAGCCAGCTTAATAAGGTAAACAAATATTTGAATTTATTAGGAGAATGTGCCTTGCCAACAATTAAGTAAAAGGGTCTTCTCCCCATCATTAATACTTGATGTGGGATATTAGTTCTTAGAAGGAATCTCATGATAAAATGACTAGTGATGTCAACAACTAATCGACTGATTTTAATTGAGGAACATTTATATGACGGTATGATGTATTCAACTTGTTTCTGCTTTTCCTTAAAAAGCTGAAACTCTTCTTCCCAGTAGTAATTAAAAATAAACAGCAGTCATTTACTTACTGTGGGCTTCTAATGGTCACAACACCTTGCATGAATGATTTAGTGATCTAAAGCAAAGCAATTCAACACTGAAATTATCTTGAAAATTAAAAATCATTCTAGATAAGGAATAGTTTCAATTTCTATAGCACCAACTTATGTGCAGTTTTCCTTTTTAATGTATTCTTCTGCATATATACAACTTACTAACTAACAAAAATGGTCTGATTGGGACTCCACCTCAAAGAACAGTGTATAAAGCTCAGTCTCTGGGGTTAAGTCTATAGACTTGGGGGTGATATTTATTCATTCAACTATTATTTATTGAGAAGCTTCTTTAAGCTAGGCATTGTCTGGAATTCTTTGGGGAATGAAAGAAGAAAAATATAGTCTCTGCCCTGAAAAGAATTTATTATTATAGGCTTGGGATAATATTTAATCTAATTCCATCCTTTCTATTTAATTAGTTATATTATAATTTATGTAACCAATCTCTTGTTGTTGATTATTTAGAAAGATAATTTTTTTGTTGTTGTTACAAAAGGCCTGTGCTGAACATCTCTGGTAATAAATATTTGTCCATATTTCTGATTATTTCTTTGGAACGGATTTCTATCAGTAAAATAACTAGGTCAAAAGGCATATACATTTTAGTCTATTAATAAATTTGGCAAAAATGGGCCCCCAATGGCAAAATAGGAAAAAAGTTGTATCACTTTACATTGCCACCAACACAGTACGAGAGAGCCTTTCCTTACTTGGTTTCCTTGTCAGCCTTAAGAAGACGGAATGTTCCACTAAATGTATATCGTCGATCATTGCTCTCTAAATATTGTCTTCAAAATTGTTGAAAAGTTTCTCATTTTCAAGAATGATTTATGGGATTTCCCTGGTGGCGCAGTGGTTAAGAATCCGCCTGCCAATGCAGGGATATGGGTTCGATCCCTGGTCCAGGAAGATCCCACATGCCATGGAACCACTAAGCCTGTGCGCCACAACTACTGAGCCTGCCCTCTAGAGCCCACGAGCCACAACTACTGAGCCCTGCACACCTAGAGCCCATGCTCTGCAACAAGAGAAGCCACCGCAGTGAAAAGCTGACTTAGCACAACAAAAAGTAGCCCCCGCTCACCACAACTAGAGAAAAGCCCTCACACAGCAACGAAGACCCAACGCAGCCAAAAATAAAAAAAAAAAAGAATTATTTATGAAATTGAATGGTGCTAATCAAAAATTTTCAGTTGACATTGATAGCTTATATTTGACAAGAGATCATCAAGGGGTTTTTTTTCTTATATATTCTGAATTTTAAAGTATTAAGAGGTTATGAAAATTCTGTCAGTTGGTTTGAGAAGTTTATTTGACTAAAAAAATAAAGATTGCAGCTGGCCAAGTTGACCATTGAGGTAAAAGCAGATGTCAGAAATAAAATAGATCTGCATTTTGTTGGGGCTTATTGAGTTTTATAAAAACATAGGATATTATGAATTAAGTTAAGTAGCAAACCATTATCTGGTGCTAGTGCATCTTGTTTAAGCACAAAATTCCTACCTACAGAAACATGAAAAAAAATACTGTGGATAGGTTTACAGGGTCTTAACCACATCTTATTTAAAAATAAAATTCTAGAGTAGCCTTACATGTAACCTATAATAATCCGTTGCATCTTTACAGTAGTATTTTTACCTTTCCTGAATTTGTATGCTTAGCTGTTTGATCTCTCTCTTTTCTGATCTTTTCTCAATGGTTATGCTATTTATTTCTAGAACTATGGGACACAAAAACCGCTATGTCAAAGTCCCCCGTGGTCACATCTGGGTTGAAGGTGATCATCATGGACACAGTTTTGACAGTAATTCGTTTGGGCCGGTAAGTTTTCTTATTACTGGTATGATTGGATTTCAAATGTAGGAAGAAAAGTATGTCACACAGGTTGCTCAGGTAACCCACCCAGCCAAGAGTAGTTGTGAATTTTATAGTGGAACAGTTTATATTTGAAAATTTCCTTTTAAATATCATATAGATAATGTAAGCTGTCAATGGGTGTGTGTGTGTGTGTGTGTGTGTGTTTGTGTGTGTGTATCTAGAAAAGAACTTCGACAACTCAATAAAGTGCCAAAAGATGCTTTCAGCTGACTACCTGATCCCAGTGGCAACGGTTGTTTTTTCCTCACATAAATGCTTTGTACTTTATGTTCTTAGTTAGTGTTTAACAGAAATAATGTGTAAAAGACCTATAGACATCAATTTTCTAAGTAATTACTTAAAAAGGCATGTATAATAGAAATCATATTGGTAACTAACATTTTTCAGCTTTTAACTTATAACAGAAATGCCCACATTCCTTATACCATATTTACATTCCATGAAATGTGACTAAATTCATATATTATAATTTTTTCATTTTTGAATATGTACAGAAATTCTCTATTTATGAACCCCTGCAATAAATCATTATATAAAGTGAAGAATATTTTAGTTAATGGAAACTGCACCTGATTTCTAGTCACCTATGTCTCTTTAAAAACTTGGATCTTCAACCCATTAGATTTTCCTACATCTAGATGTAGCCATACTTGTATGTATGTAGAAGTTAATATTGAGCACCTTTAGATAGGTTTGCAAAAAAAGTTATCCACATCCTTGTGTCTAAAACTAAATGTTGGTGGTCTCTATAACACAATTTCCTTCACCTATCATGAGGGACCACTATTATTGTGACGGGAGAAGCAGTCACTTGACTCACCTTTAGCTAAAAGTATAGCAAGAGACTTGGGGTTGGGTAAGTGTTACGCGTAAGTGGAAGGGAACTTTAGGTGATGACCCCTACTTCTTTTTTCTAGCTGCAGTGATGATAAGAAAAACATCTAAGGTCTTTCTTGCTTTTGAGTATTACTTATTATAAAAATACAATTTAATCGTTGTAGGGTATATCAAAGATGGAATGAACAGATTGGAAATGTTGTAGATCACTTAGAGAGTATAGTAGAAGTGACTGTCATGAAGAAGCTTAGTAGCAACTTGAAAGTGAAAATAAATCACCTAAAAGCAGTTTTATTTCTCTCTCATCAATAAGATTAAATCTATTAAATGTAGCATGTTGGCCAAGTCCACATTAAAATGTTAACTTTAGTTTGGGTTTTAATTGGTAGGGTAGTGACTCTCAAATGAAGTGTTAAAAATGTTGTTTTGTTATTAGTTGTGGGGTGTGGGGTAAATAATTACTTACTAATAATAAAGTACTAAAGTCTGAGATTGGTTTGCTTTTTCTTTATTAATAAATAAAGCTAGTGCAATCTTATCTATATAATTGTATAATTGTCAGTCACTCATATTCCAGATGCTTTCTTATTCGGGAGGGAAAAATGATAAGGTTGATAGCCAGAATATTGGGAATTGCACATAACCTTCAATATCATATCTATTGTGTAGTTCTTTCTGGGCTGTCTTTCCTGCTGTGTACTTAATAATAGTATTATGAACCACTGAAGTATAAGTAGACACATGAAAGTTGAAAATATATCAGGTATGGAAATATCCTCTGTCACTTATATCTTAAAAAAAAAAAGAAAAGAAAAAGTGAGAACCATGTGGGAAGGCCAATCTCATTGTGTTTATTACAGTAAGAAACTATGATATGCAAAACACTGACAAATACATTCCGTGCAGGACTTTAATGCCATTGGTTTACATCAAGTTTTTAAAAGAAATCTACTCATTAATTATAACTTGAACCAGTAATATGAGTCAGAGACACAAAACCATTTTGAAATTTAGTGATTGTTTTCTTTTCTTTTTAAATGGATATAAATATATAGATGCAGAATGGCTTTTGGTTCACAAGTTGGACTAAATATAAATTTCCATTCACTTAATTCATATTGTTTTTTGTCAAAATTAGATGAAGAACCTGTACTAGGATAAAGGAAAACATTTGTCACATCATATACTAACCTACTTGTATTTGATGAGTTTTAGTACATATATTTTTACCCTTACAGGGAGCTCTCATGTTTTATGTTCCAATAACATTTATGACTAGGAAAAATAATTAATAATGATGCTCCCAAATAAGTTTTAAAAGGACAGAGGGAAAAAAATTGAATTAAAGCCCTACAATTTTTATTTAAAGCTAAGTTGTGATGTTTGAGTATAGAGATTTCTTATATTTTATTAATTAATGGTTATCTGAATAATTAAATTATTTTAATATTTTTATAATTCTCAGAAATAAAAACTCAAGTTTTACAATTCTAAAAAACCAGAATAATCTTGAATCTTACAGTGCATATACACTTGAAAGTTGTTACATTTTTCCAATAATTCTCAGTTAGATTTTTTGGCTTATCCATCAATATATTTGGAGATTGTCTGTGGAAGGTCAATTAAGTTTCAGGCTTTCTGAATTGTTGATTCATTTCTCCCCTTGGAAGCAGGGAATACACTTTTCCAGAAAGTAAACATCCTATCTAAAAATCAGCCGGCATTGTTCCAGGATGCTTGTCTTGACTTTGTAGAAATTGACTGAAGCCTTTACCCTTCATATCCCTCCCAAATAACTTCAGAATTGTATCCAAATATGTTTAATATGCTTTAACTCTTTGAATTGTAATTATACTATATCATAGCATCTCCTCAGTTTATTTTAAATTGTTACCTATGGGTAATCACAATGGAGCTTTTTCCATATTCGAGTAGATTTTTACTTGTAATCTAGTGAAAAATAAGAAAAAAATGTCTTACTCTGTTTTTTTTCCTAGTTTGTTTTAATATTTCCTATGTATTTCTTAATATTTGAATTTACTTTTTTGATTTGGTTTATTGCCACTATATGTATGCTGGAGAGGGAATTAAAGAGTTTTACGAGTGAAAGATGAATAATGGATTATGAATTTAAAGATACCAATGTTAGTTATAGTAATAGAATGCATCACAACAGAATGAGATCCAACATCTGCGCTTTTAACTTGTAAAGGATGACATTATGGAAATAAACTAGTAGACTCCTTTATGAACATGGATATAGTAAAACAGAAAATCAGATAACCTTAGTTTTGGACCGCATCAGTCACATAACTTGCATGGGTCTACATTTCCTCGTGTATAAAAGGATGAATTTCCTCTCCTCTGAATTCATCTTAAATGATTATTTAATAAAATGAGCATATATTATATATATATATATACACATATATAAATATATAATTTATTTAATATACTCCTATTTACATTGCTGAGGATGTTTACTAAAAACTTAATAATATATTTAAAAAAGTATATATATATATAAAATCCTTCGATTATATATATAGAAAAGTTTTAATGAACATCCTCAGCAACCTAAAATAGGAATAAAAGTAAAGTATGTTTCCTCCAGAGGATGAACTATTATGCAGTTGTTAAAAATCTACATTTGTGAACAATTTTAATAACATCATGTTCATGATATTGTTTTAGGTAAATACATGAAAATAAAGAAGAGAATACACAGTATTATGTTAATTGTGCCAGTTGTTATGATTATGGTCAATTCTTTTTTATACCTTTGTACTTCTCTATATTCTAAAAGGTCTGCAACAAGTTTTTATTACCTTATAATCAGAAGAAAACTGATTAGTCAAAAAAATAAGATAAAGGGGAGTAAAGTAAATGACTTCTAAGTTTTATTCTGACTAAATTCTATAAAAATGTTTTATGGTGCTATGGCCAGAGGGAAAAATATCACAGATGTGATTGGGTAGGAAATGTTTCAGTTATGAATTTCTCTCCATGGAAGATCTCTGTGCCAAACCTCTTGAATATATCATCATTGCACTATAATAGAAAATGTCCTATCGCATCATAATATGGATTCACTAATGTATGACTTTAGCTCAGATTTCTAGTTTGAGAAATATATTTTGTTAGTATCCTTTAAGATTATTGTCTAGAAGTGTTTTTCAATGCATATTACTACTTGATGTCACTGGATTGTGTGTTAAAGATATTTGATGATTGCTTAGAAAATTCAGAAAGAACTTCTGTTAGTAATTCTTTTGCTCTGTGAAAGACATTATCCTTTCCCTTTACCATCCCTACTTCCATGTAGATGACATTAATACATTTCTATTGTGGCCATGTTCTTTGCCAGCACCCAAAAGTAACTGATTACAATAAATATTGATGAATTTTCTGCTTGCTATAAAAGGAAATCACATAAAAGTCAAATTTTGTATTTGTATGTGTGTGTACATAGCTGTGAATTTTCTTTCTTTTTTTCATGAATTTTATTGTATTTATTTTTTTATAAAGCAGGTTCTTATTCGTTCTATTTTATACATATTAGTGTATACATGTCAATCCCAATCTCCCAATTCATCCCACCACCACCCCCACTGTCCCCCCCTTGGTGTCCATACGTTTGTTCTCTATATCTGTGTCTCTATTGGTGCCTTACAAACAGGTTCATCTGTACGATTTTTCTAGATTCCACATATATGCGTTAATATACAATATTTGTTTTTCTCTTTCTGACTTGCTTCATTCTGTATGACAGTCTCTAGGTCCATCCACATCTCTACAAACGACCCAATTTCATTCCTCTTTATGGCTGAGTAATATTCCATTGTATATATGTACCACATCTTCTGTATCCATTCGTCTGTCAGTGGGCATTTAGGTTGCTTCCATGACCTGGCTAATGTAAATAGTGCTGCAAAGAACATTGGGGTGCATGTGTCTTTTTGAATTATGGTTTTCTCTGGGTATATGCCCAGTAGTGGGATTGCTGGGTCATATGGTAGTTCTGTGTTTAGTTTTTTAAGGAACCCCCATACTGTTCTCCGTAGTGGCTGTATCAATTTACATTCCCACCAACAGTGCAAGAGGGTTCCCTTTTCTCCACACCCTCTCCAGCATTTGTTGTTTGTACATTCTCTGATGATGCCTATTCTAACTGGTGTGAGGTGATACCTCATTGTAGTTTTGATTTGCATTTCTCTAATAATTAGTGATGTTGAGCAGCTTTTCATGTGCCTCTTGGCCATCTGTATGTCTTCTTTGAAAGATGTCTATTTAGGTCTTCTGCCCATTTTTGGATTGGGTTGTTTGTTTTTTTAATATTGAGCTGCATGAACTGTTTATATATTTTGGAGATTAAGCCTTTGTCTGTTTATTCGTTTGCAAATATTTTCTCCCATTCTGAGGATTGTCTTTTCATCTTGTTTATAGTTCTTTTGCTGTGCAAAAGCTTTTAAGTTTCATTAGGTCCCATTTGTTTATTTTTGTTTTTATTTCCATATACTCTAGGAAGTGAGTCAAAAAAGATCTTGCTGTGATTTATGTCAAAGAGTGTTCTTCCTATGTTTTCCTCTAAGAGTTTTATAGTGTCTGGTCTTACATTTAGGTCTTTAATCCATTCTGAGTTTATTTTTGTGTATGGTGTTAGGGAGTGTTCTAATTTCATTCTTTTACATGTAGCTGTCCAGTTTTCCCAGCACCACTTATTGGAGAGACTGTCTTTTCTCCACTGTATATCCTTGCCTCCTTTGTCATAGATTAGTTGACCATAGGTGCGTGGGTTTATCTCTGGGCTTTCTATCCTGTTCCATTGATCTATGTTTCTGTGCCAGTACCATATTGCCTTGATTACTGTAGCTTTGTAGTATAGTCTGAAGTCAGGGAGTCTCATTCCTCCAGCTCCGTTTTTTTCCCTCAAGACTGCTTTGGCTATTTGGTGTCTTTTGTGTCTCCATACAAATTTTAAGATTTTTCCTTCCAGTTCCGTAAAAAATGCCATTGGTAATTTGATAGGGATTGCATTGAATCTGTAGATTGCTTTGGGTAGTATAGTCATTTTCACAATATTGATTCTTCCAATCCAAGAACATGGTATATCTCTCCATCTGTTTGTGTCATCTTTGATTTCTTTCATCAGTGTCCTACAGTTTTCTGAGTACAGGTCTTTGACCTCCTTAGGTAGGTTTATTCCTAGGTATTTTATTCTTTCTGTTGCAATGGTGAATGGGATTGTTTCTTTAATTTCTCTTTCTGATCTTTTGTTGTTAGTGCATAGGAATGCAAGAGATTTCTGTGCATTAATTTTGTATCCTGCAACTTTACCAGATTCATTGATTAGCTCTAGTAGTTTTCTGGTGGCATCTTTAGGATTATCCATGTATAGTATCATGTCATCTGCAAACAGTGACAGTTTTACTTCTTCTTTTCCAATTTGTATTCCTTTTATTTCTTTTTCTTCTCTAATTGCCATGGCTACGACCTCCAAAACTGTGTTGAATAATAGTGGCGAGAGTGGACATCCTTGTCTCGCTTCCGGACCTTAGAGGAAATACTTTCAGTTTTTGACCATAGAGAATGATGTTTGCTGTGGGTTTGTTGTATATGGCCTTTATTATGTTGAGGTAGGTTCCCTCTATGCCCACTTTCTGGAGAGTTTTTATCATAAATGGATGTTGAATTTTGTCAAAAGCTTCTTCTGCATCTATTGAGATGATCATATGGTTTTTATCCTTCAATTTGTTGGTATGTTATATCACATTGATTGATTTGTGTCTATTGAAGAATCCTTGCATCCCTGGGATAAATCCCACTTGATCATGGTGTATGATCCTTTTAATGTGCTGTTGGATTCTGTTTTCTAGTATTTTGTTGCTGATTTTTGCATCTATATTCATCACTGATATTGATCTGCAATTTCTTGTTTTATATTATCTTTGTCTGGTTTTGGTATCAGGGTGATGCTGGCCTTGTAGAATGAGTTTAGAAGTGTTCCTTCCTCTGCAGTTTTTTGGAAGAGTTTGAGAAGGATGGGTGTTAGCTCTTCTCTAAATGATAGAATTCACCTATGAAGCCATCTGGTCCTGGACTTTTGTTTGTTGGAAGATTTTATCACAGTTTCAATTTCATTACTAGTGATTGGTCTGTTCATATTTTGTATTTCTTCCTGGTTCAGTCTTGCAAGGTTATACCTTCTTAAGAATTTGTCCATTTATTCCAGGTTGTCCATTTTATTGGCATGGAGTTGCTTGTAGTAGTCTCTTAGGATGCTTTGTATTTCTGTGGTGTCCATTGTAACACTCCTTTTTCATTTCTAACTTTATTGATTTTAGTCCTCTCCCTCTTCTTCTTGATGAGTCTGGCTCAAGGTTTATCAATTTTGTTTATCTTCTCAAAGAACCAGCTTTTAGTTTTACTGATCTTTGCTATTGTTTTCTTTGTTTCTATTTCATTTATTTCTGCTCTGATCTTTATGATTTCCTTCCTTCTACTAACTGTGGCTTTTGTTTGTTATTCTTTCTCTAGTTCCTTTAGGTATAAAGTTAGGTTGTTTATTAGAGATTTTTCTTGTTTCTTGAGGTAGGATTGTATTGCTATAAACTTCTCTCTTAGAACTGCTTTTACTGCATCCCATAGGTTTTAGATCGTTGTGTTTTCATTGTCATTTGTCTCTAGGTAATTTTTTATTTCATCTTTGATTTCTTCAGTGATCTCCTGGTTATTTAGTAACACATTGTTTATCCTCCATGTGTTTGTGTTTTTACATTTTTTTCCCCTGTAATTTATTTCTAATCTCATAGTGTTGTGGTTGGAAAAGATGCTTGATATGATTTCAATTTTCTTAAATTTACCAAGGCTTGATTTGTGACCCAAGATGTGATCTATCCTGGAGAATGTTCTATGTGCACTTGAGAAGAAAGTGTAATCTGCTGTTTTTGGATGGAATGTCCTATAAATATCAATTAAATCTATCTCGTCTATTGTGTCATTTAAAGCTTGTGTTTCCTTATTAATTTTCTCTCTGGATGATCTGCCCATTGGTGTAAGTGAGGTGTTAGAGTCCCCCACTATTACTGTGTTACCGTTGATTTCCTCTTTTATAGCTGTTAGCATTTGCCTTATGTATTGATGTGCTCCTGTGTTCAGTGCATATATATTTATAATTGTTATATCTTCTTCTTGGATTGATCCCTTGATCATTATGTAGTGCCCCACCTTATCTCTTATAACATTCTTTATTTTAAAGTCCATTTTATCTGATATGAGTATTGCTACTTCAGCTTTCTTTTGATTTCCATTTGCATGGAATATCTTTTTCCATCCCCTCACTTTCAGTGTGTATGTGTCCCTAGGTCTGAAATGGGTCTCTTGTAGACAGCATATATATGGGTCTTGTTTTTGTATCCATTCAGCGAGCCTGTGTCTTTTGGTTGGAGCATTTAATCCATTGATGTTTAAGGTAATTATTGATATGTATATTCCTATGACCATTTTCTTAATTGTTATGGGTTTGTTTTTGTAGGTCCTTTTCTTCTCTTGTGTTTCCCACTTAGAGAAGTTCCTTTAGCATTTGTTGTAGAGCTGGTTTGGTGGTGTTGAATTCTCTTAGCTTTTGCTTGTCTGTAAAGCTTTTGATTTCTCTGTCGAATCTGAATGAGATCCTTGCTGGGTAGAGTAATCTTGGTTGTAGGTTCTTCCCTTTCATCACTTTAAATATGTCCTGCCACTCCCTTCTGGCTTGTAGAGTTTCTGCTGAGAAATCAGCTGTTGACCTTATGAGAGTTCCTTTGTATGTTATTTGTCATTTTTCCCTTGTTGCTTTTAATAACTTTTCATTTTCTTTAGTTTTTGTCAGTTTGATTACTATGTGTCACGGCGTGTTTCTCCTTGGCTTTATCCTGCTTGGGACTCTCTGTGCTTCCTGGACTTGGGTGGCTATTTCCTTTCCCAAGTTAGGGAAGTCTTCATCTATAATCTCTTCAGATATTTTCTCGGGTCCTTTCTCTCTCTCTTCTCTTTTTGGGACCCCTATAATGTGAATGTTGTTGCGTTTAATGTTGTCCCAGAGGTCTCTTAGGCTGTCTTCATTTCTTTTCATTCTTTTTTCGTTATTGTTCTGTGGCAGTGAATTCCACCACTCTGTGTTCCAGGTCACTTATCCATTCTTCTGCCTCAGTTATTCTGCTGTTGAATCCTTCTGGTGTATTTGTCATTTCAGTTATTGTTTGTTCATCTCTGTTTGTTTGTTCTTTAATTCTTCTAGGTCTTTGTTAAACATTTCTTGCATCTTCTTGATCTTTGCCTCCATTCTTTTTCTGAGGTCCTGGATCATCTTCACTATCATTATTCTTAATTCTTTTTCTGGAAGGTTGCCTATCTCCACTTCATTTAGTTGTTTTTCTGGGGTTTTATCTTGTTCCTTCATCTGGTACATAGTCCTCTGCCTTTTCATTTTGTCTGTCTTTCTGTGAATTTGGTTTTTTTCCACAGGCTGCAGAATTGTATTTCTTCTTGCTTCTGCTGTCTGCCCTGTGGTGGATGAGGCTATCTAAGAGGCTTGTGCAAGCTTCCTGATGGGAGGGACTGGTGGTTGGTAGAGCTGGGTGTTGCTGGGTGTTGCTCTGGACTGGTGGTGGGTAGAGCTCAGTAAAACTTTAATCCTCTTGTCTGCTGATGGGTGGGGCTGAGTTCCCTCCCTGTTGTTTTGGCATGAGGTTACCCACCACTGGAAGCTACAGGCTCTTTTGTGGTGCTAATGGCGGATTCTGGGAGGGCTCATACCAAGGAGTCCTTCCCACAACTTCTGCTGCCAGTGTTCTTGTCCCCATGGTGAGCCACAGGCACGCCCCACCTCTGCAGGAGACCCTCCAACACTAGCAGTTAGGTCTGGTTCAGTCTCCTATGAGGTCACTGCTCCTTCCCCTGTGTCCTGATGTGCACACTATTTTGTGTGTGCCCTCCAAGAGTGGAGTCTCTGTTTCCCCCAGTCCTGTCAAAGTCCTGCAATCAAATCCCACTAGCCTTCAAAGTCTGATTTTCTGGGAATTCCTCTTCCCATTGTCAGACCCCCAGGTTGGTAAGTCTGATGTGGGGCTCAGAACCTTCACTCCACGGGGTGGAGTTCTGTGGTATAGTTGTTCTCCAGTTTGTGTGTCAGTCACCCAGCGGTTATAGGATTTGATTTTATTGTGATTGAGCCCCTCCTGCCATACCATTGTGGCTTCTCCTTTGTCTTTTGATGTGTGGTCTCTTTTTTGGTGAGTTCCAGTGTCTTCCTGTCGATGATTGTTCAGCAGTTAGTTGTGATTCTGGTGTTCTTGCAAGAGGAAGTGAGCTAATGTCCTTCTACTCCACCATCTTCCATAGCTGTGAATTTTCAGATAGTGATTCTTAACTATTTCAGATTAGCAGACTCTTCATAAATTAAAAGTGCAGGCAGCAGTTCTTTCTTCCATTTATTATAAATATTCATTTAATTACTTATATTTGAAATGGTCTCATAGATGTCCATTCTTTTTGGTGAAAACACAGATGGACCCTTTCCATGGCTTCCATTTATCTTGTACATTTCCTATCTTTCAATTTTTTTCTATTATTTTAATCTAGTTTTAAGTCACAAACCACTGAAATACGTTCACTGCTTGCTGTATAATGATTTGATGTATGTCATAATAGAAATTCTAGGTTTTTAGTATCTAAAATAAATAATTTATTTTAACTTTATTGAGCAAAGTATATTAGGGAAAAAAAAAACTTTTGGCTTAAACATTTCAGGGTGAAGATAACCTTTCCACGCTGTATAAAAGTATTTTGATTTTTAGGTTTGTGGTCTTAGTGTCACCTTGTGAACAATTTGTGTGTAGGAACCATGAAGCAGGACTGAACAATTTGGTGCAGAAACTATGCATGATATAGTGCCTCTATCTGAGAGTGGAAACAGGGAGTTATACTAAATATGAATTCTTTTTAGTTCCAAGTCATTTGGAAAAGAGCTAACCTAATCTCTTATTTCATAGATGCCTAATTAAATAAAATACTAGACCCCTAGAATGTTTTCTTGAAGGAAATATGCCTAATAGATGATAATTTTCAAATAAATGAGTATTAGAAATATTGTTTGTTAATTAAATGAGCTAATTATCTAAAAATGATAATCTGTAAGAAAGCATTGAAATTAATATTAAAATTCCATAGAATTCCTTTTGAATTTAGTGAGGTTCAAAACATTTTTTACTTTTTAAAAAAGTACTGAAAAAGTCAAGGAGAGGAAAAGTAAATTTTATGAGTTCATATCATGCAGGCCTTTCATTTATGTCTTCAAGACACATTTTGAGCATCTACCAATTATCCAAATTGATTTTGGCTGGGATTCCAATGGGCAGAATGGATCAGGAGAGGTGACGATTGTGTTAACTACAAAGAGGGTGCTAGATTAGGTAATGTGTGGGAAGTGAACTTTCAAAGAGTTTTATTAGTCATTCCTGTTTTGAATTTTCTCCCTATGTTATACATTTTTGGTAAAAAAGAAATACAGTATGAGATTAACTAGGGTAGCAAAACAAGATTCTTGGAGACAGAAGGAGGCTGAAAAGAAGAGAAAGGGAAAGGAAGTTATGACATTTTTGAGACCAACTGACAAAGGGTTGAGTTGGAATGGAATTTGGGGAGATGTTTAAAATATTCAGAGAGTATAAGGACAGAGATTCAAGTTGTGGATAATAAGGAGGGCACTAAGCCTGTGAGTATTCCCAGTCCTTTTGCTGCTGTCATCAAGAGATGCCCTGATGCCTAGGAAGATCATAAGATGGTCAATAGATACAACAGTGACTGAGGTATAAGGCCTACCTGCAAGGAGGCAGACAAATAATAGGGCAGAACCAACACAGCAGTCTAAGTAGAGGTGTAAGTCAGAGCCTCTTAGAGGAATAGACATTTGTGTACTGAAAACTCATAAGAAAAACCTATGAAATCTGGAAGGATTTGGTAGAACAGTGTTCTGAAATCCGTGAAAATAATAACTATTTGGTACAATCTTGTATTGCATAAAACACTCTGGATGCTGCATGTTTTGTGAATGAAGTAGTTTATGCCTGGAGTGGTTAATATGTTTCAGCTGCATTGAAAACACTGTTTATACAGTGCAGAATAATCTTGTGGACATATGAGAATGAATTGACATTTCATTTTATGTATTGTTGAAGTGTAATATTTTCCTTGTGTAAATTCTCTTCAGCAGCTAGAATAACTTTTACTTAAAATCAGCCATTTTCAAATAAAGAAAAAGGTCATTAGACTATGTTGACAGGATCCAAATAAAGTGTTCTGTTCACGCTTTCTCTGAAACATGTTACTTGGACTTTAATTGATTGTATTTTCTTGTTTCCTTGTGGTACATGCTTTTGTTCATTAAAAATTTTGTGAGGAACTAAAGCAAGCTCTATTTATAGAAAAATATTTGTGACAAAAGTCCCTTGGTTCCTAAAATTATAAAACCTTACCTTGGGGTTTTCCTTCAATTGTTTTTCGCAATTCCTTTAAACAGTGCCGGAACCTAGCAACCTCACATATTTTACTCAGGTATAATTCTTATTTGGCTGGTGTAGACAAAGGCATGCATTTCATAAAAAGACCAAAGGCAATGAAAAGAAATGCCATAATAATTAAAATATCTGTGTATCCAAAGATAGTTAAGTCTCAGAAAAGAGCCCACCCTCTGGAGCAATATTCAAAACAAAGAAATAGGAAAGGAAAAAAAGAAAAGGAAAAAACAACCCCACAAAAGTACCTAAGGATTAGCATCGCTATTGGTTGGCTCTAATTAAAATACAGTTAGAACATCAAAAAATATATATGATTTTTTAAAAAGAACATGGAAACATAATATCAACTAGAGAACACAGAGACAAACTAAGCTTCCATTTCTACCAAATCAAATTTTGTTTCTGTTTTAATTATTCTGCTAGTGTAGAAATCATTTTCCACATGATTTCATTTTCAGAAAGGAGAGATGTCAGCAGAATTGTCATTAGACTTCATTGCTATGGCAGATACTGTTCCTTTGGGCCATTTAGTTAGAACTAAGCATGTCCATTACACCAGAAATGTTATATTTACTGACAGTGGGTCAGGAAACAAGATTTAGTGAAATATATGCAGTATTATTAATTTAGCAATTTTATAAGTTCTCAAATTTTTTTAAGTGGGATTGAAATCCTTATTTTATTATTTATAAGACATAATCAGTGTCTATATTACATGTCTACATAGAAAAATAAAATGGAAGATATAAGGAGCCCAAAAGAGAAGGAAAATCTTCTACTGCCTAGCCTAGACAATACAAGGAGAAAAAATCAGCTATTGAATATACTGTGATTCAAGGTATGAGATTGAATTTCCTCATTTAAATAGATATTTACTTATGAAATATTTACTGAGTAATTGGGCTCTACGTCTCATAATATGCAAGCACAAAACTATGGAAATGACTTTGTATTTCGACTGAGCTTCTGGGAGATGACTTTCTTCAGAAATTTTTAATTTTCCTAAAGCTTTTGTTGGGTAATCCTAAAAATGACTTTGCTTTGTATCAGCATCTTATTGGTTTTTTGTTTTTTTTGTTTTTTTCCTGAAAAACAAAACTTGCAAGAGAATTAAAAGATCAGTTTGATTGTCAGTGACTTGGATGACTTTTTTCTGTGTAATGGAGGCTGTAATGAATCACAGTAACCACAGTTTTAGATATTATCCATTGGAACACCCATGTGGGTTTGTGTTTTGTTAAAATTTCTCTAACTTGGTGAATCAAGCAAGTGAAAATGCAATTCTTTATTTCAGTGGTCAGAATTAGAACCATGTAGTGTGTTCTATTGATAGGGCATCACAGGCCCCATGGCTTTTTCGCTGAAGAACATTGATTTCTATAATATGATTCCTAGGTATTTCTGCTCCAACTCATCCTCCTATCACTAAGAATTTTTCTGAAAAGAACTCTGATCACATCATTCCACTTCTTAAAACAATATCATCAGCCTACAGTACTTATCATACTTAATGAAGAAATGTTAGAAGCTTTCCCTTTTAAATCAGACACAAGACAAGAAGGTTCTCTTACCACTTCTGTTCAACATTGTGCCAAAGATCATTGCCCGTGCACATTAAGGCAAGAAAGAAATAAGAGATGTGGCGATTGGAAAGGAAAATTCCACAGTTTCTTTTTTTTTTCTCAAGTATATTATTGTCTAATTAGAAAATCTAAGAAGCAGACTTCCCTGGTGATGCACTGGTTAAGAATCTGCCTGCCAATGCATGGGACACAGGTTGGATCCTTGGTCCGGGAAGATCCCACATGCTGTGGAGCAGCTAAGCCAGTGTGCCAAAATTACTGAGCCTGCTCTCTAGAGCCCATGAGGCACAACTACTAAGCCCGCCTGCCACAACTACTGAAACCTGTGTATCTAGAGCCTGTGCTCCGCAACAAGAGAAGCCACTGCAATGAGAAGCCTGCACACTGCAACAAAGAGTAGCACCCGCTTGCCGCAACTAGAGAAAGCCCGTGAGCAGCAACGAAAACGCAAAGCAGCCAAAAATAAATTAATTAATTAATAACAAAAAAAGAAAATCTAAGAAGCATCTGCAGAATTACTAAGACAGTTCTGCAAGTTTATTAGTATAAGAGCAATCACATACAGTGATCAAATAGGTCTAGACCTCATCAACAAACAGAAAACACACTTTTAAAGAACTTGATATTTAAAATAGCAATAAAAAACTCAGGATAGGGCTGACAGTGGCTTCCAGTTCCAACTGGAGGCCTTGCCTGCTGGCGTGTGGAGCAGTGAGTTGCTCTGGGATGAGTAAGTTTGTAAAGTGTCCTCTTCATTTTTGGGAAAAAAAAAAAAAGACACTCAAGATAAGATAATTCCTCTTATGTTATAGAAGATGAATTTGAAGCAAAACATTGGAAATTACTTATTGAAGTTGAAGCTGCAGAGCAGTGACTGAAGCCATGTGGCTGACAGGGTCATGGTGCTCCAGCTGGTTGTCGGTCCTGAGCTTCTGAGGTGGGAGAGCAGAGTTCAGGACATTGGGCCACCAGAGACCTCCTGGCCCCACATAATATCAATCGGCGAGAGCTCTCCCAGAGATCTCCATCTCAATACTAAGACCCAGCTCCACTCAATGACCAGCAAGCTCCAATGCTGGGCAACCCATGCCAAACAACTAGCAAGACAGGAACACAACTCCACCCATTAGCAGAGAGGCTGCCTAAAATCATAATGTCACAGACACCCCAAAACACACCACTGGATGTGGTCCTTCCTACCAGAAAGACAAGATCCAGCCTCATCCACCAGAATACAGGCAGCAGTCCCCTCCACTAGGAAGCCTACACAACCCATTGAACCAACCTCACCCGCAGGGGGCAGACACCAAAAACAACGGGAACTACAGACCTGCAGCCTGCAAAGAGGGGACCCCAAACACAGTAAGTAAAACAAAATGAGAAGACAGAGAATTATGCAGCAGATGAAGGAGCAAGGTAAAAACCCACCAGACCAAACAAATGAAGGGGAAATAGGCAGTCTACCTGAAAAAGAATTCAGAGTAATGGTAGTAAAGATGATCCAAAATCTTGGAAATGGAATGGAGAAAATACAAGAAACGTTTAACAAGGACCTAGAAGAACTAAAGAGCAAACAAACAATGATGAACAACACAATAAATGAAATTTAAAATTCTCTAGAAGGAAACGATAGCAGAATAACTGAGGCAGAAGAATGGATAAGTGACCTGGAAGATAAAATAGTGGAAATAACTACTGCAGAGCAGAATAAAGAAAAAAGAATGAAAAGAATTGAGAACAGTCTCAGAGACATCTGGGACAACATTAAATGCACCAAAATTCGAATTATAGGGGTCCCAGAAGAAGAAGAGAAAAAGAAAGGAACTGAGAAAAATATTTGAGGAGATTATAGTTGAAAAGTTCCCTAATATGGGTAAGGAAATAGTTAATCAAGTCCAGGAAGCACAGAGAGTCCCACACAGGATAATTCCAAGGAGAAGCCCACCAAGACACATACTAATAAAACTATCAAAAATTAAATACAATGAAAAAATATTAAAAGCAGCAAGGGAAAAACAACAAATAACATACAAGGGAATCGCCATAAGGTTAACAGCTGATCTTTCAGCAGAAACTCTGCAAGCCAGAAGGGAGTGGCAGGACATATTTAAAGTGATGAAAGGGAAAAACCTACAACTAAGATTACTCTACCCAGCAAGGATCTCATTCACATTTGACAGAGAAATTAAACCTTTTACAGACAAGCAGAAGCTAAGAGAATTCAGCACCACCAAATCAGCTTTACAACAAATGCTTAGGGAACTTCTCTAGGCAGGAAATGAAAGAGAAGGAAAAGACCTACAATAACAAACCAAAAACAATTAAGAAAATGGTAATAGGAACATACATATCGATAATTACCTTAAATGTAAATGGATTAAATGCTCCAACCAAAAGACATAGACTGGCTGAATGGATCCAAAAACAAGACCCATATATATATGCTGTCTACAAGAGACCCACTTCAGACCTAGGGACACATACAGACTGAAAGTGAGGGGATGGAAAAAGATATTCCAAGCAAATGGAAATCAAAAGAAATCTGGAGTAACAATTCTCATATAAGACAAAATAGACTTTAAAATAAAGACTGTTACAAGAGATGAAGAAGGACACTACATACTGATCAAGGGATCAATCCAAGAAGAAGATATAACAATTGTAAATATTTATGCACCAACATAGGAGCACCTCAATACATAAGGCAAATGCTAACAGCCATAAAAGGGGAAATTGACAGTAACACAATCATAGTAGGGGACTTTAACACCCCCCTTTCACCAATGGACAGATCATCGAAAATGAAAATAAATAAGGAAACACAAGTTTTTAATGACACATTAAACAAGATGGACTTAATTGATATTTATAGGACATTCCATCCAAAAACAACAGAAGACACTTTCTTCTCAAGTGCTCATGGAACATTCTCCAGGATAGACCATATATTGGGTCACAAATCAAGCCTTGGTAAATTTAAGAAAATTGAAATGCTATCAAGTATCTTTTCTGACCACAACGTTATGAGACTAGATATCAATTACAGGAAAAAAACTGTAAAAAATACAAACACATGGAGGCTAAACAATAAACTACTAAATAACCAAGAGATCACGGAAGAAATCAAAGAAGAAATGAAAAACTACCTAGAAAAATATGACAATGAAAACACGATGACCCAAAACACAATGACCCAAAACCTGCAGCAGAAGAAGTTCTAAGACGAAGGTTAATAGCAATACAGTCCTACCTCAAGAAACAAGAAAAATCTCAAATAAACAACCTAACCGTACACCTAAAGCAATTAGAGAAAGAAGAAAAAAGAACCCCAAAGTTAGCAGAAGGAAAGAAATCATAAATATCAGATCAGAAATAAATGAAAAAGAAATGAAGGAAACGATAGAAAAGATCAATAAAAGTAAAAGCTGGTTCTTTGAGAAGATAAACAAAATTGATAAACCATTAGCCAGAGTCATCAAGAAAAAAAGGGAGGAGAGTCAAATCATAGAATTAGAAATGAAAAAGAAGAAGTAACAACTGACACTGCAGAAATCAAAGGATCATGAGAGATTACTACAAGCAACTATATGCCAATAAAATGGACAACCTGGAAGAAATGGACAAATTCTTAGAAAAGCACAACCTTCCAAGACTGAACCAGGAAGAAATAGAAAATATGAACAGATCACTCACAAGCACTGAAACTGAAACTGTGATTAAAAATCTTCCAAGAAACAAAAGTCCAGGACCAGATGGCTTCACAGGCGAATTCTATCAAACATTTAGAGAATAGCTAACACCTATCCATCTCAAACTCTTCCAAAATATAGCAGAGGGAGGAACACTCCCAAACTCATTCTATGAGGCCACCATCACCCTGATACCAATACCAGACAAAGATGTCACAAAAAAAGAAAACTACAGGCCAATATCACTGATGAACATAGATGCAAAAATCCTCAACAAAATACTAGGAAACAGAATCAAACAGCATCATAAAAGGATCATACACCATGATCAATTGGGATTTATCCCAGGAATGCAAGGATTCT
The DNA here is from genome assembly GCF_009873245.2 of Balaenoptera musculus. Classification (NCBI taxonomy): domain Eukaryota; kingdom Metazoa; phylum Chordata; class Mammalia; order Artiodactyla; family Balaenopteridae; genus Balaenoptera; species Balaenoptera musculus. Next base: position 39,359,706 of record NC_045793.1, read on the forward strand.
TCAATATACGCAAATCAATCAATGTGATACACCATATTAACAAATTGAAGAAGAAAAACCATATGATCATCTCAATAGATGCAGAAAAAGCTTTTGACAAAATTCAACACCCATTTATGATAATAACCCTCCAGAAAGTAGGCATAGAGGGAACTTACCTCAACATAATAAAGGCCATATATGACAAACCCACAGCCAACATTGTTCTCAATGGTGAAAAACTGAAACCATTTCCACTAAGATCAGGAACAAGACAAGGTTGCCCACTCTCACTGCTATTATTCAACATAATTTTGGAAGTTTTAGCCATAGCAGTCAAAGAAGAAAAAGGACTAAAACGAATCCAAATCAGAAAAGAAGTAAAACTGTCATTGTTTGCAGATGACATGATACTATACATAGAGAATCCTAAAGATGCTACCAGAAAACTACTAGAGCTAATCAATGAATTTGGTAAAGTAGCAGGATACAAAATTAATGCACAGAAATCTCTTGCATTCCTATACACAAATGATGAAAAATCTGAAAGAGAAATTAAGGAAACACTCCCTATTACCATTGCAACAAAAAGAATAAAATACCTAGGAATAAGCCTACCTAAGAGACAAAAGACCTGTATGCAGAAAACTATAAGACACTGATGAAAGAAATTAAAGGTGATACAAACAGATGGAGAGATATACCATGTTCTTGGATTGGAAGAATCAACATTGTGAAAATGACTATACTACCCAAAGCAATCTACAGATTCAATGCAAACCCTATCAAACTACCGATGGCATTCTTCACAGAACTGGAACAAAAAATTTCACAATTTATATGGAAACACAAAAGACCCTGAATAGCCAAAGCAATCTTGGAAAGAAAAACAGAGCTGGAGGAATCAGGCTCCCTGACTTCAGACTATACTGCAAAGCTACAGTAATCAAGACAGTATGGTACTGGCACCAAAACAGAAATATAGACCAATGAAACAGGATGGAAAGCCCGGAGATAAACCCACACACATACAGTCACCTTATCTTTGATAAAGGAGGGAAGAATATACAGTGGAGAAAAGACAGTCTCTTCAATAAGTGGTGCTGGGAAAACTGGACAGCCACATGTAAAAGAATAAAATTAGAACACTCCCTAATTCCATACACAGAAATAAACACAAAATAGATTAAAAACCTTAAAATAAGGCCAGACACTATCAAACTCTTAGAGGAAAACATAGGCAGAACACTGTATGACAGAAATCACAGCAAAATCCTTTTTGACCCATCTCCTAGATAAATGGAAATAAAAGCAAAAATAAACAAATGGGACCTAATGAAACTTTAAAACTTTTGCATAGCAAAAGAATCCATAAACAAGATGAAAAGACAATCCTCAGAATGGTAGAAAATATTTGCAAATGAAGCAACTGACAAAGGATTAATCTCCAAAATATACAAGCAGCTCATGCAGCTCAATATCAAAAAAACAAACAACCCAATCCAAAAATGGGCAGAAGACCTAAACAGACATTTCTCCAAAGAAGATATACAGATGGCCAACAAACACATGAAAGGATGCTGAACATCACTAATCATTAGAGAAATGCTAATCAAATCTACAATGAGGTATCACCTCACACCAATCAGAATGGCCATCATCAAAAAATCTACAAACAATAAATGCTGGAGAGGGTGTAGATAAAAGGGAACCCTCTTGTCCTGTTGGTGGGAATGTAAATTGATATAGCCACTAAGGAGAACAGTATGGAGGTTCCTTAAAAAACTAAAAATAGAGCTACCATACGACCCAGCAATACCACTGTGGGCATATACCCTAAGAAAACCATAATTCAAAAAGGGTCATTTCCTACAATATTCATTTCAGCTCTGTTTACAATAGGCAGGACATGGAAGCAACCTAAGTGTCCATCAACAGATGAATGGATAAAGAAGATGTGGCACATATATACAATGGAATATTACTCAGCCATAAAAAGAAATGAAATTGAGTTATTTTTAGTGAGGTGGATGGACCTAGAGACTGTCAGATGGAGTGAAGTAAGTCAGAAAGAGAAAAACAAATATCGTATGCTAACTCATATATATGGGATCTAAAAAAAAGAAAAAAAATGGTTCTGAAGAACCTTGGGGCCAGACAGGAATAAAAACATGGATGTAGAGAATGGACTTGAGGACACGAGGAGAGGGAAGGGTAAGCTGGGACAAAGTGAGAGAGTAGCATGGACATATATACACTACCAAATGTAAAATAGATAGCTAGTGGGAAGCAGCTGCATAGCACAGGGAGATCAGCTCCATGCTTTGTATCCACCTAGAGGGGTGGGATAAGGAGGGTGGGGGGTAGATGCAAGAGGGAGGGGATATGGGGATATATGTATACATATAGCTGAATGACTTTGTTATACAGCAGAAACTAACACACCATTGTAAAGCAATTATACTCCAATTAAAAAAAATATATATATATACATATATATATATATATATATGGAAAAAAAAAAAACCTCAGGATAATGGTTACCTTTGGAAGGGATGGGAGTGAATGTTGTTGGAGAGGGGTGTACAGTGACACCAGATTACTGGTACTGTCTCAAATCTTAAGCAGGCTGGTGAGTATATAGCTGTTCATTATATTATGCTGTATACCATTTATGTCTGAAATGTAATCGAATATTTTTAATAACTACATAAAAATATTAAAAGTTGGCCTCAGTGGCTACACATTATTCACAGCAGGTCTCTTTCTAATATTTGTGGGGCTTAGGACATGGAGGTCCACATACCACATATCTAAATATTTTATAGCTGTAAATCAAGTTTATAAACTGTTAAATGTGTTCCTTTCTCTTAACTTGATAAATATACCTACACATGGCTAAAAGCAGCAAACATATCAAAGATGACTGAATTTAATTTTTGTAAGTCTGCATATTCTGCTGGAAGGCCTGGGATGTTTTAAAGTGTAATATGAAGACACATGTAATTCATAAATTATTATATGTTTATTCATAAAATTTTTCTGACCTCCATTTTAGCAAAATCACTATCTTGTTATAATAAAGATTTTCACATAATTTGCATTTTACTTTTAATAATTATATAAAGGATTAAAATATTTAATTGAATTAGAGTATAGAAAATTTGAATATATATTTATTGAAATGTAAATGAAAAGTAAATGAAAAAAATTGAAAAGTAAATATTTTCAAATTTTTGTAAAATTTTTTTTGTAAAATATCAAAAGTACCTTTTAAAATCAAAAGGCAAAATAAAATAACTACTAATGAACATAAAAATTATATAAAAATTATTTGAATAGAACTGAATTTTTAAGTGTTTAAAGAATTAAATCTTATTACATGTTTTTATAAAAGTAAATCTTTTTACAGTTTGAGGATTCAATTTCCATATAGTTGTCCACAGAAAGAGTCTGTAGAAGGCTTTTTATGCATATCATATCCTGAACTATATACATGCAAATTTAAGAGGCACTAAAAAGCCATTTAAATTTTTTGCTCAGGAGGGTAATGACTAAGAAGAGCCATGTCAGCAAGACTGATCTGGGGACATTATGAATGAAAGATTAGATTGCAAATAGATTACAGGTAGAGAATGCAATTACTCGATGATATTATTGGTTCAAGTGGGAGATGATTAGTCCCCAGACTAAGGTGGCAATAATAACAATATGAAGAAGTGTGTTGATTTGAGAGTCCTTAGGAACCAAGAATTGATTGGATGCATGTTAGATTCCACTGACTGGAATTAACTCACCATATCTGTTAGAAAAGCTCCCCAGCTGAAACACTGAGCTGCCTTCACGCTCACCTGTGGTGGATCAAACCTTAAAATTAAGCATGATGAGCTTAAATCACAGTGATATTTTGGTGATCACCTTTATGTGGAAGACCAAAAGAAGTGACAACATGGTGTCTCCAAGCTTCTTTAGTTTGCAAAGTACTTGTAGAGACATTGCAGCGGGCAGCCTGGCTATCTGGTGAGAATTGTGCTGCGTCATACTGATTAGACTTGCTGGTCTGACCTTGGGAGAGAGAACTGAGCCTTGCTCATGACTCATTAAAACTTACAGGCAGGTATTATTCCATGAAAATTCTGTTCTCTTACACTTTGCATCCATGTCAGCTGATCCACTACCCACCGATTTCACAGGCCTTCTCTGCTCTTTTTCTAAAGTTCTCACGTATTTCAAAAGGTGACGGTGAATCCAAGAATGCAGAGGCTAATGAGAAGGAAATAAATTATGTAAGTACTTTGATTGTTAAACTCACTGATAGAAAAGCAGGTTTAAAAATTTCTTTTTCACTATTGTTATTTAATATTATTATTTAAAATGTAAACATGTAGGCTATAGTTCAACGTTTAAATAGTTTTAAAAAGCAAAAAGAAATTGTTAGTTTCGCTGAAGGAATGATGTAGTATATTTGCACTAATTTCAATTTACATTAACTGATCTTCCCTTTAAATACAATTACAATATTAAAATAAATATAATGGTATTATGATCAGTGGAAGGAAAGGGGAAATTATAAGCCTTCGTCAAGTGGTGGAACTGTGGGCTTAGTCTTTTTTTAATCACTAAACCTGATTTTCATAAAGATAATGATCATTAACTAGAATTTACTTTAGACTAACAACAACATTAGGCTAAAGTTTTACATAGACCTCCAGTGATTTTATTTACAGTTGAAGAGCTTTAACTGAACCATTTTCAAAGCTACTTAAATCTCCCTCGTTGTGAAATGTATTTGCCTATTTCCTGCAGAGGCTTTAAACTCTATCTGCCTAGTATTTGCTGAGGAGCTGCAGGAAAATGAAAGATTCCTCTCAAATGAGCCATGATTTTATTTTGGTTGTTCACTAAATTAAGTTTCACTTCAAAAATAAACTAATAAGATTATAGATTATGTCATTTCTCCAAGTCATTATGGAATTATCTAGTCTCTGGCCGAAGAAAAGTTCTAATCTTAATATATTTGGTCCAGAGGCTTTTAAAACAAACTTAATTGTGTGCTTCTTTTGACATTAAAACAGAAAACAAACCAAAAAAAAAAAAGGTATTTGCTCAGTCTTTCAAACAAAGAAAATTTATGTACTGCATAGGGAATGGTAATTCCATTAAATGAATGAATTCTTTACGTCTAAAGGCATGGTTTCAGTGGGCTGTTGTTTTCTGATTCAGTGCATTACCCTGAAATGACTGAAAACTAATAGTACAAAATGGGCAAGGCCATTTAAAAGGTCATTCATCAAAGTGCATGGTATTTAAATAACCTTTTTTTGCCCAGATGGGCATTGCTGGTTAACTGTTACATCTTTTCAAATAGTATTATACTGTTGAGTCACAAAAGTATACTTTATAGGAACTTTAAATAATTTTTAAGAGTAAGTTCTCATTTGATTTTATTATAGTCACACAATACTTCTTTATATTTTAATTTGGAAAAAACCTCCCAAAAAACCTACCATGCTTTAGCTGAAGTATTTTTCCCTTTAGATGAAACTACTGTTTGATTGCAGGGAAGTCTCTCTACAGCCTTTATGTATTTCACATAACAATATTGTATTAATGTGAATTTTTATTATATTCTTCTTCACTCTGTCACTACCCGTAACTGTCTCACTCCTCATTCTTTTGGAGTTCATTGGCCATAACACCTTTGTTTGTTTGTTTTACCAAAGGAAATTTAGTATTTGGTTTTAAGGAAGAATATGAATAAAAGGCCCCTTTATGAAAAGGGTTTAAATAGGATATGCCTGTGTATGAGGACATTACCCTAAATTGATATATCATTATCCTTTAGGTTCAGGAAGATTGCCTTCTCTATGAAGTTATTTTCTATATTCTCTGTTTTTAATTCCTGAAAGGCTCCAACATGGCTATGGGGACTATTGCCATGATACTTTGATGAGTATATCTGTTTGAATGTGCTTTTCTATAACTTCAGTCTGGTTTAAAAATAAACCAACCAAAAACATCATGAATCATGCAAAGCAGAATCATTTACAGATGCATGGGAAATATACTCTATATATTCTTCCTGCTCAATTGAAAATAAACTGGGCCTAGAGTAAATTATAATGTCTTCAAAGCTCATTATACATTCTATATTCTTAGCCCCTATTTCTTTTAACCCACAGTAGAAGCCCCTCCTTCTGCCGTAGCAGTCCAGATCTCTCCTGCTCTCAAAATTATCTTCCCTACCCCTCCCCAAAGGAGGCAATCTAATAACTTTTCAGAGACAAAAAGAAAGACAGGGAAAGGGTGGAGGCATCAGGAAAATAAATACTATCTTTTGCAAATATTACTTTCAACTTTTTATAAATGTAGCATTAACCTTTTGCCTCCACTCCACATCACCATGCAAAGAAAAACTAATAAAGCAGTAGAAATAAGCTAGCAAGCAGAGGAATTATTTGTGTGGTGATGGCTTCCCCAAAGTGTCACAAGGTCCCCTTGCTTGTCCCTGAGGGCGGTGGTGAATAACACTTTGAAGTGGCCTCCAGCCTCACCCTGACTAGATGCCTGTCTCCCCCATCCCAAGGCCTTCTAAACTGGGGGAAGCCCAATCCCATGGTCACAGCTGTGGACTGCTTCCCAGTGTTACACAGCACAGTTGGAGCCAGAGGAGAGGATACTCTGACCTCAGACTCTCAATCCAGAGGTTTAGTTTGGGTCATGTGCCAATCCTGAACCAATTACCTATGACCTGTGGAACAAAATCTAGATGAGAAAGGGCTATGATTGGCCCAAGGTGCCCATCCTGGAACAATCAATCATTGTCAAGGGGTGGGACACTATGGAGCCATAGTTTGTGTCAGGCATCTACTTCTAGATCAACTAAAGCGGCCTGAAGGCAGTATTACATAAAAATTGTGACAGTCCCGTGGAAACCTTATATTGTTGATGCCAACATAGAGAAAGGGGCTGTTGTTCCCAGCTTCTGCAGGGTGCTGGGCAGACAAAAGAATAATCCACACTATCATATAATAAAAGGTAGAAAGCGTACACCCTGTAGCAAGAGACAGAGATAAAACACTATGACGTTCACAGAAATGATTACTTCCAGCAGGAAAGAAATGGATAGGCTTCCATGAGTTCAACCTCAAAGAAAAGACAGGATTCGGGCTTGTGGGCAAATGGGAAAGTAACTTTCTAGAAGTAAAGAGCAAGTTAGAAGCAGGGAGGTAGAAGCCTGTAGGACAGGTACTGGGTATTTGAGCAATTTTATTTGGGTGAAAATTCAACTGTGGGAAGGGCAAATTCTGAAGCTATGACTAAGAACCTTGAACATCACAATAAGATGTCTGGACATTATTCTTCATGAAGCACCCAGAAGGCTTTTGGTCAGGGTAGGGAAATGATTCCAACAGCAAGTTAGGAACAATAATCTGGCAGTGGGGTGTAAAATGAGCTGGAGCATGAAACAAAAGGTGAAAAAACTTACCCTACAAAAATCCTGCAGTATCATCTCACAGTACACAAATTAGGATAAGGGTTCTCAGGCTTCAGAGTACCTAGAAAACACTAAGGGAGCTTGTTAGAAATGCAGCTGCCTGTGCCTCCCCCTTGCAGATTTTGGTGTATAAGTGTGAAGTGGGGTTTTGGGATTTGCTTTTTTTTTTTTTTTAAAGCACCAACGACCAGGTGAATGTGGCAAAAGAACCACGCTTTGAGGAAAGCAGATCTTGGGATGCAATTTGGAGAATCCATTTAAGAAATGAGTATGAAAGAGCCTTGGTTCACTCTTGCAACTTGCTGGGCTTTCAGAGCTCTGGATTTCAGCCCCGGTCTTGGTATAATATATCTGAAGTCAGAGCCAAAGCAGAAGGTGAAGACACGAAGGCTCACTTCCCTCTAAAGTTTCCGTGGGCTCTATTTCATGTGGTGCCATCTCTCTGTGGATAAGTCAACCGGAAATTTACAGCGTGACTCACCCGAAGAATAGCATTGAGATATGTGGTTTCAGTGGGGGAGCAGTGCCAGAAAAGATTAATATGTTCTGTTTTAAGACGAAGTGTGATTATTTTATGTGGCTTCAAGATTCCATTTTTTTACTTGCAATCTATGCAGATTCAAATTCCGTGCAATTTAAATGACAAAGGGTGATTTGGGCTGTCTAACAAATGGGAGATTGGTATTAATCATCAGGTTTTTGGAGCTTCACTCTGGGCAGAGGGGGGAGTGGTAAGTCCTCCTAGGAGTACTTACACAGCTGCAGTGCATTAGTAGACTTTGCTTGGCTATTCTTTGTTCAATAATTAATTAGAAGTCTTTTCAAAAATCTCCTTATGTCTCCTGAATTAGGAGCAATAACATTTTTATCCTGTGCTGATAAATTCTAAGCTCCATCTTTAGACTGATTTAAGGCATGTGCCAGATAGTATGTTATATTTGTTTTGTTTTTAATTCTATTGTTAGTTGTTCTTGTATGACAGTTTAAGATTAAAATCTGATAAGGGTCTGAACCTGTGCTAAGATTTTCTTTATATCTCCTTCCTTTTTACCATTCTACCTTTCTTCGATCATTTTCTTTTGCAGCCCAGCTAGATGCCTAGGCTTTGAAGAGATAATTCACTCATTTGTCTCAGGGTTTGTCCGGGTTACTTTAGTGTTGCCAAAACCAGTGACCTTTCCGAGGTATTCCTCTTATTCAGCCTTTCAGCAGTATTCGATATAGTTGACCACTTCCTCTTTAAAACATATTGAGAATTCTTTTCTCTTAGCTTTCTTGAACCCGTACAACCAGCCATTTTTTTCTCGGTCTCTTTTTCACTTTCATATTTCTCTGTGAGACCTCTAAATTTGGTCTGCCCCTGAGCTCTACCCTGATCTTTCATCCCTATTTAAACTCTCCCTAAGAAAATGGATCCCATGTCTTTAAAAGATGTTTTTATGCATTGGTGCTCAGAATTATATCTCCAGATTGATCTTATCACACTTGGATATTCAATAAGCATCTCAAATTTAACATGTCTAGATAGAAATTCTTTGTTCCTTCCCACTCCTGTCTTCTTTCCTCAGATTTCCCAGATTTTAGTAAATGACATCACCATCTACCCAGTTACTCAAGCCAAAAAGTTAGGAGGCATCCTTAATGTCTCAGTTTTTATCACTCCCACCTGCAACCCACCATCAAAGCCTAGTAGCTCTACCACCATCATATCCTAAACTTGCCCACTTTCATCCACCTCCGCTGCTGCTTCCCTAACTTAAGTCATCATCATGTCTCACCCCAAGAGCTCCCCAACTGGCCCACAGCCTTTCCTTCTTCATCTTCTAAACTCCAGTATCTAGATAGCAGCTGGAGTCATCTTACCCTCAAACCAGGTCCCTCTCCTACATGAAACACTTCAGTGGCCTCTTGTTTCTATTAGAATTAAAAATCTTCCCCACAGTATTTTCTCTGACTCACTTGACTGTGGCCTTCAGGGGTCTCACACCATGCAGCTCTTGTATCTCAGTTCTCCCTATGCTTTGCACCACTCAGGTCTTTCAGTTCCTTGAATAGGCCATAGGTCTTTTGTGTTAGCTGGATATTTTTCCTTGAGTTCTCTTCCCTTAGATCTTTCTGTAGCTGGCTCCTTATCTTCCCCACTTCAGAGAAGATTTTTCTGTGCACCCAATCTAAAATGGAACACACATACACACACACACACACACACACACACACACCTCTGCCATCACTATTATTACTGTTATTTTCTTCATAACTCTTATCACTATCTTATATTATTTTACTTTTTAATTTTCTTTCTTTTTTTAATCCCCTTTAATAGAAATTAAGCTTCATGAGGTCAGGGACCATGTCTTTTGGGGTCACTGCTATGAAACAGTGCCCGGCTCATTACAGGCAATTAATACATCTTTTTAAAATGGATAAGTGGATTTCTGATCTGTGAATGAGCTTAGCTCTAATGGTGCCTCCTGGTTCAGAAATAAGAAGTTAGTGGAACATATACAAGGACATCTTTGAAAAAAAGAGACTGTCTGCTTATAGTGGCTTTTAGAGGTTGGAATTAGGCTCATGGCATGATGCACTTTCCAGGAAGTATGTCATGAGAGAGTGATATGCATTCCACCTTAAAAACAAAATGATGATCTAGCAATCTCACTTCTGGGTATATATCCAAAGGAAACAAAACCATTATCTCGAAGAGGTATCTGTACTCCCATGTTCATTGCAGCATTATTCATAATAGCCAGATACGAAGACAGCTTAAGCGTCCATGAAAGGATAAATGAATGAAGAATAAAGAAAATGTGGTGTATATATATATATATATATATATATATATATATATATATATATATATATATACACACATTATATATATATATACACAGACATATATTTACACACACACACACATACACACACACACAAGTAATATTATTCAGCCATGAGAAAGAAGGAAATTTTACCATTTGCTACAACATGATGGACCTTGAGGGCATTATGCTAATTGAAATAAGTCAGACAGAGAAAGACAAATATTGCATGGTATCTCTTATATGTGAAATCTAAAGAAAAAAAGTCAAATTCATAGAAACAGAGTAGTAAAGTGGTTGCCAGGGGCTGGAAGGTGGAGGAAATAGGGAGAGGGTGGTAAAAGGGTACAAACTTTTACCTATAAGATGAATAAGGTCTGAGGAACTAATGCATAACATGGTAACTACAGGTGATAACACTGTATGTATAATTGAAATTTGCTGAGAGAGTAGAACTTAAATGTTCTCATAAACCACAGCCCCCAAACTGTATATATAGTGATGGACGTGTTAATAACTAGATGAGTGGAATCCTTTCACAATATGTATATCAAATCATCACACTGTACACTTAAAATATCTTACAATTGTATTTGTCAGTTATACCTCAAAGTTGAAAATAATTTTTAATTCAAAAGATGATAGGGAAAATAAAATAAAGCTCAACTAAGTAGGTTTTTGCTCTAAAACATTCATACTCTAATACTAACAATAAAAGAAGCTGATCAAAAAAAAAAAAAAAAGTGATTTAACCAAAGCAAAGAGGACAAGGAGAAACAGCCAAGGTTTCTCACAGATGGAACACAGGGCTTTTGTGATAGGTAAGTGGACCAGGCTGGCTGAAACCTGGAAGAAGGACATAGTATAAATAAGGGTGGTAGGAATCTTTGGTGATATCAAAAAAATACCTTCCTTATACAGAGAGCCAGAAGTAGGACTATAAGATATTGGTGCTATCAAGGTATTACTGGGATGTTAAGAATACAAAGTCTCATTTAGTACAGAATGACCTGAAATCTAGGGGTTAAAAGAAAACATCTCCCTGAGAAGATAGAAAGAGGGATAGAGCCAAAGCTTCTGATTCCATTCTGAAGCTCTCTAAACCGAATCCTTGTTATCCGTAACTAAAATTTTACTGCACTGTTTTACAAAGTTTAGTGTGTGTCAAAATCACTTGTGGTGCTTGATTAAAAATAGAGATTTCCCATCCTCCATGAGATACTGATTTGGTAGTACTTGTGTGAGGTTTGGCAAGCTGCATTTCAGCAAGTGTTCCCCAAGTCAAACTAATGCTGTTCTAGTGTAAGGTTAGGCCATGCCTTGATAAACAGTGGCTTAGAGGAGCCCATAGTTTTACCTATTGTCACATAGCATTTAGACATAGTTCAAAAATCTTGTGAATGCTTGAGGTTTCACTTTGTTTTAATTGTTGGTTATTTAGATATAGTGGGACTCTAAGACATGTCTCATTCTAAAAATCAAACGTTCTCATTTTTATTACAGTTATACATACTCTGCCTTTTTTCTTTTTTGGTTGAGTTTTGAAAAGTGTAATGAGTTTCAGATAACTTACAAATTATTTGAATTTATAGAATCAGACTTTAAATTATAAAATTAGATTGGAGAAATGAGAAAGTATGTTAATTAAATACGTATTTTCTCTTATTAGAAGTTTTAATGGCCCCACATACAATTGCTTCTACCCACATGATTTTTTGAATTCTGGGAGCAGAAATTCCACTATTTGTTATCTATGTAAGTGGTTTGTGTATGACCACTGAAGAAACTATTTAAATTGTAAACATGATTGCATTCCCTAGAAAAAAATATTGTCTTAGAAAAACTTAGAGCTTCTTAGTCAAGACACTATTAAAATAATTGGAATTTTCCTTATTTTTTAAAAACTTTTTCCAGAAATTTTGTTTCTTTTTTACTTTTTTATTTTTTTAAATTTCTATTTTATTTTTGGCTGCATTGGGTCTTTGCTGCTGCACGCGGGCTTCTCGTTGCGGTGGCTTGTTGCAGAACACGGGCTCTAAACGCTCAGGCTTCAGTAGTTGTGGCTCATGGGCTCTAGAGCACAGGCTCAGTAGTTGTGGCGCACAGGCTTAGTTGCTCCAGGGCATGTGGGATCTTCCCAGACCAGGAATTGAACCCTTGTCCCCTCCATTGTCAGGCAGGTTCTTAACTACTGCGCCACCAGGGAAGTCCCTTTGTTTCTTTTTTAAAAGTTTCTTTTTATATTCAGTTCAGAACTTGTTAAAACTTGGCTATTTTCCAAAACAAAAATTGATTAGACTGTAGAAAGAATAATGGAGATAGGCTAGTTGATTCAAGGAAAATTGCATGTGTAGGAAGCACCAAATACAGTGCTTCGTGGGTATTCCGTGCATTTAATTATTCATTTAAAGACAGTGGCTGGCTGACTGCTTGCATAAACAGAGCAGTGCCTGCCCTATGCCAGTTCATATATCCTACTGTTAGAGATTTTCTGAAGATAAAACATGCCTGAGTAACCTTTGTGTCTGTTCTCTTTGCCCAGCCCAAATCCTAACACTCACAGGTTTAATGCATGTCTAGATTAGACTAGCGCAGTTTGGAATACAATATGCAATCATTGTACTATGATTTGAATCCTCTAGTCCCTTTTGATGATCAAAATTATAACGATATAACCTACTAGGTTACAGTTATACTTGGGGTGATTGATTTGGGTTCTTGTGGCGAAACTAGCTCAGAGGGTTGTCTTGATCTCACATAGCTACTCTTGCTGTAATGACTGAATCAACAAATTTCATGCCTCTTGTTTCAAACAGAAAAATGGGCTAGGAGAATAAGAAAAACAAAGAAATCCTTAGCCAATGTAATATACACCAGGTGTTCTTTTTCTCAGCTTGACTTAGTCTTGCTCATCCAATACCTCATGTTTGTCTGTATCTATCACTGAACTTTAAAGTCGGTTACACATTTTTTTTTAATTCACAAGAATCTCGTATTCAAAATAAAAAGATCTCCGGATAGAAACTTCTCAGTTTGAGTTTGTGTCTCTTTGAAGGTCAGCTGCCTTTAGTTAATTGCTCTGTTTTCTGGCTCTGTATGTTGATTATTTTCATCTGGAGCCCTAAGGACCCACGGGGAGCTCCTAGGGTGACAGAGCTGTGACTGAGCAGTGCGGGTGAGGGGCTGAGAAATGTCAGCCTCGGAAACCTCAACATGAGGATAATGAGTTCAGGCATTTCAGAAACCAGCCAGCTTCTGAGAACGGCACTTGAGTGGAGTCATGCTTATTTTTGAAATTTAAGAGCTTGAGGCTCACCTGCTAAAATAAAGAGCTTTCAAACAAAAGCCTGGAGGAACCTGGATTGATGGTTGCTTCCATGTGCACAGGAATGGCCTTGCCGTTCAACTTGATCTGAAGTGAAATCTAGAGATGAAGGCAAAGAAAAGATACTCAGCAACAGTTAAACTCACAGGAAGTTCTTCTTTAAAAAATGCATGGTAAGATTTTTGGGGTAATAAAAATCTCCCCACATGCACATACATTATTTTATTGCTCATACATTTTTTAAATTTTACTTTAAGGAGTGTTCTCTCACTGCCATGGACTGAATTGTGCCTTCCCAAAATTCATATGTTGAAGCCCTATCTCCCAAAGTGATTATATTATATTTAGAGATAGGGCCTTTAGCAGGTGATTAGTTTTAGATGACATTGTGGGAGTTGGGCCCTCATGAATGGATTAGTGCCCTTATAAGCAGAGGAAGACATATTGGAGCTCGCTCTCTCTCTCTCTCTCTCTCTGCCATGTGAGGACACTGCAAGAAGGCAGCCATCTGCAAACCAGGAAGAGAGCCCTCACTAGAACCTGACCAGGACTTCTGACTTCCAGAAATCCAACCCCGATTTCTGACTCCCAGCCTCCAGAACTGTGAGAAAATACATTTCCGTTGTTGAAGTCATCCAGTCTATGTATTTTGTTATGGCAGCCTGTGCAGGCTAATGCACTCACATGGTAATAATTAGTTACCAAAGGAATAGGTTACTAGTTGAGGAGGTGTGAATAAAAAGATCTCATCTAAATAAAATTTCCTTTAACCAATAGTGTACATAGGAGTGTAATTTTTCTGGTATATGAAAATTTATCATTGTATTTGCAATTGGTAGTTGTAGCTTGAGGTTCTTTTCATTCATTTTGGGTTCTTTGAACATCCTGTAAAATACTGCATGGCCAGTCTACAGAAAAACAGGCAGCGGCACATGTATGATTTGATTTAGGGCACACTGGAATCTCCCAAGAACCAATCAATAGATGTGAAATGCCCAAGATGTGAGATTCATTTCTTTAGGTTTAAGGCTTTGTGTCTCAGGGAAACTCTCAGTCAAATGTCAATATCCCTCAAAGAATAATGTATTGATACTTCACTAATATTTTTCTTAGCATAGAGTAATCTTTAAGATTGGCAAGTTTTTATTTTAGAAATGATGGTTAAGACTCTGACAAAGAGGAGATAAGAATAGGGAGGTTTTACAAAGAAGATGGGGTGTTAGAGGGAAGAGCACCCATGGGAGGGCTCAGATGGCAAAGGGAGAGCCCGTTGGCACGGAGTGACTGGACTATGCCAAGGGGAGGAGATGCTCTGTTCTGTCTGTTCTGTGGCTCGCTTTCTTCTTCTCTCTGCCTCTACTTTATACTGTGCATATTCTCCAACCACTGCCTTTGTGTTTTTAATCCTTGCTCTCATCTTCCAGATATTTACATGACTCTTAACACTGTGCTTACCTCCATTTCCCTTCCTGTCACTTAGGCTTCTTGCTGAAATTGATGGTTTTCATCTTTTCTTCTCTTTATGCCACTAAGAAATCACCCAAAGTACAATAATAGCGAAGAGCCTTAAGTTTGAACCAAAACAACAAATATAATAGATACTCATGGATAAGGATTTGTGATCAGGCTTTGCTATTGGAAGAAACCACAATTTTTAAAGCATGTCAAGTATGTTCTTAAAATATTACCCCAAAATTATAGAAATCTCTTTGCTGTTCAGAATCCTTTAATGGCTTTTTTTCAGAGATACTTTTGCCTTTTTTCTACCCCTTTATTCTCGTAGCTCTGAATACTTAGATGCACCTTGACATGCCTAGATGATTTTTGAAGTAATTCTGCCTTGTATAAATTTTTTAATCTATACTGAAGTGCACTGATGCCCACAAACTCCTTGAAAAAAAATTAATTTGAGGAATAAGTGCAGGATTCTTGCTTTATTTCCCTCATGAAAACTGAAGCTGAAATCAAGTTAAATCCTATAAATAAAAACCTGCTTTAACTGTTAGCCTGCTTAATTAATGAAAAGAGAAAAATACAGAAAAGTCTGTATCTAAGATGACTTTTTTCTTTGGGTTCATCACTGCTGCCTAGCTGATTGTTTTTTGAAGGAGAGTGTCTTTTGTGATTAAGTCACTTGTCAGATTTGCATTGATATGCAAAGTCTCATTTTATATCTCAAGAAGCTCCACCATCTGTTACTAACATTCTTCCAGCAGGAAGTTCAAGAGAATAGCATTTGTAAGGTAAAAATACATCAGCCATAGCTAGAGCTTCAAACAATTGTTTATAATTAAGAAATAGAACGCAGAGTAAATGCCGACTGAACGCAGTTGATAAGAATGAAATGAAGGCTAACAGTGGAGAGTTGAGACAAGATGTGAAAATGCTGAAGGACAGGAAGTATCTTTACATTTCTTTTTGGAAAAATTTCAGAAAAGTCTGTCTTATTTTTTTACTTTAAGAAGATGGTTCAAATTTAGGGTTTGTTTTAATTTGTCTTTTCATTCATTCAATTAATACTTACTAGACCCAACAATGAATAAAGAACGGGTGTGTGTGTGTGTGTGTGTGTGTGTGTGTGTGTGTGTGTGCATGCACGCAAATATGCACTTCTTGTCCTTCAAAGTCTCATATAAGTAATACAGGATATAGCTAAAATTTACTTTTAAATATATAAATTCCAAATACTGAAGTAAAAGCACTTACGTTAACCATGGATAAGAATAGTGGAACAGGACTTCCCTGGTGGGGCAGTGGTTGGGAATTCCCCTGCCAATGCAGGGGACACTGGTTTGAGCCCTGGTCTGGGAAGATCCCACATGCTGCAGAGCAACTAAGCCCGCGAGCCACAACTACTGAGCCTGAGCTCTAGAGCCCGCGAGCCACAGCTACTGAGCCCGTATGCCACAACTACGGGCCTAGAGCCTGTGCTCTACAACAAGAGAAGCCACCATAATGAGAAGCCCGCGCACCGCAACAAAGAGTAGCCCCCGCACACCGCAACTAGAGAATGCCCGCGCGCAGCAACAAAGACCCAACGCAGCCAAAAATAAATAATTAATTAAAACAAAAAAAGAATAGTGAAACAATTGAATATCCCAAATAATGTTATATAAATTGCATGATAACAGGTAAACATTTAGATATTAAATATCTGGGTATTTAAACACTTAGATAATTTAGAAAATATCCCCTGAATGGAATATAGGCAGTTTAAAAAAGAGGGATGTGGTCAGTAGATCAAGGCACATGGGATTATTAAATTGAAGATAAAATAGTTAAGGGTAAAAAGACTTGGTAGAATGGAGTTGCTTGACATAGTTCTGAGAATCCCCAAATTATGACTTAATATTATTTTATTAATTCCTTAATATTATTTGATTAATTCCATGTAAGTGTGTCTATTTGAGCTTTCAAAATTGAAAGCACTACTCTGATTTTTTTTTAAACAAACAAGGAAATTTAGTTAACCTCTGTTTTAGTTTTCTTAGGTTTTCTTTTTTCCAAAATGGCTTTAAGAAATGCAAAGGAAGTAGGTAAGTTCACTTGCAAACTTTGTTTAAAAGAGAGCACATTATGCTTTTGGAGCTGTTGATGACAGATGTAAAGGCAGGTACTGTAACTTTAATCTCTGTATTAGTGAACTGTCAGTACAGTTGTAGCATCAGTGAAAGGGTACATTATTTTTCTCCATTTGTATAGAAAATGACACCACTCCTAATCCAGTTACAAGCTCAAAGCCAAGCTTCTGATAATACCTTTATTGTACTAACTATACAGTAGTGACAGACATGCTTTCAGGGAATAAGAAATTTTTTCTTTGGCTTCCAGGAAGTACGTTTTTCAAACCTATAAGTGTGTCTGTCGATGTTAAATTGGCCAATAAAAAATATTACCCTCAACTTGGCA
The DNA here is from genome assembly GCF_009873245.2 of Balaenoptera musculus. NCBI lineage: Eukaryota > Metazoa > Chordata > Mammalia > Artiodactyla > Balaenopteridae > Balaenoptera > Balaenoptera musculus. The sequence continues at coordinate 39,377,233 of NC_045793.1, forward strand.
TTTTATTTTAACTAATATCAGGGAATCCAAGAACACACTATATATGCAAAGCCTCTCTATGGAAGATAATATTTACTATCAACTTACTTCTTTAGTCATAGCATATTCAAATGAATGGAATATTTTAGAAATATGAGGGAAAGTGGAAAATGTGTTATTTATAAGTTAGGTGGTTTAATCCTCTTGTATTTTCCTTTTTTCCCCCAATCCAGTTTGTTTACTTTGCTTATTCTACACAATAGAACATAATGCTGCCCAGCAGTTGATTGGTTTATTCTGACCAGCCTAAACATTGATGTTGATCTCTACTTAATCAATTTGGAATAGACTAAATGTTGATTATAACAATGGCAAAAATAAATAGTGATTCATGTTGCAGATTAGTTCATGAATTCCTAATATTAATATTTTAGGCTAAAAATATAACAGCCATTTAAGTCCATGGTAGATAACATCAAGTAATAAATTTATAATTCAGAATTCTATATGATTGTGAAGAACAGTCTCTAATAACTTGGATACTTTGTTTATTCTAAGTTTCAAACTGAAAATCTATACCCCTGGGAAAGGAGATGGTTAAGATTTTATTTGCATGACATTTTACTCAAAAAATACATATTTTTTAGTAGACTTTAATTTTTAGAGCAGTTTTAGGTTTACTACAAAATTGAACAGAAGGTACAGAAATTTCCTTTATATTCTCTGTGCCATATCCCTCACTATCAAAATCCCACACTAGAGTACTACATTTCCTACAATCAATGAACTTGCACTGATACATCATTATCACCCAAAGTCTGTGTTTTACATTAGGGTTCACTTCCTGGTGTTGTACATTCATTCTGTGGGTTTTGACAAATGTATAATAACATGTATTTATCATTATAGCATCACACAGAATAGTATCACTGCCCTAAAAATCTTCTGTGCTCTACCAAATTCATCTCTCATTCCTCCCTAATCCCTGACAGTCACAGATTCTTTGTTATCCCTGTTGTTTTACCTTCTCTAAAATGTTATATAGTTGAAATCATACAGTGTGCAGCCTTTTCAGATTGACTTATTTCACTTAGTAATATGCATTTAAATTCTCTCATGTCTTTTCATGGTTTGATAGGTCATTTCTTTTTAGCACTGAATAAAATTTCATTGTCTAGGTGTACCACCATTTATTTATCCTTTCACCTGGTGAAGGATATCATGGTTGCTTCTGAGTTCTGGCAATTATGAATAAAGCTGCTATAAACATCCACATGCAGGTTTTTGTGTGGACACAAGTCTTCAACTAATTTGAGTAAATACCAATGAGTGTGATTGCTGGATTGTTTGGTAAATGTATGTTTGGTTTTATAAGAAACTGCCAGACTATCTTCCAGAGTAGCTGTACCTTTTTTTTTTTTTTTCAGTTAGCAATGTATGAGAGTTCCTGTTGCTCTATATCCTCTTCAACACTTGGTGTTGTCAGTATTCTAGATTTTGGCCACTCTACTAGGTGTATAGTGGTATCTCATTATTGTTTTCATTTGTAATTCCCTAATAACAAGTAATGTACAAATTTTTTCATATGCTTATTTGCCATCTATGTATCTTCATTGAGAAGTATCTGTTGAGAGGTCTTTTGCCCATTTTTAAAATTGGGTTGTTTGTTTTCTTGTTGTTGAGCTTTAATAGGTCTTTGTATATGTTGGATAACAGTCCTTTATAAGACATGTGTTTTACAAATATTTTCTCTAAATCTGTGACTTGTTTTCTCATTCTCTTGACAGTTTCTTTTATAGAGCAGAAGTTTTCATTTTAATGGAGTTCAGCTTTTCAATGATTTCTTTCATGGATTATGGGCTTCATATTTTATCTAAAAGTCCTCCTTTGTACCCAGAGCCATCTAGATTTTCTCCTGTGTTGTTCTCAAGGAATTCTATAGTTTTGTGTTTTACATGTAGGTCTATGATCCATTTTCAGGTAATTTTTGTAAATAGTATAGGGTCTGGTCTAGATTCACCTTTTTGCATGTGGATGTTCAATTGTTCCAGCACCATTTACTGACTTACCAAATTTTATTGGCAAAAAACAGTATGTGCACTAAACATTTTAATCTCATTTTTGGCTCTGAAATATTTTCTAAGAATTTTCTTTGTCTGAATTTCTAAAATTTTGCATTTAGGTTTTTCTGTGTGGCAAAGATACAAGACTACCATAGTTAAAGACTGAAAAAAGACTTTGGAAAACTCTAAATTCTCTAATAGTACAGTTATTTCAGTTAAAAGCCTTTAAAGAGACCTTGAAATCCACAGAATTTTGATGAGTACTCTCAGTTTTATTATGAAATTGCCATTTTGGCCTAAAGAATTCTAAATTCCCCTGTTACATTAATCAAAGGAGATAACCCACTAGTCATTTCCAGTTAAATGAAAAAGAAACAATAAAGGAAAAGAACATGAGCCAGTTGTTTATGTGTTGTGGACTATCTATACACCAAAATTTTTGATCTAATGCTCTTAGATGTGATCAGAAAGCAGAACAGTGATTTCAAAGTTCTTCCAAATTGGTACAGGCTTCTAGCTAGGCTAACAGGCTTCAGTTAATCCTGTGGGTTCCAGGTATTTCTAATACACAAAGCTGAATTCTGAGTCATGACTTTGGATTGGCCATGGACCATAGGTTTCAAACTGGTTAATAATTGTTTTTCATTCTCTCCCCCTCTGCTATTTCAAGGAATTTTATTTCTTTTAGAATGCTCCAAAACCTTTAGTTTGGAAACAGTTATCATCTCTCTGGAGTTCTTAGTGACTAAGGATGGCTTGTGACTAATCTAGACCTACTACATTTCTGTACAGGTAAGTATATGGAGAAAAATAGAACAAGCCTATCCCCAAATTGATACCAATTAATAATCTAAATCAAGAGGACAAAAATTATAAAACCACTATAATTTTTATTTGAGACTTTTTTCATATCTTGCTTTTTTCCAAGAGAACTTTGGGAGTTTTTTGGTTTGTTTTGTTTTGTTTTTGCCTAAAAAATATTAATACAAATGTCATTGAAAGGGAAAAGAGATAGAAGAGAAGGGAGGAAACAAATATGCTTACTGTGAAGTTGAGTGTGATTGCTATAGTTAGGCATCAGTTTGGTTCTGAGCTTCCTGGCAGCCCAGGGGAAAAGAGAGATATTATGAATAACATAGTTTTTATAATCAGGAAAATGAATTCATACCATTTCTTATAAAGAGAGAGAGTTGACCCTGAGTGATGTATTAGCAGTGTCCTTCTTAACATTTTTATGGCAAAGGCAGAAGAAGAAATCACATAGCTGTTTGTGATAGTGATCAAAATAAAAGATTATGATGTAACATTGAAAGAAACACTTGTAAATCAAGCTAATATTTCATACGGTGAAGTTGTAGTTAATCTCAGCAGAGGTTTAATGAATCCAAAGACAGAAGAGTCTTGCATACCCTGAGGACTGACTGGATTCTGAATCCCATAGACTGGTCATTTTCAATTTGAGTATTCATAAGAATCAAATAAAGTTCTTGTTAAAAATACAGGTTCTTTGGCTCTATTCCTGGAATGTCTGATTTAGGCAGTTCAAGATGAGATCAAGTCATCTGATTTTTTTTTAATGTTTGTTTATTTATTTATTTGTTCATTTATTTATTTATTTGGTTACGCTGGGTCTTAGCTGCGGCAGGCGGGCCTCTTAGTTGCGGCTCATGGGCTTTTTAGTTGTGACTCGCTGGCTCCTTAGTTGCAGCACACAGGCTCCTTAGTTAGGGCATGCAAACTCTTAGTTGTGGCATGCATATGGTATCTAGTTCCCTGACTAGGGATCGAACCCAGGCCCCCTGCCCTGGGATCACATAGTGTTAACCACTGTGCCACCAGGGAAGTCCCTCATCTGATTTTTTAACAGGTCCGTGGTAGGATTCTAATGCAACTGGTCTGGCATTTGAGAACCACTGTCTTGGATTCTCTTTTTGAGATTTCTTTTATGTGAGTTAAATTTTTTATAGGAATTGGATAACAATTAGCTCAACGTTATACTATCTGAAGACAGCCTAGATGGCAGATATTCTGTAGTACTGATTAAAGGCAAAACTATGAGTGATCAAACAGATGGTAGGGCTTTCATTCTATTATGAAAATTATAGAGTGAGACCAGTACCCTAGGCTAGACAGGCCAGCCACCCAAAGGTTTCTTCCGGTCAAGGCCAGATTTTCCTCAAGAAACAGTTTTGAGTTTGCTCCAGCACTTGGGTCACTGATGAATTCAAATGTCAAGTTAGAACAAGTCAGAGATAGATTTTATTTGGAAATCTTTGAAGAAAGTGTTACCTATGTCACACCATAGCTATCCACAAAGCCTTAATATGACCCTGTGCAGGTGTCCAGATGTGTCTGCCGGGATGAGTGAGCTGCTAAATGTTCCCCAGACAATTGAACACATTGACCTGTTACAGGGTGTGATTTAATATCGATCAGATAAATGTCTGCCAGAGACAGTGGTTTTTGTTACATCAAGGTTAATGATGAGTCATTCTTCCAAACAGCTGATGGATCCCAGAACTCCTTGCCTCTTAAGACCACTCCTGTTTCATGAACATCAAGCCATTTCATTAGCATTTAGGAGACCTAAAATACTGAGGTTTTGGGGGGTTTTTTCCTTATTAATTAAAGGCCCCTGGTCTCAGCCTCTGTTGGTTAACTGGTAACATTCCAAAGAATATCTTCATATAAATCTTCATTTCACGTATGTTATTGTTTTTTTATTTTTTATTTTATTTTATTTATTTACTTTTGTACCAGAAAGAAAGAGAAAATGGACATTCTCCCTTTTCCAAATCAATTTCTTTTAAGTAGAAAACTGATTGGACATGTCAGGTCTTGCTAGCTGCTCAAGACACATATAATTTTTGATCTTTTATAAGAAAATACCCTGATTTTCCCTTTTAATGAATTTGTAGCAGATAAAATAATGTCACTTTCACTATACATCAGCAGGCTTATGGACGGCTGCTTCTGTCTTGCCTTCATTTCTAAGTGGGCATGTTCTCGGTGATTGGTTTCCTTTTTAGAAATTAACATCATTTTGTCTACCTATCTTGGCAGTGGCATCACTCTGCCCTTAACTAAGTGGACTTATAACCTTTTAAAATCTGTACATGCTTTTTAGCTGAGGACTGTTTGAAAAGTTTGACACGAAAAGGAACCCTTGCCTTAAAAAGATAGATTAAGTCCCTTAACCTGCTTTTCTGTACAATCTCATTTTAACAAACTTGATGATGAGTGTTTTTAAGTGGTAGTCTTGATCCAGTTCTCACTGTTTCTTTTTTAACTGAAAGTTCAGTAATTTGGTAGTTTGGGAAGAAAGTACATTTAGTCAGAAGAATAGTTGCTGTAGTGGATGAGCCGCTCAAAGCCTATAAGAGTTATGTGAAAAAAGCAGATTGAGACTTTACATAGTTTCAAAACTTTTTCTAAAACTTCAGGAAAAATATAGTTTACTATAAGCATATCGTTCTCCATTGATGGGTCTGTCACATTATTTTATGAGCCTTGAGTTGATTGATTAGTCAGTGCTCCTATATTAAGTATAAGTTGTAAAGAGATTACCCAAATAGGTGCCCATATATAAATTAAAATATAGATTGACAAGTTCATGTCTAATTTTAACTTTAAGGAGTGGCATATCTAACTGAATTATTGTGGGACTGATTATAATGATCAAATAAAGGTGAGATGTTTGGCAAGGAACCTTGGAGAAGATGAGTTTTGGCAGAGTTTTGAAAGAAGGAGGAGGGACAGATTTGGACTGGGAAAATAGAAATATCATTCAAGTTGAATAGACAGATGGCTAAGGGTACAAGGGATACCAAATGTTCCCTTAGGATCATGAAGAATTATCTTCCTTCTTTTGCAGTGTCCGCTTCTGCTCAGAATGGTTTTTAGTGTAGAATTTGGTATTTGAAAGATTGTCTCATTCATCTTGCACATTGCACCGTATAAAACAAAGCCCTGAGAAGTGATCTGACTTCCCCTCTGCCCAAACTACTGGCAGTGGTGGAGGTGGAGCCAGAATGCCCAATTCTAATATAGAGTTTATTATGCTGCATTGCAGTACTGTATCACCCCCTGGGTGTTAGATCTCTATTATCCTAAACATTGTAGTCTTATAGAGAAGATAGAAGTGTCTATTGTAGAGGGCTTTAGGTTATGTAACTTCAATTGCCCTTTTTTTTTTTTCCTGTTACAATCTTATTTCTTCTTAGGCAGAAACTTTGGTACTCATTTAAGATCTCTTTCTAAATTGTGATTGACCTTGATTCTCCACCACACTGGTATATTTTGCCTGTTATCTTCTAAGTGTGTCTTCTCAGATTGACTGAATGTTTTTGGACTGTCTCATGTTGGTGTGTTTTCTTAAATCACGATGGAACTGGCCTTCAAAAATGTAAATGTCCCTTCTTAGGTTTTATTGTTAACATGGATTTGATTTTGGAATATGATGAATATTCTTTAGGGGAAAAAGCCCCACAGCTCTAGAAACCTCACTTTCTTTTCTCTTTATTCAAGGGCAGATTGTTTTACACTTGCCGTATATCAGGCCTCGTCTAAGCTCTGGGAATACAAAGCTGTATGTGGACAGTCACTGTCTTCTAGAACATTACCGTCTAGTAGGGGACAGACATGAGTAAGCAGACAATTGCTAGAGACTCAGGCAAACCATTTTATTTCAAGAATGTGGCATGCAATTTGAGGTCTGACCATTTGATAAAAACTCCTTTTAGCTGATTTTTATGTAAATGTCTTCAGAGTTTGTGTGAGTTAGATATGTTTTGTAAAGTGATAATCTTGAAATTTTAATGTGTTCGCATATCAGTTAGTTTTTATTGTTATTTCATTTGGCTAGATTAGCTATTTGTCATGAGACCCAAGGTCTAGTCATACGGCGTTCTATTCAGTAACGTTTTAAGTGTATGTTTCAAGTTACAACATTATTAAGATGGATGAGCAAAATACGCATTTGTATTATTTTGACACAATAAATTTTAATGCAGAACACTTTTAAAGACCAACGTTTTATATAAATAATAAAAAAACACTACATGGTTCTTTCCTATGGATTTTCAAAAATTACTCAGAGTAAGTATGTGTTCACTGTTACTATTCCAGATTCATTCCAGAGGGATTTAGTAAAGTATAGTGGGTTTAATATTAAATTTGTCCTTTATGTTTCCCGCTGATGTATAACAATTGTCAAAAATTTTTTAAAAAGGAAAATATAAATATGCTAAATGAAGAAAGTAGGTAGTTACTATTTCTTTCTAAATTTATGTTATTATTATATACTTGTAGAATATTAGAATGCATATATTTAAAAGATACATGTACTATCTGAGTGACACTAATTCATTTTAAGAATTTGGAGCTATTTATTGATGATTATAAGAAATACACTCTTGTTTTTAGTTGATTTAATAATATTCTTAGTAAATATTGAGCCCACAGTTTTAAACAGAAAACTTATTCTGCCTAATGTGAGAACAGCATTTTTAATATGTATTAAAGTCAATAGATTTTTGTGGTTATTACTTACTATGGAAGTTATAGTTTCTTTGGCTATTTCATATTTAAAGCCAGATAACCTACATAATTAGTCATTATTGACTATTTTGCTTTGAAACTCTCTTTAATGGAATATTTATTTCATGAAGAAAGTTAGATAAAATTATGTCTACCATTTTATTTTTAACAATTGTAATTTCAATTTTTAGCGTTTTCTTAAATCTGTCTTTAACAAGGTACTTCTGAAAAGAAAAATAGGAACATGATAGTCAAGATCAAGTGTCAAAATAATGATAGAACAGGACGTATCTATTTTCATGTATAGGAGAGTACTTTCTTCTTTAAAAGTCCCCTAAAGGTCCTATCATCTCGTATGCTATAGAAAATGGCCTGACATTTCTACTTTAAAAGAAACCAGCTTTTACTGTCTGAAAGCATTCCCACTGCTCTCCTGATTACCTCACATCACTATAGATGTACTCAAAGCCTACTGTTTATAGAAACTTTGGGAGGAAGGAAGAAAATATAAGGAAGAATAAAAATTCATGAACTCATAATCCAGAGATTAAGGTGTATACACACTATTTTATAAAAGCAAAAATTTTTTTTCTAATGAAACTAATACATATCTTTGGTTTTTAAAAAATAAATCAATACATATATGTGTAAAATAGAAATTTCAAATCCCACCAGAATGAACAATTTTGGTATATCATCATAATATTTTTGTGTTTGTGTATGTTTGTGTTTGTCTTCTTCCTACTTCTCTGTATGCATGTATGTACTCAGAGATATATCTTCAAATGAAACCAAGTTATAATTTTGTTCTACAACTGCTTGTATAATTTAATTTGTCACAGACATTTCCCCCAGTTGTTCCATAATCTATTACTGCATAAGAAGCCACCTCAAAATTTAGTGGCTTAAAACAACAGCGGCATCTCCAATCTTGGGCGGGGCTTACTGGGGACAGCCCATCTATGCTCCACTTGGCATCAGCTGGGATGGCTCAAAGTCTGGGGGCTGCAGTCATGGGAAAACTTGTTCACTTATGTATCTGGCAATTGATGCTGGCTCTTGGCTGGGCCTGTCCTTTGGAATGTCTCCACTTGTGCTCTCCATGTGACCTGGCTTCCTGTTGGGAGACAATTCTCCATGAATATTTCATGTTTCTGCATGGTCCAGGTCTTCTGAACAAAGGCATTTACAGCCAACTTGAGAATATTTTATAAGGAGATATTCCAGGGTAGTAAAGCTTAGAGACATCTCCCTCCCTGGAGACAGTCCAAGATAGTGAAGATAAAAACCTGTCCTTCCCTTCCCCAGAAGTTTTCCTTACATTCCAGAGCCAAGATAAGGTCTCTCTCTCCCGAGGGGAGGACTGGACATCACCAGCAGCCCTATATTAGATCAGAGTTTCCTAATGTGCAGGTTCTTCTCCTACAGCGCACCCCACTGCATGGGCAGGTACCATTTGGCCTCCACCATGTTACCCTGGGGTTTGGGAAACTCATGCAAGATGTTGCTCTGGTTGCTGCTTTTACTGTGAATAATAAACTCTTAGTTTCTAACCCTGAGGCCTCATGTTTTCCCTCTCTCTCTGTCTCTCTCTCTCTCTCTGTGTGTGTGTGTGTGTGAGAGAGAGAGAGAGAGAGAGAGATAGTACTCAAAATATTATATGTATATATGTATGCACAGGCTACATACATACATACATGCTGTGGCGGTCTACATCATTTACTTGCAGATAAGGTTAAATCTCATTCCCTTCACAGTATCTGACAACAGTTTCCTCACAAAGTGGTCACTGTGTTCAAAAGGCAATTGTCTGGAGAGAGACAGAACCAGGTGGAAGAAGTATCACTTTGAATATCATAGCGTCAGAAGCCATGCTGTGTCAGTCTTGATGGATTTCGTTGGTTGATCACTCACGAGGGCCTGTCTAGGTTCAAGGTTAGAGGAAGTAGACATGAACTCTTAATAGGAGAGTGGTAAGATTCTGGAAGAAAGTGTGAGACCAGAAATATTGCTGGGACATTTTTGGAAATATCAATACGACTTGGATCAATATGATCAATACAAGTTGTGTATCAGTACAACTGAAGGTATCTCATCCTGTTTAACTTCTGCATAGTTTAAGTTCCTATTGATGGACATTGAGAAATTCCACTTTTCCTTTAGCTTGGGATTCCTAAGATAGTAATGTGTAAAGCAAAGGCTTATATGCCGTAACATTATAGGTTTGTCCTGTCGTAGGGAGTTAGTGAGAGAGAAAAGGGGAGTGAGACAGGATGGCGGGAGAGCCAAAATGGGGATGATTTATTGAGCTGCCCACTGCTCAGTACCCAGCACAATTGATCGCTCAGTTTTGCAGAACCATATTCTAAGAGGCGACATAAACATTGTCTCAGGACAAGGAAGGAAGGGAGAGTAATTTATCTGCTGACTCCCATCTCACATTGTTCAAAATCTTCTCGTGGGACATCCTTTCCTCTGTGCATCACGTGTGTGCTTGGGAGCTGCACTTCTACCTTAGACTCAGTAAATATGAAGTACTTAAAAGAGATGTTGAATATTTTTTTAACATGTCCTGAATTTTGGTATAAAGATCGTCTATCTACATAAATTCATGTGTACTTGCCAAATTATATCCTTAAAATAAGTTACAGAATTGAAATCTCAAGATTATCACATGTACATTTTAAATTTTGCCTTCTATTGACAAATATTACTAATGTTCCCCCTGTACAATTTATACTCTACTAAGGAATCAGAGAACTTAATCTCATATTCTAGACTTAATCAATGTCCTAACTGCTAACAACTTAAAAGGAAAAAAGAATTTTTTTGTTTTCCTAATTTCTGTTTGATTTGTTTTCTGAGGATGAACATCTTTTCCCATGCTTATGGATTATCTTCATTTTTCCTTTAGTAAGTTGTTTTTCATATTTTGAAAAATTTTTTTCATGGAGGGTATTCCCTTTTTCTTTTTGATGGTTTAGCTATATGGATAATGAAGAAGTAGTGTTTGTCTAAGTCTGCACATATGTTTTTCAGTTCTCATTTCTCTTTTAATTTTGTTTTCCATCTCTGTTATCAAACAAAGGATGAAAATCTATCAGTCTTTTGCTTTCTGACTATTAAGCATTCAATCTTATATTTTATTTTTTATTATATTTTCTAATTTATCATGCCTGGTATATATCTTTTTTTCCCCCTGAATTTATTTGTTCATTAGACGTTATACTATCTGTTTCTAGTAGTTTTGCCATTGATTTTCTTTGAATTTCTAGTTAGATAATTATATCATCTTTACTATTATTTTCTCTATATATTTACATGTGCATATTTTCAGTTTTTAAAAATATTTTTAAATTATTACATTATGAAAATTTTCTCAGACCACTAAAAATATGAATTTAAATTCATGAATTATTTTCTACCTATGTACCATAATCTAATTTTGGACCCTCAGTTTGTTAGTATTTTTTAACATTTATAAGTAATGCTATAATAATTGTCTTTATAAATGAATCTTTTCTACATTTCTGAAAATTGCCATGGAACCAATTTCTAGAGGCAGAATTAGTGGGTTAAAAGGAGGACCAGTTTTACACCTCTTAATGCATATTGTTATATTGTCAAATTGCTTGCCAGAGGTGTTTATTGCTACTTAATTCCAGTGGTAGTGTATGGAAATGTCCATTTCACTTGTACTTTATTACCACTGTGTTCTATTACTTATTTTAATTTTTATTAATTTTATAAGTGATAAATATTATTGTTTTAATTTACATTTTGCTTTGATTCCTAGTACAGTGGAATATTTTCTCATATGCTCATTCGTGATTTGTGTTTCATCTGGGATTTTTTTCTTTCATGAACTTAGTCCATTTTAAATTTTCAATTTTTTAAAATATTGATTTATATAATAAATACATTAATCAATCATGAGTTATACTTGGGGGCAAGTATGTTTCCTACATAGTAGTTTGCATTTTAATTTCATAGACAAATATACTTTTTGTTTTAGTAAAGTCAAATCTCTTCATTATTATACCTTTCTGATTTCTTTTGGTTCCTGCAAATTCTCTTTCATCAAAAGGTCAGATGGATAAATACACTGATTTTTTAAAATTAATAGCACTTATTTTTAGAGCAGTTTTAGATTCACAGCAAAACTGAGGAGAAAGTATAGACAGTGCCCTTATACCATCTATCTCCATACATGCACAACTTCCCCCAGTCTATATTCTGCCCCACAGTGGTGTATTTGTTACAAATGATTAACCTACATTAGCACACCATTATCACCCAAAGTCCATCGTTTACATTAGGCTTCATTCTTGGTGATGTCCTTTCTATTGGTTTTGACAAATATATAACATGAATGCACCATTGTGGTACATTCATAACAGTTTCACTCCCCTAAACATCTCCTGCACTCTGCCTATTCGTCCCTCTCTCCCCCCAACCTCTGGCAACCACAGATTCTTTAACTATCTCCATAGTTTTGCCTTTTCCAGAATGTAAAGTACAGTTGACTCTTGAACAACTGAGGGGGGTGTTCAAGAGTCAACGGGGGGGTGGAGGTGGGGTTAGGAGCACTGACTCCCAACTCAGTGGAAAATCCTACTATAACTTTACAGTTGGCCCTCCTTAACTGCAGTTCCATATCTGCAGATTCAACCAACCTCAGATCATGTTGTACCGTAGTATGTATTTAGTGAAAAAAATCCACATGCAAGTGGACCTGTGCAGTTCAATAAATTCAGAAAGAAAAAAAAAGATATATACCAGGTATGATAAATTAGAAAATATAATAAAAAATAAAATATAAGATTGAATGCTTAATAGAAAACAAAAGCAAAAGACTGATAGATTTTCATTCTTTGTTTGATAAAAGATGAAAAACAAAATTAAAATAAAAGAGAAATGAGAAATGAAAAACATATGTGCAGACTTAGACAAACACTACTTCTTCAAGGGTCAACTCTAGTTGGAATCACAGTATGCAGCCTTTTCAGATGGGCTTCTTTCATGTAGTAATAATCATTTAAGATTACTCCATTCCAATTTCTCAGTCCTGCAATTAGTTCAGCTCTTTTTTTTTTTTTTTTTCCACTTTTGTTTCTCCTTTGCTGTGGGGTTGACATACCCTTGGGAACTTAGCATCTCCTTAACCTCAACTTTCAGCCCTGGTCATTAATTCTGGGTCAAGAGTCATTCATTGCCCTGTTACAGAGAAACAAAATTGGAAAACCATATATACCAAAATATATTACAGTGATTAATAGAGAAAGGAATGAATTTTACTTTCTTCTTTGTACTTTCTCTATTATCTGAAATTTTTTCAAGTAAGTATGTGTTACATTTATTATAATCAGACTAAAAGAAATATATTTAAAATAAAATATATGTTGCTAGTGCAAAAATACAAGCAGAAATTCAGTTGCTTTATGTATATTATATTACATTTTCCCCCACCCATGCTGTACATTTCTAAAAGCTTTACAACAAACCTTTTTTTTTTATTGAAATATAGTTGATTGACAATGTTGTGTTAGTTTCAGGTATACAGCCAAGTGATTCAGTGATATATGTGTATATATATATATATATATAAATATTCTTTTTAGATTCATTTCCATTGTAGGTTATTACAAGATATTGAGTGTAGTTTCCTGTGCTATACAGTAGGTCCTTGTTGATTATCTGTTTTATATATAGTAGTGTATGTATTTTAATCCCAACTCCCAATTTATCTCTCTCCTCTCTTCCCCCTTTGGTAACCATGAGTTTGTTTTCTATGTCTGTGAGTCTATTTCTATAACAAACCTTTTTAATGTATACTGGCTAAAATTTTCTAAATCTTACTGAAACAATCCTATAACTTTAATTTATTAGAATGTATTTTAATTCTTAAAAATTGGCATAATTCAACAAGTATTTCCTGAGTATGTGTGATAAGCAACATTTTTTGTGCCCATGTTGTGAAATATATAGAAATGCAATATTTGAGAATGCAACATAACAGGAGTTTATAGGACAAGAGTTCTTAACCTGGTTACAGAGGAGAATTACCTGGGAGCTTTTTAAAAATACCGATGATCAGGCCCCACCCAAGATAATTCTGAATCTGGGATTTGGGGAGTGGAACTGATACTTTTCCAAAGCTCTCAGACTGAAACAAAAATAAATAATGAACATGTATTTTCATTCATCAATTGCTATCATTATAAATGAACATTAAACCGATATTAAGTGTGTACTACTTGCTGAGAACTGTGCTAGATGCTAAGGAAGACTGATATGCAAATAAATAATATAAGACAATGAATGAAAGAGAGGGGAAAGAAAGGTGAGAGAGAGAGGTCTGGGCATGTTCTGGCGCAGAATCAGCTGCTTTCTTGGATTTTAGGCTGAAATACTAAAATTATGGCACATGTTACTTTAAAATTTCAGCTTCTGAGAGTTCGGAGGTAGAAACACAAGCCATCCAATTTCCTAGACAAAATGAGGAAGTAGGGAAATTTGTGCCTGGGGCTCCCTGCCCTCCATTTCTGGGACTCTTCTTCTAATCTTCCTCATTGCATCTTGACTCCAGAGGTTCTTACATTGTCTTTGGTGTGCATATAATGGAAACCCGTGGCTCTCCAGTAAAATTCCTGGCCATAGGTGGTCGTGAGAGAAGCAAAGATAGAAGTATAAAGGAATTGGGAAAGCAATTCTGTCCATCCTTGGTGTCTCCACACTCTCCCTTGTGGTAGGTTATGCCTTTACCATCTGTCTTAGTCCGCTTGGGCTGCTATAACAAAGTAATGCAGACTTGTTGACTTATAAATAACAGAAATTAATTTATTACATTTCTAAAGCCTGAAAATCTGAGATCAAGGGTACCAGTATGGTCAGATTCTGGTGAAGACCTTCCAGCTTGTAGACTGATGACTTCTTGTGTCCTTACATGGCAGAAAGAGAACTAGTCAGGTCTCTTGCCTCTTCCCATAAAGGCACTAATCCCATTCATGGGGGCTCCACCCTCATGACCTAATTACCTCCCAGGTGGCACCTCTAAGTGCCATCACACTGGGGATTAGATTTTAACATATGAATCGGTGGGGTGGGGGAACACAAACATTCAGTCCATAACAACATCTCTCCTCTGAACTACTGGAGAAATTTCTTAACTATCCTCCGTGTTACTACAGTAGTACCTTCCTCCTCATTACTCTTCTGCTTGGGTCTATAATTATCTTTCTAAAATACGTCTGGTCTGACTTGAATTCATCCAAGTTCCTCATTAACCATAGGATAAGGTTCAAATCCCTTAGCACATAAAATCGCCCCATCCATCCCATCCATTTGTCACAGGTTTACCTTTCCCAGCATTTGTCACAAGTTTACCTTTCCCAGCCTTTACTTTTTTTCTAAGTCCAGCATTGCTGAACTTCTTTTGTCTCCATTCCATTCCATACTCTTATATGCCTCCATTATTTTGCAATTGCTACTGGCTGGAATATTTTCCCCTTATAAGACACAGTTCAACGTTTATTACTTTTGGGCTTCCCTGGTGGCGCAGTGGTTAAGAATCCGCCTGCCAATGCAGGGGACACGGGTTCAAGCCCTGGTCTGGGAAGATCCCTACATGCCGCAGAGCAACTAAGCCCGTGCACCACAACTACTGAGCCTGTGCTCTAGAGCCTGCGAGCCACAACTACTGAGCCTGTGTGCCACAACTACTGAAGCTCGCACGCCTAGAGTGCATGCTCTGCAACAAGAGAAGCCACCACAGTGAGAAGCCCACGTGTGCAACGAAGAGTAGCCCCCACTCACTGCAGCTAGAGAAAGCCCGTGCACAGCAATGAAGGCCCAATGCAGCCAAAAATAAATAAATAAAATTAATTAATTAAAAAAAATGTTTATCATTTTTGTAACGTTTCCCCTTGTTTCCATTAGCATTTTATACATGCCTCTAAATACACATTTACCTCTAACAAATCATATTTATTTAATAATTTGTTATATTTCTGGAAAGCAGAATCTAAGCCCGTTTGATCTTTGCATTTCCCACCTCTTCAGTGGAACTGGCAAACAATAGATGTTGAAAAATGTTTCTCAAATGAATATTAAATGAATGCACTAACTGGTGTGCTCTGGGGACCCAGAGACCTCTCTGGCAACAGTGTTGGCTCAGCAATGACAGCAATCTTTTAAAAATGCAAATCTAATCATGTCACTTTTCTGCTTAAATCCCTCCAAAGGCTTCATGCTTCACTTAGATCCTAAGCCTTGGCGTGAAATCCACAATCTTTACTGGCCTGTCTCCCCTTCCTCCTCCCCCAGGCTCGTCTCTCCTCACCTTCCCCTGACCAGGCAGCAGGCCTCAGCTGCCCTGGCTCCTTCTGCCTGGGATATTCTTCCCTGGGCACTCGTTAGCTGTTCCTTCCTCCAACTTCAGGTCTAGGTGCGGATACCACTTCCTCCTCGAGGCCCTATCCAAATCCTATTTCCCTAGCGTCATCTCACTTTGGTGCTTTATGCATTTTATGGTGCTTACTTCAATGTGTAATTTGCATTTATCTCTGTCATTTTTGTTTAAAGTCTGTCCTGTTTACTAGCCTTTAATCTCCACTATGGCAGGGACCTTGTATATTTTGTTCTAAGATGTATTCCCAGCATAGTGCTTGAGACTTACTTGCCCAATAAATATGAATGAATGAGTAACAAGCTTTAGGATTGTACTTACTATAGATATTTTTCTCCTCCTCTAGTTTCTCTTTATTTTTAACCCTAATGCCCCATACTTATCTAATAATTATAGTATTCTGTTAACTGTTTGGCTGGCCCCCTCCATATCCATACTATTATCACCTTTGAATCACACAGTGTTATATAAATTTCTAGCTCTCAAATGAATAATAAGTTGGTGTGTTTCTTCTAATATTTTGCCCAACAAACTTGAAATTAAGCTTTTCTTTGCTTACCTTTTTTGGATTTCTTCACGATAATATGGCAGAAGGCAGTTGCTGAATCATCTTCTTAAAACCTTTACTATAATGTTAGGAATGAATGCAGTACTATTTAAAGTTCATGCTCACTATCCTCTTTGTCTTTTTGTTATTGTTGTTACTCCTCATAAAAGCTGACTTTTAGCATCACCAGTACAACACTGTACAGACCATCATGAGTAATCCAATAATAACCATGCATTTTATCTCAGATTTTTTTTTTATCTGATTCGATAAAGCTAATTTAGTTTTTCTAAGCTCTGGTCTTAAATCTAATTAAGACATCTTAAATCGCTCCATCTCCATTTGGGTAGTCTGCTTTGCCCATAATTTTCAGGTTTCAAGACTTCTCTAATGAATTTCTTCCATTGCTTTTCTGCAATTACGCTTCTCTTCCATTAAACTCTGTCAGACTTAGTCATAAAGCAAACTGCTAGCCAATCAGTCTCATTAATTAAGAGCAAAAGAAGATTTTTAAAGAAATTCCCTTTTATACAGGGTAATATAGAGGAATGACATCATTTTGCAAATGTCCACATATCCTTTTTTCAGCATGGCCAGTTACGGGTATTTTGGAAACGTATTTCTTCCCCCTCTTCCTCACCTCTTTTGTGTCTCTGACCTCTCAAAATCGCCTGTCCCTCCAACCCCCACTAAAGGTTAAAACACAGTAACAACCACATACTAAGATAGAGGCAGGGGCTGAGGAAGGTGGCCTGTGGTTTGCCCTTTGGCTGCAGAGTACAGCAGCACTGCCAGCCCCAGGCCTTCCTAGTTGAATATGTCACTTTCCCATCACAATCTGCCTCTGTTGTCCTGTGGCCTGTGGACCTGAACTCAAGCCTCCATTTCAAAGGCATTATGCTACGGCACGCCATCTGGTCAGCTGGCCCCGCATCCAAAGAGATTTGGAATCACAGTGCAGAGGAGCTAATTATGTTCTGTGAGTGTTTCGTGATTTGCTATTCTAGCCAAATAAACAAAACTAAATTATTTAAATATTTCCTTTCTGTTCTCCCTGTTCATCAGATTCAAAAGTATAGGAGAAAAAAATCTCTAAATAGTGAGAAAATTATTGGAGAAGCTATTGAGTCCATTTTGCATAACTGATCCTGCATATGTTCTAAATTGCAACCCTTTTGGACTTGAGATTGATAAGAATATTTCATGTGTTTCTGCCCTATTTTACAGCAGACGGTTTTCATGCTACGTGCTTGAATATATGTCTGTACCATTAATGTATCACTTGAGGCTCTACAGTTCAAAGCTTTGAGTGTACTTTATGAATTTGAGATTTACTGACCTAGTGTTTATTTTAACAAAGACATATTTATGTTTGTACCTTTTTGAAAAGCAGGCCATTGGGATAGAGGCAAATTTTAAAATCTTAAATCTGTTCTTAGATGTAATTTGATAATGGACTCATGGTTCTTTCCAGTTACTTCTGCAAATGCTTAAACACCTTCTGTTTGCCAATCCAGATATTATCCAACTTGTACTCAGTAGCTCTTACCTACAAATTAATTTCCCCCTAAACCCCAGTTCTTAAAAGAAGACTTCAAGCAATAGTATTTCAATATTTGTTAATTCTATAATATGTCTACTGAAGTCATGTAAAATTTGATTTGAAATGCGGTGTGAATGGCAAATCTATTATGATGAAAGAAAGCCAGGAAGCTATAAAGCAAGCATGAACATATTCATGTGGGAATATTTGTCTAAAGTCTAATTAAACTAAGTGATTCTAGATTAACCTTACTAGTTATCTAAAAATAAATACCTATAGAGAAAAGGTCCTGCTTTGTAATCTATCATTAATTTTCATGCATAGATTTCTCATTATAAACTTTAAGGATAAGAGCTATCTCTTTTCAGTCATCTCATCTGTTGTTTATATATTGAGAACATATAAATGTCAATTAAAACTTTTGAAGTAAATGTTCTATTGAGAAGCATGTATTAAACGCTTGTTAATCCATCTGGTGTGGACTTTAAAATCCAGGGCTTTAAAATCTAAAGCTAATTATACATGTAAAAGTGCTACTTTTTTCTACTTTATTGAATGGCCCCCTGAATTAAATAAACATCATTACATAGTATCCTTTTTGCTTGAACACTTAGTGCCTTCTCACTGCTAGAACCCAGCCAATTGTTTGTTATAATTAAATATTACCAAAATTGAGTTTATTCCCATCAGATTGCTAAAATGTGTAATTAACAGTTCCATTAACACCAGATAGTTTTAAATATTCTTTGAAAGAAAGTTCAGCCTGTGGGCTTGTATGCAGAAGTTTTAAAAAAATAGCATATAGAAAATAAACAAGAAGTTTTTTCTTAAGATGAATATGTATGTGAAATAATCATTTGGGGCGAGGGCACATAATTTTTAATTGCCCTTTCAAATATCACATTGTATGCACACAAATTATAAAAGACAGACACTTTAAAGTCTTGATATAATGTTTCTAAATACAGTTTCATTCTGTCACATGTAAATTTAAATTATTTCAAGCCAGCATATAGATAACAAGTCATCCCATGGAATATTCTACCTTTCTTGTTTCCCCTTCTCAATTATGTCTAAACAGAACTTAACCGATATCAGATGAACCACAGTTATCTCCTGTACCAGACTGTAAACTGTTTGAGACAAGAATCAATTTCTAATTTATTTTTATATGTTATAGAGCTCTTAATAGATTCTTAGCATATCAATGTGTGGGTCAGGATCCCATAAGGAAAGAGATGGTACACTTCATTGGTGTAATTGCGGAGTGTTTAGTAAGGAGACTAGTTATAAAGATATGAGCAGGGATAAGGGAGAGACAACAAAGATGGTGAAGCACTCTTGGGCTAGCAACAGCAGGAAGCTATTATCACTCCTTGGTCTGAGGGCCAAAAGTGGGGAGAGGTTACTAGGATCTGAAAAGAGCTGTGGCTGAGATTGTAGCTGTAGTAGAGAACTGCTGGCAAGAGCTGTAGCCTTTTGAGGGGTTCAGGCTATGGCAGAAGTGAAACCCAGCAGAAATAGAGCCTCATTCCCTTATGCCTTCTCAATGGTTTTCATTGGCCTATTACTGGCTAAACCCAAACAAAAGCCAGGGACTAGAGAAGTCCATCAGTATACTCCATCAACGACTGCATCCACAAGCACAGAGAAAGATGGAGAAAGGTAAAGAGTAGATGGAAACAAGGGAAGGAGGGTTGTGTGCAAGCAGGGAATGTCTGTCTTAGTAGATGTTCATTTAATGAGTGGGACAGTGATGAAGTCTTTAAATGTTTTAACTCAAATATGTTTGCTTAATTGTGGTGCTTAAATTTCACTGCACTCTCTCAAACCATTAATCTGGGTGTATATATAATTGAGTACTTGGGTAAGAGGAAAGCTGTAAGAAAAGGCAGCAGTTCAGGGAGACATACCCCACATACACTTTTAAGGACTGATCTTTTCTGTCATAAATATGATTTTTGGTAAATCTATACCCAGGTCAACAGAGAATGAAATTTGTGTTAACCTAAGTTGAAAATGAATTAACCTTTTAGCACAGCCTGTATTAGTCTAATATGCCTTCTGTTTTTTGTTTGTTTAATTGACTAAGCATTGTTTACAAGTCCTAATGATTACTTTGTTCATTTGATGTTTCTGCTGATGTCTATCTATAACTAATGCATATAAATAGCACAATTTTGCAAATAACTAATGGAGTTAGTTATTTAAAGATATTCCAAGATCTTTCACTGAACAAAATAATCCCTTCATTATGTGAATCAACATCTCCTAATTTATCTTTTGTTTACGTCTGTATGTTCGTATATTAAAGTGGCTTAAATCAAGGGATTTAAGGGACAAACAACAACACTGAAATGAATTGTTGAACTGAAGAATGCAGTGATATTGATTGTGTTGTTAAATCAGTCATATTAATAAGGACATCTAATAGACCTAAAGTGTTGAGTATTTGTGGGAAATAAAATTACTAGATCTTAAAACATTTAAGGCTACATTAATTGATGACAGAGATTTCTCCTTGTGATTTTTTGTTTTTTCTGGCTCAAACTAACTGTTCCATGTTTCTAATGGAACTTATAAGTGCATTTAATAAATAAATCATTAGGACCTGTAAAACCATAGATCCCAAAGAGAAGTATACAAGTCACAAGAAACACAAAGAACAATCCATTGGGATGCATTAAGAAAAAACATTAAAATATCTACTTCTATTTAATTTCATCAAAAATTAAGTCAAAATGTTGATTAACAGTAGAAGGTATATATTGGTTATAAATAAATTTACATTTATTAGGAGGGCGTGCTCAAAGATTCTTTAGGAATATATGATTGAAGGCCCAGATAACTACTGACTGAACCTGATGATTTAGGAGGCTAAGAATTAGTCTATTAAAAATTGTAACTACTATTTCCACCTAAGACCATAAGTATATATCTTAAGCCAAGGCTTCTTCTGGCAGAACAGTAACATTTACTCTTCCAGAGATTTATTTATTAGGAATAAACAAAATGGATCCCCCTAGTCTAGGCCCCAAAGCCAGTATGTTCATAGTCTGTTGGTCTGTCACCATGAGTCATCCCCAACCTATAAATTGGAATTGACGGGTAGAAATTGAAGACCGAATTGCCAGGCCTTCTGGGCATGTTCATATCCAAACCATGCTGGAATTCCTGCTGGGAAAGAAAGCACAGTTTAGTCTTCACCCTCAACTCCACCCCAATCATCTTATAGCTTCAACCAACTAAAAAGTAGCTGGAGGTCCCTACATGGTCTACATCACCCTATCTTCTTCAGATTGTATTACTGTTTTTTTTTTTTTTAAACAAAGGTGGGCAACAACAGTTATCATTCTTCTCTGTGTCAAATAAAACCGTACCGAGCTATCTGTGTAAAGACAAATGAACAACTTCACCTTCGCTCCGTCATCTCATTCCTCTGAGTAACCAGTGTTAGATAGTTATCTGCAGCATAACATCCCTTCTCTATGCTCATTTAAAGATAGATACACACCCACCGAAACAGATTTTTGCATTTTCCCTTCACTTACCTGTTTCCTTCTCTCTCTGCCCTCACCCCCTGCCTGCCTTTCTCTTCTTTCTCCCTCCCTCTTTTTCTCCCTCCCTTTCCTAAACTGGAATGATACTATATACATATATTCTGTCACTTGCTTCTTTTTGTACAATGTATCACATTCATCCCCCTGATGTCAATACCTATAGATGCAATTCATTCTTTTTATTAGCTGTATGATATTCTATAATATGGAGGTAGCATGTTTTCTTTAATCATTCCTCTACTGATGAACATTCAGGTTGTTTCTAGCTTTGTGCCTCTACTGACAATACTGCAATAAACAACTTTGTACAGAAATCCTTATGTATGCTCCTTTAAATGTGTATGAAAAAATCCCCCAAACTTAGATTACCAATTCAAAAGGTACCTTTACCTTTAAATTGTAATGTATATTACCATATTACTTTCCAGAAAGGTGGTGGCAATAAACATGGCCATAAGCAGTAAGTGAGTTTCCCTTCATCCCTAGGCATCCTTACTAATACTGGATGTTATCAATCTTTTCCATTTTTTCCAATTTGATAGGTAAAAATAAAATAGAATTTCATTAATGCTTTATGTTTCATTATACCACACCAGCTACCTGAAGTACAAGGGCAACAAATAGAAGGCCTAGGGTCACAGAAGTTTTTAAGGGGTTTCTCTAATAACTGATGATGCATGAGAGAATTTTGCCATGTGTGTTTATGCATGTACCCCCTCCCCCACTCCAAATTACAACAGTACTTGTATATTCAGGTCTTACCCTCAGAGAAATTCTGGGAAACAGTCAACTGGAACATATGAATTGAGTAGGCTGACAGAACAGTGAGAATACAAGGGCCAATATGAATTCAACCTTATCATTTCTTAACTGTCTCTAGAGGAATTCCATCCTACCAAGTCATATGTTTACAAAGAGCTCAGCTTCTCCTCACCCCAATTTATGCAATACTGACTGAGATTTGTTATCCTATTAACTCACCACAGGATCTGTAATTCATTAAAACATTCATTTGTAGGTGCTTCCAGCTACAAATGAGAGTGAACAATTGGGTGTTGCCCTGGGTCTAAATGTAATTACAATGTTCAATTCAGCACATGCCATGCTCTACAAAGTCAACGACGCATCAGGGTAAACAGCAACCCCCCTAATGTGATATATTTGCAGAAAGATTTGTTAAATGAGAAGAACAAGAGAAAAGAGACAATGAGAATAATACACAGGATTATTAAAAGATTTTAAATCTTCTATTATTTAGCATTTATTGAATACAGTTTCATACATGCAATAATAATAGATCTTATTACTGACCAGTTAAATTCACAAAGAAAGAAAAAAGATTTAGGAATAAAAATATAGCTACTAAGTTTAGCTCAGAACTATCTTTAGGGAACAAAGGCAAGTATGTCAGTTAGGAGAAATAAATTTGAAATTTACAACCAAACAGCTTCATTTTCCTGGCTCAGCTACCCCTGGTCGTTTTCTCCACTTTCTGGTTTTCCTTGGTCCCAGGGCTCTCTGGATGTTTGGGGAGACTTTCTGGCAGCTTTCTAAGAGTCTTTGCTTGATAATCTGAGACTTTTGAGGACAAAAATTTCAGAGTCTGTAGAAAGCTCTGCCGTACCCCATATTTGGTTGGTGGATCAGATCTTTGGTCTCAGGTAATAAACACCTTTATTCCTCAGCATCCAATAATAGAGTCATAGTACCCCCATCCAGACAAGTTCTTTCGCATCACCCCTGAAATGGGTCCCTCAGCCCTACTTTTTTTTGAGACTTTTGCAATAAGGATTTGTTTTGTTTTTTGTTTTCTTTTGTTCCATTTTGTTTCTTTGGTGAAGCAAATGCTTCTTCTACTCTGAGCACTAGAGGTGATTTAGTTACCTATTTTACATAATTATTCCTTCCTGGGGTGTCTTGTGGCGACATTATGAGCTCACATGCCACAGATGACTAGTCCATAGTCAGGAAGAAATTTCCAGATGAGTGTTTCCACCTGAAGCCCACCCTGCAGATGGCTCTCAGTGTTTACCTCTCCTCTGTTCTTCTGGTTACATGGTAAGGGAGTGGACTTCTGGCAGGTGGCAAAAGGCACCTGTGTCATGGAACCATGTTCTGGTTTGCTTCAGTAAGTTAGGATCTCTGAGAGGTTCCCCATTGCCTGCTGTGATCAGTTCTTCTATTGCTTTCTGTTAAGGTTTTATTAATCCCTACAATTCTCTTTGTAGCAGGAGACAAACCCAACCCTAGTCTATTTTCATAGCCTGTGCTGTCACAAGCCGTAAGTTTCTCTTCTTTAACCTGACTGGAATTCAGCGATAGGTTTTTCATTATATAATAAATACTAAACTACAAAAGCAGTAAACATAAATATTTAGTTCTTTGTTCCAATAATGGTGACACAGTTGGAAGGAAGGAAGACAAAGCTTTCTTCCTCCCTGTGACTGTCTGCTATTTTGTCACTGGTTTCTCTTATGATCAGTTGCTAGAACAATGATTAGAAACATCCTTGCAGGACTGTTTTGGGCTAATTTGTATATGCGTTCGTTGTAGGGGAGGAAAATCTTCCTTCTATCCTCTTAAGTTCTGTGGCTGGGCCTGAGAATTAAATTGATATAAGACAGATTAATGAGAGAGTTTTTAAATACTTTATGGGCACATGAGAGTCCTCATAAGAAAAGGGAAGACTCAAAGAAGCAGTTAGGACTAAGAGTTTATATACTTTTTTTAACAAAGAATGATAAATTTGTGGAGAAATGACAAGACAAAGGGGTTTCAGTTAGGGGCAGTAAATTGTGGGAAAATGATTAGGAAGTGTATGGGGGAAACTAATGGAAGACAAGGGTTATTTTAGTGGGTTTGTTTGTATAGATCCATTTCTGCATAGGTTCCCAGTTTCCAGTGATAAGAATGTTCTCTTCCTGGTACAGGGAGGTCATCTCTCTCATGCGAAATTACATGGCCTGCTTTTAAGTATAAAGGAGGAAGAGAGAGCCCTTCCTACATCTGCTGTCTCTTAAGTGCCTTTAGCTCAAAATAATCAGTATGCCAAAGTGGCATGTTCTGATCCCCTTAAGTATGTAACGTGTACATTGGCTTAAGCCCCTCTTAACTTCTTTGTGTTAGTATGACAGATGAGGCCTGATTTATGTCTGGTGGCCATTTCTTAAATGATAGACTGCTGTGCTAGGCTAGGAAAGGGCTGTACTAAATTGAGTGTACTACAGAGGTAACTACATCTGGTATGTTTCTTTGGAGGCCCCTATTTACAAAATATAATTAAGATTTATTATAATAAAAACTTGGGGAAACTTTATAAATAAATTGCAGTAAAAACTAGGAAATTCGAAAGAAACTCAGAACAAGCAATGAAATTATACGGAGGAAAAGTTAGAAGCAACTTCAAATGGATTTATTAATGTGGATGAGCTCTAAACCTAACTCTGAAGTTATTGGCAACTAAAGTAAAAAAAAGAAAATACTTTGGTTTACCTAGTTCTCCTTGTTGAACTCAAGAGACCTTTCATATTAGTCTCAGGGGTCCGCAGTGCACAGTCTGGTAAGTAAAGGTGTGAAGAGGCTTGGTGTGAACCGTAGAGAATGGTATAGCTTGTGTTTGCCCCACGCAAAGAAATTCAAACTAAAACCAAACCAAAACCGAGTCTTTCCTGGCCAGATAAAACCAGAGGTGGGGATAGGGATAGATACCAATTAATAACTCCTGAGCTAGAATTGAAATCCAGGAGAAATTTATCACATAGGTCTGTCTATTTGGCATTCTGTAATATAAAATGCAATGGATAATGTATAAGTTATTTTATTGAAAGAGCACAGAAATGGCTGTTGCTATAAAAGGTGTTTCTAATATTGAACCTCTGAAAAAGCTGAAGATTTAATATTATTGTTTTGCCTTAATGAATATACTATGAAGTCACTAGAAATCAGACATGCCCCCAAATGGTCTAAGAATGCCAGTAGGTGGAAGGATATAATTAAGGATACTTCAATTTAGTGATAGAGTTTTTCTAAGAGATCCACTTTCCCTTATTCTGGAGTGAATATCTCCCATGGTTTTGAGTTAGCAGTGTAAAAAGCCTTCTGTGACCCTTCAGTTAAATAAAAGCAGCGCCATTCAAGGTGTATTGATTACATCTTGTGTATGAGATAGGGGATGGCGGGGAGGAGGTGGGCATTGTACATCATCTGTAGAGTTCCCAGAGGAAAACAGGTCAGGAATGCACTGGAAGGAACAAAGAAAACACGTCTAGTCCTTTCTCCTACTCACTTGGTTACTAACGTCAGCTTCTCAGGTCAAAAAGTCATCTTTACATCATATGTGGTCATGTCCTTTAGATGGTGAGAATAAACTGAATCCTGCCCCCCTCCCCCATTTTCTTACTGCTCAGTGATTTTTTTTTTTTTTCTAAAGATTGATTGATTGATTGATTGATTGATTGCTGTGTTGGGTCTTCGTTTCTGTGCGAGGGCTTTCTCCAGCCGTGGCAAGTGGGGGCCACTCCTCATCGCGGTGCGCGGGCCTCTCACCATCGCGGCCTCTCCTGTTGCGGAGCAGAGGCTCCAGACGCGCAGGCTCAGCAGCTGTGATTCACGGGCCCAGTTGCTCCACGGCATGTGGGATCCTCCCAGACCAGGGCTCGAACCCATGTCCCCCGCATTGGCAGGCAGATTCTCAACCACTGCGCCACCAGGGAAGCCCCCCCTCAGTGATTTTTGATCTCTAGAATTTCTATGAAAAATTCTAAGTTGCTTGCTGTACTTGTGGGGGAAAAAGAACCTTTTCACTATTTTCACCATTCTGTGTCAAATACCTATGAAATGCCTGTTTAGGGTTGACTGGCAGGTCACGTGATATAAACTCAGTTCTTGGTGGATGTGGGGAGGTACAGAGCACGCTTGGGTTTCACAGTGTTCTGAGCCAACCCAAGGTCCCCAGACCAGGTAAAGCAACAGAGAAGCTACAAAACATGCCACCAGCAGTCCCGTTTCAGACTGTGAAAGAATTAAGGGAGGCCGGCTTGTCTGCTGAAGACAGTGGCGAAACCTCTGACCACTGGCCCCAGACAAAGGAAGTGTTAGCTCCTGGGAATCCCTGACTTCCAGGATGACTGACTCTATTCAGAGGTCATTTAGCGAAACCCAAGAATATGCAAGGATAAAGACAGTACAGTGCAAACACTGGCTCAAATTAGAATGACAGAGTGGTTTTGAAGTCAAGTTAGTTTGGAAGCATCTCAAACCCCAGCTGGAATCTATAGATTCAGTTAAGGACTTTCACCTGGGCCTTTAACGAGTCTTTGTTTCAAAGCACTGAGCACTTTAGACTTCGCAGGGCAAAAAGTAACATCTGGGCATCTCTCAATAAATCAGTGACCCCAAATGTCTAAAGAGCAAATGAAACTTCTAAAGGCTCTTTCCCTCTAGAATTTGTCAGTCTTCCTTTAGTGCATGCTTATTTTCATACTTGCTACTTCAACTCTTTTAAGTTTTATTCAAATATTTGTAATGTCTTGTAATAGTCCTCTTTGATATGTTTTCATTTGGTTCTTCATTTTGCAATGAAATCTTAATTGCCAACCTGGCCGCCTGTGACTTCTGGCTAAATGTGCAATATAATTTAGGGGATGTAAGGAATGTGTTTGAGGGGCTAAGAATTTGTCATTACAGTGCGGTAGGCAGAATACTAAAGGCGTCCTCTCTAGAGGACGTTTTTCAATCAAACCCTCCCCTAGGAACTGCTGTGAAAGGACTTTACAGACAGTTAAGGTTAATAATCAGCTGATCTTAAAAGAGGGCAAGGAGCTTGGGTTTTTCCAGGTGGGTCCAGTATAATCACATGAGTCTTTAAAATCAGAGGAGGAAGACCAGGGAGTCGGTCAGAGAGATGCAGTTGAAGAGAGAGGGGCAGAGAAGGAAGGAGGCGGAGGGAGAGGTCTAGAGATGTGGAACATGAGACAGACTCAGTTCATTGCCTCTGGCTTTAAATACGGAGAAAGGGGTCCAGGAGTCAAAGTGCGACCCCTAGAAGCTGACGATAACCCCTGCCCCACAGCCAGCGAGGAAGTAGGACCTCCGTCCTACAGCTGCCTGGAAGTAAATTCAGCCAACACCCTGAATCATTTTCCCAGTGGATGCTCCCCCAGAGCCAGGCAGCGGACACCTTGATTTCGGCTGTGGGAAGCCCAGAGCAACCAGACCCACCCTCTGACCTTCAGAACTGTAAGGTAATAGATCTGTGTTGTTTCAAGCCTGCATATGATCACTTGTTTTAAGTTTGCTTAATTGGTTAGAGCGGCGATAAAAAACTGATACATGTAAGGCTCAGCATGCCTTAGGAGTGCCTTAGTGCCCAGGGTGACTTGAGTTCGACTATAACTAGTTAGGAAGAGGGATGGCTGACTGGAGGAAAGAGAGAATGAAAGCAGGAGGAGGAGAGAAGGGGTCTAACATTACAAAGTGGAGGCACTTTCGCCTGCATTCCTTTTCAGGAGACTGTGACCCCAAGTGGCTTCTTGCATGCCTGGTGGTATTAGTTTCTCACATGACTGATTCTAATCTTTAAATATTTCAGTGGCTTTTTGGAGGGGGGGGTACAAGATGGACTTCTTGATTATAAACTGTATACTATCGAGTACATTATATTTATGTATAATTAGAGGGTTATGTTTGGAAAACCATACCTACTGTACTTTAAAGAAAATATAAGGGATTTTCAAGGGTATTTTGATTTCAGGCTATTTTTGCCTAATAGGCTGATTTTAGAAACCACCTCCCACGTAAGATGCAACTGTTGTCCTGCGTGCTACCTCTCCTGGCCACAGCCTTAGGAGAACTTGAGCTTCTAGAGGGAGGCAGGCTGCAGGAAAGTGGAGTAGCCTCACTCTCTGTTGCTTAGGAAGTCATTTGACTCATGTGCACACTGTCAGCCCGTGAATTCTCCCAACTTGCTCCACACAAGAGTGGAATGTACCTTTCTCCTTTCCAAGGATTCCACAAATTATTCCTTTCTTACCTTTCTCTCATAAAAGGTAACCTGGGACATTAGTGGTCAACAATCTGATTTAATCTATGAGCAGTTGGAGAGTGAGTGAAAGGGAAGAGAACCAGGTATACATATGATTTGCTCCAGTGCTGTTCCCCCCTTGGTATCCTCTAAACCCCGGGGAAAATAAGCGGATTGAGATGAATTTCCTCATCCATATTAGCCTTTTTCTTTGGATAACCAAGCTTCGAATTGCTGCTTTCTCAAATCTCTTTGTAGTTTTCTGTGTAGCAAACTGTGGAGGCCTCCCACAGATTGACTCATTTGAATAAAAATACATTTCTTCTGACCTCTACGACCTTCAGGAGTCTTCAAAGATGAATTTAATTATACATATTAAAAGAAACCAAACTCAGAATTTTGAGGGTTTCAGTTCTGAAACCAAATTTATTATGTTCAAAGTTGTGTCTGGATAAAAGACAAGTATAACATTAAAATATTAATCCATTCATGCCATTTAGTGATTTGAATTATTCACAGCTGCTTGTATTTTATTTCTATAAGAATATGGCTTTTGTCTATGAAGCCAGTCAAATTGAAAGGAATATTCTTTGCTTTTAAAATCCTTCCTAGTCGAGGTTGTTTTAATATAGAACACCCCTTCTCCCCATCATACGTTTTATGAGCTATCTTCATAAAGCATTTACATTTGGTTGAAGCACTTAGAAAAACTAGGTAAATTGAACGCTAAGAGCTAAAGCAAAAGGCTAGGCAACTATTTCCAAATTTACAGTGCTTTGTTGCTGGTAAGCTGTTAAATCCCACTCACCCAAGCTCTCCTTCCTCCTAGAATACAAAGGAGATGATACTTTACAAAATATTTTTTGGTGTCTGTTTTTTAGTGTTCAGTATATATTGTGTAAGCTGATTTGGGAGCTTAGCTTTAGCCCCTTCCCTTTTTATGACATATGTCAAGAGTCTTCTAGGTGGAGGGCAATCCTTTTGAATTTGGGTTTCCTTATTTGTAAAAAGGCAATAGTATTTATCTTTGCCAATCTCATAGGGCCAGGGAGCTCGAATGATATACTACACAAGGATATAAACTCTAAATGATATTACTTCAACGTTATTACTAGCAATGACTTTACAGACTTAAGATATTACAAAATTTCAGAAGGCACAGAACTTAAAATTGGTCAGAACCAAGGACTCAGAAATATCATTCAGACCTAGGATGTTTTAAGTTCTAATCTTTGATTCCAAACATTTGAAGAAGAATATTACGCCTACTATATTTCTGCTTTACTTTTTACACGGTTCTTTCAAACCTATTTGATTTGCTAAAATTTCCAGGGTTTTTTAGGTCCCTGGTTGCTTTCTTATGGACAGTCTTGTTAGTGTTTTACTCATAATTGAACTTTACCTTTATAGAGTGAAGTAGACCTGCCCTCTTTTCATTTGAGATAAATGTTTCTATTAATATCATTGAAGGTCACACTGTTTATTTCATGATGGAATGAATTAGGAATACTGTGGGGAAGAGAGTTACTTTGAGGTAATTCTTTGGAATTTAGGAAGGGCCATTATTGATCATATAATCTAAAGATCCTTGATTTGATAAAAGAAACACGGGCCAGAGTAGTAAAGCAATTTGCCTAAGATCACCCAGCTGGTTATGAGAGAGGTAGAATTAAAAGCCAGTTCTCCTGATTCCAAGTCTAATGTTCTTTGCATTATACAGTGAAAAGGAGGAGAGCATAAAAGGAAAGATGGCTTAGAGCAGGAGTCAGCAAACTATGGCCTGTGGGCCATATGTGGTCCACTGCCTGTTTTGTAAATAAAGTTTTATTGGAACCCTGCCATGTCCATTCGTTTACATATTGACTCTGGCTGTTTTCACACTGTAAGGCAGAGCTGAATAGTTATGTCAGAGATCATCTGGCCTACAAAGCATAGAATATTTACTGTCTGGTCCTTTACAGAAAAAGTTTTCTGACCTCTGGATTAGAGGAAAGATGGCTAAAAAGTCTGGTTGGGGCATTTTGTGAACAGTCTCTTTAGTTTGTGCATTTGTCCCTAATTGTGGTTTGGCATAAGCTATTTAGATATTAGGCAAAATCAGCGGGCTCTCATGATTATTTACAGGCTGATGTTAACAAATGTGAAAATATATTTGGGACTTCCCTGGTGGCACAGTGGTTAAGAATCCGCCTGCCAATGCAGGGGACACGGGTTCGAGCCCTGGCCCGGGAAGATCCCACATGCCACGGAGCAACTAAGCCCGTGCACCACAAGTACTGAGCCTGCGTGCTGCAACTACTGAAGCCCACGGCCTAGAACCCGTGCTCCACAACAAGAGAAGCCACCGCAATGAGAAGCCCGTGCACCGCTACGAAGAGTAGCCCCCACTCGCCCCAACTAGAGAAAGCCTGTGTGCAGCAACGAAGACCCAACCCAGCCATAAATAAATAAATAAATAAAATATTTTTTTAAAAAAGGAAAATATATTTGCAAAAGAATGATAGATACATATTTTTAGAAGACATTTCCTATAATAGGGGGATTTATTTCCTATATTCATCCTCATAATACATTCTTCAAGCAATGGAAATACTTAATTCAAAGAAGTGAAAACTTATGCAGGACACACAATAGCTGTATTCAAGTAGGTGAAGGACTATCCTGTGAATAAAAGGATTAGAAGATGTATTTGTCTTTCAAGTCCGACTCAAATGCACTTTCGCTCTTAAGCCCCTGATCACCCGCTCCTCCTCCTCCCTTCTTTGGACAGAATTAATCACTCTTCTGTGCTTCCAAAATACTTTGTACGGAGTACTACTATAGCCTTTATCACACTGCGTTACAGGTAGTTGTTTACACATTTATCTCCCCAGTCAATTGTGAACTCCTTGAAAGTGAGGACAATACCTTATTCATTTTGGCATCCCCATCATGGGGCTCAGTCCCTGGCTCATAGTAGAAGCAATCTAAATACTTGATGAATGAATGTATATTATGATATCAGAGGGCAAAGCAAGGGCCAATGTGAAATTTCAGTGAAAAGAACTTTGTGACAATATTGGCAACAATATGTCCTAAGCAGTGCTGCATAGTCATCAGAAACCAGAACTTGGGGTTAGAATGCCTGGGTTTGAATTTCTGCTGTCCTGTTTACTGTTTGTCTTTAGGTAGGTTACTTAATGTTGTAGTTTCCTTACCTTTGAAATAGAGATGATTTAGGCAGCAGTTTTCTAACTATGGTCTGCAGACCCCTGGGCATCCCAAAAACCCTTTTAAGACGTCTGTGAGGTCAAAACTATTTTTATAAGAATGCTAAGGCAGTATTTACCTTTTTCGCTGAGTTTCATTGATGGTGCAAAAGCAATGGTGGAAAAACTACTGGTGCTTTAGCACAAATCAAGGCACAAAGTTGAACTAGTATTAACGTTTTCATCATTATACACTGGCAGAAAAAAAAAAAGTATGCCAGTTTCATTTAAGAATGTCCTGGATGAAGGAGTAAAATAACTAATTTTATCAAGTCTCAACCTTTGGGTACAATGTCCTTTTTAATACTCTGTGTGATGAAATCAAAAGTACATATTTTTGCTACATTTTGAAGTACAATGGCTATCTTGAGGAAAGTACTTGTGCTATTGAGTTGCCAGCTGAACTAGCCACTACTGTACATGGTAACACCATTTTTACTTGATTCACTGATAAATTACAGTATGGTTATCCAGACTTTGGTGTTTGACAGATATCTTCCCAAAAGTTGATGAAGGGAACCTATCATTTCAAGGAAAACGACTAATAGTATTTGTTTCCAATGATTGAATTATGCTTCTAAGCATTATTTTTAATTTTGGAAAACTTATATCTTTCACCATGAGCTTTAGAGCTGCTCAATTCTTAAGGACTTCTGTGAAAATATCAGTGGTGTTATAAATTATTTTAAAATATTATATAATGAAATAAAACAACATTTGGAAAATCTGCATGATATAGTGAACTGGGATTTCCAAATGAGCAGTACATGATGTTACAAAAGTATGCATTAAAATCATGCATAGGTAAAGATCATTCAAAGTACATATTAAAATATGGATGCCTTGAGACCAATAAATATATTTTAATGTAAGAGAGCTATTACATTAAGTTCTTTGGTGGGATTTCAGATTCTACATTGCAATTATTCTTTAAGAAACTACCACTGTCAAGTTTTGGTGTGTTATCAAAGAAGAATATCTGCAATTATGTAAAAAGACTATGAAAGTGCACCTCCCTTTTCCAACTACATACTTGCTATGTGAGGCCAATTTCTTTTCATATACTTCAAGCAAAACAACATATTGCAAGAGAGTGAATGCAGAACCAGATATGGAAATTCAGCTGTCATCTCTTAAAGCAAACATTAAAAAGATTTATAAGAAATGTAAAACAAAGCCATTAGCCTCACTAATTTTTTTGTTTTGTTTAGTGTAGGTTACTTAATCTTTGAACTTCAATTCAAAGTTCAGATTATGATTACTTATCATCAAAATGTTATTTATGTTAATATGTAATGGGATCTTCATTTTAATTTAAAAATATTTAATTGAAAATATTTATAATATTTAAAATATTTAATTTAAAAATAATTCAAAATATTTAAAAAATATCTACAATTGCCAAGATATGGAAGCAACCTAAGTGTCCATCAACAGATGAATGGATAAAGAAGATGTGGCATATATATATGTGTGTGTGTGTATATATATATATATATATATATATATATATATATATATATATACACACACACACACAATGGAATGCTACTCAGACATAAAAAAGAAAAGAATGAAATTTTGCCATTTGCAGCAGTTGGCTTTGTGACTAGTTCGTTTTTACCTTTCCTTGTTCTATTAGAGATTTAACGCAGCTGAACTTTGTAATTTGGAAGTCTTTAAACGTCTAGGTCTTAGCTCTAAATTCTCATAAATGAAATGAAGATGTAAAAAACTACTCAATATCCTTCACAGGGTTGTTTTAAAAAACATATTTTTTGATAACTGGAATCCCTGTAAACTGTTGCATATATAAGTAGAGAGTTACAGATGTAGCACTTAAAGATTTAAATTAGATTAATATCAGCAGAAATGGAACTATTAGTAAATTCATTGATAAGGACTCTATCCTTACACTGAAAAGCATGATCAGATACTGTAAATTAGCATAACAGGAGTGTGGGCTCCCAGTCAAACTGGCTGTGTTTGCGTGTCAGCCACTTATCAGCTCTTGACTTTAGGCAAGTTGTTTCACCTCTGTTCTAAAATAGAAATAACCGGAGTATCTACCTCACAGGTTGCCGTGAAGATTAAATGAGTAAATATAAAGTATATAGGATAGTGGCTGACCAATAATTAAGGCCTCAGTGTGTAATTGACATCATTAGAGGCAGTAAGCAGCATCATAATCATTTATTATCATAAAATGGCAGGATTTTAGTCAGTGAGGGGGATGTTGGAGATACAGTAATCATATCAGTGTTATAGATGAGAAAGAGGAAGCCCGCAATCAGTACGATACATTCAAGCATGAACACCTAGCGAAAGACAGGCCTGAAGATCTAGTACTGCTCAGCTCAGTGTCTTTCTTGTCACCCTTTGTTAAACAGGACCCTGTGCCTTCATGAGTAGGTTAAGAAAACGTGTAATTTTAGTTGATAATTAGTATGTGTTACCCACAATAGAATAAAAATATTATTCTTTATTAATGAATCTGCTAATGGTCAGAAGTTCACTCTTTGTGGATATTAGTTCAAGTTAGACATTAACTATTATAGTTGTGTGTGTGTGTGTATGTCAGAATTATCTATTCATAATATTGGATATTATGGAATTGATCTAAGTAACACACATTTATCCAGTCTAATGTAAGCACACCATGAAAATGAATGATTACAGTTTTACTTGGAAGATGGAGTTTATAATTATTTAACTAGGAGTTTCACCCTCTTCTTCCTTTTAATTTGCACTATCATTCATTCCTTTCCCTTTCTGAGCTCCTTTAGCTCTAAAATTCACAGGATTCTTTGCAGTGGGGCATTTTATTTAGTAAAATCATTGAGGCCTTGCTTATTAAAAAAATATACTGGGTAGTTTAAGTTCGTAATGAATATCTCACAGCCTCACCTGCTGTGGTCACTGCTTTTGTTACTTTTGATCTTGGGACCTTGGATTTGACCAAGTGGATGAAACAGTGGAAAGCAAGTGGATAAAAGCAACCCTTCCTTCAACACATTTATCGAGTCCCTTTCCTTGCCTTTGCCGTGTTTTTGCCAGACCTCCTGAGCACTCTTCACCTGCTCCCAAATGGACATACTTTTGCAGATGAGCCAAAATGTGTGCCTCACATTTACATGTAGAGTAATGTCCAGATCACACACCAACTGCTTCAGCTTGAAGGCCTTGCTCAGTTCCACCTCACCCTCATCCCCTGCCCCCAGCCCTCTGAGCCTCCCCAGACAGACACCAAGCTGCTTCTCTTCTTTCACTCACCTACACCCTTCTTTCCATCAAGGGCCCGCACAAGTCTCAGCTCTTACGTGAACCCTCTGTGGACTCCTACGGTCCACGTTGATTTACTGTCATACTCCCAGAGCACTTTTCACCAGCACCCCACAGCTGAGCAATTATTATTCAGTGTGGTTTTATGAGGCTTGCTATTATCTCAATTATATTTTAAGCTTCTAAAGGAAAAGGACCATGTGTTTCATTTCTGTAACCTGCATAGTACCCAGCACAGTGAGGAAGAGAAAGATTAAACATCATAATAAATGCCTGTTAGCAAGTTAAGTACTGTGACTGCATTGTGTCTTAGAGTTCATTGTATATTTACAATACCCGTTTACAATGAGATTAAATTTTTCTGAGCAATAAATTACTAGAAATCTACATGAAATTAAATTTTAATTATACATAGTTCAATACTTGACAAATTTTTTTGTTGAAAAAGAAATCAGGATTTTTTTTGGTAAATACAGGACATATACTAACAACCAAGATAGTTTATTGGTTTGTGATAGCATTTTTAGACAAAAGCGTTACCTGATTTAATTCTTAGAATATTATACTCTGATAATTTTTTTTTTTTTCTGCTACATAGAACTGTTTTCTCAAAGTCATGGATGTTTTAATCCTAGAGAGGACTAAATTGAGAGTAGATGCTGTTTAATTTTTGTTTAGTCATAATGAAGTATACTAGATGTCAATATATGCAAGACTCTGATCAAAACATAAAATTCAAGTGGGCCCTCCTTAAAGATTTTGTTGTCTACCAAAAAAAAAAAAAAAATGGGAATTGCATATAAAGACATTATGCACCATCATTTCTGTGACATTGGAAAAATTCCCCTTTGAGGAAAAGTAGAATGGAATTTGGAATGTTGCTTGACTCTTCATCCAGAACTGGTCCTGAAAAGAATACAGTGAAATTGAAATGTAGCAATTTCCTGGCTAATTGCATAAGCACAGAGAGCCCAATCTGGCCCATCAAATGAACATACTTGTGCTATTTGTTTCCTTGGGGATTGATGCCTTTCCTTAATCTACACTCAAAAGCATAAAAGATAGTTTATGTTCTGAATTAAGTATAGAAAATATTTTTCTGTCTAGGAAGTTAGTTTCGATGAAATTATTTTATCTGAGGAAACAGCACAGTAAAATGACTTCCCTTTGGGTGTAATTTTAGAGTGTTCCTTTTTATCTTAAACTCAGTTTAAAAAGTACTAAAAATGTACTTTAGTAGGACTTAATAAATATTAAATTAGCCTGGGGCAGTATCTATATGGAAATGATTAAATTCCTGAGTATTTACTTGGAATTTCTGACCTTTCTAAGCAGAATTAAAATCTTTAGCTTCCTTATGTCAGAGCTACAATTAGCTACAGTAATACATTCTTCTCCCATTCTCCCTGGCAGCTCCATTTTGATTAAACTTGATGTTTTTAGATAATCCAAAATCTACAGACAATTAAGAATTACGAAGTACAGGCATGAAGTAAATGCTGCAAAATGGTAAATTTTTCCTGCTGAAATGGTTCAATCGAAAAGGAACAAAAGTTTGACCTCGTTTTCTCTTGCTCAAATGAGAGAAGTTTACACTTAGAATGGGAATTAGTTATTGAATAAGGTACAAAAATAAGATGATCTAGAAAGTTAGAAAAACTCTTCATGTACTTCTTTTTACTCAATATCCTTTGATTTTTATGACAACTTTTTTACAATGTACTTAATCCTGAAAAGAGAGGATAGTGCTAAAGCAAAGGGAAAAACACTTTACTGCAGAGTGATTTTACAGAACTCTTGCTCAGTTTCATGGTGCTTTAGGTCTCCTGGGGGGTTTATTAAGAAAACTAGCTGGCACAAGAAAAACTCAATACCATTTGAAAATGCCACTTACATGAGTATACATGCATTTTGATATAATAAAAATAGAATTGGCATTTTGCTTGATCTGCCTTTTTGAGAAGGGAGAAATGTGTAAGGAAATATGGTCTATATATAGAATTTTAGATAAGAATACAAGAGAAGCAAAATGGAGCCGTTATAATCTCCTTCCTTCAAACCATCCTGTTCTAAGCTACTTTGCAAAAAAGATCTCATCTTCATGGAATAGTATTACAGATTAATGTACTTGATTTTGAAATGAGTTTTTTCTTTTCTTCTTTAGGCTCTTTATCCTCCATTTCCTTTTTCATTTTTTCTCCCCTTTTTCTCTTTTCTTCTCCTTTTTTCCCCCACTCATTATTGCTTACAGATACATTGAACCAAATGTATTGGTTAGGCCAATCACATGGCATATGTGCCAGGGATATACTACAGAATAAAACAGATGTGGTTCCTGTCCCAAAGGAACTTAATCTCATAAACTAAAGACTTTAAGCAAATCACTACAGTTAATTAAATTTTCAATAAGTATGAAAAAGTAAAGGGTGAGGGATATCAATCTTCAGTAACTGCTCTGCATATAATATATTGTGTGTACGTAAAAACATAATTTTTGTGAATATTAAGTAAACATGAGTCCTGACCTAAGGAATTAATACTTTAGGATATACTAGTTGCTATGGTTCACATACGGAAACTTTCTGTTTAACGATCAATTAGATGAATACATGCAGTTTTGGACTTTGATAAGGCCTACTCACATGTTTTACATATGAGCCTATGAACAGCCAGTGGTCCCCTAGGTCTCAGTCTTTACATACTTGTAATTTCCTTGGATCCTGCATTCATTCACCACCAACTTCCATCTCCTTTGAGTCAACTGAGATCTTAATCCCAAGCTCCCAATCCTGATTCAGGAGTTGGGGCTCAATTCCAAGGCCAACCTAAGCCTGGTTTTACTAGAAACAAAGTATGATTTTTTTTTGTCCTCCTGCTAAATAAAGCCTTCTGATTTTAAATTCTGCTCTCTCAGGTGGGAATCTGAGGAAGATAGCAGTGAGATTGGGTGCAAATGACGTTTTTTGGTTTTTTTTTTCTGAGTTTTACTGAGTTTCTTTACCTTTTCTCAGGCCCATTTTATTCAACAGGACTCTCTCCCCTCAGCATTGACTACTTCTAAATCTTATGGCATTCCTGAGGTGCCAAGTAATGATAGTGCTTCAGAAATGAGGTTATTGCTTTAGCCAGTGTTTATCTCCTATCATAGCTCACTGTGGGATAGAATACCCTACTGGTTATGTTATGAAGTATGTCTTTTCTATATGATAGAATATTATCTGTGATTAAGCAAATTAAGCTACGTCTGTTGCCCTAAAATGAAAAGATGTTAAGTAAAAGAAGTAAATTAGTTTCATATACTTTACTGCTCTATTTAGAAACTTTATATGTGTATATACATAAATATCAGTATACATACATATGTATGTATAGGCTTATTTTATTGACAAATATATATGACAGAGAAATAAATCTGGATGGAAACATACCAAACTGATATCAATGATTATACCTGGAGAATGGAAATAGAGGCAGAAGAAGCAGCAGAGTTACAAAATTGAATCTTGGTAAATGGCTTACGTCATTGGCTTACACGTGAGCCAGTCTCTTTGGCCAGACGATTAGAGTACTGTTATTAGGTGGGCTCACCCTAAAGCCGGGAGGTGGTCCACCCAAACCACGAGTATTAACAGCTGAGGAAGGGTGGCTTTTCCATGAGCAACACCAGGAGGCTGTTTCCAGAAGGGACAATCAATGCTGAACAGTCCATACAGCAGCTGTGCATGATAATACTCCCCCCGGATTTCTTGCTTTGTTTATAACATTTGTGTACAACTATAGCAATCAAAGGGTTCATAGGGTAAATCTTAAAATATATATAAAAAAAAATACACAGAAGATTTTCAATTTGAAGTAAATTTTTTATGCAAGTTGAACTAATACTTATGACAAATCATAAGAATAAACATAAACAGTAAAGAAAAGGAAAAGTTTTTTGTACACCCACCTTTCACCTGTATAGGCACTTTGATGAATAAGCCCAGTATCCTATTTCTAATAAGTTGCTACCCCTTATTTATTTATGAATATATTACCCTTTATCACATTTCTCACTAGACTGATGTTTGGCATTAAGGCCATGTAGATGTGAGTTTTAGGATTTCCTGTGACATTGTCTTTATTAGTTGCTAAGGTTATTCTAGAATTGGCAAAGTGAAAGTCTTTCTGTTCATTAAACCTTATGGGGCTTTTGGACTTCATGCAAAAACTAAAGTATTTTGCAATGTTTTAGGAATAGAGAAAATTGCTAAAAAGTAATAGCATTCCTTAGGAAAAAGGACTGACAATCCAACGAAGAACTAATAAATTTTACTGGTCTCATTACTTAAGCATCATTACCTGCCAAGCAAGTAAAAAATATCCAAGCATATGGGGCGTGGCATCATCAGAAACCTGTCTGGAAAGTCTTTCATTCACCCCAGGCTCTGTTCCCTGTGCCCTCACTTGAGCTTCTCCTGTCATCCTAGGGTAGGTACAAGGTGTTCTGTGTTGCAGACCTGACAGAAATGGAAATGGTTTCAACTTTACCCATCTCTGTGCATTTTCAGGGAAACATAAGCTTTTAATAATGAGTTATAGCACCCATAATTGAAGTTTCAGAGAGATTAATTGTATTATTATTTTGAAGAAAACCACATATTTGAGACCCAAATAATTTCCCAGTACTATGTAATGAATTAAGGTATCTCTCATAGTGACTAACCCATTCTCAAGCTGAATTAGGCCATACACTCTTTCTCCTCCAGCTTCAAGTTCTGCTGCGGAGAAGAACTAGCAGCCTTAGGGTATTTGAGGCCCCTTAAAGCCCTCCTCATGGCCAAAGGACTGACAAGCAGCTGTGTGTATTAGACTTAAGCACTAATTCCCATGTCAACAATTCAGCATTTCTTTTTAGGCTGGTTAGTACCTAACGTAACCAAAAAGGGATCCTATGCCTCCCAGTATATTAAGATCACCTTCCCAGCTTCTTTGGAAACATAGTCTATCAAATTTTAATCAATTATTTCTTCAGTGTGTTATAGCACAACTTTTCCGGTTGAAGGATTCAAATGTGAAGCGTTCTTTTTACTCATTGGGCTGCAACTGATAGCAGCAGCCGTATGTGAATTCTGTATAGTCCGTTTTAGCTGAACATTGATAAGATAATTAAATGCAGCCGTGGTAGTGTTTTACCAAGTTGAGCGAAAGGCAAGCAAGTGAGAAGAAAGGAATTAAGAGGAGTAAACAAGGGATAAGCAAAACAGTTTTAGCTGGAAGCTGGGAGTGAGATGGACGCTGGCAAGGCAGAGTGGTGAGGATGCCGGGTCCAGATGGCAGACATTTAGGAAAAAAGACGTCACACCAGCGACCAGCCATTCAGAGCTGGCGTTGGCGTGCTTTGTCTTTGCTTTTTTTTCATAATGCAAGTCTATTGCTATTCGCCAAAATGTGTGAAAAGCTTATGAAACTCAAATATAGGGAAGAGTAGAGCAGTGGAGAAGAGGAAGAGTTCATTTTCATTTAGGTTATTTTGGGTTTGATCTCATTGGATAGTAGGGCTTCAGAACATAATTTGACTGAATCGTTTTGCTGTTTACAGCTCAAGAACTGTCCAGCTGATGAACTGCGTAGTTGCTCTGTTAGAGAAATGCAGCAATTGTTTATTTCAGTTGTGAGGAGCTCTTCATTTTAACACTTGACTTTGAGGAAGTTTGGAAACACAAAGAAAGTATTCTACTTACCAAATGAATAACTTACTTTTACATAGAGTAATACCAACTTTAGGTTGGGACCTGCTTATTATTAATAAAGTATATGACATAGTTTTTTAAATAACTTTTTACTATGAAAGTTAATTGTTTATTTTAGAAAGTCCAGACAGCATCTGACCAAAAACAAGTTAGTTAAGAAAAATTATCCATAAATACTCGCCATAATCCTATGCATAATTAGAAACTAAAAGTGGTAGTATTTTGGTGTTCTTCTTTCTAGTTATGTATGAAATCCTATGCATGTATATTTATATGCGTGACAGTATTTTGTTACTGCTGCAACCCAGATGTCTAGAAGAGTATCAAGCATGTTCAGATAACTGGATTTGTGTTTAGTATTAATATCTTAGTGCTTTCCAGTGGACTTAATATACTATTTTTATTTCCTAGCATGTTAACAGGCCAAACCCACTCACTGACATGACTTTGCTCTCTTCCTGCCCACTGACCAGTCTTCAATGTAGTATTTTCTTTCTGTCACAGTAGAATAGATGATGTGAAGTTGAAATGGTAACCGAGCTTCACGGTACATTTTTATTTAAAAGGAAACCACTACGTGCTGCCGCACCGAAGAGAAAGAATGAAGGTTAACAGATGTTGCCATGATTTTCAAGTACCTCCTTTAGGGCAAGGTGATTTTAGCTTTACTCATCTCAGCATATTTTCAGGGAAACCTAAACTTTTGATGATGTCGAGGATTATGAATCATGACACCCATAATTGAAGTTTCAGAGAGATTTAATGATATTGTTACTTTGAAGAAAACCACACAGAACCATATTTAGGTACAATTTAAAAACCATTTTACTCCATTTTCACATCTCTGTTTTTCTTTTAAACTATCTGGTAAACATCCAGGGTTTCTGAATGCTTCTCTCTGATAGATGCAAAGAGCATTTAAGCTAACACTCAGCTGTTTGTTTGTTATGTTTTCAAACTTCTTCCAGTTTCTGTTTAGTATTCAGTGAAATGGTGTAAAGAAAACCATCTGCACTGCAGCTGCAAAGGGATTACCTTCGGTTCTTCTTTTCAGAAAGAAGCCAAATGCCCCCTGTGCGTAGCCCTGGACAGTTGCTTGTATCTTACACCATATGTTTTATACAGTCGTCCTGGAGCTAAGTCAATTAATAGTTCAGAAGATACAGTTAGCCTTTTAGTGACTGCACTCTATCATAAAGTGCTGCCTAAAATAAAGAAACCCTTGATTCCCTGCCCCTATTATAATTTTAGTCTAAAGATTTGAAGTGTTGGATCACAGCAAGTGTACTGAGATCATCAGCTCCTGGTGGATGCTCTGGTTTACACAGCCTTCTGCCACCATGTCAAATTCCTAGGTGTGTGTAGGATATTGGCACAAAATAAAAATGAAATTATTGTCAACAGAACATATTTAAATGAAATTTTACAGTCTTTACTGTATCTTGATCGCTTTTGTCTCTATCCAAATATATATTTTAAGCAGACTTGAGTGAGGAATATATAGTGAAATGTCATTATTATAGTGAAAATTCATTATTTTACAATTTGCCGTCTTTACCTTGGCAATCTTTTTTTTTTTTTAAGGTAAAATTAAAACCCTTTGAAAATATTACACCCAACTTGCTTGTAACTTTTTCTTAAGCAAAAGCCTCTAGGCATTGTGCAGCTTTAGAAACCATTGCAGTCATAACACACGGATATTAAGCTAATGCATATCATCAACTGGAGCAGAAGTTACCCTGATTTCTTGTGACTTATATCTG
The DNA here is from genome assembly GCF_009873245.2 of Balaenoptera musculus. Classification (NCBI taxonomy): domain Eukaryota; kingdom Metazoa; phylum Chordata; class Mammalia; order Artiodactyla; family Balaenopteridae; genus Balaenoptera; species Balaenoptera musculus. Next base: position 39,419,913 of record NC_045793.1, read on the forward strand.
GTTTGGAGGAAGGTCCAGAATGAGTCAGTGGTGTAGCTGGGGGTCAGTTTTGTGAGGATGACAGGACTTGCATATGAAATTAAAAATGTACTTTTTCTTAGGTAGGATGATACCTTAAATAACTATAAGATTAATAAGGTAGTGTTCAAAGGATAAATTTAGATTTCTGTACATAGAGTTTTAATCATTTTTAAAACATAAGTATACATGTATTTAAATGATTTTCCTGAATAACTGTTTGGGGAATACCAGTAGCTTTCATGGGAGTCCTAAGGTAATTTATTTCAAATTTTCTTATACTTACTTGGCAGAAATTAGACTTTGTGTCTGGTTGACTACAAGAAGGAAGGCGCCACTAACAAAGGAAAGTCATTAGGAAGAGATGGGGGTGTTTTTTCTTTTCTGCTTTGTTCAAGATGGAGATGGGTAAAACAAACACAGGACATGGGACTGAGTGGACTGATGAGGTTGATTATAATTTTTGTGACTTTCTGTTTGAATAAAAAAAAAAAAACAAAAAACAGGATTTTCTAATACACAGACAATTCAGATACACCCTTCAAATTGGTTTTTCCATGGCCAAACAGAGAAATGTCCTCCTAGATTGAGAGTAAGAAAGAGGATACTGCATTAGACAGAATGCAGCTAACTGTATCAGCATTAAAATGGGGCAGAACTCCATGATGGCTAGAAGAATCAGCTCCGAGAATAAAGGTGCTGAGAAGAGGGAAACCAAAGTAAGTATCTACAAGGAGTGTATAAAATTAAAGCATTCTTGGCTTTAATGTACACACAAGCAAAATTTTAACACTAAGACCCAGAACAAACCTTATCAACAGTGACCAAAAAATGATGCGGAGAATGGAGACTACTTGATTATCAGAGCAATTCATCCCCAGAAAATATTTAACATTTTTTTCTGAATGCTTCTTATTGGGTTGGCCAAAAAGTTTGTTTGGGTTTTTCCATAATATCTTATGAAAAAGATGTCAAGGGAAAACCCGAACAAACTTTTTAGCCAACCCAGTACTTTCTAAGATTCCCTTGTACTTTCTGGCAAGATTAATATTTTCTGAATATGCCAGGATATTTGAAAGGGGGGGGGGGGTTAAAAAAAAAAAAAGGCGTTTGAATTGGAGCATATTTCTGTATTGGGAAGTTAACCAGACATTGGCAGTCATAGATCTGAGCACAGAAATATTTTATTATCATAATTAATTGCTATTTTAGTGTGTAGTAGTCCTTGAATTGGATATATATTTTTTGAGGCCATTTTTCTTTCTTTTTGGAAAATTTGTTAAAAATTCTTCATGCTTAACTTAGAATGAAGAGCATTTTCTTCTAAAGCACAGAAGTAATGAGTGAGACATGGAATACTTTTGAAACTATGGATAAATCTTCTCAGTAATAAAATAGGTTTAATGCTATCTTGGATCCGTACCATCTTTTTCTTCCCTAGTCCCTATTCTATTTTAATGCATTTTGTCATGTTATTCTGTTAATGTTTCTGTGAGTTAAGGGATGGGAAATAATGTCTGCAGTAAACATGTTGAAAAATTATGGCATAGTGAAGTCTAAAATGAGTCACCCTGAATGATGAACCTCAGAGCCAGAACATGAGCCAACTCTTTTTTTTTTTTAAAACATCTTTATTGGAGTATAATTGCTCTACAATGGTGTGTTAGTTTCTGCTTTATAACAAAGTGAATCAGCTAAACATTTACATATATCTCCATATCCCCTCCCTCTTGCATCTCCCTCCCACGCTCCGTATCCCACCCCTCTAAGCGGTCACAAAGCACCGAGCTGATCTCCCTGTGCTATGTGAGCTAACTCTTTTATTAAAGTTACACTGACACTTGAGCTCATTACCTTCAACAGTGCAATGGGGTTGAGCTTTTCCTAATAATTTTATAGATTTACCTATCCATCTTATTACTCACTAGGATCCCTCTGTGATCAATAGCAACCATTCCTAGTTGAGTGTATTCTTTGGGCTTAAAATGGAACAAAGGTAACTGGTTCACTAATTGACTTATTGAATTAATGGTTTTGCCCACTTTAGCAAGGGTTGATCCAACTAGAGTAGTTCACTGAAGCCCTGAAAATAGACCAGATAATGCTGAACCTAAAGTCTTTTTGATCTTTTTTACCTGGTATAAAGTATGTGCTCTGGGTTTAGCATTATACCCCTTCATTCATTTGTAGATTTAAGAAAAGTTTCAAAATATTCTCTCTAAAACATAGCTATATACAGTAAAAGCCATGTTTAAAACAAGCCAGGATTGTAAGGCCAGTGTTAGTCCGTTATTATAAGGGAATTCACTGTTTGATAGAACACAATTTTATATCCTACTACATTTTTCTTAAGAGTTCTAGGAGTTCATTTTTCCAATGACACAACTGCTCATAAATCTTGAATTTAATCAGTAAGTCCAATAGCAAAAGTTTTGTTAATTATAGAATCATGGGATTTTTTTTTTCTTTATGTAATTTAAACAAATAGACTGTGGTTGATTTTGAGAAGGTTTAATGTATTTCAGGATAGATGAAGATCTTTCAATACTCTCTCTGTATGTATTTGTTCTGGTTTTTTACAAATGTTAGACCATGAAAGAAATCGCATTCATTCATTTGACAATCTTATACACTGCCTATTATGTACCAGGAATATTTTCTAGGTTCTGTGTATTTGGCAAACAAACCATTCACTACTCTCATGGAGCTTACCTTGTGGTAGTGATTTATACTATTAACCAAAAGTTATCAGATACCATGCTGGTAAGGCTTGGTCTTATAAATGTTCTACTTACAGAAAATTTCTATTAAGTTTTCTATTAAACTTTAAGTAATTTACATTATGTCAGTAATATATAAAGCACTTCCTGCGTACTTTTGTTACTTATTCATCTGAATTACCTATCTTAAAACTGGTTTGACTTAATTTGCACTCTCTTCGAGAACAGGAAATACTTCGATATGGCATCTATGATGATACTTAAAATTAAGTTGAACTTCTTTCCAAGTGGTTAAGGAGCATGAAGGACATCAATGACCTTATTTCCTTATTTAATTATAAGTACTTTCTTCTGACACAGCCGTAAATGTACGATTTAGAATAAAGGTTAAGCAGTCAAACAAAAAGAATAGAGGTTTGTTTCTCTCTCACGTAACAGTTCTGTCCTAGAGTGACAGCTTTGTTCTGCACGTTTAGGTCATTTGGAGGCCCAGTTCATTACATGCTGTACTTCCATCTTCTAAATTGTCCTCATCTGCCTAGTTGAAACTAGACTGCTACCTCATCTGCATTCCAGGCCCTGATGGGAGTGAGTTGGAGAGGAGTTTCAGGGGAAGCTGATTGTCTTTAAGTTGAAGATAAGCAGAAGTTTCATGCTTCACTTTTCTTATATCCTGTTGACCCACACTTACGTGGCTACTCCACACCACAAGAAAGGCTGGGACATGTAGTCTCCAGATGAGCCACCATGTGCCCAGGAAGAATAGTAGCAGAATGCATTTGGAGGACAACTAGTGTGCCACAGGAGGATCCAGTGTACGTTAGAAATCAGAGTTCCGAAGTACTGGGGCTTTTGACTGGGTTTTGTCAATCCTGCGGTGGATAGGTGAATTATTACTCTTCTAGACATGAGACTCTGTGAAGTTAGGTTTTGCTCCAGTAGCCTAGGACCAGAGTTCATTGTGATATGAACATTTGCTATGCAAATATTCAGTGTCGAGAAGGTTCTTTTAGGAATGCTGCACGGAATGTTTTTTTCATCTGAAAATAGTACTTGGGGTGGAAGAAGGATCTAGCATTTAAACGAATATTAAATCTCCAACAACATGATCATAAAGTGAGCGTTTACCACCCAAATCCTGGATATTTAAGTCTATTAGCATGTGGATAATAAAACAGGGAGGTTATCTCCTATTTCATTAATTTCAAGAGAGTTTACATGTAGATTCACAGCAGTACAACTAAGAAGTTAACTCTGGGAAGTGAGACACTCTTCTTTAGTTTACTCAATGACTCACTCATCTTTCAAACACCCAGTTTACCAGTTTCAGCTCCAGAGCTCCTTATGGAGTCAGCTGACTTCTCCCTGGGCTTCATTCTGCTTTCTCCTCCTTCCTGTCTAAGTGTTAACCCCAAGGGCACTCTCTAATAAACACCCTGAACACCAGACTGTACAGAGTCTTTCTTTCTAGAGACCTCAGTCTGTAACAGGAATGATTCAGCCCACAGTGTTTCTCTGTGGCCCATCAAATTGAGTCCACTCTCTGAGTTGATACTCAAGGTTGACCTTCAACTAACCATCCCTAAGCTCTGCAGCTCATGGCTCACAGCCACTTTCTAACCCCCATCTCCTGTCTGTCTGATCCCCACCATCCCCTGCACAGCTCCTACTATGGATTCCTGCCTTAGGGTTTTTATCTATTTTGTTCTTAACATCCAAAATGCCTCTCCAGAGCTGTCCCTTTACCTGTCCTAATCCTATGTGTCCTTCAAGGCTCAGATCCAAACTTGCCTATTTCAAGAAGCCTTCCCGATTAAAGCACTGTAGAGCTGATCTTGAGAATCTCCTAGTAATTATGTTTATAATCTATACTTGCGCATATTTCTATAACATTATGCGGTATTGAAAAATGAACGTTTTTAATATTCATTTGTCTATCCTTCTAGACAGTGAACTCCCTGAGGGCAAGGATCATACCTTTAGTTATCCATGAACAGATAACTGGCCCACAAGTATGTCCTATTGCACGGGGCCACTCAGTGTGCTCATGCTACCTTGTAATTTCTCTACTACTACTCCTTACATAACTTTGCACTTTATTCTCTTTACATGTTCCTCAGGGACAAGCTTTTGGTTTTTAGCTTTATGTTCTCATGGTTCTTAGTGCTGCGCTTTGAAGGAAACAGATGTTCCATTAATACTCACTGAATAAAAGAACCTTGTATATAGTTGGTGGTTTTTATGGCCCATAACAAAGAACATGCTAATAGTATGTATTCTGAATAGAAGACCATACTTACAATTTTATTATACCTTTCTCTATATTTGAATGCTTACAGTATCCCAAGATAATGAGCTCTTTACAATCTGAATGTTTTACAGTACATTTATAAATAAACTTACAAAATAATGCTGTAGAATATTAATTTGAAGTAACCTTTAGCAGTCTACCTAACAATAGGGAAAAAATAGAATAAAAAAATGTGGCATTACACCTACCGAGCTACATACATAAATTGTCTTTAAGATAAAAATTCCTTTTAAATGCAATCATACCACCAAATTAACCCCAAGTCTTCCACTTTCATGGAAATTCAGAAGATAATTTTTATTAATGTAAGCTGCTTCTAATTTTAATGCTAAATCATACTTTCTGTTTGTCCTAGGCTAGACCAAGGAATCTTATCTAGATTCAAAGCTGGGCAAGATCCTTGACTTGGAGATAGTTCAAATTTGATTTTATTCAGGTTCACTCCTAACACAGCAAAGAATATATATCATAGAGCTGTGGTGTATGCCCAGGGCTTCATGTGTTTAACAGACATACACCGAGGTTTGGTGATCTTGGCTGCTGCATAGAATGAGATCTTGCTGTCAAGTAAGAGGATCCTAAAATTATGGGCTTGCTGTCTTTATCCCACCCAGCCTGTCAACACCAGAGAGAGCACATATAAGGCAATAATTCTATTGGTCAACAAGTAGACCACACAGTATCTGTTACCAGCCCAGTATCTGTTATCCAGTGTTCCAGATCTTGACAATCCTGCTGTGCCAGGCCTGGGAAACTGTCCTTTACAAACGCATGTGTCCAGGCCTGGGTATCTTCCATTTATATCCGTAATGAGAGTTTGGATGTGACTAACCATGACTTTCCTCCTTTATTAGTTTCAGAGGGTTTGCAGCTGAAATGATTGAAGAATAAAGTTGTTTTCACATTCTACAATCCTATTCAATTTCTAATTCTAGCTAGATTTTAAGTAGCATAAATAAACAGGAATGTCAAATATTCTCTTACCCATCCTCTACGGTCTGATTAAAGGGCATTGCTGTTTGTTTTTTTTCCACAATCCTTATTCAGAATCTCACTCAACCAAGTTAGTCCACATAAAACAGCAATGACAACAAAAAGTATAAGTCAAGCACATAGTTGGGAAATCCACTTTTGAGACTGAGGTCTATAGCACATACGTTCATTTCTAATTTGTGCAGTTTGAATAAAGTTAACACAAGCAATATATGGGAAGGCTCAATCTGAGCAGAATATTAGATTCAGACAGCAAGACAACCCTAAAGCAGCAACTGTATCAGCTATGTAAATAGCAGATACATGTGTGGTCTCTGTGTCAGATGCGCATGGTTTTGATTTTCTAGCCAGATCTAGAAAGCTGGTAGAAACCTAGGACTGGCATCATGTTCAACTATGTACAGCAAAGTCAATGAGTTAAAAGAATCACAGATAATAGCCTGCTGCCATCCATACATAAAAAACGAATCTATCAAATCATGGACCGTAAGCCATGTGCTTTGATTTTATTTGATTAGGATTTTTAAAAATACTTGATCCATATTTCCTATTAAGGTACCCCCCTATGCCCAGTGGCCCCCATTTACGAAATAGTGATCTAAGGCTGTGGAACAGACCAGGTTCATCTTGGGAGCCACTCCTTCACCCTACATCATTGGCATTCTACCCTTACCAACTGCACCATGTAAAGAAGTTATGATTGGTTAATATCCAGTTACACGAGTCTTGCAATGGTTGGGGCCAAATGGTGCTAACCTGTCATTGTTTTCAAGAAAATGTACAGATGCCCTTTGTGACAGTGAGTAAAAATACTATGATAATCTTAAAAGTATTATCTTAGGGAAAGTTTCTTATGAGAAAAATGGTTTATATAAATATATTTTCATTCAAACAAGAAATTGAACTTTGTGGGATGAAACCATAGTTCATTCTTTTTATAATTTATCAAGGAGTTGGTGGGTATGCACACATAGGAGACACTTTATGAATTTTGTAGATTTAATATTTTTTTTGCTTAAGATGTGTCCGCATGTTTTCTGGCTTTGTTCTCGTTCCTACTTGGTTATTCAAAAATTCTCTACAGATCCATGGGAAAATCTAAAAATTAGTTTACACAGGAAAGAGACATCATTAGATCAGATGCACATGCCATTCAGCTGTGGGTGGGAGGGAGCTTGATTATTTACTCTCTGTAATGTCATATTCATTCTCAAACTGCTTCTAATACTCCAGTTGTATCTGTTTCCTCAGATTTCTCACTTAATACTTCCTCACATTTCCTGATGATCTTCTCTATTAGATAAATGCTTTGTTTGTGGAATATACAGCCACAACAAACTAGAAACTTGGAAGTTATAAGAAAACAGGGATCAGAGAAGATGCCATCAGATTCCTCTTTCAAGTGTGTGAATTCTATTTGAACAGATATGACTTTGCAATAAAGAATAAATGATTAATAAATATTTTAAACATTATGCATTTAATATTTTAGCAAATCTTTAAGGTCGATTTCGTGTTAAAATAATTTAGAACACAATTTCAGGGAACTTTTACGGAAATGAATTTCAGAATCCACCCTCATTGTCATTGGATGATGTACAATGGAGTTGGACTGGCATATATTGCTGCTAAGTTGGTTATTTTAGAGACTCTTGGGTGAACTGCAGCAAAGCTTCAATGAGTAGAATTGGTAATTCAGACAAAGTCGTCAATATTGCCAATCTCCTTGGCCTATGGTGTCTTGAGTTTGCCTGCACATGCTACTACTGAACATTTTCTATCTTTAGTTGGTGTAATAAAATTACTGATAGTAAAGAAAAACAGTAAATTGTCATCTTCAATATTTTCTTCTAGAAATTATATATTCTAGTTCCTTGAGTAAATGTGACTCTACTATGTTCCTCCTTACTAAAGTATTCGGGAAATTATGTAGATAATTAAACATGGATAATAATTCATACTTTACATGAGGTGCTTCCAGAAATAAGTTCAAAGATATAAAAATAGAAAAATTTTAATATCTTTTAAAAAACCTTAATGTAAATTGGTTTTGTGATATCCTCAATAAATTAGTCTCAAAAATATGTTCCGACCTGAATTTCAGAAATAAAAGCAAGTTGTTCACTTAAAATGTACTGAATTGTCTTTAAAGTTCCTTTTCACTTGGTTTTAGTGAAAGAGTTCCCTTTTAAAAAAACTGGTTTTAACACCCTCAGATTCAAGCCTTTATTTCCCAACTCTCCTTACCACATGTATGTTTAAAGCTTATTCAGTGAACAAGCATAGGAGCCTATTCTCTGAGCATTCTTCACCAAGACCTCAACCTTGAAGTGACTACTGTCTAGCTTCTGCCAACAGAATTACAGGGAAACTGCTGGTGTTTGAGATGAGTCACAGTCACCACTTATTCCTCTACATTTTCCCCAACTTTATGTTAATACCACCGCCAGAAAGCAACAAGCTTAGCTACCAATAAAAATGCTTTACTTGGGTTACAGTTTATTACCATTCTTTTAGTTTTTATCAAAAGACACTTAAAACAATTGACCACAGGAAGAGCATTTCTCCATCTTCTGCAAGAAGGTATTGCCATCATTGCCCATTAAGTTACCCAGAGTTCCTTTTCTACAAGAAAAAATTTTCTTATAGTATAGTTCCAATAAAATGTCTTTCTCTGAAGACTGGTGTTTTCCTTTAGTCAGACAATAAGAACTGCAAAATTACTTCCCTTTTTCCTTGACTGCTAGGTATCTCAGAAAGAGAGATGATATTCAGTTTACGTAACCATCTTTCCTCAGCTCTGAGTGTTTTTTCTCTTTCCTTTCTCTTTGGGTTCTAATCTTTTTTAGCATTGATCTTATTGTACCAACTTGCAATCGGAAAGCTATTTTTCTAGGAATAGGTTGAAAATAAGGTAACATAAATGCCAGAAGTTAGGGATTCAGTCAGTCATTCATTCCTCTAAGTTTATTTCCTAAAAGTACTAACTGATTATCTCCTTTGGGCCAGTGCTAAGTACTATGGATAGACTTGTGAATGAGGTTTATTCCCTACCTCAAGGAGCTTTCCCTCTGATTCTTCTCTGTACCTTCCATAATGGCAGGCACAGGGTGAATGTTCAACAGATCTGTGTTATCTGATCACCTCTTAATTATTTTTCAGGCTTGCTTTCTTTGAGTGTTTCAAAACAAGATGAATTTTCACCTGTCTGAATAGTTAATTATAGCACCTAAACTTTAAAATGTATGTGCATTTTTTTCTGTATTGTGTGATGGTGTGGTTAGAATCAAACACAATATTTTATATTTTGCTTAATAAAAATTAGGCATAAACTCCATGACGTCCAAGAATTCTTAAGACTTTGTGATTAATTACAAATAATACCTTGTACTTTGATATTTCTTTTGCTTAAATAACCATTGTTTGCCCTTCTGTTACTTCAGGGATCGTAGTTATTCTTTAAATCTGTCTTCCTGATCATTTAAATTTTCATAGGCAAATACAGGAATTCATTTCAAAACAAATAACCTATGTTAGGTGATTTGGCATTTCTTGAGGCAGCCATGACACTTACACAGTCACACACTGTAAGCATTCACACATGTATTTTACTTCTGTTAGTAGATCTCAGCTTCTAAGAGGTCAAGGATTATCTTATAACTTGACTCTCCCATAGGGCCTTGCAGAGTGTCTTCCAAATAGTGAGTAACGAATAAATATCAGATGAATAAATTAGTTCCTAATGTATAATATAGGTGTGTAAAACGTTAGGCATTCTTACACTAGTACCTAGTGTGCTCACACTTACAGGCATGCGCTTTCTCTAGCACAACAGAAATGTGTTGTCTAACTGATTGCTTCTTCTCTTAACTAATTTTCAGGCTTGATTTACCTGAATGTTTCAAAATAAGATGAATTTTATCTTTCTGAATTAGTTAAAGCAAGGACAAGAAAGATATAAAAAGTATATTTTAATTCACACTGAAATTTTGAACTTTTTTCTCGTAGCTTTTTATCCTTATATAATGGCAGTTTCTTAAAACTAACATTATTTCCCCCCTCAAGCTGCTTCTGGTATTTTGCATATGGCATATCATGTGATTTTGGTGAGGATTCAAATTAGGTGAGATGGTCCATTTAGAGGTGGTGTTTTTTGTTTTTTTCATTTAGATGTTTCAGTGTGTTGCAAAAAGATAACGGTAATTTAATTTTCATAGGAATTTTGTTTTTTGCATGAGCTGAGACAGAAGCAAAGACAGAACTTATTCCCTGAGCAAAAGGATCATGAAAGATAAACTTGCTCTTACCTTTTTTTTTTTTTTATAGTTCAGCTTTTTTTTTTTTTTTTTTTTAATTTTTATTTATTTATTTATTTATTTATGGCTGTGTTGGGTCTTCGTTTCTGTGCGAGGGCTTTCTCTAGTTGCGGCAAGCGGGGGCCACTCTTCATCGCGGTGCGAGGGCCTCTCACCATCGTGGCCTCTCTTGTTGCGAAGCACAGGCTCCAGACGCGCAAGCTCAGTAATTGTGGCTCACGGGCCCAGCCGCTCCGCGGCATGTGGGATCTTCCCAGACCAGGGCTCGAACCCATGTCCCCTGCATTGGCAGGCAGACTCTCAACCACTGCGCCACCAGGGAAGCCCGCTCTTACCTTTTAAATTGAGAAGCCAAGCTCTCTAGATCCCTGCATTTTAATACTTACCTAGGAGTTGTTTACTTATAGAGAGTGAGGAAAATGAGATACTGCAGGGGACCGTTCTGAGGGAGGGGCTTGTAATAAATTAACTCATTACTTGCTGAGCTTCCAGTTCTCATTAAGAGAGAAGCTAATGTGGGTTAAGGCATTTAGCTCTGCTATGTATATTTTGCAAATGCAATATTTTCTGGAGGTCTTGGGTAACACCCTATAAATAGATAATTTTAATCAAATATTCAAAGAAGAAACCCTGTCTTTTCACCTGTGATCTTGCTTATGAGGTAACAAGAGCTGTGGGTTGTGGCATCAGATTCCTGTTGGTATGCAGAATCTGTTCAAGTTCTTTCATATCTAGCTTCAATGGTTTCCTCTTCCTTTTAAATATATTCTGTGATATAACATAGGGTATGTTTTTAATATTGGGGAGAAATCTCTCAAATTGAAATTGTTTTAGGCTATCATAGGATGAAGACATGGTTCAGTGAAAAAGTTTTGGCTAGCAAACCTCCTTCTAAAAGTCAGAAACAAAGATTTTGAACCCTGAAGAAGAGAAGAGATGGGTCAAATAGAGTGTATTTTCATTTTGAGCTCGTGCATTAAAAACAGCGCTCAGCCAGGAGTCAGGAGGCTGGAGTTCTGTTTCTGCCACTGCCATGAACTCATTACCTTTCTGTGCTTTGGCTTCTAGGGGGAGCATTGGATGAGTTCTAAGTCCATCTATCTCTGCCTCACTGCAAGACTAAGCATTGCTTTGTAGTGCTGTTCTTGAGGGTAAGAAAGGTGCCTTATCCTCTGTATCCCAGAGCCTGGAACTTAGTAGCTGCTTCCTGAATATTAGTTAATTCCTACTGAATTCCCAGGTGCATAACCGGCCTTAGACTGACCCCCTGATTCAGTGCACAGAACATCAGCTCTGAGGCTGAAAAGCAGGATATAGACTTGAATCCCAGAGTGCCTGTATTTCCAGAGCTGTCTTCTCTTTTGGTCATAGATTTAATGTGTCTTCATATTTCTGGTTCAGCAGATGTTTCTCTATGGCTGCTATGCTTATGCTTGAATTGGTTATCAGGGCTGTTAGGAAAAAGCACTGTCAGCACGCTGCCTTGCCCTCAGGAGACAATTGTATGACAGTGTTCATCATTACTCGTACAGGAAAGGAAGTCCCATGCCTATTTCTAGCCCACTCGCTCAATATCTCTTATTTAACCCATCCTAGGATACTGATTTTTACAAATGGTGTGCTCGCTTTAGGTTTTTAGTCACAAAGTAGAAGAATATGGAATCCTGTGACAAATGTTGAGTCAACAGCCAGGGCAACTGTACTAGCTTGCTTCTGTGATCAGGATAAGAAGCAGGGCCAGGTACAAACAGCAAACTCAGGAGCACAACGTAATCACAAGGCGTATTTTGTTTGGGACCCCATCACAAAGTTAGCCAGGTTTGTTTTCAGAATGTTCTGGCCACTTTTTGCAGTCATCTCTTTTCTCGTTCTCTCTGTTCTCAAAGCACTTGTCTCTAGTCACCCCTGAGTCCCAAGTGCATCCCCTCCTCCATGTTTTTCTCCCTGTGTCTGAACCAGAGGTAAGAGCACTGAGCTGAGAGTCAGAAGACCAAGCCCTGTTGTTAACTGCTAATTGTGTAACGTCAAGTCATTTAAACTTTATCTTTATATGTATGTAATTTTTTTAAATTACAGGGTTGGAATTATAAAGTTCTTTCTAATTCAATATGTATGATTCTGTAGGATCTTCATCTTATGATCAAAACATTCTTCTCCTTTCCACATGCCCACTATAAGTAAACCTGGAAAGTACTGTGTCCCAAGATGGAAATGGCAATGGTCATCTACTGTGGTACAGTCATCAGGATGCAGAGGATGTGTGTTTTGTGGTAGTGGTTTGTTTTGTTGTTGTTGTTGCATTTTCTTTAAAGACATGTCTTAAATGTCTTAACTAAAAAAAAACAAAAAACAAACAAACAAAAAAACAGAAGAAAGAAATAGCTGAAAGAATTTAAGCACAAGGTGAGAAAAATGGAAGATGTATTCTTTTATAAAGTAATCTTTCATCAGCACTGAAAACAAGACTACATAAGCCTAAGGTTTAGTCCCGATGACTATGGAGGTCAGCCAAGTGACACAGTCTAGAATAAAGTTGTGGAATTTGGTTCAGTACAAATTTTAATCCCTGTCCTAGTACTGAATCAGGCAGGGAAAGGAAGAAAATGGTATTAATTCAGCACTCATATGCCAAGTCTTTCAAATTTATTTCCATTTAATTCTAACAAAACCCTAGGAGATAGTAGAGCCACTTTCCAGGTTAAAAAAAAAAAAAAAAAAAAAAAAAGGTACTGGGAAGACAATTTATTTGCTGAACTTCATAAAGCTATAGATGGAGGGAGTAGGTTTCAAACTACTCCACGTCTCTGCCCAACCAGCTGCCCCGTTCATGTATCTGAAGAAAAGTGAAAGGGGGAAGTTATATGCAGATGTTGGTAAAAATCCAGCTCTACAGTTGAAGATAAAATTTAGTTCCCTCCTCCAACTTTGGAGGGTGAGGTGGAACATTTATTCCTAACTCCTCATGTTTTCATGGAGGAAGGTAATTTCCACTCCACTCTCCAGGAGGGAAGTGCCTGTGAGGAAGGTGTGTTCTCTCCACCTCATTATTTGCTCCTTCCAGGACAGGAGGAATGGCTTCTTTTTATAGTGGAGTTTGGCAGAAGGAAATGATTGTGCCCAAATCACTCTTTTCTGCAACACAGACATTCTCTGCTTCTCGGGGAGCTTTCAGTCCAGGGTCTCCCCTGAGAGACTGGTTGGCAATTGTCCAACATTGCTGGAAACTGCAATTCAGGGGGATTAGAAGGTATTAGAGGGATCACTAGGGTGGCATCTTTAAGCCACATTCTTTCATCAGCTTTGTCAGTAAGAAAGCTGACATTTTGATCTTCTTCGTCTATCTCTCAGCTGGTTTCAAACTGAGAAAAGAAAATTATTTTATTTTTTGGCTAGTGGAAACCTCAAAAATAGGCAGGACAAAGTCCAGAGGATCAATGTTTTTTAAAAAAATTCATATATAGATGTATACATATATTTATGAATTTTATATATAAAATTACCACTAAAGATAATGTAGTAATAACTTTCATTTCTACTTCTGAAGGAGAAAGAAAAATCACTGCCAAAATATTTTGGGGAAACTGAATGACTAATATGTTAAAGGAAGAGAAGAGAAAGGATGTTAAGGTCAGCTTGCTTTTTCTGCTGGGATAACACCAAGTCAGCAGAGCCCATTTTCATGGCTGCTCCCTACAGAGCTGTACTTCTTATGATGTTTCAATATTTTACATCCCTTTTTAGCCCTGGTCAGCAGCTGCCCTACAAATTTGTTTTCTTTTATGTGCATGTTGGGAGAAAGACATGTGAGTACTTAATTCTTTGTATGAGTGGTTTCATATTAAGGTTTTAGTGTGATTTTTTTTTTTCCCCCAGAGTATCTGTAAATGTTCTGAAGAGGTGTATCTCTGTGGACAGAAGTCTGTCTATGAAATTTTCTTGATGGCTCGCCTGCCAGATATAAATCCTGTCAGTCTTCAGGGTGTCCAGTTAGGCCATCTGTGCCTGCAGGTGTCAGGGGTGCTTCTTCAAGACAGTGGCACACACAGGTCTCTGTTATGTGTGGGTGTCACTATTAATCTCTTTGTATATTTTTATTCCAGTTAGGTATCGCATCCAGGGGTCTCTGAGAATCAAAGAATTTACCCATCAGTTCTTAGAACTTCTGTTCATCTAAACTATCATATGTTTGAACATTGCTTTGGAACTTGCTTGCCAACTCTGAATCCATCCTATGAAAATAGGACCCTTGTTTAAAGTAAAACTACTCCTAAAACAGTACCACTGTTTAACCACTTGCTAAGGCCAAAAATCTAGGCGTAATCTTTGATTGTTCTTATTATCTTGTATCTAAACTATCAAGTCTGTTCAAGTCTACTTTCAAAATATATCTTGTATCTGACCACCTTGGAGTCCTCTGTCATTATTATCACAGTTCAAGGTACTATCATCTCTTGCTTGTCTGAATTACTGCAAAAGCCTCAGGACTAGTCTCCCTAGCAGTGCTTCCCCTCTTGTTCTTCATACAGGCTATTTTCTACAGACATTCAGAATTATATTTTTAAAAGGCCAATTAGATCGCATCATTACCCTTCAGTTTCTTCCCATTAGTCTTTGTCATAGCCTATAAGGACCTGCCTGATCTGGCCTTTGATTTGTTCTGTTACCTCATCTGATTCACTCTCCCCCATACACATTCTGTCATGGTCACACTGTTTCTCACACAAGTCAAGTTAGTTCCTATTTCAGGGTCTTTGCACTTGATTGTCCCTCTGCTTGGAACGGTCTTTAAAAACAAGCAATGCTTACCGAGTTCCTGCTGTACTAGGGACTACCCCAGTCCTGGGAACTAGAGCTTTCAACAAGACAAAATTTTTGTCCTCAGGAAGCCTTCATCAAATAGGAGAAAAACAGACAATAAGCAAAAAATCAAATGTATAATAATTTAGGAGATCGGAAATCAGGATAAGAAGAATAGAGAATGATAGGTATAAGACACACTATTTTATGTAAACTACTTGGTAAAGACCTCTCTGACAAGATGACTCGTGAGCAAGACCTGGAGGGAATGAATGAGTGGCCACGTGGCTATTTGGGGGAAGTGTATTCCAGGCAGAACAGCAAGTACAAAGGCCCTGAGGCATGAGAGTGCTAGGTGCTTTTAAGGAAGAGCAGGGAGACCGGTTTAGCTAGAATGCAACAAGCAAAGCAGGGAGAGTGGTAGGAGAATAAGAATTAGCAAGGTGGTGGAGGTCCAGATCATGAAGAGTTCTGTAGGCCATTAAGGACTTTAGCTTTTAAGCTGTATCACAAAGAAAGCCATGGGGAGGTTTTGAGCATTGAAGTGACATGATCTTACTTAAACTTTTAGAAGAGTAATCTTCCTACTCTGTTGAGAGTAGATAGTATAAGAGGGAAGATAGAAGCAAAAAATGACTAGTTAGGAGGCGTCTGTAATAGTCAAGACAAGAGGGATAGTGGTGTGAAGTCATAGATCCTGGATGTATTTCAAAGGAAGACCTAGATTTCACAGGGTCTGCTGATAGATTGAGCATGGGTATGAGAGAAAGGAAAAATTGAAGGCAACTCTAAGGATTTTGGCCTCAGCAGTTGGTAAATCCATCCTAGTTACTATTGTTGTAATAAACTTAGTGACCTAAAATATCCATATTATTTTGCTCTCAGCTTCAATGGGTTAGGAATTCAAACAAGGCCCAGGAGGGAGCCCTCGTCTCTGTTCCACAATATCTGGAGCCTCAGTTGGGACAACTCAATGATAGGGAACTAGAGTTATCTGGAAGTATCTTCATTCACACGTGTAACAGCTGATGCTAGATTTTGGTTAGGGCCCCAGCTTTGTTGTTAGCTGGAACACCTACCCATGGCCTCTCTAGGTAGTCTCCAGTTTGGGCTTCCATACAGCAAAGCAGCTAGGTTCTAAGAGCGAGTGACCCAAGAAAACCAAATGGAGGTGCATGGAATTTTCATAATCTAGTCTTAGAAATCACATAAGGCTACTTTCCCAATATTCTACTGGGCAAAGCAGTCACAAAGTTCCACCCAGATTAAAGGAAGAGGGGACAGACACATTACCACTCAATGGAAGGCATGTCAAGGCAAGAAGAGCACATCCAGCGGATGATATTGTGGCAGCCATCTTTGCAATACACAGTCTGCAATGGGGAAGACTGTGAGAGTAGCAAGTATATGTGGGATCTCAAAATTAAGAGTTAGAAGCATTTTATTTGTGATACATATTAGACAACTAAGTGGAAACGTCGAGTAAGCAGTTGGATACCTGAATCTGGAGACGGTCTGTGGGCTGCAGATACATTTGGAAGTCATTAATCTACTTAAAAACGTGGCCTGGATGATGCAGAGTGAGTGTAAATAGGGAAGAGAAGTCCCCAGGACTGAAGCCTGAACCACTTCAATGTTCCAAGTCAGGAAGATGAGAAGGAACCAGCCAGGAAGACTGAGATAGTCAGTCCTGCTAAGAGGGTGGTGTGCTCAAAACCAAAAGAAGAAAAAATTTCAAGAGAATCCACTGTGTCAATTGCTATTGGAAGATGGAGACTGTGGATTGCCTTTGGCAATAAGACAGTTATTGATGACTCTGAAGAGCTATCTCCTTGAGTGGTGGAGCCCACAACCAGCTTGGTGTGGGTTCAAGAACAAATTGGAGGAAAAGAAGACTTTGAGTAGAAAGAACTATTTTGAGGATTTTGGCTGCAAAGGGAAATAGATGAATGGTGTGGAATGGTTTTTAGAGGGAGCTATTAGGTCAAAAATAAATATGATTTATCTATTTTTATTTTCAGGATGGAAGATATTAGTGCATATTTGTATGCTAGTGGGTAAGAAAGTGGAATAAATAATGGAGAGGGGACATCTGCATGAGTGAAGTCCTTGAGCTGGCAAGAGGGGATGGCATGCAGTATAATCAATATTTGTTCGTTTCCCTCCCTCAGCTCATCCAGATAGCTGCTCAAATGTCCCTCCTCAGAAAAATCTGCTCTAACTACTATGTGGAAGCTCATACCCTTCTCTCTTAATCTGCTCTATTGTTCATGGCATTCTGCCGTTAGACATTTGTTTCCTATCACCCATCAGAATGTAAGCTCTATGAGAGCAAGGATTTTGCCTGTCTTGTTCATTGACCTATTCCTAGCACCTAGAACCTGGCGTGTAGAGGGTATTTAGAAAAATGTTTTGAGTGAATGACTGCTGAATGAATGGAAGAGTGTGTATTTCTATGTGAATCTTTTTGTTTGGCTTAGTACCTTTTAAAAATTATTTTATAAACAGCAGTTCAAATGTGATTTTGACATCACTTTTTAATTAGGACATCATTTTGAGACTTCTAGGGATGAAAGCATGACTTAATGGGAAAATAATTTGGCAGATTTTATACAGCCTAATACTCATCCTTAGCAACTTGATGACTTTGGAAAATGGATCCTCATTTGACAGACTCCCTAGATAAGAAATTGGCATATACACTTGTTTTATACCCTCCTACACCCTCCATTGTTCACGTTAAATAGCAGTTCAATTGCTCAGGACAGAGGACTGAATATCAAGAGGAAAGATATAAGGAAGGTCCTGCAAGGTTCTTAGAAAAGTACCTGTCCATTCTCTAACTCATCTTACCTGCTAGGAAAATGTGCACGATAACATGTTGGTAGTTCACTGGGCGAAGAGGGTATTGAGACATTTCCAATTAATGTTAGGGAAACATTTTCCTCAGACAATCGTAAGTTCACAGTATCGTTATCTTGGTAACTATGACAAATGAAAACATTCACTCCACTTCCCTCTCTTATAAGTCACTTCTTATTGATTTGTCATGTCAGGCAGTATTGTATTTTCATACACCTTTTTTTTTCTTTAGAGTAAGAAAGTAATTTCACAGTAAGCAAAGAATAGTATTGTTGTAGAATATCATCCTGTATATCCTAAGTTTCTTTTATTTGGCGAGCACTCCAAATTCAACTATCGACTTACAAAGCTGTGTTATTTTTCACGATGTTTTTGGCTTTCAGTATTATGGAGAAATGCCTGATTAAAAGGAAGTCTGCAAGTGAATTCCCAACATGCCCTTTGGCAGCTTTTTCATTTCACTTAGAGGTGGGAGCAGGTGGTGTCATTTAAATTAAATACATCATGTCTCAGTTGGCAGGAAAACAGTGTTCAGTGATGAAATATCCCTGCAATGAATCTCATTAATTGTTCACCAATTTGTGGTAACTTTATTTATATTTGCATACGGTAATACAAGTACAATGAGGTGTCATATATTTGGATTACACTTAGTGTTAAGTTTAACTATAAGCTGTAAAAGGCCTTTGGTATAACAGCACTGAAGCGCTGATGTATGATTGCCAATCCATCATCTACACAGGCCCTCCCCGCCCACCCAACAGACTCGTTTCATTTCCTCCATTTTCCAGTGAAGTGATAGCAATTTCACAAAACTGTGGCCCAGCTTAAGCCCACACTATTTTTAGCATCTTCACTCTGGAAAAAGATAGAACAGATCCTATTTGAACTCTCATGTGTTTCCAAAGGCATAATACTCCTGCAAATTATAATGTTTTGCTAGCACGTAAATGTTTTT
Organism: Balaenoptera musculus; assembly: GCF_009873245.2. Classification (NCBI taxonomy): domain Eukaryota; kingdom Metazoa; phylum Chordata; class Mammalia; order Artiodactyla; family Balaenopteridae; genus Balaenoptera; species Balaenoptera musculus. Next base: position 39,438,888 of record NC_045793.1, read on the forward strand.
AAGTGTCCAATTGCAACTAAAAATCCATCTGATCTTTTTACTGAAAGATATACTTTTAGATTCAAGTAACCATGTATTATATTCAATAGTTTATTAGAAAAATAAGTCTAGGAACATTAGACTAAAATAATTACTTTCTTTTTATGTGGCTGTTTCCATCATGGAATATTTGAGCAAATATAAAAACTTACAGTAGTTAAGAAATATATATTGGTAGGTAACGTGCAAAAAAATACAGCATTATTTCTTCTTGTTGTTTTGTTTTTATTGAATACTATTTTTTATTGAAGTATAGTTGATTTACAGTATAGTGCCAGTCTCTGCTGTACAGCAAAGTGACTCAGTTATACAGATATATACGTTCTTTTTTAATATTCTTTTCCAATATGGTTTATCACAGGATATTAAATATAGTTCCCTGTGCTATACATTCGGACTTTGTTGTTTATCCATTCCAAAGGTAATAGTTTGCATCTACCAACCCCAAACTCCCCTCCCCCTTGGCAATCACAAGTCTGTTCTCTATGTCAATGAGTCGGTTTCTGTTTTGTATATAGGTTCATTTGTGTCATATTTTAGATTCCACATATAAGTGATATCATGTGGTATTTGTCTTTCTTTCTGTCTTTCTTGTCTTCACTTAGTGTGATAATCTCTAGTTGCATCCATGTTGCCGCAAATGGCATTATTTTGTTCTTTTTTACGGCCAAGTAGTATTCCATTGTATATATGTACCACATCTTCTTTATCCATTCATCTGTCAATGGACATTGAGATTGTTTTCATGTTTTGGCTACTGTGAACAGTGCTGCTGTGAACATAGGGGTGCATGTAAATTTTTGAATTATAATTTTGTCTGGGTGTATGCCCAGGAGAGGCATTGGTGGATCATATGGTAACTCTATTTTTAGTTTTCTGAGGAACCTCCGTACTGTTTTGCATCCATGCAAACAGTGGCTGTACCAGCTTAGATTCCCACCAACAGCGTAGGAGCGTTCCTTTTTCTCCACACCCTCTCCAGCATTTGTTATTTGTAGACTTTTTAATGATGGTCATTCTGACTGGTGTGAGGTGGTACCTCATTGTAGTTTTGATTTGCATTTCCTTAATAATTAGTGATGTTGAGCATCTTTTCATGTGCCTACTGGCCATCTGTATGTCTTCTTTGGAGAAGTGTCTATTGAGGTCTTCTGCCCATTTCTCGATTGGGTTGTTTGTTTTTTTTGTTGTTAAGTTGTATGAACTGTTTGTATATTTTGGAGATTAAGCTCTTGTCTGTCCCATCATTTGCAAATATTTTCTCGTTGGCTGTCTTTTTTTGTGTGTGTGTTTTTGTTTTTTTATGGTTTCCTTTGCTGTGCAAAAGCTTGTAAGTTTGATTAGGTCCCATTTGTTTATTTTTGTTTTTATTTCTATTGCCTTGGGAGACTGACCTAAGGAAACATTAGTATGATTTATGTCAGAGAACGTTTTGCCTATGGTCTCTTCTAGGAGTTTTATGGTGTCATGTCTTATGTTTAAGTCTTTAAGCCATTTTGAGTTTATTTTTGTGCATGATGGCAATATTTGTAATAAGTATCCTTTTTCTGAATTCATCATTTTCATTTCTAGAAGGACTTATGTGCCAAGGTCTGGGCTGCCTTGTGGAAAATGTGAAAAAAACCACTTAAGATAGCCTCTCTCTTTCAAGGAATCTAAAGTATCTTTGAAAAACTAGATACAAACGCATGAAAAAGAGAAATATCAATGTACAGTTGACAAATTATGTGGAACCAAGCAGGTGTTATTACAGATCAGAGTAAAGACATTTTATTGCAGTACTTTCCATCATTAAAGGTTTTTACTTATGATAGGTACCTAGTTATATAGCCTATCGGACACATAAGACATTGCCCCAATAAAATAAAGCCTATATGGTTTACAGTTACTTTATATTGATAAATATGCATTTCTGTCATTGGTGATCCAAGGTATTATCTTGAAAAGACTAATAGGGGATGGAAGACATTGATTCTATCTTTGCTTCACCACCTGTGCTATGTGGCCTTGAAGAAGTCACTTCTTTTCTTTTCTTTTTTTTTTAAAAATTTTTTATTGGAGTACAGTTGATTTACAATGTTTTGTTAGCTTCTGCTGTACAGCAAAGTGAATCATTTATACATATACATACATCCACTCTTTTTTAGATTCTCTTCCCATATAGGTCATTACAGAGTATTGAGTAGAGTTCCCTGTGCTATACAGTAGGTTCTTATTAGTCATCTATTTTATATATAGTAGAAGTCAGTTATTTTCTGATTATTTTTCTAGTAATAAAATGGGAAGTTGCGTGGAAAATCTAATGTGTTAGAGCTCATTTTTGCTCTCCCAACTGATTGTATAGTCCTAATACTGGAAAAGATCCATGGGATTCTTTACCACTGCAGAGGGTGAGAACATCTGATTTTCAAGTTTACAGGAACCATTTCTAAGCCCAGCCATGTTAATGCTGAATCACCACCAACAGAACTAGAAATATATAATAAGAAGATATACTATTGAAAAATAACAATTAAAGTGATAAGTGGAAGATTACACTGATGCAGATTTTTAAAAGATGGTAAGCTTTGTTTCAAGGATATTTGTCTGGTTAAAACACACGCTTTCACTTTTAATCTCTTTTTACCAATAGCTTTTGTGTCAAAAGGACCTCAGACATAATTGAACATTCTGAATTCTTCTGCTACCTGTTGTAATTTTAATACCAAAATTTATGTATCACATGTGAATCTAATCCTCTGAAAAGAACATATCATGGAATTAATGACAAATTACAATTGACTTTATTTCTGACAAAATATAACTTCTAATTTCATGTATTAGAAAATATATTACAAATATGGTTAAGTGTCCTATTTAAGAAGTATTAAGACTTTATTTAACAGGAAAATATAATTACAATTTTAAGATTTCCAGTGGAGAAATACACATGCATGCGCGCACACACTAAACTTCAAGTTAGAACTGTGTTTGGCTTCCAGCTCTGCTTTCTATGCCTGTATGATATTAAGAGAATCATTTCATATAGCTGACCTCAATTTCCTCAATTACTGAATGGGAGGCAGTGAGAGCTACCTTACAGAGTTCTTGTTAGAAGTCATCAGGTAACATATATGCAAGCATATGTAAAGCAAGATGCAGTTATAAGAAAAAACATTGACCTCTAAGAATTAAATATTGTAATAAAATTTCAGCTGGGAAGTTGTCTGCATAGTTTCCTTTTGATGAGTCCATGGTTACTTTTCTAGAGCAATTTACTTTTCTTCTAAATCTGTAATTAGCCAACAATAGCTCACAGGCCAAACCCGGCCCACCACCTATATTGCAGTAAAGTTATGTTGGAACACAGCCGTGCTCATTCGTTAACCTGATGTCTGTGGCTGCTTTCGTGCCATGACAACAGAGATGAATATGTGCAATGGAGACCATTGGGCCCCCAAAGCCTAAAATATTTACCATCTGGCTCTTTATGAAAAAAGTTCACTGACTTCTGACCTAAATCATCATATTTAGCTGAATCTCATTTAATGAAGAATGAGGGGAGGTTAATTTTTCTGCTATTTCAAAAGAGAATTTGAATTCAGTTTTTGGAGATTACGTAGGACAAAGTATTTCTCCAACTAGGTCAGTGACCATATAGTTTGATACTTTTGCCTTGATCACCCTCTTGGGAGTTATATCACACACTCTTAAAATAGGAGAAATTAGATCTTGGTAATGGGCAAATCAGGAAGAAAATGAAGAAGGCTTACACCTCATTGGCCTCCCTCAGGGAGACCCAGTTTAGCAGAGCAAGGAGCTGACGGAGACTCCTCAGCTTGGTTTGTAGAGTAAGACCGGGGACGAGGGCCATGTTAGCTCTTTCTCAAGTCTCTTCTTGCGTTGAGTATCATCGTTGCCTCTTCCAACTATAAAAAAATAGAACTCATATATATTTATTTGGCAGTAAACTCCAAGGCTAAACAATGATTCACATTAAAAAAGGACATAGAGGGAGGTTACTCTTGAGCAAATTTTACTCAGGCAAAGAGGATTATTTGTTAAAATGTTGGAGAATTATACGCTTTCCACTCTGAAATGTTGACAGACTTTCTGAAGAATCAAGCAGCATTCTTTGAGATAGTTCCTTCTGTTCATATAGAAAGTAGTATTTTTCTTTAGTATCTTTATAAAAAATATAGTTTTATTGCCATGATAAAGCAGATTTTTATCCCTGTGAATAGATTTTAGCAATAAAATATTAAAATATGAAAAATAACCTTAAGAACACAAGTATACATGTAAATATATATGTACAGAAATGTGTGTGTGTATATATGTGTACGTAATTAGCTTACACTCCCAGGGTATCACTGTGGGAGGTGAAGAGTATATGTGTTCTAGTCCACAAAGTTATCTAAAGTTTATTTTACATATTAGCAATGGACTCTCTCTTTGGCACATGGACAAATGTTTTGTAGAGTCAGTATTTCTAATATGATAGTTTCTATACTTTTGCTTCTGGTATTATGTCACTTATTCAGCAGATATTTAAATCTGAGTCATGCAAAAGCAGATATTAACCTGTGTTTACAGAGCTTACTAATTGGAGAAATGGACATTATATAGTCTCAGAAATATGTGTGTGGGAGAGAGAGATGCCCATATTAAGGGTGTGTGGTGTATTACCCCTTCAGATGAAATCTGAAGGATAACTTGGAGTTAACTAGAAAAAAAAAAGAAGGAAAAGAATAAAGCTCAGGCAGAGAGCATACAAAGACCTTGTGGTGAGAAGAAGGAAAATATCGGAAACTAAGAGAAGGCGAGGGGCAAAGCAGGAGAAGGGGGAGTGTAGTGCTGGATAAGGCCCTTCAGTGGTGATGTCTGATAAAAATAGAATACAAGCCACATAGGTAATCTTTAAATTTCTGTTAGCCATGGTTAAAAAGTGGAAGAACATGGAATTACTTTTCATGATGTTTTATTTAACTCAGTATTTCCAAAATATTATTTCAACATGTAATCGATATTAAAAATTACTGAGGTATTTTACTCTGTTGTTCACACTGTCTTTAAAGTCTAGTATATGTTTTATAGTCACAGCATGTCAATATTCAGACCAGCCACACTTCAAGTGCATAATGGCCACATATGGTAAGTGGCTACCACATCGGATGATTGAACTCTAGGGCACTGGTTCTCAGCCCTGGCGGAACAGGAGAACTCTCAGTGGAACTTGTAAAAATCTGGCTGTCTAGGCCCATCCCGGACTAATTACATCAGAATGTTTGAGGGTGCGACCTAAGCATCAGAGTTTTTATTAAAGTTTTCTGAGCGATTCCAGTGTGCAGTCAAGTATGAGGACCACTGTGTGGATTGGGGACCTTGTTGAGGGGTTTTGCTTTTATCCTAGAACAATGATAAACCTTTAAAGAGTTTTAAACAGGGATACAGCACGATTGGATTTACATTTGTATAAGAGCACTCTGGTGAAATCACAGAGAACAGATGAGAGGGAAAAAAAGTAGATAAAAATGGTGGCTGATCCTTTAGGTGGCTTTGGCAGTAGCCCAGTTCAGAGATAATGACTTCATGGTAGATGGAGATGGAATCAAGAGTTTTTTAGAAGATAAGGAGTCTTGATTACAGATTGAATGTGGAGCGGGAGGGGAGAGATGCTGTTCAGTGTGATGGAGGAAGCTGCAAAAAAAGATGCAAAAGTTACATGATTTTTACATGGCTTTTTTTGCGTTGTTAGTTTTAATTGGAAACTTTAATAGCTTGACTACTTATAATAAATTATACAACTTTGATAGTTAAATTGTGCTATCATTTATGAGTTGTTTATTCATTTTGTAGACCTGAAAGAAACTTTGCACACTTGCGTTTTCTGTTCTCCATTTCAGAGGAAGATTATGAAGAGAGCATCTTAAAAGGCAAATATAAAAGTTTTTGCATATCAGGAGTTTTGAGTCTGTGTATCCAGATACTTAAAAATGTACAATAAGACCTTTCCATTGCTGAAGGAGCTTATAGGTTTTGCTATTAAGTATTTATTCCTTAACTGTAACACTGTAGGAGTTTAAGAATTTTATCATTGAAGAGGAATATTACCTGTTTTATTTTTGTCACCTAAGTCATCCAGGGGAAAGGCAAATTGGAGGGTTAATTCTTCGATTGTCAGCCTCATGGCTCATTAAGGTTCTTGTGAAGAAAAGATTTATTTGTTCCAGAGTTAGAGCATGTTATGGTCTTCCCTGTTCTGTATATCCCCTGATAGCTGAGTTCAAGCTAGTTAGACCCAAGATAGGGAACAAGAAAACGTGTTAGCATATACTCCTCTGAAATTCACTGTTCCTATGCCAACCCCAATGTACTCCAGTGCTTCCATCCCTAGCTCATATCCTCCCAGGAAAAATCACGATTCTTCCTCATTTATTCTTCTTCTATTACTTGAACCTATGCACTGAAATTTATTTATCTTCACTAAGGCTTCTGGGCTGTTATCCTTTCTGAAGTTTTATTTTCAGGGTCTCTTCTGTTCTTTCTATACCTCTGTTCTGCAAACCTCTTTATTCTCTTAGTCCAAGGAGGCAAAAAATCTCCACATTCCTGAAAATACCACCTGGCCATATTATCTATCCAAGGCAAGTGAGAGTTTTGTACATCACTCAAGATTTAATGCAAGTCTAAACCAAGAATTTCTGGAGGATCTGGTGCTCTTAAACAAATGAGATATCTGGCTGAGTACCTATTGTTAGCTTAAGTGTTCAGTCTATATGAATATAAACAGAACTTTCTCATATATATTTTTTTTAATTGAAGAGACATTATGTGTTAAAATAAACATGCCTTAAAGGGAATACTGGGCCAAATTGCCTTAAAGACCATCAAAACACTGTTTAAAAAAAAAAAGTTTGGGAAGAACCTATATGGTTCCGGTGCTCATCTGTTCGCCTTTCCCAATGGAGTTGCGTTAACACACTTAAGCAAATAACACATTGTCAGGAAATGAAGCTGTCAATTGGAAATGCTAAGGTAAAGCCTCCTAAAACTGTTAGAATCATACGACCAGGTAGACTCTTATACGCTGTTTGTTGATTTTCCCCCTATTGTTAATTCTAATTGAAAGTAGTCATGTCTATTGTCTGTTTTTGAATATATAATCTTCCTGAGGATTGGAGTTTGTACCCTGTCCACTTTAGGCTTAAAATATGTTTGCAGTCATAAATTATAAGTCCAGTGAGTGTCTCAGAATCTTTTTTTTTTTTTTTTTTTTGTATATGTCTGGATTTAAAGGCCAGAGATGGCCAAGGAGTCATACTGAAACACGGCTGAATGGAGTGGAGATTTTTCTGCCTTGGACTCAACCATACCCCATTTAGGTCCTTATTGGGTGGACTCAACCCTATAAATTAATCTTCAGGTCTCATCTCTTCTACCCATAACCAGGTTAGAAAGAAACTTGGATAACAAGCTAATCTTTTCCCATTTCATATTCAAAGAAGGTACCTTTAAATTAATTGAATAAAGTGATTATTCTCCTTTATTGGAAGAAAGAATTTGATTTCTATTGCCTATTAATTTTTCAAAGAAGTTTAAGGGCTATATAGCAGATCACCTCAGGTATATAATTATAATGAAACTTTATATGTACCTTTTGTTATTAAAATAAGTATAATTAGGCTGACTTCCCTTATAATTATCTCTTTAAAGTTTTATTTCAGGCACAGGCTATTGTTAATATTTTATATGGGTCTGTTTTATTTTGGATCAAGATTTTTGACAATTCATAACGTGTTGTCAGATAAGTTCCATTTATATCTTGCCTAAATTTTATTTGAATGTGGAAAATGAATATTTCAGTTCATTTTGGGAACATATCCTGTGGATGGTTTTCTTGAAATAAATTATAAAATATCTTTATTTTAGAAATAAAAATAATATATTGAACTAATAGTTGATGTTATTGATAACTAATAATACCATAATGGCAAATTAAAATTTGGTAATTTATTTTTTACCATTCTGAAGCTGGAGATTAAGGGAAAAGCAATGCATTTAATTCATTTAAAATTATTTGAAAAATGTACATCTTTTAGCTTATATTTGCAATATGTGGAACAAAACATAGGCTGCGCTAGGCTGAGAATTTTTACTTAGTGTAGTGAATATAGATGTTCTACATTATTGGAGAAAAGAAAGGAGCATATTTCTTCGACTGCTAATTTAATAAATGGATGATTTTTGTAGCACAGGATGATATACATTACTGAGGAAAGTGTACAACTTTTTGGTTTGCCCTGTATTAACATCAAACCTGGTATATATAACTAAAAGCCCCTTCAGTGATCCATGAGTTCCTATAAAATCATGATCAAAATTATCCTTACATTCTGCAAGGTTAACAAGTGGTGTATACGTGTAAATCCTAACTTCGAACATTTTAGCCTCCTACCGAAAATCCTGCATTAACACGTCATAAGCCCACACTAGTGGAGCTACTGTCTTATGCAGCTTGTAAACTCAGGAGGCAGAGAAGCCAAATCATGAGACACAGGGGCTCATGCAGAAGTCTGGCACCTGCCCCTATGCTGTGAGGAACTAGAAGGCTGTGGTGAAGGCAGCCTCCTCCTCTAAATAAGATAGGTACACTTGAGTTTAGGTAAATAAAAGCCACATTTAAATGCAGATAGGTTTAAGGTAAGACTTGCAGATTTTTTTTTAATCAACTTACACTTTACCAGGAATCAATTGACTGACTCCTAATTAAGAACAAACCACAGTGAGAATGGAGAAGGGGCACTGGCAATGGAGAAGAGGTATCGTGAAGGGAGTAGGCAGGTTGTGGGCTTGAAGAATTGTGAAATGAGAGGGTGGAGGTGCCCAAAATAATAGGATTGATCGATGTCTGAAAGTTTACCTCTGAATATACTCTGGATGTCTACATGGGAGTTAGTTCTACATCTGCAGAGAAAGACATTGGGAAGATGGGTTTTTAAAGTAGTACTTTTCTTTTTTTCCAGTGGTGAATGGTCACATCTCTTTATAGCACCAGTGTAAACCATAACAGTTGGTGTTTTTAAACACAGTATCATTTTTCCATCTACTGTATAGAGAAATAATCCAGAGAGTCAGCTTCTAATTCAATTACATGAATTAAACAGTACACTTAATTTTCTGAATACTAATTTATATCAACCTTGTTTCTGAAGCTTTGGTGCAAGGCACTCAAAATACAATGAAGTAGAAAAGGGAACAAGGAGATCTCAGAGCTTCCTAAAGAGATTCATATCTAGGCCAGCCAGATAAATAAATTGTGTATCAAAGATGACTTTAAAGACAGTACAAAAAGTAGAAAAATATGACCTACCAATTTTATTTAATTAGCATTAGAGGATATGCTCTTAATAGTACTCATGCCAAAAAGCTTATAGGAAATACTCATTCCATGTATTTCCTTTACAGCCAACCTGTGGTTTAAAAAACCATTGACCTCAAAGTTCCGATCTGCTACTAACTTCTTGGGTAGAAAGCTCCCTAGGAAATTTATTCCTCTGTTTCCCTTACTGTGGAAAGAACAGTAGTAATTATTGCTGTCACCACGGCCCATGGAAAACTGTTTAGAGTTTCAGAGCTAGCTACATAGAATAGCACATGACCAAAAATGCCCATGAGTTAGAAGTACAATATTTCCTGTGCCATGCTTCATTCCAAGTCATGCCCTGCTCAGTATCTGAACCTCCAACATGTTGGAAAAGAATAGATGCTGTTACAGTTCTTAGGGCAGTGGTGGTATCTCAAGGGGTGGTTCTTATAGCACCTATGTTACAGCCCTCTCCTGGGCTTGTTTAAAACTGTAGTTTCTTTGGTCCCACCCCTGACTCTCTCAATAGGGTTCTTTTGTCCGAGTAAGTTATTTTCTACACTAAAATGTGAGAACCATTGTCTTAGAGCTTTCTAAATTATGGAGGAAATAAAAATAATTTTGCTTTGCTCTGTTTTAGTTTATTTTTACATTGAAAAAGGATAACTGATAAGAGTAATATCAGAGCAATGAGGATAAAAACATTGACTGACTTACAACAGAAGTAAATGATGATGCATGTATATCCTAAGAGATTGTCTTCATCTTTATATCTCCAATGCTGCTTTCAATATATGGCATGGGTGCTAAGTAGGTGTTTCTTGAATAGAAGACAACATTCTGAATTGTTCAATGTCTTCTATTTGCTAATTTTGTTTAAAAAAACTAGTTTCTTTAAGATCTATATTTACTCACATGTAGAAACACCAAATTTTAACTCTGTATTTTTTTTTTTAATCCACAAAAGCTTTTAGATTCTCTGTCCATTAGGTTTCTCCACCAAAAAACTTTTACATGACAAAATATTTTTTACATCCTACATTTTTGCCTTCATTTGGTGCCTCTAGAAACCAGATGTTCATCTTAGTTAAGCTGACATACTCTCATCATCTTCTTTCTAACCCAGCCTTGCCTTAAAAACTGCCAAGAAGTTTTAAGTGTGGGTGTTTCAGTAAAAGAATTCACTGCTGTCCATCAGTTAGAAAATGTTAGGTTTCCTTTTTTAGACTAGCAGAACAATAAATGAAAAACAAGTCAAACTCTTAGAAGAGGAAAGACTTATTTTCTGCCTCTTAAAATTAAAATAATCTATTCATTTTAAAATAAGAGACTGTACCCACAACCACCAAACCATATCTTTTTTGGCAGTTTATTTGGTATTAAGATTATTTTCTCTCTTGTAACTGTCAATATGGAAATTTCAGTACAGTGGATCTGCAAGCCACCACCATAACAGATCCTCAGAATAACACATATTGTAGCAAAAATAATGCAGAATGACACTTCTGCCAAACATATTTATAGAATGAAGCTTATATAATATAAGACATCCTATTCTAGAAGCAGTGTTCATTCTCTAGCTCTGCAGCTTTCTCAGCAGCATTCCTCAATATTATTTTTGGTATAGAATGTTCACACTAAATTAACGAGCTAAAGAAACTATTCGATTTTATGGGGTCTTCTTGGAGCAGCAAGATTTAAACTATTATTTTCTAGGGAAAAAATATAGTGTAGGAAATGTGTATGAGCGGCAGGTTTGATTGCTCCCAAAGTCTCCAAAATAATTGTGTCTTGCTTATGAGTATTGCTACAAACTCATTTTTTCCCCTCATGGGAAACAATAGCCTGTGGGGTGGCAGTAGCCTAGAGGAGTTGCATTCATGTATTTGTTGTCTGTATCTTCCAAATATGGCCTGACCAGGTGATTGTCAGGCACATGTCAGGCACATCAGGTGGGCTGCTATGATATTTGCACAGGGATACAGAGGTTTTATCCAAGAAGCCCACAGCTCAGAATGCTGTGCTGATGAAAAGAAGGCACGTGGAAAAGGATCTGAGACATTCCCAGGAATTTTCAGCGATGCTAAGCCCTCACTATTTTTTTTTTAACTAAAGTTTCACATAGAGCCACTGTCAAATTTATAACTACAAATATTAAAGTGGTGTACCATTCTGGGATGAAGTTAAAATGGTCCCTACTCTAAACTTTTAAGTGTAAAGAAACACACAATCAGTAAAGACATACATGCCAAAAAAAAAAAAAGTCAATGCTCTGCAGTATGATATAATAAACACAGTACCCTGTACCGTGGGAAGCATAAAGGAGAAGAGGGAAATGTTGGCCGAGAAGGTGACCCTTGAGCTGAGTTATGTAGTTGTCAGGCTTTTGTGTTAAATACCAGTAACTTCCAGAAATTGAAGGTAAATGGGAGATACAGGTTTTTCCCCCCTATATTAAAATGAAAGCAAATCTTAGTCTGAATCCTGCCATACTTTTATTAGCATGCAGGCATGAAAACAGTCCACTCCTTGCCCACTTAGGAACTCCTGGCAATTAGCTTTAATGCAAGCTTCCCTCGGAAGAAGATGCAACGATATTAAGGTGGCAAGATCACAGGCCCTCTGTTTTCTCAGATAGATGATAGGGTCCTCCATTAAAGGGGCACACAGCTACAAGAGATTCTACACCTTGAGTGCTACGTGTCCTGCTGAGTTCTTCAATTTCGGACATGGAAAGGCAGAGATATCTGTATAATCTTTCTAGGAAACCACCTCTCAAATACCACTCATTTTATTAGAATAGTTATTTTTAACATTCCTCTGACCCTGTGGTACAGATATACTGGTGATATTTGAAGTGTATGACACAGCCATCCCTAGACTGTGAACTCTTGATAATGATCTTCAGATGCTAACTACGGAGTGTGAATTCTAATTAGAGTACTTAGGTGTTCATCAAACTTACACATGGTATAGGTTAAAGATAATTTACACGTGCACAGTCACTGTTTATTATGAATTTTTTTTTGGAAATTACAGACAATTTATTACTGGCCAGAATTTGACTTTTAACTCTGTTTTGAGGTTTATAAGTTCTTTCCTCAAGAAGTTATTTTTTTGTGGGTGTTTTGTTGTTGTTCTTTGTGTGTGTGTACTTTGTTTTTGTTTTTCAACAGCAAGTTGACTTTGTTGCTCTGGGCTTGTGCAAAACCAGGTTGATGTGTGGGCATGGTATACTGAAGGAGAGACGGCTTTCCTTCTCAAGAGCAGCTTCCATATTTTTTTTTTTTTTTCTGTAGGAGAAAACTGAGTTCCTTTCATCTCTGATAGCTGCTTTACTTTAACTGTACATTTACTTTACATTTAATGTTTTGTTTTCAAGTAAAGAAGAATAACATTAGGTACAGCAAAAACAGAATATCTTTTTCTTCAGCACTTTCACTTATGAAAGAATAGCACTTGAACAAGATGGAAAGTATTTGAGGGTTCCTCTAGGAGTGGCTTTAACTAAAGGCAAATGTGTTTGAGAGTTTAAATTCAACATACATTTTTATATGGTGGAATGACAGAATGAAACCTGCATGGCCTTTTCTCTAGTAATGGTTTCTCTATCCAGTTTAGGTCTAGAAAACATTTCATACAATTGCCTCCTTCTTCAGGTTTCCAATTCTCTCAGGTATTTACTTGGAATTTAAATAGAATATTTCCATTTCAGGTGACATTAACCTTAACAATGAACTCGACCCTCTGTCATTTCTGTATTTGAAACTGTTCACACTTAAGCAACAAATACAAGCTAATGTTAGATCAGAACCACACATACACATGATTGACTTAAGCTTTACATGCTCACAGTAAAAAATTTGGAAAATTCAGAAAAGTATAAGAAAACATGCATAATCTCACTATCAAGAAATGGTTAACACTAATGTTTCCTCCTAGTATTTTTTATATGCATGCGTTATTATTTTAAAATTGCAATACAGCATATAAAGTTTTATGTCTTCCATTTGACCTGCTATGGGCATCTTCGTGTATCACGAAATAATCAATGAAGGAGGTATGATTTTTATTGGCTGCATAATATTCTATCCTATGGATTTTCCATGATTTATTTAGCTCTTTTGCTATTTTTCTTGACACTTAGAATTTTTGTTTACAATTTAAAATTTAGTCTCTGAAGACATGGGCGTACATATACTTAACGTGTTTAAATGTAAAAAAAGGTTTTAAAACAGATTTAAATTATTTTATGATGCAAGGATGGTTAATTTGTTTACATCTAAGTAAAAGTAATAAAAATTATCTTTAGAGATAAAATAATATTTTTATAGGTGATCATTTACTTTGGGATGTGGAAAGGTAGCTGGGAGTATTCACTTAGTGCCATATTTACATATGAATTTTGCCCTTTCCATCCTTGCTTGGTGAGATTTGCAGTGCTGAAAAGCAGTTTTGAAACCACAGAAATGTGTCTCGGGGGGCTCTGAGGAGCTCCAGTTCTTTATGTCTCAGTGCGCTAAGAAGTAGGAGAGAGGCAAAGTGATAGACTGGAAGTGATTTATTAGAATAGGATGATTGTGAGGTTTACAAGTGGGTGGGCAAGAGGGTGCTGCCCTGAGAACTTAGTGGGCTACAGTTTCATAATCAAAGCAAGAATGGGGAGGGGGAGAAGACCAACTTCTTCCTCAATTTTGAGTAGACATCAGGCTTCCATCGTCAGCTCCTCCTCCACATCAGGTGGGGGAGTTTTCTTGTCCCTACATGGTCAAGCCGGGACTGTCATTGCACTACTTAAATTAGCAGAAGGGTGGTAACATATGCTAAAAATGGTAAATCATCTCAGGTGTTAGTCTAATGCCATCTTTTCCCTATATTTTTGTTTTTAGTGTGGGCAGAGGAGTGTGCCCTGGGAATCATTAACTAACCTCGCTGACAGGATGTGGGTCTCATTTTACAATTATTTTATTGTTTGGGGGCATGTCTCATGCTTCTGTTGCATGGTTTTGTTGTTAGGCAAGCCTGCTTTCTTGAGTGATTATTAACTTACAGGGGTCTTCCATATTTTTTTCTTCACTTATGATCCCTCAGTGGGATTAACTATTTAGTCATCTACTTTGTCCCTTTACTCTGTCCCTATCAGTTTCGACTTCTAGCTAACCAAAGAACATGGTCAAATTTTGGGTAACCGAGGGTTTACCAATCACTGATTCCACTCTCTTTTCCCTTGCAAAGTGCTTTCCACTATTCTGTAGACTAGTTGTCTTTAAACTTGGTGAAACTACAAATTGCTAGACAATGTTTTTATGGGGCTCACCTGTCATTTAAATACAAACCATCTCAAACAGCAACAGTTATCAAAGACATAAAGGAAGTAATTTCATTTCAAAAGATACAGAAAATAAATGTTTCCAGTACTACCCTTTTTCAAATGACTACTCATAGAAATTTTTAAATTATTTTCCCCAATGTTATGATTTGGAACTCTAGTGAAAAATAGTTTTAAAATTACGAGTGCAGAATCTTTAGAAAATTTCAAAATTGAAAAAAATAGCAGGCTGGTCAGTTGCCATTGAGGTTGCCTGATTGGCCTCCAGGACGATCTAACTCCCAGGTGAAATGGATGATTGAATATGCTGGTCCTTCTCACCTACAACTCTTAGTTTGGATGGCCAGGTTGCTAGATACATTTCTGGACAACCAGGTTAGATTGTGTAATAATATTAGCATAGCTTTTTTGTTGTGTTGTTGTTTTTATGTTTATAGTTGTTTAAAAATAGAGTCGAAGGAAAATTCTTTGTACAGCAATATATTAGAAGACAGCATTTGGCCAGATTTCCAAATTTAATCTATTTCTGCACCTGACACTTAATGACTGATTTTTTTAACCTTATAGACAAGACACCCGATGTAAAGTATTCCATAATATTCGATTGAGAGGCTGGTTCAGGCTATCTTCAGAAAAGAGTGATCTAATGAATCATTTTAACTGTTTTCTGAAATACCGGAATTTTCTGTGTCTCAGCCAATTAAGAGGTAGATTTAGCGCTCTTTGCTTAAAGCAGTTGCAAGAGTATAGCCTCAGGCAGGTTGTGAACATTTTGTCAGTGTAGAGACCTTGAAATATTGAAAGGTTCAAACTTTCATTTGTTTATACAGTTGAAAATCCTTGGTTTTCTAGCATACACTTACTAAACTAATAATGCCACTTTTTCTGCTTGACAGTCTCATATGAAACCTTGCTCCAAGATGACCAGAAACCTTTTTAGGTCTTGTTATTTGAAATATATATATTGCCTTGGGATTATCTATGTACATGTACATATATATATATATATACACACGCACACACACATATGTGTACATATGTGTATGTGTTCACATTTATGTGTGTGTATATGTATATATATGTATATCCACACATGTTAGTAGAATTACTTTCTAAGATTCTATGTTTGTAATTATTTCAGGAGTAACACACATCTGAAAGGACAAAGGAAGAAAGAGATGAGAATGGCAGATAGTTCTAGTTCTAGGGTTTCCCTCGACACAATTCAATGCAAGTAATGTACTGCAGTTAGTCCCTAGAATGCTGTGCTTGAGACCTCCTACCAGTAAGAGTGTGAAGACTGGAAGTCTGAGTTTTCCCCTCTCACTGATCTACACCCTAGGGGTTGTGTGGTGCTTACAAATGACAGGAGCAAGGGAGTCAAGACTGACTTGGTCCTATCTCACAGCAGTCAAGACGCCCTGGCTATTTTTTTTTTTTTTTATATACATACTTTGTTTTTTTGTTTTTTGTTTTTATATACATACTTTGTTTTTTTTGTTTTTTTTTTAAAGGTGTAGGCTTATTTATTTATTTATGGCTGTGTTGGGTCTTCGTTTCTATGCGAGGGCTTTCTCCAGTTGTGGCAAGCGGGGGCCACTCTTCATCACGGTGCGCGGGCCTCTCACTATCGCGGCCTCTCCCGTTGCGGAGCACAGGCTCCAGACGCGCAGGCTCAGTAATTGTAGCTCACGGGCCCAGCTGCTCCGCGGCATGTGGGATCCTCCCAGACCAGGGCTCGAACCCGTGTCCCCTGCATTGGCAGGCAGATTCTCAACCACTGCGCCACCAGGGAAGCCGGGCCCTGGCTACTCAATAGAACCTTGGTGAGCTTTGTCCAAAGCCAAGAATCCTGAACAGAATGCCCCCTGCAGCAGAAACCACAAATGTTAAAGCAGCATCTTTCCTTTTGAGAGAGAATGTGCTGACTCCTCACCATCACGTTCATTGAAGGGACGCCCAGCCAAGCTGGCCGTGGCCCGTGAGGGGCGACATGATAGAAATGTGAGCTGTGGAACAGCTGTGGGTTAAGGAAGCACGTGGCCGCCAGTGTTAGTCCTTGTTCCAGATGAGGAAACTGGGATCCGGGTAAGTTCAGTAACTCGCCCGAGTGCACACAGCTAAGTGGCAGAGCTGGGTGTCAGGCAGTCTGGTGGTCCCCTGTTCCTCACCATTCTGCCATTCTGAATCTCCACTTCCAAGGTCTTTTCCATTTATTTAGCAGCCCCATATTCCCCTATTAGGATCAGCCTTGCTTTTTTCTCATTATTTCTCAAAGGTATAGATAGCCGAATTGGTTGGAGGTATTGCTCCCTAGCAAGGAGGCCCGGGGCAACTCCCTCATCCTACTTAATAACAGCATCAACAATTATGCTCCGCTGGATCCTACTCATGAGATTCTCTTCCAGTATCTCAATCCCACAGTGGCTTTCTTGACCTAATCTCACCTCCCAACTTGAAGTAATTCTGCCATAAAATCACATAAACAGCAATCCCTTCTTTAGGGAAATTCAAGTTATTTACCATTGGGATCCTCCAGAGATGAAGTTTCCCTGGCCCTTGTCATGTTTTCTTCCCCTTCTTACTATCTGCATTTCAGTCTCCTGCCCAGGTCTCAATGGTTAAGCCAACTTTAGGTGTCCCTGATGGACCCTAGGAGTATAGCACAGGCCCATGGAGCAAGTGTGTAAATATTACCAAGGACAAATCGGCTCTGTGGGAGTCATATTAATTACATGGTGATTTTGCCAGAGGGATATTCTTTTTCACCATAAAGTGATGTGTGCTGCACAGGAGCCCCAAATCTTCCTGGAATATCTTCTATAGGGTCAGATATTCCAGGAATGCTATATCCACCTGGTAACACAATGCCTTCAGGTAAACCTCCTTCACCCAACAATGGCCCTTTTCTATACATCCCTAAGGTAATAATTACCCAAATAAGCACAGCTTTCAATACCTTCCTTTGAAGATACAGAGCAGTTCAAAAGGAACATTTGCCATATTTTATATATAAAAATAACTCTGGAAACATCTACTACCACCAAACACATCAAAAATATTTTGACAGGAACAAGACAATGCGTGACAGTGTAAGGACTTGAACTTCTATGACGTTTGACGGGGAGGTGGGAGAGGGCATACTTCATTGTTAATCTTAATGTATTCATAAAAGTCCATGAAATAAAATACATTTTCACTGATGTTTTCTAATTATAAACAAAGGCTAATTTTTTTAAACCTTTTAATATATTCACAGAAATGTACTTTTGCTAATCAGTACCATTATACTGAGGGGCACATTGCACGCAGAGGATTGCATTAATGCAGGAATGACCCTGCATAAATACAGATGGCTTCATATTAGCTATAAGGGAATTAAGGATGAGACCCTCCATCCTCTGAGTTCTTCACAGAAAATAGTTAGCTATTGCTTTACTTAAAAGTGCCTGAGACTTCGTAGCACTATTAGTTTTTTCTTGTAGATTTTCTTAAGAAAAGATTTCAAGTCTCTAGGTCCCTTTGGGATTAGGAAAACACTACGTATATGCCATATAGTTGTGTGTGTATGTGTGTGCGTCTGTTTGTGTGAGCATTTGAGGACTGGGGACTCTTCAGTGGCTCATATCTACTTGAACAAATAAGACCGTTATAGACCAGAATGGTTCAGACAGTCAACCTGTTGGCTCTTTAGTCTATAGTGCACTAGATAATCAGTACAGCAGATAAATATAACATCAGATGAATGTTTATCCACAGATTTGCACTGTTTCCCCATCAGGAAACACAGTGGAAACTGCTTCTAATCCAGGGCAGTCTCCACTCAATCTTTGGTTGAGCTGTATTGTACTCTAACTTCTCTCTCACTTCTTGCTCTCTCTTTTCATTTATCTCTGAATTTTTCCCCCTTCTGTCCATTTTCTTTCCAATTATCCATGTTAAATGATGACCAGAAATAACATGGATAAATGACATCCACTGACAGTTTTTAATTCTCCATTAAACCAATGATTTCATCCTTGTTTTCCATCAAATCCTTTTATGAGGGCTGCTCAAAATGATCAAAATGGATTCACTTGCATTTCACTGCCTCTCTTCACCTCATATTATCTAGTGAAAATACAAACATGCTGTGGCCAGAAGATGGAGAATGAAGTGGGAGAATGAAGAAAGAGACCTTAAGTAGGAATTAGCTGACTACTGAATTACAAGCGTGTATGCAAACAAAGGGTGATAGGGAGCAGGCGAGGGTTCCCTGTGCTGGAGGTCATTCCTGCCACACCGGGTGATACGGAACGGCTCAGGAGTGTGGCAGTTCATGAGCTTAAGAGGCTGGACGTAAAATGAGAGGTGCAACCAGGAAAGAGTGAGTACTAGTCTAGGAAGGTAAAGGAAATAACAAGGAGAGAGCACTGGCAATCAAGAAAATAATTTAGAAAAATAGTAAAGAAGAGTGGGAGAATACAGTTGCACTTTAGAAATGTGTGCTGAGAAAATGAAAATGCATTCAAAAGGTTGGACCAAAGATACTGACGTACTTAAGAAACTGTGCTATAAGACAAAGAGGTACCAGGACATTTACAAGGAGTTTTGGAGCATACTCTGTTTATTTTCTTTGAAACATTTTAAGCATGCCTACTTCTATGCTTGTTTCCATAAAGCCATCTTTACCTGTAAGCACTCAGTAGCCACTATTACTTTAAAAAGTCACTATATTCATTCAGAAAATGTTTTGAATGCCTGCTCTACCTCAGGGCTCTGTGCTGGTGCAGAATAAACAGGAATTGCCTAGGCAATGTGAGTTTTCAAGAAGCCGATGAGTTAGTGAGGGAGATAGACAGCTAAGGAATCTCAGTGTGTTGGAATAACTGCTATGAAACTGAAGCTTGAAAGCATAGAGGAGGGATACGTGTCTCAATCTGGGAGGGAGCAGAGACTTCCTCCAGGCAATAACGTCTGCACTGAGAGGTCCAGAGGGTAAATGCAAGCCAGCAGGGAGAGATGGAGGAAGGCAGATGCGGATGAAGATATTCTAGGCAGAGGGAACAGCATGCACACAAGCCTGGAGAGAGAGCTTTGGAGCTTTGTGGGACCAGAAGTAGTTCAGCGTGGCTACAGCATCGTATGAGGAGAGAGGAGGAAGTGGGAAAGGCTGAAGGGATATTTTTTTTAATTTTTTCCCCAGCTTTATAGAGATATAATTGACACAGAACATTGTGTAAGTTTAAGGTACACAATGCGATTATTGGATACACATATATATTGTGAAATGTTTACCACCTAACGTTAGCACATTCTTCACCTCACATAATTATCATTTTGTCATCATTAAGGTGAGAACATTAAAGCTCTAATCTCATAGCAACTTTCGAGCGTACAATTCACTACTGTTAACTACCACGGTCACCATGCTGTATATTAGATCCCCGGGATTTATTCATCTTATTATTGAACGTTTGTACCCTTTGACCAACATCTCCCCATTTCCCTCACCCTCTAGCCCCTGAAAGCCACCATTCTATTTTGTTTCTATGAGTTCAATGTTTTAGATTTCACATATGAGATCATACAGTATTTGTCTTTGTCTGATGTATTTCACTTAGCATAATGCTCTCAAGTTCCATCCATGTTGTCATAAAAGGTGGGATTTTCTTTTTTGTGAATGAATAATATTCTTTTATATTTATTCCATTTTAAAATATATATGTATATATATATATCACTATATTTCACATATATATCATTATATATCATATTTATATTTAACATACAAAGATCACATATCACATTTTCTTTATCCGTTCATCTGACAATGGATACTTAGGTTGTGTCCACATCTTGGGTATTGTTAATAATGCTGCAAAGAACATGGGAGTGCAGATATCTCTTCAAAATAGTGATTTCACCTCCTTCAGATATAAACCCAGAAGTGGGATTGTTGAATCAAATGTTAATTCTATTTCTAGTTTTTTGAGGAACCTCCATAATTTTCCCATAGTGGCTGTACCAATTTATATTCCCACCAACAGTACAAAAAAAATTTTTTTTTCTTTCACATCCTCACCAGCACTTCTTATCTCTTGTCTTTTTGATAATAGCCATTTTAACAGGTGTGAGGTGATCTCATTGTGGTTTTGACTTTTTTGATATGCATTTCTCTGATGATTAGTGATGTTGAGCATCTTTTCATGTACCCATTGGCAATCTGTGTATCTTCTCTGGAAAAACTATTAGAGATATATTTAATTCCTCTGCCCATTTCTTTTTTTTTTTTTTTTTTTTTTTTAATCACAGTTTCAATTTCATTACTTGTGATTGGTCTGTTCATATTTTCTGTTTCTTCCTGATTCAGTCTGGGAAGGTTATACCTTTCTAAGAATTTGTCCATTTCTTCCAGGTTGTCCATTTTATTGGCATAAAGTTGCTTGTAGTAGTCTCTTAGGATGCTTTGTATTTCTGTGGTGTCTGTTGTAACTTCTCCTTTTTCATTTCTGATTTTATTGATTTGAGTCCTCTCCCTCTTTTTCTTGATGAGTCTGGCTAATGGCTTATCAATTTTGTTTATCTTCTCAAAGAACCAACTTTTAGTTTTATTGATCTTTGCTATTGTTTTCTTTGTTTCTATTTCATTTATTTCTGCTCTGATCTTTATGATTTCTTTCCTTCTGCTAACTTTGGGTTTTGTTTGTTCTTCTTTCTCTAGTTTCTTTAGGTGTAAGGTTAGATTGTTTACTTGAGATTTTTCTTGTTTCTTTAGGTAGGCTTGTATAGCTATAAACTTCCCTCTTAGAACCGCTTTTGCTGCATCCCATAGGTTTTGGGTCGTCGTGTTTTCATTGTCATTTGTCTCTAGGTATTTTTTGATTTCCTCTTTGATTTCTTCAGTGATCTCTTGGTTATTTAGTAACGTATTGTTTAGCCTCCATGTGTTTGTCCTTTTTACGTTTTTTCCCCTGTAATTCATTTCTAATCTCATAGCGTTGTGGTCAGAAAAGATGCTTGATATGATTTCAATTTTCTTAAATTTACTGAGGCTTGATTTGTGACCCAAGATGTGATCTATCCTGGAGAATGTTCCGTGCGCACTTGAGAAGAACGTGTAATCTGCTGTTTTTGGATGGAATGTCCTATATATATCAATTAAATCTATCTGGTCTATTGTGTCATTTAAAGCTTCTGTTTCCTTATTTATTTTCATTTTGGATGATCTGTCCATTGGTGTAAGTGAGGTGTTAAAGTCCCCCACTATTATTGTGTTACTGTCGATTTCCTCTTTTATAGCTGTTAGCAGTTGCCTTATGTATTGAGGTGCTCCTATGTTGGGTGCATATATATTTATAATTGTTATATCTTCTTCTTGGATTGATCCCTGGATCATTATGTAGTGTCCTTCCTTGTCTCTTGTAACATTCTTTATTTTAAAGTCTATTTTATCTGATATGAGTATAGCTACTCCAGCTTTCTTTTGATTTCCATTTGCATGGAATATCTTTTTCCATCCCCTCACTTTCAGTCTGTATGTGTCCCTAGGTCTAAAGTGGGTCTCTTGTAGACAGCATATATATGGGTCTTGTTTTTGTATCCATTCAGCCAGTCTATGTCTTTTGGTTGGGGCATTTAATCCATTCACGTTTAAGGTAATTACCGATATGTATGTTCCTATGACCATTTTCTTAATTGTTTTGGGTTTGTCTTTGTAGGTCCTTTTCTTATCTTGTGTTTCCCACTTAGAGAAGTTCCTTTAGCATTTGTTGTAGAGCTGGTTTGGTGGTGCTGAATTCTCTTAGCTTTTGCTTGTCTGCAAAGCTTTTGATTTCTCCATCAAATCTAAATGAGATCCTTGCCGGGTAGAGTAATCTTGGTTGTAGGTTCTTCCCTTTCATCACTTTAAGTATATCATGCCACTCCCTTCTGGCTTGCAGAGTTTCTGCTGAGAAATCAGCTGTTAACCTTATGGGAGTTCCCTTGTATGTTATTTGTCGTTTTTCCCTTGCTGCTTTCAATAATTTTTCTTTGTCTTTAATTTTTCCACTTTGATTACTATGTGTCTCGGCGTGTTTCTCCTTGGGTTTATTCTGTATGGGACTCTCTGCGCTTCCTGGACTTGGGTGGCTATTTCCTTTCCCATGTTAGGGAAGTTTTCGACTATAATCTCTTCAAATATTTTCTCTGGTCCTTTCTCTCTCTCTTCTCCTTCTGGGACCCCTATAATGCGAATGTTGTTGCGTTTAATGTTGTCCCAGAGGTCTCTTAGGCTGTCTTCATTTCTTTTCATTCTTTTTTCTTTAGTCTGTTCTGCAGCAGTGAATTCCACCATTCTGTCTTCCAGGTCACTTATCCGTTCTTCTGCCTCAGTTATTCTGCTATTGATTCCTTCTAGTGTAGTTTTCATTTCAGTTATTGTATTGGTGATCTCTGTTTGTTTGTTCTTTAATTCTTCTAGGTCTTTGTTAATCATTTCTTGCATCTTCTCAATCTTTGCCTCCATTCTTATTCCGAGGTCCTGGATCATCTTCACTATCATTATTCTGAATTCTTTTTCTGGAAGGTTGCCTATCTCCACTTCATTTAGTTGTTTTTCTGGGGTTTTTTCTTGTTCCTTCATCTGGTGCATAGCCCTCTGCCTTTTCATCTTCTCTATCTTTCTGTAACTGTGGTTTTTGGTCCACAGGCTGCAGGATCGTAGTTTTTCTTGCTTCTGTTGTCTGCCCTCTGGTGGTTGAGGCTATCTAAGAGGCTTGATGGGAGGCTCTGGTGGTGGGTAGAGCTGACTCCTCTGCCCATTTCTTAATCAGATTTTTTTTTTTTTTTTTTTGCTATTGTGCTGTGTGAGTCCCACATATATTTGGGATTTTAACCTCTTATCAGATATATGGTTTGTAAATACTTTCTCATATTCTATAGATTGTCTTTTCATTTTGTTGATGGTGTCTTTTGCTGTTCAGAAGGTTTTTAGTTTGATGTAGTCCCGCTTGTTGATTTTGGTTTTGTTACTTATGCTTTGGGTGTCATATCCAAAACATCATTACCAAGATTGATGTCTAGGAACTTTTCTCTATGTTTTCTTCTAGGAGTTTTATGGTTTGGGGTCTTACGTTTAAATTCTTAATCCATTTTGGGTTAATTTTTGTGAATAGTGTAAGTTATGGGTCCAGTTTCATTCTTTTGCATGTGGTTGTCCAATTTTTCCAACAACATTTATTAAAGAGACTGTCCTTTCCCATTGAGTATCTTGGCTCCCTTGTCAAATATTAGTTGACCATATATGCATGGGTTTATTTCTGGGCTCTTGAGTCTGTTCTGTTGATGTGTCTGTTTTTATGCCAGTACCATACTATTTTGATTACTATAGCTTTGTTATATAGTTTAAAATCAGGAAGCATGATACCTCCAGCTTTGTTCTTCTTTTTCAAGATTTCTTTGGCTATTTGGGGTCTTTTGTGGTTCCATAAAAATTTCAGGATTGTTCTATTTCTGTGAAAAATGCCATTGGAATTTTGACAGGGATTCCATTGAATCTATAGATGACTTTGAGTAGTATGGACATTTTAACAATATTAACTCTTCCAACCCATGAACACAGGGTGTCTTTTCATATATTTACATTATCTTCAATTTCTTTCATCAGTGTCTTACAGTTTTTGGCATATAGATGAGGGAAACTTTTAATCTTGTAAATCAGGTCACCCCTCTCTCTAATTAAAACCCTCCAGTGGTTTTACATTGCAAGTAGAATAGAATTCAAACTCTGTATCATGACCTTCAAAGTCCTGGGCATCTGGCCCCCTTTAAACACTCTGGCTTCATATTTTTTGTTTTGGCTTTTTTTTTTCCTGTCCCTTAAATATATCAAGCTCATGTCAGTCCCAGAGTCTTTATATCAGGATTTTCTCTGGTTTTCACATGTTTCTGCTTATTATTCAAGACTCCACTCACATAACACCCCTTCTTTGATGCCCTCCCCAAGCAGTCTGTAATAAACCAGCATTCTAACCCACTCTCTGTAATGTCTTATTTTTTCATAGCACCTATCAATCCTAAAATTGGAAAATACATGTTCATATATTTATTTTCTACCTTCCTTCACTAACAGTGAGACTCGGTGGGCAGAGACTATATACAATTTACTGCTGTATTCTCAGTATCTGGAACAGTGTTCGGCACATAATATGTATTCAGTAAAATTCTCCTCAAGCACTGATAGGAGAGTAAGCATAGATCAACTCCATAAAGTGTGTTATACACCATGCTTAGGGCTTTACACCGAAAATGCTAGGTTTTTAAGCAGAGTAGGGGCATTATCACAAGTGCATGCCTTAGAAAAATCATCCTGGCAGTATCATAAAGCACGAATGTGGGGCTGGATGAAAGTAGAAAGACTGGTTAGGAGAGTGCTGAGATTGTTCCAGTCCTCTCCCCACTCTAACTGCTGACTTGAACCAAGGGAGTGGCATTGGAAATAGAGTGAGGTAGAAACAAAATACAGTTGACTCTTGAACAACATGAATTTGAACTGCATGGGTCCACTTATATGTGGATTTTTTTTTTAACCAAATATGTACTGTAGTACTACACCATCTGTAGTTGGTTGAATCTGTGGATGCAGAACAATGGATACGGAGGGCCAACTGTAAACTCCTCTTTAGGTTTTCCACTGTATGGAGGGTTAGCAGTCCTACCCCTCCATTGTTCAAAGGTCAGCTTTACATTGTACTTGATGATTAATTGGATAAGCATAGGAGGGAAGAGGAGGAGTCAAGATGATATTTAGGTGTTTTTCTTGTATACCTGAGTAGAGGGAGAGAGAGAGAGATGTAACAAGAGATCTGGATTTGAGAGTCATCAGCAAAGAGATGAAAATGGATGAGATCATCCTGAGGGAGAGGGTGGCATGAATGAGACTGAGAGCGTTAAGGCTGAAATCCTGAGGTACACATGTAAGTTCAAAATCAAACTGAAAAAAAATTTAAGCCCATATCAAAAGCATTTTTAAAATTTAGGTTTGAGAAATTTCTCCTTTGTGTGAAGTCTCTTTCTAGTTCCGCCTGCTTGTGTCTCTGGTCGATTGTCAGCTTCGCTAAAATAGGTAACCTGTTGTCTAGTAGGTAAGGTTACATTGAGGTAAGTCTCCCTGACTCATAAGCAACAACAGTATGGCTTAATAGGATAAATAAATTATGTGACAGACTGAAACGCCAGTTTTGCATCTTGCAAAATAAATATTAGCACAAGAAAAACAGGAAATACTGATGGCATCATCATAATGACTCTAATGCGTCCAGGTAATCATTAATCAAATCATTTAAAATGCCAAACAAGCAAGAACTTGTTTCCTCCCCTCATACAGACAGGATCCAGTGGCCCAATTAAGCATGAAAACTGCCAGAAGTTTCATCATGAGCACCGGGAACTCAAACACCAGGTCCTACCCTCTGAATACTTATTGCCTGAAGTTTCTGATTACAACTCGCCAAGTTCATCAGAATTTCTAATTAGTTATGATTGTGTTTTCTTTATAGGAGACTAGAAATCAAGATATTAAGCATGTTCTCTTGAAGAACTAAACAATCAAATGTAAATTCTCAATTTTCATAAGGGAAACATAGTTTAACGGGATTTAAAAATGAGTGTGATTTTTATTCCCTATCTCCATCCCCACCATAAAATCTCCTATTCCCAAGTAAGAAATGAAAAACTACTTTTCTAGGTCACATACATTTATATTGTTTCAGTAATACTTGGCAAATAAAGCCCTTCAAGATTGGAGTCAAATATGTTTATTAAGAGCCAGAAAATAGTTGGAGATAGCCTATCTTTAGCTTGTGTTTCACCAGTTAATTCATTTAAATAATCTCTATGTTATTTGGAAATGTTTAATTTATTCTATTTGTAGATAACTCAATAGCCAATACAGTCACAACAAATTCTAGCATTTAATAAGATTATCAGAACCAATAATTATATATCAAATAAATTATAGCCAAGCAATACAGAATTTCTGCCATAACATGATATATGTAGGCTTGAAAATACCCACAATCTGTAAGACCACACACTGAAAATAGCCAAGTTTATGGGGAAAAATAGACTTAAGATAGACCACTGAAAACTTTGCAACCAGAACACTACCAAAAACAATTTTTAAAAAATCTAGTAAAAATACCAGCCCAGTTGAAAAGGCATGTTAAATTCCAGTTTCATAAATAGATGAGTATTTTAGTTTATCGAGGACTTGGTGTTGAAGAAATATGGAAGATAGCTTGAGGGAAGAGGCAGAAGGAAGGATTGAGGCTGTTCAACTATGAAAAAAGACAAAATGAAGCAGTGTGTGGGAGAAGTGAACAGCGAGCCCTTCCCATAGGTAGTGTAGCCAACCTGAGTTAGGAAGGATTGAATGAGATGATTGGGTGTCATGCACAGTATTGTATTCAGATGTGTTTAGCTGCTAATTCTTGCTGGGGAAAATGTTAGAAAATTGCTTATGAAACAATGTTACATCTATGTTTTTCTGACTTCATTCCATAGCAGAAGAAACTATACCTGCATTTGAGTAACTGGTATAACATAACATATACCATATATATATAACATGTATATATATATGTGTGTGTGTGTATATATATATATTATACATATATATATAAAACATATACCATATATATATATAACATATAATGGAGGCTCAACTTGATACATAAAATAGAGCTAAAGCTGTAAAGTTCTTACCCTAATGATCTCTGGGTAAGATCATTTATAATTTATAATAAATTATAAATAATAAGTTTATAATTTCTGACTTCTGAGAGAGGAACAGCATCACCTTTGGAGACAAATTACCTGATTTCAAGTCCAGGGTTATCCACTTCCAGTTTGGGTTGTTTGGGGCAAGTTGCCTGACTTCTGTAACCCACTGTCTGTTGCTTATCCTTAAAACAGAGCAAGTAGCAACAGTTGTCTCCTACGTTGTTGTGAAGGTTAGAAAAGATAATGTGGAGAAGACACTGCCACAGTAGCCAACCCACAGAAAGTGCTCCATAAATTATGTTGTTATGATTAAATGAAACTCCTTTTGACAGTCAGCCCTCCAAACTGGCTACATTCACTCCTCACCAAGGCCTTTCCTTAGAGAATATCCCCATTTTCAGCCAGAGGATGTCATCCTGGTCAACCTTGCGCCAAAGGCTTTTTTCAAAGGAGCAGGTTAGGTCTCCAAAAACATCCAGATGGGTCCTAGTTCTATCCCAAAATGATGGATCCCCTTGGGGCATTTCCTCACAGTGAATCAGAGCAATTAGGGGGGAAAAAAGTCTAGATTTAATTGATAAACTTTCCTTTTTGTAGTAAATTTAGATTTGTTTTGAGATATTTATAATATAGACTTTTCCCTAGCCCCCAGAAAAGAATCTTAGGAAATGATCTTTGGGATTCTTTTGGTCTCTACTTCTGAAAGGATAGTATACTGAATGGAATATTTCTTTTTACCAAGTAATAATGATGGAGTTTTACTGTACAGTCTTATGACATTAATTGCTCTGCCATGAACTTTGTAGGAAGAGCAGAAAAGCCAGAAAATAAAAAACAAAAACCTCCCTGATAAGTTTTGCTTCTGGAAGTGTAGGAAACTGTAAGTTCTGAAGAACGTTTATAGCACGACAACTAGATGTGGAAAAAGTGCGCCAAAAATTATTTTTTAATGCCTTCTAGACTTAGAAGAAAGTAATAAATTTCCACAGATTAAAACAAATCTCATTCATAAACATATTTAAGATTCTTTAATTATTAAAGAATTTTAAAATTCTTTAAATATTGTAGACCAAGTCCAACACTAAATAAAAAGTAATCTCTCATGACCACGTGGGTTTATTACATAAACAAAGGATTTAACATTAGAAAATATGAAATGTAGTTCACCTTTATTAGCAGATTAATGGAGAAAAGGATGTGACCTTCTATTAGATGAAGAAAATGTTTGCTAATATTTTACCTTGATTCATTATTGTAAAAATTCTCCAAGCAAACTAAGAATAGAAGGGGGCCCTATTGTCCTAATAAAATGTATCTACCAAAAGGCAACAACAAATACCACTCTGAGGTAAAAGTTTAGAAACATTCCCTTTAAAATCAGGAAGGAAACGATATATCCGTTGCCATCACTTCTGTTCACCTAGTAGCAGAGGTCTTAGGTAAGAAAAAAGGAATGAAATAAAAGAATTGGAAAGGAAGAAATCAATAAAATATGCATACCTACATTTCTATGCAAATCACTAAAGGAGTACATGTAGATGGAAACTGCCAAACCAGTAAAAGAAAAAAGTGAAATTGTACAACATAATCAGTGCAAAAGAACCAAGAAGGGAGAAACAGAGAAAAATAGGAAAGGTGGAATGGATTTAAAGTGTGTGCACGCACACATACACACACATGCACACGAAGATGCTGGAAAAAAATCTGCATGTATCAGCAATGGAAGTAAATGAAATTGAGCTAAAATCAGTTAAAAACCAACATTTAAAAAAATAAATCAAAAAATGATAAACACAAAAGGCTGGATGGGATTGCCTCTTGGTGGGGCAGCAAAGAATGGAATCGGGATGAAGCATAGATAGCCTAAACAATATTTGTCATTATCTCATTCTGATATATATTGATGAGGCCTTGGGTATTCTTTTTATTGGTATGCTCTATACGAAATATTATAAAAATTAGTGAAAAACTATATATCAAATATTACAAAATTAAAGTATATATATTTAAACTTCCTAAGAAGCCTTAAAATATAAACTAACCCCTTCCTTTCAAATTAATATAACAATTTTAGCAGTATAAGAATCCTGTAGGTAAAATGGAAGAATACTTCAAAGAAATAGAATATTATTGATAGAAACTGCTTATGACATCAAAAGACACTGTCTCAGGACTGTTCCCAGATTTGAGAATCAACCATAGGAAGGGCCAAAATCCAAAAAAGATTTCAAAATAGTTATTAAGGATATTCTGATTAACATATAAGAATGATTAGGGATTAAATCAGAAATAAGGTAAATCTCATTATTCAGATTTTTAAAAAAATGTGTTCTCCACGACTATGGAATTTGTTGTCTTAATACAGCTTAGTTGTCATGTAAAGATTTATATAAAAGTAAGCTTTATATAATATAAACAGAATTTTTAGTAGGTACTTTAGAGATTTCTTGAATGAATGAATTTTATCCCCAGTAGTAATGACCTAACCATTACTGCCATCTAGTGACAGCATACCCTAATTATAGGCAAAGCACTGAATACTGAATTTATACTCTTAAATATAAAGTAATCATGGTAATGTCAGTTTGGGGAAAGTCATTTGAAAAATATTTGGCATTCTCTTCTGTCCATACTGCCTCCCTCCAACATCATTTTTAATGGGCATATATTGAGAGTCATGATAACTGTTTCAGCCTACCCAACAATTTTTGCAAACTTGGGATCTCATTAGAAATCTTGCCTTCTCTTCTGGGGTATAAACAGGTCTGTCATTTTCCTCTATAAGTATTTAATTTCCTATGATAATGTTTATGGTCAGAAACTTCTGTTCATCATTAACCTTAGTGATTTGACTTATTGTAGGCATATAATATTTTATGAAGGGAAGAGGAAACTTCCTCTTCTTCTACCCAGTTTTGCATAGCAATTATCCACCCTTCAAATCTACAGAATATCTGGCACCTTGATCTTGTGCTGTAGTACAGACATTAAGTCTTTTCCCTTCAGATTGCTGACTAAGATTATACCAGTAGAATGTCTAGGTCAGCAGTATTTCTTCATTTTACAGGTGAAAACATTGAGGTTTGGGATTCGGATTTGAGCCTTTACTGAAATGGTGCAGTTTTCAGTCTCTTCCTTTTGTCACCTTGGATCCTTACAGGAAACCACAAAGATATTATGTCGTTTTTTAATGTTTTTAATCACATCTTGTTTGGCTAGAAGATTAGAAGTGAAATAATAGTAGCATTTGTTTTGAGTTTGATGGATTTATGAGTACCACATTCAGGGGTAGTGATGCTACATTTAAATACTAACATTTTCTCCCCAAGTAATTTAGTAACACAGAAAAGAAGCTGGATATCTGTTTTCCCTCTTTGGAGTCGTAACTCTCTTTCACTGACATACTCACTTCTCCTACATTTGAATTTTTTATTATTGTAATTAAGTGCTACTTTATGAGCAATCATTTCAAAATAGATGTTTGTTGATTTGGTAAGTTCACATTTTTTTACACAAGTTTTATTGAAATGAAATTAACTGTGCCTTACAATGAGGATTCCCAGTACCAATGCTTTATTGAAAAACTTAAACATGTTATGGTGATGCGGTAGAAAATATTTTGTGTAACTATATTATCTCATCTACTCATTCTCTTTTTGGTGAAATCATATAAATAGGAATTTTTGGCATTTTGGAGGAGGAGAGGTTCTTATGCTGTTTTATGACTAAAGAATTAAAGCCCTGAAAATCAGAAACTGTCTTTAGTTAATATGCAGTAAGGTTATAAGTGCTTATGTAATATTGTGAGCCTGACTGCACATGAGAAAGGGGAATACGTGACTTTCTGTTCCTCTTCAAACGGTTGTGTAGTTGCACTGTCAGTAGATGGTCAGAGCCCTCTCATTTTGCCAGGGGTTAGACTTTGAAGGTGATTTCAATGTTGGCACGTAGTTATCCAGCTCTGTTACCCTGCAATCAAGTCAGATTTACATTTCCTGATTGTTATTTTCATTCAATGGAAACGAGGATGTGTCGCTTCATTTAAGCCTCCTGCGAATTCAGAGCTTTGAGTAAAACTTCATTAATCTGTACCCCATTTGTTCAGAGGATGTAACAATTTAGAAAAGTGCTGGGCTGAAGTTTACTTTCCTGGTATCTATAAAGAAAGGATTACTAACCCATTAACCAAATTAATAGTGCAAACAAGATTGGAAGAACAAATGGTATTAAACACTCTAAAGCACTTTAGAAGCACCCATATACTTAAGGCCTATCTCAACTCAAAATATAAAATATTCCCAGAGTTTCTTAAAGCAGCATCACTGCCCAGCAACAATGATGAGAATTTTAAATGTCTCTTATTTGGAATAGTCCCCTAATTCACTATTCCCCTGCTTTAAACCTGGTTATTCCAAATCCCTGAGGCTAGGTTGAACTTGACAAACAAGTTATTAAGTTTGTGTAAAAACTAGGTTGCTTGTCAGTGTTACAAAGTGATCCCAAAGTGGAGACGATCCTTCCCAATGAGCAATGTTCAGGTGGACTTCTGGTGTCCAGCTTCTAGAACAGTCAGATAGAGATGAGAACATTCAAATCATTCTACGTATAATACTTTTTAAAGGTTTTAAGCAAATTTTAAAGACTTCAGTTTTTTAGAGGAGTTTTAGGTTTACAACAAAATTAAGAAGGAGGTACAGAAGTCTCCCATATGCTCCTTGTCTCCACACGTGCAAAGCCTCCCCCGTTATCAACATCACTCACCAGAATGCTACATTTTTTACCAAGAATGAACCTACATTACTACATTATAATCAGCCAGAGTCTGTAGTTTAACTCAGGGTTCACTGTTGATACAGTACATTCTATGGGTTTGGACAAATGTTATAAGAACATGTATCCATCATTATAATGTCATGCAAAGTATTTTTACTGCCCTAAAAATCTTTTGTGCTCTACCTATTCATTGCTCTCCACTGCCCCAGCAACCACTGATCTTTTTTATTGTCGCCATAGTTTTGCCTTTTCCAGAGTGTCAAACAGTTGTAATCATACAGTATGCAGCCTTTTCAGATAGGCTTCTTTCGCTTGGTAATATACATTTAAGTTTCCCTCATGTCTTTTCATGGCTTGATAGCTCATTTTCTTTTAACGTTGAATAATAGTCCATTGTCTGGATACACTTTACAATAATTTTTCACAAAGACTTGTCATATGAAAACCCACAGGCTTGGACCCAAGCACACTACCTACCACAGGGCTTTGCTTGCAAATACTAGGCATGTGAATTTTGAGCGAGTGAATGAATTAGTCTATTTCTGTATGTGCTGGAAAGTGTGGCATCATGGTAGAGAGTTCCTTTCTGCTCTCTTGAGTAGGAAATGCTTTTTTCATCTCTCTAGGGAACTAAAATAAAGGATTTATTTCAAACCTTGAAATTCCATAACTAGTTTAATAACATTTTAAGGGTGATCTGTCACTTGACCACATTTTCCTTCCCCGCCTCCCAGTTACCTCCTGAGACTGCAGATTTCTTTCTCAGGATATTATCCCAAGGAAGGAAAGAAACTCATCATTTCCTTATCCTCCTTTTCTGAACTGTGATCACACACTGAAAGCTCCATCCTGAGCTGATGTTTGAGAATCTGTTACCATGGAGCTATTCCCCAGCTCAAAGGATGGTTTTATTGCATACAGTGCTATAGGAAAAGAGAATGATAAAAATTAAACTTAAAAATAAATCCTTATTAATGATGGAAATGGGGAAAATGTTTTTAAAATCAAATACATGGTGGAGTGCAATGCATTTTTATGCTCTCCCTCTCTCTCCAAACATTGCCCTTATTTTTTGCTTTGTGTTTGTGGTAATTGTGTTGTTTTTAAAAGACCCTGCTGTCTACTAGCTTCTGGGCATATGTCCAAAATACAAGTGCACATTAACTCAATTCAACAGATCAGATTTCCGTAGAGACCTCCAGAAGACTCCACTATTCCATTCCTACCAAACTGCCTCTGACCTGTGCCCTCCCAGACAAAGCTACGTAAAGAAAAAATAATAAGATTCAGTGCTTGTGTGGAGGTCAAGAAGGATACAAAAGAGTGAAGGATAAATACAAGATTTTGAAGCAGAGGTGACTTTGAGAATGAAGGTAACCCTGACACCGAGGCAGGTCTGAAGGGGACTTGATGTTGAGGCAATGTGATAGGCTATTCAAGTGAAGTGTGCATCAGCCACAGACCCTGTCACTTTGCAGCCGTCATGATCCTACTGTGATGGTTGTGATCTTTTTTCTTACATGGATTGAGTGATCAGGATTTATTGTTTTTGTAAACCCACAAGTTTAACAGTTCAGAGCTTTTCAGCTGTACTCTATTTCAAGTATTTTGTCCATTTTGTAGCACTTGGAAGCACGTTAATGATGGAAGAAAAAATGGTATGTTTACCAAAAGTCTCTTTTCCTGATAAAACCTCTGAAAAGTTATATATATATATATATTTTTTTTTTTTACAACTTTTAGGAGAAAAGAAATTTAGAAATGCATTAGGAGCAAACAAAATGAGTTGCAATTAAATCTTTCAAAATGTCTTAAAATAGCTGTTCAGATAGTTGTCAAGTTTCCGGATTCTTTGGAAAGTAAAGGACAATAGCTTTGTTGGAGACAGAATTCAAAGCATTCTCTGCTTCTAGGACCTTGGTCTAGACAGAAACTCAGGAGTGTGTCAGGTGCTAGGAGATGGGGTGTGGACCCATTGTTGGCCAGGAGCAGTATTTAGCTTTGGCACAAACGACACGAGGTATGCTACATAGACCTGACAATTGTCCTTGTGACACCAGGGGTCAGAAGTTAAGAGAAATGAACAGGTTGTGACTGATAGCATGGAATAGAGGTTAAGAGCTCAGCCTTCCAATTAATGGTTAAGTGTTTGTTTGAACTCTTTAAGCTTCAGGCTTCTCATCTGTGAAATTGGATTCATAATTGTATTTACCTCATAAGGTAGTTGTAATGGTGGAATTAGACAATACGTGTAAATTAGGTTAGCCATTTACACATAGTATGTTACAGCATAGAGTAAGCATCTGATAAATATGAAAGTTACTTTTGTAAAAATTCAAAATCTCTTGAGAGGTACTTAGTGGATGCATATCTACTTCAGCTTTACGGCGATATGGATCTCCCAGTAGAATATGTTGAATTCTGGAGATCATTTTGAAGGATTCTATTATATTGTTCTTGATTTCTTATAACTAGTGTAGATGGGTCTAATTCTATATCTCAATCTAGGTGGAGAGTTCAAAATTTTTCCGTCATGGAAATGGCATCACTGATCAATGGAAAGCTTTATGCTGTACTTATTCAGCAGGGCTTGATGTGAGGTGGATAAAGAGGAATGGCTATACTTTCCTTTTTTCCTTTTTCCTTTCTATTTTTTTTTTTTTTAACCATCTCCATCCTCCAGATATCATGATTTCTATTAAGCAGTCTCTTGTTTCTCTGGTGGAGTGCTAGTATTCCACAGATGGAGAAACCACTTAATCTGGAGTCTCACATTGTTAGAGATATTTGCAGAGACGAACAATTTAAAATCTGATTGGCTGAACAGTGGGCTACCTTAGGGTCTCAGCTGTCCAGAGAGAGCTATTCTGATGCAACCAACAGCTCCCCTTCTCCGTGATCCACCAGCAAATGCTCTTAATTCGCTAATTTCCTTGCTATTACGGCATTGCAATATTTGCTCTCTCTTTTTCCTTCACCCCAGTAGGCCCGTTTATGTAACATAGAAATCTGGTTTGTCTTACGATCTGGCTGCTATGGTTTGTTGGGCCCGGAATCCCTCTGGGGTCTGCATGACACTTGTGAGGCACTGATTGCGATTACCATATGCAGTGTTCTACACTTGTCCTAAGAAATGGGTGTTTAGTCAGAGCTGTTACAGTAGTCAACAGACCTTTGCAGATTTCCGAGGTACGGAGTGCTGTGAGAGATTTTCAAATAATCATGTCACAGAACAAAAATAAGATTGCACACAGAAAACCAATTCTGTGGTATGTTCGGAGGAAAACAAAACCAGAGCTTTCTTTTCTCCCTTTCATTGTGGTCTGGTATCTTCTAGACACTTAATTCCTTCCCAGTAGTTGCTGTTCTGTGAGATGGGGAAAACAAGAGCTGGTTTGTTTTTTTTTTTTAATAAGTTGAAAACAGTAAGTAGTAGATGAGAGCGTCCGACTTCTTAGTGATCAGTGTGGGCATTTCATTTCTGACCTTCAGTGTATTTACCTCCACAAACCTCTGTAAATGGAAGACATCAGCTTCAAAGCCCTTCATGACTCTGAAACATTTTCATCTATTGCTGAATGATTATATTTCCTGGAAACTAGTAGGATATAGATTATCTTCACTGGGAAAAACAATGTTTCCAATTTAAACTTAATGTGAAGGGTGGTTCAATACTGGATATAAACAGCATGCGTCTGAGGCAGATGCAGATAAAGACTAACAGAAAGGTAATGAGTCTATCTTAGGCCTGGACGTGGGGGAATTAAGACTGAATTCTCAAGGTGGCACAAAGGCAAGTGAATTCTTACCCCAAGGCTGATAAATAGATAATAATGAGAAAGATAAAACTGTTTGCTTATTTGATGACAAAGCACAGATGTCTCCACTTGATTTCATATTAAATGGAAGGTTTAACTGCCATTTTTTTGGGGAAATGAAGCTTTTTTTTTTTTCTTCCTCAGAAAATGCTGAAGCAGATTGTCTATTAAAAAGCCTAATGGAGAATTTGAAGACAGAGACCTCACAGCAAGGCAAAGAGAGTAATTAGGCTGGGAAAGAGTGAATCTAATAGTGATAAGTCAACTTTCCTTCTGCCAGGAAGTTCAATGCTGAAAATTCATATTATATAAACTCGATTTATTTATATCCTTTCTTATTTGAGAGTATTAGAGCTATGGCTTCAGTTGTTCATTGCTGTCAATATTCTCCTAAAATAAAAGGTGGTCAAAGGCATTTGTGTATTTTCTTAAGGAAATAAACTCCTAAGTCTGTTTAACATAGTTACCAAGAGAGGAAGTAGAACAGGTCAGAAATCTGTTTTTAATATTGAGTCAAGAAAATGTCTCCTGACTCTTTACCAAAGCAGTCCTTGAAAACTAGAGTCTTTTCATAACACACTCTGAACTGGTAAGTATATGTACCACGAGTCTCCCTTTCTTGTGAACATTTACACAAGCCTCCTATCTTAGGACCCATTTACTCCATTTCTTTCCTTGCGTATCATGCCATGTTATTTGATCAGCCTCCATTCGGAAATGTATACATTGAAATTCATTCATTCAGCAAATATTTATCTCCTATCTACTCTGTGCCAGTCACCAACAACTCAGGGAAGAATAGGATAAGGTGCTTATAATCTGGAAGAGGAGACAGAAATGTCAACAGATTACAGCCTGGTCAGTGTCATGGCACAGGTGTAAACAGAGTGCAGTGGGGACAGAGAAGGAGATATTCTCCCCAGGGGGACCCAGGAATGCCTCCCAGTGGTGGTGATACGTAAGCTGTATCTCCAAGGATGAACAGGGTATGTTTAGAATCTGTAGTCAAGCTTAGCATGTGAGAGCCTTGTGGAAATAATGGCAACTAGAAGGTTAAACATATGTTGTTTATATAAAAGATAAGTCTTCTCAGAAATTAAACTTAATTGTAGGGGGTGTTAAGACATGGAGAGTAAATATCTTTCATTTGGAGGAAATTTAAGATATACAAGCGGGAATAATGCACTATGAAAAGACCTGTACGTGGCTATTGCTAGGTAGACATTGGAGTCTACAAGTACCTTTCTTTTTTTTTTTTTTCTCTCTATCTGGAGTTCTACAGGAGCAAGAATCAGAGAGATTTGGTGCCTGGCTAGGCTTACTTAAATAACTTATTAATTTGCCAGGCACTACAATGACCAGTAGATACTGTATTTCATAATTAAAAGCAAACTAAGTCAAGGGAAGGTTGGATGTCTTGTTTGTGGGGGGGTCTCAGAGCTCATCAGTGACAAAACCGTGAATTGAACTTGAAGCTCTTGGTTATATACTAATGCCCTAACTGTTCACAAAGTATTAGAAGGTTTAATTGTAGGAAGACTGAAAGTCAATATTGATTGACTGATTATTTACTAAATGGCACAGTGTCACATGCCCTGAGATGTCTCCCTGCAGGTCGCTAAGGCTAGTGCTTACTTACTAGATCTCATCCCTTTCCACCTACAAGGACATAGCTCGAGCAATTCCTTCCCCCTCTCCTGCATCATCAATATTTTCCTGTCTATAAGATCTTTCCTAACAGCATACCAACATGCTGGGTTTTATTCCATCGTTAAAAAAAAAAAAAAGGGGGCTGAATACAGAGATTAACTCTAGCAATTTTTCTCATTTTCATCACTGCCAAACTCAGAGTGGTCTGTACTCGTGGTCTGTGTTTCCTCTCCTCCCATTCTCTCTTAAGCACACTCCCATCAGGCTTTTCACCCACAGCACTCCACAGAAACTGCTCCTGTGAAGGTTATCGGTGACCTCCAAGTTGTTGACTTCAGTGGTCCCTTCTTCAACCTCATCGTCATCGACCTGCAGCGCGCTGAGCAGTAAAAGGCCAATGCAGTAGAGCCTTCTCCTGCTCTAGTAGAGCCACCTTCCTTCCTTCTTGAAACATTTTCTTCCTTACCTCTCCTATGAGATAGGAGGACAACACATTTTCCTCCTATCTCATAGCTACTTGGATGTTTAATCCAACTTTAAAGCTCATAATGTCTGACCTCATGAGCTAAGCCACTCTGACTCCCACCCCTAACCCTATATCCCTCTCCCCTTCCACCAGCTTCCCCACCTCAGTTCATGACAGCTCCACACTTGCAGTTCCTCATGAAAGAAAACTGTGGCTCAGCTCCTTTTTCTCACACTCTACATTCAATCCATCAGCAAATTAATTTGGCTCTGTCATGACTGTGGTAGACTCTGGCCACTTCTCAGCAGCTCTGCTGCTACTAAGCTATCATCACTTCATTCCTGGCTTATCGCAGTGGTGTCCCCTCCCCTTGCCCCATCTCTCAGCTTTTATCCTTGCTTAAGACTACTTTTAAGGCAATAACCATAGTTATCTTGGTAAAATTTAAATTCCCGCCTCAAAACATTCGATAAGGCTCATAAGGCCCCAAACCATCTGTCCTCCTATTTCCTCTGTGGCATTGTCTTCTATAACTCTCCCCCTCACCCACTAAACTCCAAACTCTCTGGCCTCCTTCCTGTTCCCC
Organism: Balaenoptera musculus; assembly: GCF_009873245.2. Classification (NCBI taxonomy): domain Eukaryota; kingdom Metazoa; phylum Chordata; class Mammalia; order Artiodactyla; family Balaenopteridae; genus Balaenoptera; species Balaenoptera musculus. The sequence goes on from NC_045793.1 coordinate 39,477,639, forward strand.
TGATTTAGGGATTAGCAAACTATCTGTAACGGAAAATGCAGTACATAATTCAGGCTTTGTGGGTATGTGGTTTCTGTCACAACTACTGAACTCTGACATTGTAACATGAAAATAGCCGTAAACAATGCACACATGAATGGATGTGGCTTTGTTCCAATGACACTTTGTTTACAATAACAGGCAGCAGCTGGATTTGTCTACAGGCTGTGGTTTGCAGACTCTTTCTGATTCACCAGGTAACCCCTCCCTTAGAATCCTGGCTGTTTCCAATGCTTAGAATTGTCTTCTCTGGATAGCCACATTGCTTCCCCCTCATCTCTCACCAGAATCTACTCAAGTGTCACCTTCTTAACGAGGTGTTTCTCAGCCTGAGTACTGAGGACACACATGGCATACTCGAATGAGAAAAGTTTAAGAAAGGTCTAATGAAGGTATGGGCAGGGAATAGGTAGACCAGGAGGCGTATGTATATGCCAGGCCCGGTAAGCAGATGGGCCTTAGATGGGCAAGGAGGAGAAGCAGTTGTAGCACCTAGGACAAGCGAAGTGGGTAGCCAGGATATCTTGAGAGAAGCAGTGACCTCTTGAACTCCTGCTTGGGCTCCCTATCATTGGAACCAAATCTGCAGCCAGAGGGCAAAGGAGGTCCCTGATACAGTCCATGTGGTCAGCCTCCTGGGACAGAAGAGTTCAGAGAAAGGTGGAGAATATATCTGATGAGCCAAAGGAAAGATAACACTCAAAAGGGGCTTCTTCATCCACCATATTGAAAATTACAACCAGGACCAAGTGTATCATTTAAGGGGCCACTTGTTTAAAAATTAAGAAGTTCAAGACAGTGGGAGTGGAGCATCGCACCCAACATGGGGCCCTTCTGGTCTTGGGGTCCTGTGTGACTGCATAGGCTGTGCACCCGTGAAGCCAGCCTTGATTTCAACCCTTTCCCCAGCACTGAATTCCCTATTCCTCTCCTCTACTTTGTTTTCTCCACTACACCTGTCTAAGTCTCACATGCTATATAATTTAACTGATTTGTTTAGTTTATTATCCCTCTGCCCCACTTGAATTTGAGCTCCCCAGGCAGAGATTTTAATATCTTTTGTTACATGCTGCATATAATGTCTTAAACACTCCCTGGTACATAGTAAATGCAATAAATATGTGTAAATGTATGCAATTCTCCTGGAAAAGGGAAGAAGACAGGCCACAGAAGGGGATCATCACACTTATTGATTTAGCTTGGTTCCCTTTCCATAGCCCTTCTCTTCATAAGCCAAAACCCAAAGCTGAATGCAGGCCAGTATCTCTCATTGGAAAGGATAATTTTTTAAAATTCTCAGTATTTAAGATCATCTGCCTTAATAATTTCTTATATAGAGGAAGTAATCAAAACAAGACCTCTAACTTAAATTAACAGTTGGCATTTAGAATAGAAATGTGTGCATGAGTATAATTTTTAAGTTTTCTAAGGATTATTTCCATGTTATGAACTTAGCTAATATTTATTCTTTGTGGTCTGCCTATCCTAGAATGATTGTTTCTCAGAGTTCTGTGCTTGGCCTACGTCTTCTCTCACTATACACACTTCGCAGCAAACTCATCTGTAGCCACTGAATCAAAATAGCACTTAAAGTAAGTGAGGCACAAACACGATCTCCAGCCTATATCTTCCACCTGGGCTTCAAAATGTGTATGCTACAGTCCAACTGCCTACTACATATGATTACTTGTAAGTCTCATAGGGATAGCAAACCCACTCAGAACGGATGTCACTGTGTCCCCCTTCTCCCACTCCAGCCACCAGCCTGCTCTTCCTGCTTTGCCTCTGAGAACAGCATCTTCGTCCCTCATGATCCCTGCCAGAAACCCAGGAGTCTCTGGTGACTTCTCCCTCTTCCTCATTTACCATCTAATTAGCCCAACAGCCTATTGTTTTTCACCTCCTAAATACCTCTCATATCTGAGTCTCCTTCTCATCTTCACATCTGTTACCCTAATTCATTTTGACAGTGGTCCCCTAAGTAGCTTTCTTGCCTTTAACCATGCTGTTAAATCTGTCATTCACCATGCTGCTAATGCAGGCTTCTTACATGTAGATCTTACCATGTCTCTTCTGTTATTTTTTCAGTAGCTTCTCTTCACCTATAACATAAAACCTGAGCTTCTTTAGATGGCGAGTAGAATCCTCCAATGTATTATCTCCCTCGATGTCTTGCCAATGTATGATACTTTAATGAGTGACTTGTACTTATCCAGCCAAATCTTTTCCATGGTTTCTAATGCCTCTCCCTGCCTTAGCACCCAGCGTTGTTCCTCCTACAGAGAATGCTTTCCCCAGTGGATCCAACCCAGCAAATTTCTGCTTCTCCTTTAAACCCACCTCCTTCCCTCTGTGCCCCCTGCACATTGTAATGAGCCCATTACAGCTTTGCATTGCACATTGTGACAGTTGGTTTAGATATCTGGCTCTCCACTAGATTCTAGGTTCCTTTGGAGAAGAGACATCTTTTTATCTTTGTAGCCCCATGTCTAGCACAGTGACCAGCACATAGTAGGTGCTAAATAAATGAGACAAACAGATGCTGCATTTCCATTTTGGCTATTACACAATGTTCCTATGTGTGCATGTGTGCATAAATTTAAACCACAGGTCTAGAACTACACAATCATAATTTGAAATACTTAAGTCTTAAAGTCTTTTAAACAATATTCTAAGTAACTATTAACTACTCTCTAATGATTTTTGCCTAGAAAGTACTAAAGGAAGCTAATTTTATTTTTTTCTTAATGACTGTGAAAAAGTTACCTTTTAAACAAAAAATTAGTAGTTTATAACTTAAATTTATTTATAAGCTTCAAAAAGAAAACGCAGTGTCTCTAAATGCATATACACAAGTACACAATATTTAATCACACTTAGGAACAAAATACTTCAAGAGTTTAAAAAAGTATAGTTGCATAGACTAAACTGAGTATCAGTCATATTTAATTAAAAGTTAATATTTGAGACACATAGTTTATGTTGCAATTATTATTTATGTCTTAACCCCATAGCTATGTCATTCTGCTTCAAATAATATCTCCTTTTAGTTCAGATATATACTAATTTTAGAATGTATTGTCAGAGCCTGAAGGTCAGATTAAAATTTGGCTCTAATATTTAAAAAGAGTAGCATGTGCTATTACCATGCCATGTTCCCTGGTTTTCTGAGGGCCACATTAAAAGGATTATATTCTTGTTGGAGGAATATATAGGGCAATAAACAGTTTTGTGGGTAATTAAACAGTGAAGTGAAGCCGAATCTTCCAATTACCAGCAAAAGGCTCTTATTGCAAATATGGTACCATGAAAATTTCCTTTTGTATATTAGTTTTTTTTTTAGAGATATATTAGTTTTTATAACATATTATTTTAAGAGCTTGATTATTATTAGCTTTATACTGAGCAGTAGCAGATGTGTACACTGAAAAAAATCCTAAACTGAATTTCCAAAATTCAAAATCCAAGTTAATATCACTAGACCCAAAAATAACTTTTCACTTTCTATAAACTATTTCTGTACCCATAGAAAAGCAGAGAGAAGAGAAGGGAGGACTGACATTTAATCCAGAATAGATATGCCTTTGGGTAGAGATAGCTGCTGAGTAAAGCTGACAGATTCCTACAAAAAGTGCAGTTCGTAGATGGAAAAACTATCTACAGGCTATTAAATCTGGACTTTCTGAACAAATACAGTGTAGCTAACCCTAGTCATCTCTGAAATAAGATATTATTCATCTTAGAGTAGCAGTGATATTCACTGATTATAGTAACTGAATTATTATTTAAAACATAGTAAACTATACAAAAAGAACTAGAAAATCACTACATTATTTTTCTTCTCTGGCACTGTGAATTGAATGTTGATATCTTTTACCCTTTGACCCCATTTTTAAAGACAGGCTTCAAAAAGGGATACATTATTTGACAGGGATGTGTTAGCTTGGAGAAAGTTTGGAAAAATGGTAGCTGGAAAAATTTCCCTGATACTGTAATATATGTGATGGTGGTTTTATTCTATGCACCAAATTTTGTAGAAAGAAACTCAATACCAGTCTACTGGGAAGCTTGGATGGCACTCCAGAACATTTATGACAGGAAGTAGAGATGGCAGGGCCTCCATCTGTCCATCCACATTCACTGTAAAGTGACTCAACTCTCCTGAATAAGGACTATTGATTATAGTGATGTTCGGACACGATTTTCTTCTATTGCTCACATTCTCTTCTATTTCATCTCTCTTCTTGATTCCCTAACTACACACACACACACACACACACACACACACACACACACACACACACACACACACACTGACACACATAAATAAATTTTCAAACAAAAGCCTCTCACCTCTATGGCCATTTCCCTTTGGCTGTTCTTTGAAAAATCAGACATGATGTGCTATCACATGTCCTTGGTATGTCCCAGTATGCATGTCCATTTAAGGGCCATCAGTCATGAATACGTTATGATTCCTGCGTATGGTTGTTAGAAAATTAAGATATCTTGACGTTGCGCTGATAGTTTAGGATTCCATATTTCACTGAAGCATGGGCTTCTTCATAGATAGTTCCATTATAACATTGTGTGGAATCTTGTCATAAGAGTTAAATGTCAGATGGCAAGTGCCCATTTGCAGGGGTCAGTAATGAAAATAAACTGAATCTCAGCTTTTTGGTTATGAATTAGCAAATGAAAAAAAGTATTCTGATTGAGGGAAGCCACCATGGATCATTTATAATTCCTCCTATTCCTTTTCTAACATCTAAGATCTTTTTGAGTAGTCTTTTATTTGAGTAGGTAGTTTGAAAGCTAATTTGACTCCTTAAGCAGACTATTTGAGGCAGAAAGATTCACGGAGATTTAAAACGTAACTTGATTTACAAAAAAAGTGATCCGTTTAGGGAACATTTGCAGTCTTTTCTTTCATCCCTTTACCTTCAACTTTCCCCAGATTGATCAAGCATTGCCCATAGAGTATAATTACTATGGAGGGAAAGCTTACATATTCCATTATGGGTTAAAGAGACTTCATGGAGACCATAATAAACAGTGTTACTGTGGTGATTCATAGGATCTTCTCTTTTAAAGGATCTAACAATTTACTTAACTGCTCCCTGCCTTTACTTTCTCATTGGTAAAATGAAGGGCCTTATTTATATGTTCCCTTAAATCCGTTCTAGCATTAGTAGTCTATAATCTGTGATGCTTGATTTGTTTCAGATTCGGTTCTCCTTCTGTTTCCCACTGATGGGTGGGGATGTGTTCTCAGCCCAGCCTCTTCTTCTTTTTTTTTATTTTATGTTGTTTATTCAGGATGTCTTGTTAATTCTTTTTTTTTTTACATATAGAATCTAAAAAAAAAAAACGGTTCTGAAAAACCTAGGGGCAGGACAGGAATAAAGACGCAGACGTAGAGAATGGACTTGAGGACACGGGGAGGGGGAAGGGTAAGCTGGGACGAAGTGAGAGAGTGTCGTTGACATATATACACTACCAGCCTCTTTAGACACGCTGTCTCTTCTCTCCTGCACATCTCTTCGCAGTGGGGCTTTCCTCCTTGACTGGCTAAAGGTGGGCCCGCCTGCCTCCACCACTGCCTCCCTCAAGTGTTGGCAAAGTGTGTGTCAGAGGATCTTCATGCTGCTAAAATAACCATGCTGCCATGGCGATGGAGGGCTGAGAGTCCAAAGATCTTGAAATATTAGATTTGAAAACAATAGCAACATTAACAATAGTGAGTGTCCCAGTCATTTTCTGTTGTTTAACAGAATTGAAACCAAGATTTAAAAATATAAATAAAATTACTTTATATATAAATAGTGAACAAGTTAGTAATCATAAGCTTTCATAATGTATGACACTGACACATTAAAAAAAAAAAAAAAACCACCAAAACACTGTAATCTTTACTTAGACATTCCAAGACCGAGACAGTGAAGCATTGGAACACACTTTTTAGGGTTGTTTTTTTTTCCCCTGCAATAATGGCCAATTATGCTATTGTAATTACCTAAGCAAGCTATTGTAATTACCATCAGTCAGCCTCAGTTCGACTGAATCAGAGGAAGAGATCTTAAATCCTATAAAATGCTTTGTAGCTGACCATTTCTGTAGTACTAAACCTCAGAATTTGTCCCATGAACTATTTCCATCATGCCTATTTTTAAAAATCCAAATTAAAACTCTACACTCAGCAATGGTTCTCAAACTTGGATGTATAAGCATTGCCAGGGGTGCTGCTTAAAAATGTAGTTTCTCGTGTCCTAACCCTAGAGATACTGATTTAGAAAATTTGATGTGGGACTTAGGAATTAGCAATTTCAATAATCGTACCTCATCAAGGGGATGTGAATTTATCCGATGAGAATCTAGAGTGGAACAGAGCAACTCAGAAGTTAATCAATTTTTTGGATATGTATAATCCTCTGAAGTCATATTCATATATTCATTTATTTTAAAATAGTATTAATTTACTTTTAAAAATCTTCCAACATTTCATATAAATGAAGTATTTAAATGTTACATGTAATCACTGAATTATTTGGAAGTGACCATTTTCATTCAAAGAATATAGTACAGGTTTAAACGAACTAGTCTTCAGTTCACTAAATATCAGAGTTTCCTAGTTTTTAATCTGATATGTCACAGCTCTGCCGTTACTTTCTTCACCTTGTTACAACATGTTATGTTACAGCTAGATCTTGTTACAGTGTTCCAGAGAAAATTTCCTGGAACACTGGCTGGTTATCAGGGCTATTCTTTTTTCTAGTCAGTGTTCTTACTTTTGTTTTTTGTGTGTATTTCATCTAATTTCCTCAAGGCCTCTCAGAGTGGCTTGAATGTTGGCTTTCAAAAAGATTGTTTGTGAAAGTCTTGGGGAAATAAGTTGAAATGTCTAGACAATGAAAAAAAGGAGGTTAGCCAAATATTAAATGCATGTTTCTAAAGGAGTATCATAATGATTTCTAAAAAAAATGTTCTCTTTCTGTAACCATCCATCATAAATAATGGGATTTGCTTTGTAAATACCAATGTGTTATTTTTCCATAATGGCTTTCTTCTGAAGACCCGCCTTGTCTTACACATGGTTTCCTTTCTGTCTCTTACTGAGGGACAAAGCTGAAATATTCTGGATGGTGTTTTATCTTGATGTTCTCGAGAGAGAATTATGTGAAGATCCTAAAGTCTTAAAGACATTCTATGAAAAAGGTTTATCTTCTCTTCATTTTAAGAACGTTTTTCCTATAATTTTAAATTCTTTTTTAATTGCAATATAGTTGACATATAACATTATATTACATATATTAGTTTCAAGTATACAGCATACTGACTTGATGTTTACATCGTGTATACTGTTGTGTTTACACAACAGTATACACAATGTTTACATTTGTGTATACTGTAAAATGATCACCACAGTAAGTCTAGCTAACATTTGTCACCATACATAGGTGCAACGTTTTTCTTGTGATGAGAACTTTTAAGGTCTACTCTCTTATCAACTTTCAAATATGAATTACACTATTATTAACGATAGTCACCTTGCTATATATTATGTCCCCATGACATTTATTTTATAACTGGAAGTTAGTACCTAAAAGCACTTTTTGACATGCAATTTTTTTTTTATCATTTCCACTTGAAATAAGTAGTGTTTGGTACATGCTTTCTGACAGGTCTTATCTATATTAAAATTTGGATATTTTTATCATGCATTTCTTGCATTAGTTTTATTTTTTAATATTTCATTAAAGTATCGTGTATCTTGATTAATAAGGGTTTTTTATGACCCTTAAATTTGGTGCCCGAGGTAAATGCCTAAGTGGCCTCACCCTAGACCGGCCCTATTCCCTATTAGTAATATGCTCTGTAGAGAGAAAGTACACATTAAAGAAGCATTAACAGTGGATCTCAGCAACCAGCGAGGTATCTAATGTGGGGCAGACCCTCATTAAATTGAATTGACGTTTTGGTCAGCATTTAGTTGCAAGTCTTCCTTATTTTGTGTTATCTTAAATTTTCCAGAATGAATCACTATAATTGCCAATGATTTATTATTTTCTTTATGGTATTTATATTTCTTTCTATTGTGAAATAAGGTATTTTAGTTACGTGAAGATATATGCAAAAAATATATATTTTAAAATACATTGCTTTTATTTGTAACATAATCCAAAAATATCCCAATAGATATTCTGAGTTTTCTCCAAAGTTGTCTGTTCTTCCAGGGGTTTCAGTGTTCTTCAGAATCGTTCTTTTAGAATCTGCCCTTGAACAATCCCTTTTGGAAGTGAAATAAACAGTGCTGAGTCTTCCTATAATGCAGTGACCTTGCTTTGTATTGACAAAAATATCTCTTACAGCTGCTTCTTATGTACTGCATGTATTGATGTGTTTCTGAAGGCCCAGATCAGTGAGTAGAAGCTATAACTGTACACTCTCTTTGTAGATGTTAGAAGAAAAAAAAAAAATCCTTTAGACCACAGAGATTTTTGGCAATATCATTTCAGATTGAATTTGCACTTGGAAACTCAAACCAGGTAATCCTTGTAGTGTTTAGCTATTGAAAAGTTTTTATATTAATGATATATTTATGCTGTTATAGTTTGGTCCTAGCAGCTTTTCTAAGTAAAATCATTACTTTCTTGGAGCTGAATCTTAGCTGCAAAAGGTTTGCTCTGATCTGAAGTTTAGCATAATGACTGTTGTTTAATATAACAGTTTAAATAAATAGCATACCTTATTTTGATGAACTTTTACTTAATGCTCTGAAAGTTACCTTGAAATAGTATAGGTATGGCTTCTGCATATTCAGATTCAAATGCATTATTTGATAATACACTGTTACTACAATATGAATAATTACTATCTAAATTATAATTTAGACATTTCCTGCCACATGAAGTAAAATTGACTCTGTAAATGTCCTTTAAACTACCCTTTCTCCGACCCAGAAGCCATGTGTCTCTCCATTGCCTGGCACTATAAACCTATAGGTGTCTTTTTAATATTTATTAACTATGAGAATCTACATGCTTACATTTTCTTTCAAGATAACTTTCTTTCCCCAGTTAATATTATATCATGTGTATTTTTTATGTCATAAAATAGTCTTTGAAAGTACAATTTTTAGTACTTGCAGAATGTTTCATTGTATGACTATATCATAATTCACTTAACTATTTTTGCCTATTTTTGGGTATATAAGCTGTTTCTAATTATTATATTGTATTATTATACATTGGTTTTCAATGCACACCTTTATTTATAAATGCATTATAAATATATCACCACATCTCAGATTCTTTCCCTAGGATTAATTTTTAGAATTTTATTCATGAAGTAAAAACATTTGTAAGGCTTTTGGATACATACTGCCATTGTACTTTCCAAAAGCATTAGTACAATTTCATTTTTAGAAACAAGTCCCCATTTAGCAAAATATACAAAAATAACCTCAAAGTCTTCATGTACTAACACCTAGTAATTTATATTGTTTCTGCTTTCCACATTGTTCTATAGGACTGGCGTTTTTGCATGCTAACGTTCTGATTCTTGCAGTGATGCTTAGGCTTTTTTCTTGTCTTGCCAATGATCAGAATTAGCCCAGCTGTCTGAGTGGTCACTTTTCTCAGTGGAGATAGGCTTTTCCTCAATAAACTGGGGAATAGCTCATATCCATATAGACTTTCTAGATTCCGTGACTATTTCCTTGACAATCTGAAGAAGCAAAATCTAAGTGTTTTTACTGATTACTTTGTAGAGCAGTAGTCTTTAAAGTGATGTATACATTACAATCCCCTGAGGTTTAAAAGACAGTAGAGGAAATTTTATTTATATTTTTAATTTTAGTTTTTAACAAAATTCTTTGTCCAGATTTTATAAATTCTATAAACTAATAGTATAATAGAGTGTGTATATAATTTATAAGTAAACATATATTGGGGTTAAATACTTACATTTTTAAACTCATGAGTGTGTACTTATGGCAGAGATTGAAAATTGCCTTCCAAAATCCATCTTTCCTTCCTTCCTTCCTCCTTACTTAGAAAAACACACTTTTTCAGTTGGGCACTTTGCCACATGTCTAAAAAATTGCACTCCCTGGACTCTCTTTGTAGTTAGCTGGAGCCTCATGACTAAATTTTGGCAAATAAAATTTCAGCAGAACTGTGTACAACTTCCCAGAGGGTGCCTTGAAAGGGAGAAGGCATGTCATTCCTCACCTTCTTCCTCCCTCTTACATCTTAAACTCCAGACATGATGCCTGGCATCTCAGCAGCTAGTTTGGACTATGAGGTGACTATGAGGGGAATAACACCTACCGTAGTAGAAAGTTAAGATGGAAGGAGATTAAACCCTGATAACCCTGTAGAGCTGTCATACTAGCACCCACCAGCATAATTACAACTTGTATCTTGTTTAACCCACTGTTTTGGGGGCTGGGGGCTCTGTTTCTTGCATGCAAATCCAATCTTAATTGATAAGGTATCAAAGATGTTGGAGTCCGTTGTACTCGAGTGTTTCTCCTTTCCATTTAGCAACTCTTATACCAGATGCCTGAGCCATTTATTAGGCAGGGAGAATGTAGGCGCTTGTTCTGCACTTAGGAAATCATTGTCTATCAATAAATTGAAACTGTTGAGATGTTTCTAAAAGTCCATGATTTGGCTTCGGGAACATTAATTTTTCCATGAGTTCCTGGTGTTCATGGACAGAGTATAAAATCCTTATAAAGGCACACTAGTATAAGGCCAAAGGAAAAGGCTCCTTTCTGCTATCTGTCCATTCTTTCTAAGAGAAGGTGAAATCAGTACCATTTTCCAAGCTCGCAAATCATAATGTACATTGCCAAAAGTGGAGAGATGCAGTTCTAAAGATCTCTTTACTTTTGATTAGAAACGAATTTAGAATGGCTTCTTTTAGGTCTTACACTCTTTTTGATTAAATTTTGAAGTCTTTAAAAAAGCAACTAGCTATTGTTAATAATAATAGCAGGCAAGAAAGGAATATGTTTGACGAACAGGGAAATACTTTTATTCAGGATTCTTAAAGTGTTTCCTGAGGAGTCATAGCTCCTAAGGCATTTTATAATCTGTCCCTGGTTACCTCTTCTGCCTGCCCCTCCCCACTCACACTCTCCCAGGTCACTGAATTCTTCATGCTGTCCAGCCCCCTGAACATTCACCATCGTACATGTTCTCCCAGTACAGTGACCCTCCCCCACCACCCAAGGCTCAGCTTTGACATCACTTTGCACAGGGACCTCTTCCAAAAAATCCCTCTCATGGGTTCCTATGGCCTTCAGAACTTACCCATTCCCAGCAGATATCATACTCTTTCCTAAGTGCTGGTTGATCGTGTGTGTTCCTAACTAATTGAGAACTCCTCAAAGGGGCCACTCTTTTATCCAGCACTTAATTCAGTACCTGGCACATAGTAGGTACTTAATAACAATGGAATGATGAATACATTATACATTATTAGTGATGGCACTTTTATCTATCTCATTCTAAGGAATAGGTTTCTCCATCTCATACTCAAGACATAAACACTGTAATATTTGAGCATGTCAATAATCCTTTACCTAATTATTGCAAGGTATTATTTTAATGGCACTTTTCATGGTTGTAGTTGTACATTTGCCAATGTGCTTACAGAAGATGAAAGCTACAAATACAGTAACACGAGTTTGAATTCCAGATTCAGAACTGTTGTATATATTGTGTGTCTTTGTAAGCTTCTCTCTCCTGTGTTTCCTTAAACTACAGAGGCTCTAGGTAGAGTTCATTATCATAATAACAAATGTATGAGGTCACTGTTTACCTCATTTCTGAATGCTAGATGCGTTCGTGCCGTTAGTAAGGAACTAAGGGCATCTGCATTTATTAATTAACATTTTGAAGCACCTTCTGTATCTCAAGCATTGTATACATTTGGGCAGCTAAATATTTATATTTAAAATTTTGATGATATTCTGTACATTAAAATACAGTAGTATCTCTTATAACAAACAAATGCTAACATTTTACAGCCTTTTACAGCTAAAAAAGTAGTTCTCATAGGTATATACATACTTTAATTCCTCTGTATGTACATAATACTTTCCTTTTATAGTATATATATACTTTCATTTAAATAATTCCCATTTTAAATATCAGGGACCTGAGGCTAAGAGAAGTTAAAAGAAGGCATGAAGTAAAAAATGACTTTTTAGAAGGGTTTACCTGATTGGATATTGTGCTTTAACTTCATTTAAATTGCTACCTCTTCTTATTCACACCCATTAAATAGTGAACCGATCAGTTACAATATGTGTTTAATTACTGTTTGGTTTTGTATGTGCTCTAACATGAAAACCTTTCACTTGAAATTAAAGGGCAGTCTGTTTGATTTTGCTTCATCGAGTCCAATATATTCTAAAGATACTTATTTGATATGACTAAAGAAGGATTGCTTCTTCATAAAAGTTGCATTGCTTTATTTTGAGTTACTAGTAGTCTTTAGTGAAATCCCTATGAACATGTAGCATATTACATATCTGGCCCCAAAAAGAAACTAGGTTTCATTAGCAAAATAATTTTTTGATTACCATAAATTGATGAAAATGTTGACAATAACCATTTATCCTGGATCAACCACACACAGTTGTTACCGTGGACAAGGTTCTTAACCCTTCTAAGTCTTCGTTTCTCAAGAAGAAAATGGGATAATAAGAGTAGCCACCTCCAGGGGTGTGGGAAGGAATGAATGAGAGAATGTGTGCCGAGCCCAGAGTACAATGTGTGGTGATAGCAGGCACGCAATAAACATTAGCAGTTAGTATTCTTATTTTTGTCTTTTTGTGGCTGGACTTACTACCGTCTTGGATGGGGGCGGGGGCGGCAGTGGCAGTATTTGGGTCTGTTGATTCGCAAGTGGTTAGAAGGTTAGATAAAGCATGATACTGGTGAGCTTCCTGCTCTGGCTGTTCTTTGCAGGTAAGGTGAGTCCAAAAGAACCTTTTACTGTTAATAATGATAACGACAACTAGCATGGCAAATATCATTTGTGGAGTGCTTACCATGCACTACATTAAATGCTTCCACTTATTGCTTCATGTAATCCTCCCACCAACACTAAGAAGTATACGCTGTTATTACTTCTGTTTTACAGATAAAGAAACTGAGGCACGCTCAGGCAAATTGGTTCCAGAGCTCAGACCCTGAAGCTCTTTGTGCCACCTTTTACATTGTGAATAGAAGTGAGCAGAATTCCATGTGTACACGTGCTCGATGCAGAGATTGCCACATATGTAGCTGCCTTGTTGACTAAGCGCAATTTGTTAAATGTAATTACAAAACAAATTTTCTTTAAATCCCCTTACGTCCACTCTATGCAGCAAGTTTTTTCCTTGCCCATTGATACATGTTCAGGCAAGCCTCGTGACTTTCCTGGACACTCTTGGATAATAATATGTCCTATAATACTTTTTAGGCAAAATCACAGATTCAATTTAATAATTTAAATCTCCAGGCCATGTAATATTTAATATTCTAAACTTTATTTAAAGTTTCTCCCCTCGAGCTCCAAGCTCAGGGCTCCCAGAGACAGGAACTATCCCTTTCCCTGCCATGGTTTCCTGTCTGTTTCACCACCTGGCTTTCTACTTCTCCATCCTGTTTGGTAATATCACGTTCTGACTCCTCTGGGTTTGGAACACTGGGATAGAGGGAAGGATAGGAAAGTTCTTCCTTAATAAATACCATAGTGTTAGTCTAGCATTCCTGCTCTCTGAACTTGGGGACGTGGGATTAAAGCGACTTGATTGTGAAAGCTTCCGTTGTTCTGTGTAGACTCTCCCTGCTGCAGTTGTTTTAATGGGGCAAAACATCTCTATTCTGGCTAAGAAAGGCAGTGATCTGTCCAGTTTTTGAGATCTGTTGACCCTATCCAAATGGTCTTCTGAGATATGACCCATTCTGATTCCCTCTTCCAAAATGCCCACATATAGTCCAAAGAAACCACTCACACATTAGGAACCCCAGTGTATGCTGGGAATTGGTAATTCTTAATTTAGCAATCTCCCTTTTGCCCCACCATAAATGGAACTAACCAATCACTTGGCATTTAGGTGTCTTGTGCATAAGTCAGACACCAATCCACATGCCCATCAAACTGCAGGGGACAAATATTGGGGTCTCCATGAGGTCCTGTTGAAGTCTCTCCCCAGTCTGAGGTAAGGGGTAGACATCTCCTATCCTCCAGAGTTGAATTCACAGCTTACCAATAACTTTCTCCAAAAAAATTCTCCTCCCTAATTTCCAGCTCTAGAAGTTGAATGGGGATGTGGCATTTAAGAATTGCATAATTGGTTCTGAGAATCCTCCTTTGGGAATTCAGCATATGGTCTAACTCCTCCTTTGGAATGTGTTAATTATTGTGTTGGTGCTTCAGCCCAAAACTCCTATTTTAATATTCTATTATGTATGTAATAATTACTTTCAGATAAATTGGATTTCCATTGTGTGCTTTCTTTTCTTCAACCATTTTCTTCCCTTTCTCTCTCTCTCTCCTATCAAGAGAACTGAATTGGAGGCATACGGTGGGAAGAATAAGGGAGTGCTGTATATTTCGCATATCCACTCACATGGCGAGGGAGATGTTCAAGCAGCCCAGTGGTTGAAGGCCGCACCATCATTTATCGCATAACTCATCCTCTGTTACTATTCCCTCTGTTTAGGTTGGTTTGTTGACTCTCTTCCTTGGTGACTTTTTATAGGAGGGGCAGTTTGCTATACAAGCTGTGAACTGCAGACTCTGGGGTTAGATCATCTGGATAAAATCCCAGCCCCACCACTTATTAGTTGTGTGTCCTTGGGCAAGTCATTTAATCTCTTTGAACCTCAGTTTCCTCATCTGAAGAATAGGGATAATAGTTCTTGCCTTATAGCATTATTGTGAGAATTAAATGAGATAATATACATAGGGCTCTTAGAGCAATGCCTGGCCTATAGCAAGAACTATGTAAGGGGTAGTAGCAGTAGTTGTAATTATTGTTATTACTACTACTACTACTATTCATCTTTTAAGATTCAGTTTAAATATCTCCTACTTTCTGAATTCTTGGGGGATCATCCCAATCAGAATAGGCTAGCTTTTAATCTGTGGTCTCACAGTACTTTCTTTGCTTTGCTGCCACCCTTGTCACAAGGTACCCAGGTTAGTGCTAGCATATTGCCTTCTCCACTAGCCAGTGTTCATTTCAAGGTCATTGTATCTCTTTCTGGGCACAGTGCTTAAACATAGCAGACATGGCCAACAAACGATAATTTCTTTCCCCTCTCATTTTTGTTGAATAGTTTAATCTAACTCTTAAGATCTAACAATTAATTTATAATATTTAAAGAATATTATAAAATAGGAATATTCTTTTAAAAATGTGTGTAGAAGGCAAATACCATGTAAGTTAAAAGAAAAGCATTTTCTAATTATTAATAAAGTCTGCCAAATATTTGCAAATGATATTAGACCAAGAAAACATTCTGTTTTGTACATATAGTAACAAAAGCCAACATTTACCAAAATATTGGCTTCTTAAAGAAAGTAGAAAAGCAAAATATTTAGAACAAGAATGTCTTTAGTAACTGAGCACATGTTAATGAAAAATGTGAGCCTGGATTCAGTTGCTTATACATGTTGTCATCTTTGGTTTTCTCTGTATAAAGCAGAGATGGGCAAGTCTGATCTTTGTCTGAAATGCTTTTGTGGCATCAGTGATACGGTGAACCCTGGCATAATCAGCGTAGTTTCCAGAGCAAAGACTTTGAAAACACCACAACTAGTTATAACAAATGTGTTGTTTAAACAGGTTCTGCCTCATTTTATCTGTCTACCCCAAGGGACTTGGAGCTTTACTGTTCTCAAACTCCCTCAGTCTCAGCCCTGTCATCCAGTATAATGGTCTACTTAAATGCATTGTACTTGGAAATGCTTTCACTTGAGTCAAGGTCATGAAGGTTTTAACATCTCACAGCCAAGTCATGATAAGCCACTCACAGGTATAGATGCCCTTAATGTTAGTAATTTTGGGGTGAAAAGGGAGGGGGTCAGACAATTATTGATTGGGAGGAGGCTTAGTTCTTGTGAATTTGGTAGTCATTAAAAAAGAACCTGAGGGGTAAGAACTCTATTTCTGAAAACACATTTACGAAACTATTGAGATTATTGGAATGGCTTTTTTCTTTTCTGAATCTAATTTTTAAAATACCTCTTTTGACACACACAGAAAAAGGATGAGGACATTTTCCCCTCATCCTTAGCAACCTTGAAGAGTCTGCACCACTATTCCTCAGGGAATCTGCAATATTACTCTAAAAGAAGTTTTAACAGTGTACTGTTATACTATTGTATATCAGTGTCCCTGACGATTGCTTTCCTTCACTGCAGCAAACAGACACTTTGTTTCCAGAATATTCCTGAGTGCAACTCAGTAAAATTTTTTGATAGGAATGCTTTGCCAAAGATGTCATTGACAGGAATCAGTTTGGAAGTTACGGTGTTGAGTCTGACAGTAGTTCCTCCCCCAGCCCCCCCATTAAGCTTAGTTTGGGAGAGTTGGATATAGGAAGGATCTAGCTAATAGTTCTTCTTAAACTACTGAAGCATAATTCTATTTCACATGGAATAGCACACCAACAAAAACTTCGAACCAAATAAACAGTGACTGTTTGAAATCCGTTTTATAGTTATAAATCTCAAAATACTATGCATGCTTAACATATGAAAAGATATTTTGACAACCACAAATCAGTTCAAATATCATGTGTTCTACAGTATTTTGAGGGTTGTTAATAAGAATTGCATAAGGAACAGAAAATAACTAGAAATGATATTAGTCAAAGATATCAAAATTTAACATAAACACTTCAGTTACTATTATAATTCTATAAATTATTTATAAGTCCTTTCTACTAAGCATTTGCAAGTGTGTGCGCTAAATATTTGCCAAATAGTATTTCCCTCCTAAATTCCTTGTTGTTACTAATCCAGAATATCTATTCTTGGGTGTGGGAATCATTCAAGATTGAAGCTGAGGGTTCCATGGTTTATCTCTATAATTACCTCTGTTTTCTAATTCGTCTCCATGGCCATAACCAGAGACTATAAAATAAAGGTTCCAGTAAGTATCTCTCAATGCTGTGGGTGTTTTTTAATATGCTTTTTACAGAAAGCATTTTTTTAAAACATATTGTCAGACATATGGGCTGTGTCTTTCTCAATCAGTCATTTTTAAGAACTGCTTCAATTGCTAATCAACAGAGATTCATTAAGAGCATAAAAAATAATAATAACCCCAAAGGATGAGTCACTACCTGTTACTTTTTATTCCCTTTGGTCAGTGAAAATACCAACCTCAAAAAATTAGAAACCAGACACTCTTACACATGTGGATTTCAGTTTGCTTGTGAGCAGGATTGTCCTGTGGCAGGTACATACCAACTATAGGATCAAAGTCTTGGGTCAGGGTTTTGCATCAGACTGGTGGTGGCTTATTCCATTAGCTGGTGTGACAGTGACTTCCAGCCATCTTCCCTGCTTGGAGGGGAATGTTTACACACATGCATAACTTCTGTCCCTATTTGTGAATACCTCAAAATCCTCACCGTAATTCAGTTTGGCATCCCCATTTATGGTCCAGTGACTAAAGTTTCAGACTATAGTGTATCAGCCATTTTATTATTTATTGCTTATAAAAGTGTTTTTTCAGCTTTCAGTTGGCATGTCTATTTTAGAAAAGCACTGCGATATACTACGTACCAGGAAATCTTCCTTTTAAGGAGGACTTGGTGAGTAGGACACAGCTAAAGAGAGCTTTGACAGGTTTGCCAAGGTTGCCAGCACCCCAGCTTGAGTATTTTCTGCTCAGGTTGTACCAAATTCCAGATTTTAATGGCATGAGAAGCACAATAGTGAAGAATGAAAAGCTTTTATTTTCAGAAAATTGTTTTGCCCACACACTTCTCTGCGCCACAGCCCTAACCCAACCTCCTACCATTTATATCTTCAAACCATCCCAGTTGGTAATTTTAGGAAAAACTGGCTGAGTTAGGATCTGTTCTCTTCTCATTGTAGCAAGGACCTAGAAGATTGGCCTTTATTTCCTTACCAGAAAGAATGATATATTTTAAGTTTGCCTTTTAAACTTTTAATAACATTTTTTCATAAAAACAAAAGTTGGAATATATTTTCAGATTGATTACAATGTATAGCATCTATTTGCCAAAAAAAAAAGAGAGAAAAGAAAAGAAAATAGTAGATACAACTATGTGGAGAAGATGGATTATATGATGTCCTAGTTTTCATATCAAAGAGAAAATATTCATGTGAACTAAGTAAATGGGTTTTGGAGTCAGTGAGATCTGTTTGAGCCCCAACTTACCATTTATTACCTGTATCACTTCTGGCAAGTTTCTTAACTCCCTTGAACCTGGTTTCTCATTTTAAAAATCAGAAATGGTACCTATCTTAAAGAGTGGTTTTTAAGCAATAACTGAGATCAGGAACATGAACCTCTTATTAAGTGCCTGGCATGTAGTGAGTGCTAAATAAGCATTAGCTACTAACTAGTCCTACTATTACTGACAAATTTCTGCTGCTGCTCCCACTGCTGTTTCTATTAATAGTTTTTTAACATCTTTATTGGAGTATAATTGCTTTACAATGGTGTGTTAGTTTCTGCTATATAACAAAGTGAATCAGCTATATGTATACATATATCCCCATATCCCCTCCCTCATCTATCTCCCTCCCGCCCTCCCTATCCCACCCCTCTAGGTGGTCACAAAGCACCGAGCTGATCTCTCTATGCTATGCAGCTGCTTCCCACTAGCTATCTGTTTTACATTTGGTAGTGTATATATGTCAGTGCTACTCTCTCACTTCATCCCAGCTTACCTTTCCCCTCCCCGTGCCCTCAAGTCCATTCTCTACATCTGCATCTTTATTCCTGTCCTGCCCCTAGGTTTTTTTTTTTTTTAGACTCCATATATATGTGTTAGCCTACAGTATTTGTTTTTCTCTTCCTGACTTACTTCACTCTGTATGACAGACTCTAGGTCCATCCACCTCACTACAAATAACTCAGTTTCATTTCTTTTAATGGCTGAGTAATATTCCATTGTATATATGTGCCACATCTTCTTTATCCATTCATCTGTCGATGGACACTTAATTAATTAATTAATCTTTGCTATTTCCTTCATTTCTTTTTCATTTATTTTTGATCTGATCTTTATGATTTCTTTCCTTTTGCTGACTTTTGGTTTTTTTGGTTCTTCTTTCTCTAATTGCTTTAGGTGTAAGGTTAGGTTGTTAATTTGAGATTTTTCTTGTTTTTTTTTTTTTTTTTTTGAATTTTAGAATTTTATTTATTTATTTTTACAGCAGATTCTTATTAGTTATCCATTTTAAACATATTAGTATATATATGTCAGAAGAAGAAAGTGAATTCTGTTGTTTTTGGATGGAATGTCCTATAAATATCAATTAAGTCCATCTTGTTTAATGTATCATTTAAAGCTTGTGTTTCCTTATTTATTTTCATTTTTGATGATCTGTCCATTGGTGAAAGTGGGGTGTTAAAGTCCCCTACTATGATTGTGTTACTGTCTGTTTCCCCTTTTATGGCTGTTAGCATTTGCCTTATGTATTGAGGTGCTCCTATGTTGGTGCATAAATATTTACAATTGTTATATCTTCTTCTTGGATTGATCCCTTGATCATTATGTAGTGTCCTTCTTCGTCTCTTGTAACAGTCTTTATTTTAAAGTCTCTTTTGTCTTATATGAGTATTGTTACTCCAGATTTCTTTTGATTTCCATTTGCATGGAATATCTTTTTCCATCCCCTTACTTTCAGTCTGTATGTGTCCCTAGGTCTGAAGTGGGTCTCTTGTAGACAGCATATATATGGGTCTTGGTTTTGGATCCATTCAGCCAGTCTATGTCTTTTGGTTGGAGCATTTAATCCATTTACATTTAAGGT
The DNA here is from genome assembly GCF_009873245.2 of Balaenoptera musculus. Lineage (NCBI taxonomy): Eukaryota > Metazoa > Chordata > Mammalia > Artiodactyla > Balaenopteridae > Balaenoptera > Balaenoptera musculus. Next base: position 39,497,709 of record NC_045793.1, read on the forward strand.
AATTATCGATATGTATGTTCCTATTACCATTTTCTAAATTGTTTTGGATTTGTTACTGTAGGTCTTTTCCTTCTCTTGTGTTTCCTGCCTAGAGAAGTTCATTTAGCATTTGTTGTAAAGCTGGTTTGGTGGTACTGAATTATCTTAACTTTTGCTTGTCTGTAAAGGTTTTAATTTCTCCATCAAATCTGAATGAGATCCTTGCTGGGTAGAGTAATCTTAGTTGTAGGTTTTTCTCCTTCATCACTTTAAATATGTCCTGCCACTCCCTTCTGGCTTGCAGAGTTTCTGCTGAAAGATCAGCTGTTAACCTTATGGGGATTCCCTTGTATGTTATTTGTTACTTTTCCCTTGCTGCTTTTAATATTTGTTCTTTGTGTTTAATTTTTGATAGTTTGATTAATATGCATCAAGGGGTGTTTTTCCTTGGATTTATCCTGTATGGGACTCTCTTTGCTTCCTGGACTTGACTATTTCCTTTCCCATGTTAGGGAAGTTTTCAAGTATAGTCTCTTCAAATTTTTTCTCAGACCCTTTCTTTTTCTCTTCTTCTTCTGGGACCCCTATAATTCGAACGTTGGTGTGTTAAATATTGTCCCAGAGGTCTCTGAGACTGTCCTCAATTCTTTTCATTCTTTTTTCTTCATTCTACTCTGCAGTAGTTATTTCCACTATTTTATTTTCAAGGTCACTTATCTCTTCTTCTGCCTCAGTAATTCTGCTACTGATTCCTTCTAGAGAATTTTAAATTTCATTTATTGTGTTTTTCATCATTGTTTGTTTGCTCTTTAGTTCTTCTAGGTCCTTGTTAAAACTTTCTTGTATTTTCTCCATTCTATTTCCAAGATTTTGGATCATCTTTACTATCATTACTCTGAATTATTTTTCAGGTAGACTGCCTATTTCCTCTTCATTTGTTTGGTCTGGTGGTTTTTTACCTTGCTCCTTCATCTGCTGTGTGCTTTCCTATCTTCTCATTTTGTTTAACTTACTGTGATTGGGGTCTCCTTTTTGCAGCCTGCAAGTTTGTAGTTCCCGTTGTTTTTGGTGTCTTCCCCCAGTGGGTGAGGTTGGTTCAGTGGCTTGTTTAGGCTTCCTGGTGGAGTGGACTGGTGCCTGTGTTCTTGTGGGTGGGGCTGGATCTTGTCTTTCTGGTGGGCAGGGCTGCATCTGGTGGTGTGTTTTGGGGTGTCTGTGAACTTAGTATGATTTTAGGCAGCCTCTCTGCTAATGGGTGGGGTTGTGTCCCTGGTGCTAGTTGTTTGGCATACGGTGTCCAGCACTGGATCTTGCTGGCCATTGGGTGGACCTGGCTCTTCATGTTGAGATGGAGATCTCTGGGAGAGCTCTTGCCGACTGATATTATGTGGGGCCAGGAGGTCTCTGGTGGACCAATGTCCTGAACTGAGCTCTCTCACCTCAGAGGCTCAGGCCTGACACCCGGCCAGAGCACCTAGACCCTGTCAGCCACATGGCTCAGAGTAAAAGGGAGAAAAAAGAAATAAAATAAATTAAAAAAATTATGAAAATAAAAAATAATGATAATAATAATAAAGAGAAGAAAGCAACCAAACCAATAAACAAACCCACTGATGATAACAAGCGCTAAAAGCTAAACTAAGATAAACATAAAAATCAGAAACAAATCAGTTGCAGACAGCAAACCCAAAGTCTACAGTAGCTCCCAAAGTCTACTGCTTCAGTTTTGGGATGATTCATTGTCTATTCAGGTATTCCACAGATGCAGGGTACATCAGGTTGATTGTGGAGATTTAATCCAGTGCTCCTGTGGCTGCACAGAAAAATTTCCCTTTCTCTTCTTTGTTCACACAGCTCCTGGGGTTCACCTTTGGTTTTGGCCCCACCTCTGTGTGTAGGTCACCCTCAGGCATCTGTTCCCACCCAGGCAGGATGGGATTAAAGCAGCAGCTGACTAGGGAGCTCTTGCTCATTCAGGCCAGGGGGAAGGAGGGGTACAGTAGTTATAATTAGAATGCGGGGTGAGCCTGCAGTGGCAGAGGCCGGCGTGACATTGCAGCAGCCTGAGGTGCACCATGTGTTGTCCTGGGGAAGTTGTCCCTGGATCACAGGACCCTGGCAGTGGCATGCTGCACAGGCTCCCAGGGGGGTGTAGATAGTGACCTGTGCTTTGCACACAGGATTCTTGGTGGCTGCAGCAGTGTTAGCGTTTCATGCCCATCTCTGGTGTCCAAGCTGATAGCCATGGCTCACGCCTGTCTCTGGAGCTCATTTAGATGGTGCTCTGCCTTCTGTGGGCAAACAGGAAAGGAATCCCCTCTCCTCGCACACCCTGAAACAATGGTCTCTTGCCTCTTAGGTCCAGACTTTTTCCCAGACTCCCTCCCGGCTAGCCGTGGCGCACTAGCCCCCTTCGTGCTGTGTTCACGCAGTCAACCCCAGTCCTCTCCCTGGGATCTGACCTCCGAAGCCCAAGCCTCAGCTCCCAGCCCCCACCTGCCCCAGTGGGTGAGCAGACAAGCCTCTCAGGCTGGTGAGTGCTGGTTGGCACCGATCCTCTGTGCGGAAATCTCTCCACTTTGCCCTCTGCACCCCTGTGGCTGCACTCTCCTCTGTGGCTCCGAAGCTTCCCCGCTGCTCACCCCCCATCTCCACCAGTGAAGGGTCTTCCTAGTGTGTGGAAACTTTTCCCCCTTCCCAGCTCCCTCCCAGAGGTGCAGGTCCCATCTCTATTCTTTTGTCTCTGTTTTTTCTCTTTTCTTTTGCCCTACCCAGGTACGTGGGGACTTTCTTGCCTTTTGGGAAGTCTGAGGTCTTCTGCCAGCATTCAGTAGGTGTTCTGTAGGAGTTGTTCCACATGTAGATGTATCTTTGATGTATTTGTGGGGAGGAAGGTGATCTCCACATCTTACTCCTCTGCCATCTTGAAGGACCCCTCCCTCTATTAATATTTGTTATTAGTCCACCATGCTACTCAAAACCCTTCAGGCTTTCCATTGCTCCATCCCCACCCTATTCTATTTATCTGACCATTGCCCTTACCTATATTTTCCCAATATCCCAAAATAATTTTATCCTGTTGTTTATCCTTGGAATGCTCTCTTCCTTCTCACCTGTTGAAATCCTATTCATCTTTTAAGTACCAGCTCAAATGTGTCTTCTCAACTAAATCTTCATCAGTGTACTGAGGTAAAATCAATCCTTCACACAGCTGTGCTTTCAAATCCCTAGGTCTTCACATTTATTATAGCATTTTTATTTGTTCTTACCTTATGGTTGTTTACAACTCTCTCTCTCTCGTTATATTGTAAAGTATTTGAATACTTTCTTACTTATCTTTATTCTCTCCCGCTACATACAGTCCTCACCAGTGAGCACAAGGCTTTTCTGTTTGGTTACAACTCAATCAATACTTGTTAAAATAAATTGTTATCCAGAATTCTCTAATAGCAAGGATTTCCATTCTTTGCTGGTAAAATGAAAATTGATGGTCATACAGATAACTCTGAGACAATATAAGAGACTGAAATACTCTCTAAATAATCAAATGACCTTCAACATGTTTTAGAATTGTGGGGGGATTTTTGTCATACTGTTATTTTGCTAGTTGGTTACCCATAGATGGTGTATCAATTTACTAGGGCTGCTCTAACAAAATACCACTGACTGGGTGGCTTAAACAGAAGTTTATTTTCTCATCCTTCTGGAGGCTGGAAGTCCAAGATCAAGGTTCTTGCAGGGTTGGTTTCCTCTGAAGCCTCTCTCCTTGACTCAAAGATGACCGCCCCCTTGCTGCTTCTTCACGTGGCTCTCCCTCTGGGCTCATGTACCCCTGGTATCTCTCTGTCTGTCTTAATCTCTTCTTAAAATGACATCAGTCAGATTAGATTAGGGCTCATCCTGAGGGCCTCATTTTAAGTAAATCCCTTCTTGAAAGGCCCTACATCTAAATATAGTCACATTCTGAGGTACTGGGTGTTAGGACTTCAACATATGCATTTGGGGGGAACACAATTCAGTCCGTAACAGATGACAACTCATTTTCTAATCAGAATTTTTTGTTTTCCAGAAAGCCTCATTTCCTAATAATTAGTCCCTCTCATCATAATATAACTTATGGTCCTATGATTCCTCACACATGAAATTTTCAAAGTGAGTAATAGAATAAGAGTACCTGTGGGGTACTATGTACTGCTTATTAGTAAGAAAAAACCTTATATCTTCATTTCCTATAATTTTTCATGGTTATTATTGTCAATTTTTTCATTGGATAAACAATTTGCAAGGGAAAATTGCAAGAAACATGAATAATACCAGTAACAGTAATATTTAAAATGACTGGCTTTGATTGAGTACTTCCTACTTGCCCAAGCACTTCACAGAGCATTATTTCATTTAGTCCTTGCAACCACCCTAAACAATCTGAGACTTAGGGAGGTTAAAAGTTTCCCAAGGTCACACACATAGAGAAAGAGATGGTGTCGGTCCCTTTTAGCTTGTCTCTGGTATAGGCCAGAGTCTATCTGATGCCCAGGTCCATGTATTTGACCAGTATACTACAACTTCCACTCAGTGATGACACCAGATATAGGAAGGGTCTAGGATAGTGATTCCATTGGACGGGACACAAGAGAACTCTTCCTGAAACTGATTTTGCGTAACAGGACACTATTTTTATGTATTGTGTATTAATCTTGATTAGTGTTAGGTTGGGGGGGGGGGCAGTGGGACAGCTGGGAGAAAGAAGGAGGGCTAAGCCCTCCCAAAGCACCAGTTGGTTCTACAGTTGCGGCCAATCCAGAGTCAAAAGGAGAAATCTGGGTTCCTAGATACTTAATGCAAGTTCACCTTTGGATGCCACCAATTCTGGAAAACCAGGGTGTCATGAATCAAAAAATCTTTCTGTGTTGTTTTAAAGTAGTAGTCACAACCACTAAGAGAAATGCACTTAAAAGATTTCAGAAATATTCAGCATAAATTTTGAGTTTCCAAGGGTTATGTTCCCATCAATACAAGACAGCTCACATAAAAACAGAAGGGCCACGGGCCCAGCTCCCCACCTCTGGTTGCTGTCAGTATATTTCTCAGCCATTAGTAGTAGAGCAAAGACCACATTACATCTTATTTTCCAGAATTTAAATTGTTTTAGTGCATGTGTGTAAATCATCCCGTGGCTTCATTAAATTATTTTCAGATAATAATACTGACAGAGTCATTTTTACTTACAAAACCTCAAACAATTATAACAGTATTCCCCTGTGGTGCTGAACTGTTTCATTAGTGTTTATATTCTTGCTTTAGCACATCCCTTTGTCCTCTTTTATTTCTTTTACTAATTGTTACAACAGGCTTAAATAAGAGTGATTACTTTCTACATAAATGTTTTGTTAGTATAATTACCAGACTCACCTGGGACTCTGACTCTTTTACCTTAGCTGACTTTCTAGAATAAACCAATATATCTGTATTTTATCATCCTGTAATAGCCTTCATTCCAGTTTTGGTATCTCTTAAAATTTTGTTTTTTATAATCTCTTACTTTTGGCTTCTTAGTCAGTGGCCCCTTAGTATGATTCTCCTGTGGGTTTCATCCAGTAACAATGATCTGCTTATGGCCCTCTTAGCTAATTTCCCAGACATCATGAGATTTCCAGGATTTCAGTTGGAATGTATCCGGTCATCCAAAATTGTGATTTTTTACACTTCAAACACTGAAATGTAAAATAACTCTCTGGTTTTACAGCTGTCAGGAGCAAGAACATATTGAATTGGTTTATGCCAAAAATATTTCATCTTCAATTTGATTTACTGGATATTTTGGCCAGAGGTGCTGAAATACCATAAATAGTGGGTAGTGATTTACAGGGTAACGACATAAAAGAGTGCTATAATTCCGAACCACAGGATAGAGCATGTGATGAGCTCTCGTTATTGTAATATGGCCAAATTGACAGCTTCTTCTCATTTAAAGCTGTTTGTTTTCTATGAAGATCACAGACCAAGGTCATTTGACAATACAAATACCATTCTGCTTCTTTGATCATTCCTTCAAAGATGTTCAAGCAGAATAAAACATCTTATATTCTACTGACACACAAAAGAGGTTATTCTTATAAGCATCCCAGACTTAAAAGAACTTTCTGTTAGTTTGTGCAATTGCCAAAGAGAAAAATGTTAGGATATATTTTGAGAAGTGAACTTTTGTATTTAAACAATGCGTTGGATTTTTTTTTCCAGAGCCCTATTATTTCATGTGTAAAAACTATAGCTTTTTTTTTAATTATTATTAATTTATTTATTTATGGCTGTGTTGTGGGTCTTTGTTTCCGTGCAAGGGCTTTCTCTAGTTGCGGCGAGCGGGGGCCACTCTTCATCGCGGTGCGTGGGCCTCTCACTGTCGCGGCCTCTCTTGTTGCGGAGCACAGGCTCCAGACGCGCAGGCTCAGTAGTTGTGGTTCACGGGCCTAGTTGCTCCGCGGCATGTGGGATCTTCCCAGACCAGGGCTCGAACCCGTGTTCCCTGCATTGGCAGGCAGATTCTCAACCACTGCGCCACCAGGGAAGCCCCTCTACAGCTTTTAAATTACCTATCTTTAAAAAAAAATTCCTGATTGCCTGTTATACTTGGTTGTGTATTATATGAGTAATTAAAATTAGTGGGAGAAAGCCTTACTTCTTACCACCTTGAAATACTCGTTCCTGAATTCAAGGACTCTAAATGTCACCTTCATGTTGGGCTCACTTCTGTGCTGACTCATTCCTGCACCACGAGGCCCGCGTCAGATGGCACACAAGACCATCAGTACAACAGTCATAGATTCTTACTTTATATCCTATCCTTGCTCTTTTCTCCTAGGTCTACTTCAGTGTTTGCTTGGATTTAGATCCTATTATCTTTGTTTTGAACCTCTCATCATTACCTTTTTGAGCTATGTCAGTAGTAATTTGATTTCCCTGATTTTGACCTTCAATGTTTCCTAAGGCAGAGTTTTCCTAAATCAAGTATGTTCTGTTGCCCAGGCAGTGAATAGATTGGAATGAGTGATAGGTGTCTGGGATGTGTGTCACGGAGTAGGACGCCTTGTCAGCAGTCACTGACAGCTTCAGGCAGCCTCGTTCTTTTATTCAGGGGTGCCAGACAAGTATTAGCATTTTTAATGTGTGTCCTGACTGCCCTTAGGTGCTTACACCCATCGTCCTGTTCTTGCCGCTTCTGCCTTTTTCATTTAAGCCCTGAGCTGACCTACTGTCTGCACTGAAGAGCCCGTCTCAGTCTGAAACCACATCCAGATAAGTCTGCCTTTTATTCCCGGCCCTTTCTCTCCCTCCCTAAGGGAAGGATTCAGAAACATAATTCTTTCTTATCCTTGAGGCTTCCACACTCCCTTATTCCCTCTAATTCCTCTTGCCCTTCATACTCTTGAAGTCCTTTAATCACTTCCACCCCCTCCTTTTAAACCTAAAATGCTAACACCTTTCTCTCTCTCCAGGCAGCCTAACTTCCAAGTGTGTCAATTTCAGCACTGTCAACTCCCCAGTTCCTACCCATCCTATCATACTTCTCTGCCAACGTCCAGCCTTGGATTAAACCTGCCCTTCACCTTTTAGTCCCTATACCAGGACTGCTGAATGCCAGTGGAGAAAACCAAACCGTTGAATCCAATTGGTACTGTCAACCCAAATTTATCATCTCCTCTTCAGCTGCATAGTCACAGCCCTTTCCATGTATCCCTGTTAACTTCCCTAATCCGGTGTCAGAGTTTGCCCCAAATATCTTCAAAATCCCTACTTTACCCTTAACCCTTCTAAAAAGATGGCTTCATTGCTGCTTCACTGAGAAATCTGAGGAATAAGTGCCCTCAAACTTCCTATTTTTACACCAATAAACATGCCTGTAGTTGCCCCTATTCTTACCTATTGATGGAGGGTTGAGGTAAGAGGTATAGACCACCGCCATATACCAGAAGCCTGGGAGTGATCTTTGACTCTTCTTTCCCCTCACTCTCGACTTTTAATTGCTACATGGATAGAGAGGACGTGCCTCTGGTCTTAGACTGATGCTTCCATCTTGCTGTAGAATTTATCTCCTCCATGTCCCAGCGACCATACTTTATCAATTATGCCCTTTTTGGCCTTTTCCCTTCTTCCTCCTTTTGGCTTATTTCCCAGCACGTACATCTTCTCAGATCTCCCCCAACTTACAAAAAAAAGTTCTCACTAATGTTTCCTCCTCTATTTTTATTTATTATTCCTTCTCTTCTCTGCCAGTCCTTTTGAAAGAGAAATCAGTCTTCAGCACCTCCACTGCTTCATTATGTATCTGCTCCTCAGTGGATTCCAATTCCAAAACTCCACACACTTTGTTCTTGATAAGGTTTTCAAATGACTTTCTAATTGCCAAATCCAAGAGTCATCTCTTAATACTACCATAAACGTCTTCCTCCTTGAAATGTTCCGTGTGTTAGGTTTTCATAGCATCACTCTCTTGGTTGTTTTGTTCATTTACTTAACAAGTGTTTTCCTACTGTGTTCTGGGTAGTCTAATAAGGTGCTGTGGATTCTCGTCTAGATGACAAGCAGTATAGACATAGTGCCTGCCCTTTGAGAGCCTACACTGTGCACTGTTTATATTTTAGGCTGTGCCTTTTTTGTCTACTTAGATGCCTCCTCATCTTTCAAATAAACCCTAAGATATTGCCAGCCAGTGGGATTTCATCCTCTGCCTTCTTTTTCATACCAAGTAGTCTGTAAGATAAACTTAACCAAATCTTCAACAACTTGTATACCTCGTGTTGTTATGGCTCTCAACATCTGTCATGAGCTTTAATTCCATATTTCTAAATGCTTACTTCTTATCTTAGGTTTCCAATTTCAATGAGTAGTACGATCATCTTATACCAGAAATTTGGGAGTTATCCCTTCATCCTCCCCTTCATTTTTAACCACATTTAATCAATGAAAAAAATTCTGCAGATTGTATATCTTTTATCCTTAACATTTCTAAAAACTATTTAATCTTTCCAGAATTGATCATTCCTTCCTTTGATAATATTTATACCAGAAATATTGGGACTGCCAAGAAAAAAATGACTGCACCGGCATAAAAGTGAAAATTTATGGAAGAAAATATTTTGACCCTCTTCAGTCCTTTGCATTTGTTTCAAGGCATTTTGTAATCTTTTACCAGGTTAGCAACATTAATTACCTGAGGGAATATCTTTTAGGGCTTGGACGAATCAGTTCACAACAAGCAGATATGATATTTCTTAGAAATAATGAAAGTACCATAAAGTAAGTTTAAAATTGCCTTTTTTTAAATTTTTGATCTGGGATATAATCAGACATTTACTTTCTGTTCACCTGAAACACTACTAGACACCATTTAACATTCTCTTTCTTCTAACCCAACCAACTGTTGAAAATAATGTGTTTGATGAGGTGTTAGAGGTATTTTAGCCAACTCCTGATCTCTTGATTATCCTTGGTAATGGATCAGCATGGATGAAAGACATTTACAGATCATTTCACACTGTCTTTTTAGCCAGTAGCTATAAATTCCTCCATCACTAAATCCCTCATGATGCCTGCTAATAAAGGGCAGAAAGTATATGTCTAGTTTAATCTCTTTCCAGTTCTCTATGGTTATTTCCAATGGAAATAATAATAATGGGCTGATTATATATAAAACTGACTACTGACTTTTATCATTGGATTATGAAATAAGTTGACTTTTTTTTTTTCCAAAAAGAAGTGATTTGATCTGGTCGAAGCAAATACTTTACTGGAAAGTTTTCTCAGATTTGACATATGCTATGAAATCAACATAAATAGTGTAAGTACCCAAGTGTTAAATGCAGGGCAGAGGAGCAGTGTTAGACAAACAGGATGAAGAAAGAATCTTAATAATCTCCCCAACTGGTTAATTAACTTAAAGATGATTCACACCAGTTCTTAATTTTTTACCTAAGTGACTTCTGAGTTTACTCTTCCTGATAGTCTTATTTCCTTTTCTTTTCCTTGAAAAAAACAATTTATTCTTAGTCTGGCAAAACCAAGTGAAAAGAAATCAACTGAATAGAAATTGACATTTAGAACACAAAAACTTGACAAACTGGGTCAAAGTTAATAGTCTAATGAATAGCTTACCATGCGGTCTAATGTTCTGTGCTGTCATCTGAGTTCTGGAAGGGACCGTTCGGGGGAGCATTGCCACAATAGTGGTTTCCAACATGCCAAATTCCCCACATATCAAAAATGGTTAGGATAGAGTCTCCTAGCAATTAAGATAAGACAACTATAAATGTTACTGGGAATAGTTTACAGTTACACATTGCATTGAAAGCTTGCACTGTGTAATAGGTGTGATAATATTGTAAGAGAAACTTGGTAACGTTAAGAAGGAGTGATATTCCTCAGAGAAATAAATCAACATGTAGTAATTCAGGCTTGATTTTTCTTATTCAGCAATGTGAAAGTTGTTTTTAACACATAAAATTGGTGATTTTCCTGCTACACATATTTAACAAGAATAGTTACTCTGACTCTTTTCTTTAGAGAGTGTAAAACCAGTTGAGAATATTAGGAATTTGAGGCGGTAACTAACTCTTAAAACCTTAAAAAAAAAAAAAACAAAACTTAAGAGCGATTAGAAAACCATCCTGTTCTATACAGTTGGAATTCAATACAATTTTAACTACCATACATTTTATTTGAAACCTAGTCATTGTATGAGTGTAGTCTTCTTCACACAAAGACTTATCTGAAAACATCAAAGTTTATTTTCTGAACTCAGTATTTCTGATGATATTTTGAATTTCTTTGCTCCCCATTGCTTCCCACAGCTCACACTTCTACAAAATTGTTCCTACCAGGTCAACTGACATTGTATATTCATCTTTTTCAAAATGCGAATGAGCTGTATATTTTGGAAATTAAGCCCTTGTTGGTGGCATCATTTGCAAATATTTTCTCCCAGTCTGTAGGTTGTCGTTTTGTTTTGTTTATGGTTTCCTTTGCTGTACAAAAGCTTGTAAGTTTGATTAGGTCCCATTTGTTTATTTTTGGTTTTATTTCTATTGCCTTGGGAGACTGACCTAAGAAAACTGGTATGATTTATGTCAGCAACTGTTTTGCCTATGTTCTCTTCCAGGAGTTTTATGGTGTCATGTCTTGTTTTTAAGTCTTTAAGCCATTTTGAGTTTATTTTTGTGTATGGTGTGAGGGTGTGTTCTAACTTCATTGATTTACATGTAGCTGTCCAACTTTCCCAACACCACCTGCTGAAGAGACTGTCTTTTTTCCATTATATATTCTTGCATCCTTTGTCAAAGATTGACTGTAGTATGTGGATTTATTTCTGGGCTCTCTATTCTGTTCCATTGATTCATATGTCTTTTTTTGTGCCAATACCACACTGTTTTGATTACTGTAGCTTTGTAGTATTATCTGAAGTCTGGGAGGGTTATGCCTCCTGCTTTGTACTTTTTCCTTAGGATTGCTTTGGCAGTTCTGGGTCTTTTATGGTTCCATATAAATTTTAGGATTATTTCTTCTAGTTCTGCAAAGAGTGTCATGGGTAATTTGATAGGGATCACATTAAATCTGTAGATTTCTTTGGATAGCCATACTAAATAAACATTTAATACTGAATTTGCTTCATCCTTAGAATTGATGGGTGGGCTTTTGTTTTGTTTTGTTTTTGAAATGTAGAAGGAAGGAGAGGTTGAAATAAATGACTAGGTAAGAAATTCCCATATCCAATAGATACATACTCTAATCTCAAGAGTAAACCCATCAACCCTGAGAATCTACAATAAGTCAAAAGATAACCTAAGAGGTAGTAATGCAAGGAATTGGAGATGCCAGGGTTGGGGAACTATTTCTAGAAATCCAGGCTGGTAGATAGTTACTGACCAGGAGACCTGTCCGTGGATAATGTCTGAATACTGGACAATCTGTGCCAATATTTGTGAGGGCTCTGGGGGTTGCAGTAGTTAGGACCTGAATATTTGAAAACATGGGGTTCACCAAAGCAAGGCATTATGTGGAGGGGTGTGTGTGTGTGGAGGTGGGGAAAGGAGTGATCCTTAGAAAGGTGATCAAAGCTGAAGCTTCAGGGCTGTGGACTAGAGCCCTTAGGATTAAGAAGGACTTCAATTAAGAAAACAGTGAAAAGGCCAACGGTGGGGTGCTGCATCCCAAGTCAAACCGGAGGCAATGGGGGCTTGGGGAATGTACTAGTTTTCTGAGATGTATAACATTACCACAAGCTTAGTGGCTGAAAACAAGTCATTTATTATTTCACAGTTCTGTGGGTTAGGAATCATGACTGATTTAGTTGAATCCTCTGCTCAAGATCTCTCAAGGCTGTAATCAAAGTGTTGTCTGGGCTGTGCTGTTATCGAGGCTTGACTGGGGGAGAATCGGTTTCCAAACTCATTCAGGTTTTTTCCAGAATTTCTTTGTGGCTTTAAAACTGAGGCACATTGCTTCTTACTATCTATCAACTGGATGCCCCCATTAGGTCATAGAGGCTGCCCTCAGGTCCCTACCACATGGCCCTCTCTGTTGGCAGTTTGCAGCATGGCTGTTTGCTTCTTTAAGGTCAACAGGAGAATCCCTTGCATGCCAGTGTGCTAAGACAGAGTCTTAAATAATAACATGTAATCATAGGTGTGATATCCCATCAGTGTTTTCATATTTTCTTGGTTAGAATAAAGTCAACTGCACTAAAGGGGAGGGGAGCCATACTCAGTGGGTGGAGATCATGGGGACCATCTCAGAATTCCTCCTACCACAGGGAATGAGCCCAGTAATGTTTCTAGGTGTAACAAAACCCGAGGCCCTAATATGTGACTTAATATTCTGGGCCCCATTAAATGGGATATTGGGAAGTGTAGGTACTTCAAGACTCAGGTGGGAGTCGCACAGGGTCTAGGGTAGAATTTTTTCTGTAACTGGGGTCGTCTCTTAGTACAAATGAGAGAGGCTTGAGAAAGCTGAGGCAAAGAGAAGTAATAGGAGGTGGAGCGGCTATGAGAAAGGGTAAATACTATTTCTTCAGTGGGTGCCAATTTTAGCAGCTTGATACCACACCAAATTAAGGCCACCAAGAATAAGGGCTTTTAAATCTCCTCACCTTTCACTGCCACAGTCTATTCAACACTTTCCTGACAGCTGTCAAAGCACTTCACCCTTCATTGCAAATATGTAAGAACAATTACTATGTCATTCGCATTTACTTAAAAAAATATGAATTCAAGGTATTTCTCAAAGTAGCTTAGATGGACACAAGGCCACGGACTATCCAGGCACGTGCTGGTGTCTTTCCATACTTGGATATTTGTGAAAACCTTTGAATGAATTGCAAACATTATAGCTTTGAATTACGCAGCATCTTATGCCTAGAATGGTGGAGTGAAAAGGTGAGAAGGTGAATACTGGATACATAATGTGTGTGTGTATTAGTTGTGGTTAAAGTTAACTGTATATAAGAAAAATCCATTTGGCTTTCTCCCACTCTTAAGAAGTCCAGAACTCCATCTATCTTCCAGCCCTGCCATCCTTAGAGCACAACTTTTAGTCCAAATGGCAGGCAACTGAAATTTATATGTCCATTTCTCTGGCTGCTGAGTTTCTGATGCCAGCCATCACTTCTGAATTCTAGGAAGGATGAAAGAGGAAGGCAATAGAGGGTAAGAGAGACGGTATCCTCTCAGCCCCCTTTTAAAAAGCCTTTGTGGAAGTTTTACCCATTAACTTCCATTGTCATCTCCTTGACCAAACTTGGTAATGAAGGAGGCTGGGAAACGCAGTCTTTACTGGTATATTGCCACAGGAAGAAAATCAGTGTTATTGTAATAAGGAGAGGAAGAGTGTTGATTTTGCAAGTAGCAGTCTCTGCCACATACTGTAAACTCTGATCTTGTAGTGGTGTCTAAACTGGGGAGAAGATTACTTATCTATCCATCCATTTATCCTTTACAATTCTGGATTCTAAAGGTAGAGTTATAATGAAATAATGTGACATATATTTAGGGGTAACTACTTTGTGCCATTAGTAAGGGATAATGTAACTTATGTTTTATATTGAGACATAACATTAATATCTCAATGACTAAACCTATTTATTCCATTAAGCAGCAGTTATGGATGATGGATTTCTCTTTGCAGAGAACACGTTGTCTTTGTTAGGCACTTTTCTAATACTTTATTTTCAGTGTATTTTGCAAATTATATATTGGCTCTTCCTGCCAGTACATAGTCAGTGACTCGATGGTGGAGAGTTTGGATAGGAGCTCAATCTCTGCATTTTCCCTTGTGCTTAATTCCCAGGCCCTGCTGACTCCTCATGGAATTTTACTGATAAATTCTTCACATGGAAATTGCTGATGATTCAAAATACTGAGAGGCAACATTTTTATAACAAATATTTTGACAAAGATTAACATATAGTGACATGTACATTTAGCCATGGTATTTTAGCAAAAAAAAAAAAAAAAATTTAAGCCTTCCAAATTATTAAACAGGAAAGCTTACATGTATACACTGTACAAAGACAACATGCTGTGTTTAGCAGTTTCCTTCCAAATAATATTCACAAGTAACAAGTATCTTATTCATTTGAGATGATTTCTTAGAAATTCTTTCTGTGTTCAGTTTTAGTTAAAATTCCAGACCATGGAATAGCACTTTAAACCAACAAAATATTTTGGTAGGGTTCTACTGGAGTTTCCTTTCAACCACTAAATGAGATAAATAAGACATTCCTTTAAGGTAATGAACATTTTAGTGTAAAGTTTATGCGTCTTTAGGTTCTCCTGTGTTTGCGGTCATGTCATAATAGATGTGTTTCAGGCACGATTACTCAATCCACTCTCAATCCATCTGGATCTGCTTCCCTAGTTAACTTTTGCAGTGTCCAGGATATATGTCGCTATCGGAATACATCATTCATCTTTTGTCTCTCTGTTTTGCATTCTTAATTAGAAAACATTGTTTTTAATGGTCTGTCTGGCTGGGTTGTCTGTGTCCTCCTTTGATAATCTAGTGGCTTCTGCGTGTCTACGCTGTTAGCCTTGTGAGGTACCCCCACGTTATGCTGCTACTCTTAGGTCTGGGCTATTCCTATAAGCATATCCCTTTCCATCATGTACCACCTGACACTCCCTCTCCTCCCCTCCCCACCCCTCACTGTCTTTTAAAAAATTTATTTAAGAAATATTTTTCACCTTTGAGACTATTTTTTTACTGAGATAAAATTCACATAACTTGAAATTATTTTAAAATGAACAATTCTATGGCATTTAGTACATTTACAATGCTGTGCCATCAGCCCACCTAGCTAATTCCAAAACATTTTCATCACCTTGAAAGGAAACTCACCCATTAAGGAACTAATCCCCATTTTCCTCTCCACCAAGCCCCTGGCAAAATGATCTGTCTACTTTCTATCTCTATGGATTTACCTATTCTGGATATTTCATATAAATGGAACCATATAATATATGACCTTTTGTGTCCGGCTTCTTGTACTTAGCACAGTACTTTCTAGGTTCATCCATGTTCATGTATCAGTCCTTCATTCTTTTTTATAACGAATAATCCATTGTATGCCTATATCACATTTTGGTTATCCATTCATTCATTGGTGGATTTGAGGTTGTTTCCACTTTGGACTATTGTGAATAGTGCTGATATGAACATTCATGCACAGGTATTTGTTTGAGTACCTGTTTTCAGTTCTTTGGGATATATACCTAGGAGGGGAATTGCCAGGTCATATGGCAATTCTATGTTTAACTTTTTGAGGAACTACCAAACACACACACTCTTTCTCTTAATCAGTGGTGTGTTCAGTCCTGAGTACCTTTCTCATAAAGCCTTAATAATATCTAAGAGATCACATTTACTCCTCTGTGTCAGAATTTATGCTCTGATTCACAGACAGATAAGGACCTAAACACTAGACTTAATTTCCCTTCCCCTTAATATTCCCCTGAGACTTACTAGACTCTCTGCCATGTGGTTCTTTTTTCTTTATCGCATCTATTGTTCTCTTTTGTATCTGATTTTATCTGGGTTTAGAACATCTTTATCCAGTGGGCAAGGCTGCCAAACACTTTCTTCCTTGTCTTCTTGCGACTGTGCTCTGTCCCTGCCAGGAGCCAATCATTCCAAAATTAGAAGTCACCATCCAGAGAAACAAATTCTACTCTATTCCTCTTTTTCAGCCAGCTATTCACTTACATGTGATTTTTTTTATCAAAGGCCAGAGCTTGAACTGGAAAAAGAAAGAAAAAAACTTAATTCTTATGTATCCCAGGGTTTCACAAATCTGTAGGGAAATAGTTTTATATATATTTTTTCTTCCCGGGTTAGACATCAGAAATGGTGATGCCTGCATTCTTCTATATTTGGGATACTCATGCCAGGTAGGAAACATAGCACCTGATTGTGGCGATGGTCCACCCATGGTCCCTCAAAAGAGAAGTATCCATAATGAGCACATGACCTCCCACTTGCTAGGGTCTCTATAGCTTCCCTTGCATCATTGCTACTGCTGTTATTCCAGAAGGACTGGTTTGACCTAATATTACAAGAAACTGATTTCTGTCAAAGAGTTCCAGGAGCGCAGAAGTTCTTCCTTTCTCTCCCTTTGGTGTGAGATTCCTCTCCACATCAAACTCATGACACTGGTTGGGTTCGCCCAACATCCACAAGACATCTTCCTTTCTGGTCCTTCTCTGGATTATTTTCCTGTTCTCTCTAGGAATCCCCTACCCTCTCTAATAAGCCAAAAGGAAGAGAGGACTTCCTTAAGCCCATTCATTTATTTATTCAGTAAGTATTTCTTGACCCTTGACGTGTGCCAGGCAGTCTTCTAGGCACTAGGGATCCAGCAGTTAACAAAATAAAGTCCTTGTTCTCATAGTTTTACAGTCTAGTGAGTGGATATATCTATAGAACAAAGAAATAACTGTATAATATGTAATATATCAATCTCATGATAATTGATAAATGCTCTGAAGAAAAGTAGCACAGGATAAGGAGAACCAGATGATGCTATTTTAAATATGGAAGTCATAGAAAGCTTTTCTGACAAGGTGACCTTTGAAACCAAAGGGGACTAATGAAATAGTCCTAGTAAAAGATGATGGTGTCTCAGACTAGAGTGGTTGGGATAGCCGTGATTTTTCTTCTGTTGTGTTCTCTTCTGCTGGGACATCACTTTGCATTAGAGCACACAAAACCCCTGCCCTTCCTGAGAAGCAGACCATTTAGTGCATATCCTATAGTTCATAAAATGTGCCTTTGCTTTTCATTCTTCTTTGTCTCAAATGGAACTTCAGTTCTTTTTGACATGGCCTGTATTTTCTCACAAAAATTCTTTTACATATTTAAGTGGTTGATCTCAAGCTTGAATGCGGAGAAGCATCACCAGTAAGAATTGTTTAAAATGGACCTTCAAATATGCACTCTGGGAGAGTTTTATGCAGATGTCTTGGGCTGCACTTTGAGAAACACTGCTTTTAGCCTCAGTCTCTCCTAAGTCCCAGACTGCTATCAATAACAAAAGCAATAAAATAAGTTATTAAGCAACTTCTGCCTTCTGATCATCACAACTTTAAAAGAATGTATTATTAATATTAGGTTAAAAGTTTTGTCTGAATTTACATGGCTAGTAACAGGCAGATATAGGATTCAAACCTACTCTGTCCTATTTCTTGAACTGTGCTGGTTCCTCTGTACTATATTGCTAAACTAATAGATTGTCATATTGCTAGCAACTAATAAATCACTAACTGATTACACTGGCACTTACATTATCTAATGGAATCTCCTGCCTTTCATAGGAATAAGCAATATTTTAATTTCCTGCTTCTAGCTGTTTTCACACTGGTTCAAATTCCTCAGAGTTCTTCCTAGAAAGAGCTATTTATGCCTCCAGTGATAATCTATACCAAGAAAATTAAATAACAAATCTTATATAATCAAGTTTTGAGACTTATTTTCTTTAATAAAAAACTATTTTCAGTTCCTAAAATCAATGCAGTGGTTCTATTTAATAATCTATAGCTTAGAATCAAAGGCACTATATTAAG
The DNA here is from genome assembly GCF_009873245.2 of Balaenoptera musculus. Taxonomy (NCBI): domain Eukaryota; kingdom Metazoa; phylum Chordata; class Mammalia; order Artiodactyla; family Balaenopteridae; genus Balaenoptera; species Balaenoptera musculus. The sequence goes on from NC_045793.1 coordinate 39,515,792, forward strand.
TGGAGCCCATTTTCAATAACTGAGGTTTTTAAAAATTAATTGCAAGAGCAATATAGTAACAAAATTAAAGAAAATGTGGAGAATTAAATTAAATTAAAGAAAATATGGCAGACTGAATGTTAAATTCCCTCCTATAAACACTTAAAAATGCCGAATATAATACAAAGTTGACCTTGAGAAAAAAAATTGTAGAGAAAACAAAGAGAAATGAACTCAGGATGTGAAGCTGTTGCAGTTTGCGCGGTTACCAAACTAGATACGGGTCCTAGCATCCTATGACAGGAGATGTGGCTTTGTGTGAGCTGAGGTGTGCATGAGAGTTGAGACAGAAACCTCTGCAGAAGGCCTGGGCTTTAAAGGCCTGACCCCTTCAGGGAAAGTCTAACAAGCAAACTTTAGTTAGTTGTTTCCTTATACTTTGGGTAGTTTGTTTTGTCTCAGAAAAAGAAAAAGAAGGCCTAGGCTCTCACTGTGGAGAGTGTATAGTCTAAATTTACACTCCATGCATGGTGCATGAAATTCTATACTTAGAAATTAGGGAACAAAGTGGTTTAGACTAGAGAAACTCCTCAGGTACCTGGCAAAAATATATGCAAATCCATGTTGAAACACTTGTACAACCTATCTCTTGAGACGTGTACAGATGAAACAATTCTCTAAAGATCAAGTCAAAATCAAAAGCTATAAACCACGTGAATGATCTCAAAGAGGCTAATAAAAATGTATGCTTATAAGAATTAAAGATATAAAAGAAGGGATACACCCTGAAAGGAAAATGAGGTCACTATGAGAGAAAGTAGATAGATTTGAAAGAGAACAAAATGGGACCTTTAGAAATGAAAAATACAGCAGTTTGAAATTAAAACTTAATGGACAGGTAAAATAGGCTGATTTGACAAAACTAAAAAGAAAATCAATGAACTGGGAACTAAGTACACGGAGATGAGTTAAAAATAAATAAGAAAAGCTAAAATTTGTGAAAAAGAATAAAAGAAATAAATAGAATATAAAGGAGAGAAAAACTTAATGTACATACCATCTTTAACCTTCTTTTTCTAAGTTTTTTAAAAAAATTTTTATTGGAGTATAGTTGCTTTACAATGTTGTGTTAGTTTCTACTGTACAGCAAAGTGAATCAGCTATACATATACATATATCCCCTCTTTTCTGGATTTTCTTCTCATTTAGGTCACCACAGAGCACAGAGTAGAGTTCTCTGTGCTATACAGTAGGTTCTCATTAGTTATCTATTTTATACATAGTATCAACAGTGTATATGTGTTAACACTAATATGTATAAAATGGATAACTAATAAGAACCTGCTGTATAAAAAAATAAAATTCTAAAATTCAAAAGAAAAATAGTGTATATGTGTCAATCCCAATCTCCCAATTCATCCCATCCCCTCCTTTCCCCCTTGGTATCCATACATTTGTTCTTTATGTCTTTGTCTCTATTTCTGCTTTGTAAATCATCTATACCAACTGTTTCAGATTCCACATATATGCGTTAACACATGATATTTGTTTTTCTCTTTCTGACTTACTTCACTCTGTATGATAGTCTCTAGATCCATCCACATCTTTACAAACGACCCAATTTCATTCCTTTTTATGGCTGAGTAATATTCCATTGTATACATGTACCACATCTTTATCCATTCCTCTGTTGATGGACATTTAGGTTGCTTCCATGTCCTAGATACTGTAAATAGTGCTGCAATGAACATTGGGGTGCATGTGTCTTTTTGAATTATAGTTGTCTCTGGGTATATGCCCAGTAGTGGGATTGCTGGGTAGTATGGTAGTTCTATTTTTAGTTTTTTAAGGAACCTCCATACTGTTCTCCATAGTGGCTGTATCAATTTACATTCCTACCAACAGTGCAAGAGGGTTCCCTTTTCTCCACACCCTCTCCAGCATTTATTGTTTGTAGATTTTTTGATGATGACCATTCTGACTGGTGTGAGGTGATATCTCATTGTAGTTTTGATTTGCATTTCTCTAATAATTAGTGATGTTGAGCATTTTTTCATGTGTTTGTTGGCCATCTGTATGTCTTCTTCGGAGAAATGTCTATCCTACCTAAGGAGGCAAAAGACCCATATGCAGAAAACTGTAAGATGCTGGTGAAAGAAATCAAAGATGACACAAACAGATGGAGAGATATACCATGTTCTTGGATTGGAAGAATCAATATTGTGAAAATGACAATACTACCCAAAGCAATCTATAGATTCAGTTCAATCCCTATCAAATTACCAATGGCATTTTTCACAGAACTGGAACAAAAAATTTTACAAGTTGTATGGAAACACAAAAGACCTTGAATAGCAAAAGCAATCTTGAGGGAAAAAAAAACAGAGCTGGAGGATTCAGGCTTCCTGACTTCAGACTATACTACAGGGCTACAGTAATCAAGACAATATGGTAGTGGCACAAAATTAGAAATTTAGATCAATGGAACAGGATAGAAAGCCCAGAGATAAACCCACACACCTGTGGTCACCTAATCTATGACAGAGGAAGCCAGAATATACAATGGAGCAAAGACAGCCTTTACAATAATAAGTGGTGCTAGGAAACTGGACAACTACATGTAAAAGAATGAAATTCGAACACTCCCTAATGCCATACACAAAAATAAATTCAAAATGGATTAAAGACCTAAATGTAAGGTCAGACACTATAAAACTCTTAGAGGAAAACTTAGAACACTCTTTGACTTAAATCTCAGCAAGATCTTTTTTGACCCACCTCCTAGAATAATGAGAATAAAAACAAAAATAAACAAATGGGACCTAAGTTCTTTTTTAAAAAATGGCCTTTTAAATTTTTTATAAAGGAAACACATTCACTTTTTTAAAATTAGAAAATAGAAGTAAAGCTATAGTTCCCATGCTTTCACGTACATCAGAAGTACCAGTAGGGGTGTAGAAACACAGAATGCTGAACCGCACACTAGACTTTCTGAGTGGTAGGCCCAAGGTAGGGGCTACAAATATGCATTTCTGACAAGTTCCCAAGTGATACTGATTCTGTGGTTGGGGAGCATAGTTTAAGAATTACTGCCTTAAAATAAGAGAAGAAAATAAGTATGAACTGTAATATAACCCCCTAAGGATAAAGACATTGAGATGCATCTTTCTTTTTTTAAATTTTTTATTTATTTTATTTATTTATTTTTGGCTGCCTTCGGTCTTCATTGCTGCATGTGGGCTTTCTCTAGTTGCAGCGAGCAGGGACTACTCTCTTCGTTGTGGTGTGTGGGCTTCTTGTTGCGGAGCACGGGCCCTAGGCACGCAGGCTTCAGTAGTTGTGTCACATGGGCTCAGTAGTTGTGGGTCACGGGCTCTAGAGCACAGGCTCAGTAGTTGTGGCTCACGGGCTTTGTTGCTCCGTGGCATGTGGGATCCTCCCGGACCAGGGCTCGAACCCGTGTCCCCTGCATTGGCAGGCAGATTCTTAAACCACTGCGCCACCAGGGAAGCCCAATATGCATCCTTTTTAGTCTTTTTTTCCCACAGGAAAAAATATGTGTATGTGTGTTGGGGATTGGGGGAAGATGGGAAAAATACATACCTTTTTTTTTAAATAACCCAAAATGAGATTGTGTTATTCAGTTTTGTACTTGGCTTTTTCCATTTAACATATTATGAACATTTTTACTGTCAGTATAGCTATATCATCATTTTTAATGGCTATGTAGAGTTTTAGTGTTGGGATACATCATAATTCATATAAACTAATAATGTACTTACCAGGATACATGTTTGCAAACTTTTCCAATTACTTACTTATATCCTATGTTTCTTTGATAGTCTTCAGCTCATTTTTTAATGTACTCTTTAGTGTACCTTCTGTAATGGAGGCTTGACTTGGAAAATATTAGAGATATGTAATCCATTTTTCATATTAACTTTTTGCTAAGGACATAATTAAAGGGGAATTCATAAATTGGTCAGTATTAGGTTTTCTTCAGCATTAGGTTGTATAACATATAAGTTTACTGTTTGTAAGATTAGCTATCTGCATTGTCAGCATACCATTTTAATTTTGTATTTGCATGGACACAGTTCTACATGTCCAAAGTAGTGATAGTAGTGTTTATATATTGCTGTGTAACAAGCTACACCAAAATTAGTGGTATAAAACAACTGTTTTATTTTACCCACAATTTTATGCATCAGGAATTTGGGAAGGACTCAGCTAGGTGGTTTGTGTTTGACTCACGTGGCATCAACTGTAGTGGGAAGGGCTGGAGGACCCATTTTCAACATCTTCACTGAGATGTTTTGTGCCTCAGTGTTCTTTGTTCTTTCTCTCACTCTCTCTCCACGTGACATTTCATTCTCCGAGGCTTCTCAGTGTGGTTTGGGCTTCTCACAGCATGGTGATCTCACAGAGTCACAATTCTCATATGATGGATAGTTTCTAAGAAGCACAAGCTGCCAGACCACTTAAGTGCTATGCCCAGAATTGATCAAAGCAGTCACAGGTACCCACTCCCAACCAGATGAAGAGATAGACTTTACCTTTTAAAGGGAGAGTGGGGTGGAAAGATTACATTGCAGAAGAGCATTCGAGTTGTGAGGTACTTTTGTGGTCATCTTTGAAAAATACAATGTGCCATAGGTAGTTTGTTTACATAAAGAAATAGTTAGACCCGTTTACGTATACAAGCTTTGACTATTTTGCCAAGAAGTATAAAATCTTAAAAACTTATTTTTAAAGATATATTTCTTTGCTCAATAAAAGATCTATATTTTGAAGTAATCAATGTTGTGAAATCTACTTCATGCTACAATTAATAAACAGGTCCATGTTTTCAGCAACATGGTTAATGGTTCTTTCCTAAACTGGTCTTGTCTAAGGGAGTGTGGTTATTTTTGACATTGTATTGTTTATGAAGAAGGTATTTGTTGAGTGCCCATCATGGATAACATGTTACACTGAGTAAGGAATAAAAAGACATATTAGACAGGGGTCTGCCTTAGAGGACCATATAGTCAGCTAGGGAAGATAGGGCACATAATAGATAATTATAAATAAGGTAACAAGAAAGAAGTCTATAGCATTGAGGATGGAAGAGAGTCGTTTTTAAAAAGCCGTATGGAAAATGTTGCTGGCAGTCAAGGGAGGGGTAGAATGAGGATGTGGAGGTGGTGATGAAGGATGCTGAGAGGAGTGGCAAGAGTAAAGCCACAGGTGCAGAGGAGCCAAGAAATAGTTGTGACCATTTCACTTTGGTAGTTTAGGGCATTCGTTCTCAAGCTTTGATGGACACTCAAGTCACCCTGGAGAACTTGTACGGAGCTTGTGTCGGGTACATGCTAAGGGAATAGTGAGAGAAAAGAATGGAAAGGTGGGTAAGTGGGCCTATTACTGTCTTGCATGCTAGGCCGTTCCTCTTTTACTTACACAAGTAGGCAGTGAAGAACCACTGAAGTGTGATCATCCTGGTAATTATCTGATGGAAGCCAAGCTTTAGAAAATTAATCTGGTACCAGTACGTATAGCAGCTGGAGCAAAACAAGGTTGGAACTGGGGAGTTTGGAATAGAGGTTACTGTGCTCATTCAGGGAAGAGGAAACCAGAACCTGTCCCTGGGTGATGGCAGTGAGAATGGGAAGGAGCAAAGGGATTCAAGCAAGGAAGAATCTGGCAACTAATTTTAATAAGATGGTGCTGAAGCAAAGCCAGGAGTCTAATTATGGCTCTAAGACTGCAGTGAAGACTGGGCAACAAGGAGATCCCCAAATCAGAAAACCAGGGTAAGACACTCACTTGGGGCAAATGCTGATGAGCTGGTGTGCTGTGTACATCGTATTTGGGTAATGAGGACTCCCTGGTGGGAGTGTCCAACAGGCCACTGAGAATCAAGTCTGGATGTCAGGAAAAAGGGTAAGGCTGGACATAGGGACTTGAGGGTTATTGGCAAAGTGGTGGGAGTTCAAGATACAGCAATGGATGAGCTTACCAAGGGAGTGCCTATAAAGAGAAAAACTATAACCACAGGGAATACCTAGATTCAGGAAATTGGGGTGATGATCATCCAGCAAAACTGGAGTCCCTTTAGAGCACTCGGAAGAGAAGTAGAGTAGTCACCAGGGGTGACTTTCTAGCAGGGAATGATCATCAGGGTTGAAAATTACATAGGAAGATGGAGACTGAAGACAGGCCACTGATGTTTAAGGTCACTATTTAACAGAATCGTGTAAACAGAAGGCAGCAAAGGTTAAGGAATGAGTCAGTGGTCAGGAACTGGCACCATTTATAGTGCAGTGTTATTTTGTTAAGAAAATTCATACTTTCCAGGGACCTTTTAACTGCTGTGAAAGAGTGGGAGAAAATCAAGAAAATATTGCTCATTTACCTAAAAGCAATTCTTTGTGATCTGTCACACATGTAATTTAAAGCAACAATGGAGTCCTCTGACCCTCTGTTTTTCATTACTGCAAATGCCTTTACCAGAGCTAGAAGTCTCTTAGGGATGTTACCTTAATCCAGAGGATTTTGTTTTTATTGAGCTCATCTCAGTATATAGAAAAGCTCCTTCAAAGTTTAGCCTTGTATCAAAAAAATGAAACATAACAGCACCCATGTTTTATTGCTATTGTTGATAGAGCTCCTAAGAAGGAACTTTATTGGAACAAGAATTCTTGCAATCATTTTTGTACTTATAAACTGACATCATAAGCTAACCAAAAACATTTTTTCTCAAAGGCATAACCCCTAATTGGACACTATTCACGGTTAACAGTGGGATACAGTATAATGTAGCTATTTTCAACACCTCATTTTCTTCTCTTTTGGTGTTATTTTATTATACTTCAGGCTTCCTCTGCGCCTGATTTACTATGGGGTAGCGTAGTAATTCGTATGTATCAAGGCTCTGCCCTAGAGCTGTGCGCTTTGCACCCTTTCATTCTTGTGGCAACCTTGCAAGGTTGATATTTTTGTTCCCATTTCGACAGTGAGAAAAGTAAGGCTGAAAGAAGTGGAGTAACTTAACCAAAGGTGGTGCGGCTCTTCATTTTTCCAGTCTGGATCCCACTGTGATTTCTTGACTCCAAAGCTTATGCTCTCAGCAGTCTGCTACTGATGCTTACTTACTCTACTCCTCTCCCTTGGACCATCTGTGTGTCATGTTATTTCGGGAACATAGACAGTGTGCTATTGATACTGAATCATCAGGATTTTTGATGATTAGAGAGGATCTCTTTTGACTCTGTCTTTAACGAATTTGTTTGGGTTGAGATATCCCCTCCAACTTCGTGTGTTAAAAAAAATTTCTAAGTAATGAAGCAGTTGTCTTTTCAGGTTTAAGAAGACATGGAAAAGCCAGCCGAGGGCGGGGCGGTGGCGGGGGGGGGGGAAGTGCTAAAAGGAAAGGGAAAGCTAATTGGAACTGTTGCTTCCAATGCTGTTAGTACTGGCTACAGTGGGCTAAATATGGCCAGGAATCCTCATGAAAAGGCTTCATCCAAAGGCAGGGCAGGTTCTACTCCTGGTGCTTTGTGCACCCCACCCCCACTTTGGTAAGGAAAATGATTGATGACACTTTCTTAATACTGGGAAGCTGGCACGGAGATGAAGACAGAGCACCAGATATGTGGAAACATTCAGCATCAGCCAAGTCTCTGTTCCTCTCCCCAGGGCAGTGAGTGTCTCCAGCAGTGGGGCCACAAGGCTAAGCCCAGTCTCTCTTTGGGCTTAAGTCCTGACAATTTAACATTATCTCTGAATTTATAAAGCACCGAGAGTTTTAACAGTACGTATCAGCCTATTGTACTCTCAACATTAACCTATATGTAAAACAACATAATTGTTTGGTACAGCACTAAGAATTTATAAATTAGAGCCAGCATTCAGTTATCTGAGTCAGTGGAGTAAAGTCATGTATAATCCATAGTGTCAGATCAAAGATAATTTGTAACTTTGCGCTGGAAAAATAAATTTGCCCTTGTTATATTTTGTTATATTTTCCTTAGGCTACTACTGAACTTATCAACCTTTTCCAAGGTGTGTGTGCGTGTATACAGCCAATATAGAGAGAAAAGATATGACTTCAAATCATTCAATCTAATTGAGCAAATAGTTTGGAATATAGAAATTTTCTGTAAATAAGCCACATACCATCTAGTTAGCTCTCAGGAATTCTTTTTGTTTCTTAGTAATCCGACCAGTATTTTTCTTGTTGTTGCTATGCCATCTTTGACATGGATCATCTATCATTACGTAAACTTGAACTTTAAACATCGTCTATAATTAACTTTCAGACAATAACTGTGCATATTCAAAGTCAAAAGACTACATTTCCCCTAATTTCACTATACTGCAATTGCTATCTCATACAGAGCGTCTCAGGTCCTGGCATTGTGCTAGCATGTTTATTGATTGAATGTCAAATAACCCTCGAGAGATTTCTCTGAATTAACTACTGTAATCAAAGTACAAAAGCAAGACAACTATTATTTGCAGGAGCTCAAAATCTAACCAAAAAAACCATAGAGGCAATTCAGGAACTTAATATCAATATTAGAATTGACATTGGGCAATATGCTTCCCCCTCCCAAATTTATTGAAGAATAACTGACAGGTATAATTGTATATATTTACCAAGATCCAGATAATTAACACAGCCATCACCTCACATAGGTAACTTTTTCTTTGTGTGTGTGCTTTTAACATCATCACAGTACCATTATTTCTTTGTTGATTCAAACTATACTAACAAGATGACTTCTCAAGAAGGCAACAAGATCCTTTACAACTAATAAAAGTAGCAAAAATCTATTCAATAGTTTACATGTCTTTTGTTTTTATTTACTTAGTAGTGAACCTGATTAAAAAATAAATAGATCATAATATTTAAACTAAAAGATTTATAATTACCCTCCATAAATAGTATTATTCCTGATAAATAATACAGCCCTTTAAGTAGCGTTTTTGGTTCACACAATTTATTTCTGACCAAAGTGGTATTAAGAATGTGAAATTAATTTAAAACTCAGCTAAAAATCTTAGAAAGCATTTTACTTACCCTTCTGAAAGAAAAATGTTTAAACGTAACAAAACATTTATTTCCATTAGAGGAGATATTTTGATCAATCTGCTGATTTGTTTTTATATTATATATTTAGTCCATGAGTTACATACATATATACAAATGTATAACCACACTAGGTGAACATCATTTTCAGAATTTTAATAGGTTTTTTCTGGATCTTTACATGTTCTCTAGGCACAGTCAAAAAAAGAATAGCAACTACAGTTTTAAAGGTGACTTACAACTATTTCCTCCCCTATTGTCAATGCTCACCTTTTTACAAGCTGAGAGCAGTATGCCTCCATTTGTGCGAAAGTCTGTCAAGCCTTGGAGGTGGGTGTGTTACAGCTCAGCAAAATGTATTGATTCTTGCATGTAGCTGACAGCTTCCTAGCATTACCTTTGAAATGCAACGTCCCCCACGTCTGTGTCCTTAGCACTCTTACTTTCTTCTTCTCTAGGTGAGCACATTAATTCCTGTGGGTACAATTGGGTGATTCCTGAATGTCTAAGTTCTACTTGCCACCGTTGCCTGGACTCCTGCACAGAATTTTCAGTTGCATTCGGGATGTCTTCCCGTGACATTCAACAGGATCCTCAGATTGATAATCCAATACTGAACTCATCATTTCCCATATCTGCTCCTTCTACTGTGATCCCTCTATTATTAATAGCATTACCATCTTTCCAGGCAGGTGAGAAATGAGCCATCTCTACACCTTGTTCTTTTCTCAGCTCCCAGGTCCAATCAGTTGCTAAATTGTATCTAGTCTAAATCCACATCATCTCCTGTTTCATTAATTTAATCAGTCAACATTTTTTGAGCTTCTTTCTACTTTCATTCCCTTGATTTAGAATATGACAGTGCCTGCTTCAAGAAGCTCATACTTAGTAAGATACAAAGAACTAAATAGACCCTCACTGCACAGGGTGGTAATTACTAGTTATCATAAATAAGCCCAGACTGCAGAGAATGGCAAGAGGGCTTGGAGGCCTTCCAGGAGGAAGTAACATGTAAGCTATGTCTGGAAGGATGAAGAGGAGTTATCCAGGTAAACAGTGAAAGAAAGCCTTTCAGGAGGCAGAAAAAGCAGTATGTGCAAATGTGCAGAGGTGTGAGGGTGATTCTGGTACAAGTTGAGGAGCACTGAGGCATAAAGCTGAGGTCCATTAATGAAGGACCAAGCATACCGTGCTAGGAAATGTGGATTTCATTCCCGAAGGCTCCTTTCTTTTCTTTTCTCTCATACACAATCATATCTCTTGGCAGCACCATTGCAAAAAATCTCCTGACTGTTCTCTTGCTCTCCACTTTCTTGCCTTTTTTCTTTCCTTAGACTGTGGTCAGAGGTGGCGTCCCCTCTTACAGTGTTGGACATATAATCTCCTCCTAATCCTTCAATGGCCTGTGTTACTCACCAGATCACTCTCATTTCCTGCAACCTCTGCTTCTGCCAAACACATCCTATGGATCAAGCTTGTGACAGCCGTCTTCCCATCTGAGTTGTAAGCTCCTCAAGGCCAGAGTCTATGGCTCATACATCTTGGTACATTTAGAACATCATGCCCTGTGCTTTGCACATAGTAGGCTTTTATGTATCTATGGTGTTGAGTAAAGGGAGTGTCTTTTAGAGTCTTTCCCCACTTCTTCGTTTTCCAGGCTCTTTTATGCACGTGGACATAACCACATTGCTGTAGTAAGCACTGCCTTTCTTGTCACTGCCAGCAAGCATTCCTTACAGCCCAGTGACTTGTAACGTGTTCTGCTGCTACAAATCAGCAACAGTTCCCAAAGCGGCATGGATGTGTACAGACCTTAACGTGCAATGTTTGTTTTTTTTCCTGCAGAAAATGAAAGGCCTCTCTTTTCCCTGGGGTGAAACCAGGTTTAGAAAGCATCAATGCAGGGCCCCATGCCAAACATTACAATTTCCAGGGCTCTGCACTTTGTATCACTAACAGGTATGGTGAAAACGACTTTGAACTAGGAGCCAGTGCTGAGTCCCAGCCCTAACTGACTGTGGGCAGCATTTCTGAGCCTCGATTTCCTCACCTGTGGGGCTGGGGATTAGACCTAATTTCTAATATCCTTATAAACATTATTCATGTGTAAGGATTTCCATGGCAGTGTATTCATCAGGTATCTTGGTTGCAAATAATACAAACTCATCCTGACTAATTTAAGTAGAAAAGATGTCATTGGAAAGGATATCGATATTGGATATCACTGAATGGATGGGATGAAAACAAGGCTTGGGAATTAGACAGTTAGCAACATAGGACACCCTTATGTCACACACAGAAGCAGGATGATGGGTTTGGCAATTGGTGTCACTGCACACTTCCTGGCACTCTCGTCTCTGCCAGTAATCTCTGACTATTTCTGTGTCTTTGCATCACTCCCTCCACATTCATAGCCCTGGATTTCAGTATCCAATTGGTTGAGCCCTGGTCACGTGCCTACCCTCAGCTATTGGCAATGGAAAGAAGGAATATCTGGACCATCCAGCTTGGGGTGTAGGCAGTGGATGAAGGCATTTCTTCTCACCAAGACTTGTACAGACACAAAAAGGTGGTTGAAACGGGTGGTACTCACGCATGCCACACCCATAACTATAATGATCTCAGTGATCCTTAAGATCCTGCTCTATCATGTGTACCTTTATCACTTCAAATACCTGGTGGATATTTCTTCTAGAGAAGCCAGTTTTGCTAGGGTTTAGACCATTCTTTCAATTACCTTTTATTATACTGCGTAATTTCTTTTTTCCTTATCAACGCAATTCTTTGGATTTTGGTAAGCTTAAATTTAAGAACAGTAGTTATAGCTCTGACCACTAAGATATTGTTCTGGGATGAGGAGAAGGGCTGAGTGCAGTAGATCATCAGTTCCAACTCATCCTTCATTTGTAGATACACAGCCAGATTTTTGGATCAGGAATTATCTCCTGCCACAAACAACACAGAACAGATCTTGTATATCAAAAACACAGGTGAAAGAAATATTTAGAAAAGATCATTTAAAGGGCATTCTATCTATCTGTGCTGCCAGGTAATCTAAGTACTTATCATTGGAATAAGTTAGGTCTCTAGATTACATACGAGACAACATCGCCTTAATCATTTGGCAGAACAGCTAATTGCCAGTAAGCTGAACTGTCCTACTGTTTTTTAGGTGGAACCTACTTCCATGGACATTGTCCATTTTGATGCTTCGAGTATCCTGTGACAGAGCCCATGTGAGAAATAGCTTGCAGAAATTTAATCAGACAAAAACTTAGCTTCCCTTAAAAATTGGGACACTTCCCCCTCTCCTATGCGAGCTGTGTAAGCTAGCTATCTGAGAGCCACCATGAAGAAGAAAACATGCTGCGTACCAAGTGTGCTCTCCACAGCAACTATCTTGGCTCTTGTAGTTGTCACTTTTATTTATCTTCTTTTGTTCCTGGTTGGTTGTTTTGTAAGCCTCCTTGATTTCTTTTTTTTTTTTTTGAAAAAAGAATAAAAGAGGGATGGGAGGTAGGGAGAGATGGTAAGATAGAGACTGGATGCCAGATAACCACCCAAATGAACAGAGGTAACCATGGTAGGGATGTGTCTTCATCCACCATAGCAGCAGGTCTGGCAACGGCTGCTGGATACCTTGTTGTCCCAAATCCTCTCCTACCAATGGCAGTCTGGTTTGTCTCAGCAGCTGTCTGCCCAGTGGCCTAAATATGGTTTAAAACAATGTCAACCACAGTAAAGACTTTTACGCCTCTCCTCTCACGTATTTATATGGACTGTTTTATCTCCTACATAAAAATAGCATGTGGGACACGAGCTACTAGAGAGAACACAAGTAAACAATGAGACATCATCAGTAACGTCATCCCCCACTGTGGTTTATTGTTGATACTGTGAGTTTCTAACTATCCAAATTATATTCAAGTATTTCATCACCTGCTTAATCAAGCTGCAAAATAAGGAGTTAGACCACTTCAACTCCAGTGATTTGATTATGTGGTGAAGAGACTGGTGCATAAACATTAATCCTGGGAAATTAATTCATGAAAATTAGCTGGAGATACCCCTAGAGGCCTGTTTTGTATCTATTTCTGCATAAAATGTTGAACTAACTACTTACTGAAGGTGCCGGGGTTGGGGGGGACTGGAATGGTTATGCCTGATTCTGTAGTTACCTAGAGAGAATCCTGAAGAGGCCATGAAGTGACCTGAAAATGCATTCTGATTAAAGCTCAGTCTTGAACAGGAAAATTGCTTTGAAATGATTAGTTAAAATTGTTGATAATGAAGGAAAACACTTGTCCTAGAGTGAGGTCTTTAGAAGAGAGAATCTCATTTTGAATCTTTTGTAAAGCATGTGGCTTTCCTTTTCGATGGCAAAGTACTGGGTTGTATCAAGCTATCACATTGTCTCAATTTTGCAACTCAGTGGGGGGCAAGGAGGATTAGGAGAATGTTCTAGACAGAAATCTGGCAGGGGATGTCATTGGGTAAAGGTCTACCCTCAGGAGAGGGAAGTCTCCATCATCCCTGGGAGCCAACTTAGATGCTGCGGCTCAGTGGAACCTTCCCAAGGTCTGACCGCAGTCTCTGCTCCCAGGGCACTTGGCTCCTTCCTATGTCTGTCATATTGGATTGTATTTTGATGCTCTGTTTAAACATCTGTCTTTCCCGCCAGTTGGTGAGATCCTACACGGGGTCCCATCCCACCTAGGACTGAGCCCAAAACTCTGGTTACATTTATCCTCTTTGGTAAATATTCATCTTTGCAGATATTTAAAGATGGTAATACTATATCTAAAACTTAGAGGGCAAATGTGTTTCAGAAATCAGACTGTTTGTTTGGATGTTGGAAAGGTGGTATCAGTGTCTATACACAGCATCTAAACAATATCTATACCATGTAACATAACGTTCCCAGCAGAGTCTGGGGCAACTTCTCTAATCAAGCACGTTAATACTTCTGCAGCAAAAATTATGAATAGGCACACTGCAGGGGATAAATAAAGGGTATGATTTCCTAACAGTTTAGGTCACGTCTGGTTTTGCTACCAGAGAGTTACAAAACAATTGAACTTTTGGAGCTCTTTGGATTTTGGAATTGTAGATAAGGTATTGTGAGCCTGTATTATACATCTTTAGGAAGGAAGGCGTTCTCATCCAAGGGAAATATTCCCAGGTACAAGGACCCTTACTCCTGTCACTTCAGGGAGGAGAAAGAGAACAGCACTGGGATTTTCTGGATGGTGACATGTTCTCATAACTGGTGCTGCTACTAGGGTCCCTGTGGGAGGGGGCAATGGAAGTGGTTCATTCCCCACAAATAAAGCTTTCTCAGTGTGCCACCACTGCCTCTGTGCCTTTTACCTTACCTGCTGCTGCTTCCCCTCTGTTCTAACTTATTTCTCCATTTTTCTAGAGCGTTCCTTCTCCCCTCCTTTATTACTATATATTCTTTTGCTTACCAGCTTAGGTCTTAGGAGTGTTGATACTTTCCTTGTTTGTCTTCTGCATAATTCTTTAGCACATGACCCTCATGCCTCTCATCCACCTCTACAACCAAAGCTTTGCCATTACTAGTTTGTGTTTGCGTAGATGTCGGTCAGTGCTTGCTTAGGCTGGAAGCAGTCTCCCTACATGTTCTTGTTTAGCGGACTATGTTTATCTGCTCAATGCTGTGTAGATAAGCATCTTGGGAATGTGTGCTGGTTGACAGGCCATTACTATTCTCCTTCTGACCCTTGTCTACTGTATCAAACAATGTTAATGAAAACCTCAAATTTGTATATGTTAATCCATGTGTAAAAATACAGTAGGTGCTATCATTTCTATCCTTCAGACTTATAAAAAATATCCTTTTCATAATATTTTAAAACAGTGCCGTTGCTTATTTTTCCATATGGTATGTTTTTGCCTGTCTTTATTTCTAATTCTTTTTGATTCACTTAGACCACGCGTCTGCTTTTGTCCATATTTTCAAGAGAGCTCACTTTTATGCTCTCTGGTAAAGGAATTATTTTGCTCTCCTCAACCTCTCTTAGTCTTTTAGGTTGTTTTTAAGTACCTGCCTTTAGTGTTGTTGTTGTGTAACACTGACATGCCCAGAAAATGGTGACCGCAGAGGCAGGGCCAGGAAGGCAAATCTCTGCACTATCAGGGCATCCTTCTCTGTGGAACAGAGAACCACCAACAGCCACAGTGGAAGCCGGTGTTGCTCTGTCTCTTCTCTGTGTGAGCCATGCCCTGTTCCATCCAGAGCTTGATGGCGTTGTGTTTTCCTCGGTGACTGACACCACGGTGCAGTGGGTGAGATGTTAGGCGTCTGTTCCTTGTGGCGGGCATTGTGATGATCTCTGCTGTCCTCCGTTTACTTGGGGTCCCTCCATGGGATTAGTAAGTGGCCTAGTGCTCTGCTCCCTCGGGGTTGATCACCAGTGCACAGAACCTGCCCTGCGCTGTCCACTTGCAGCATCATATTGAATGCGCAGTACCAAAGCACGGACCCTGAGTGAAGTCCTGTGTTTCTCTCTAGTGTCCTGCTCTCCAGGTACCACTCCCATCTCTGGTCTTATCAGTAGTGATCAAGACAACACCCTCTTTTGTGGTACTCCAGTCCGGAAAGAGTTTGCCAGTACAGCAGTGAGCAGTGTTCCCTGGCTGCCACGGATAGCAGACTGATGTGGACATTGTATTCAGGAAAAGTTTAATGTGTGGAAGGGGACAAGTAGCCAGAATTTTGGTCTCTTACTCAAAAAACCAATGGTACTCGTCCCAGGAGACTGAGGACCAGTCGTTATACATTTCTCTCCTCCCTAATATTGTTCATTTGCTTTGGAGGTAAATGGTGGTCCCCAGAGGCAATCCAAACCAATTTTCTTTGCCTGTGTAATATATTTAAAAATTCTTAAGAGGCAGCAAATATAAAAATTTAAAATCTATGTATTTCGTGTATATGTTTTAAATTCCATACTGTAACTTTAAAAAATTCTTTTGAGACTGGACCAAAGAACTGTATCAAGAACTGTATCACAGTTTTTTGGTAGCACTAGTTTGTGGTCAATCCACGGTGGCACATCATCTGTAAAGCTCTTATGTCACTTAATATTGTTTTCCGGCAAACTGTGGATGTTTCTCTTAAGATAAGTTAGGAAATTTCCTTGATGCCCAGATCAGAAAATATAGCATTTCCAGATTTTAGCTTTCCTCCTTAGTGAACATTCACTCATTCAACAAATATTTGTTGCTGAAAAGTAGTTCCTAATCTTGGATGAAACACTGTCCTTTTCAGAAAACATTTTAGTCACATAAACTTGGAAGTTTTATGCTTCATCTGATTTCTCATATTGGTCCTCTTCTGACCCTGGCTCTAGTTCTGAACACCTTTTTAAAAAGGAGTTTGCCCCCATTAACAGTCATCTTCTTTCTTCCTTACCTTCTTTTCTGTGTTTTCCCCTCTGTCCTATCTCTAGACTCATGTGCTTATGTTTGTCCTTGCTCAGCAATGACCAGTACAAAGTAACTGGTTTTATTTTTATTATTTTATCACAGTACTCACAGACTGTCCTTGCAAGCTCTTCCTTCAACAGAGGGTGCCCTGAAGCCAAGAATCAGAAGAGTGTTCTGTAGACTGTAGCCCTGTGGAAATGGGTGGAGGGAACCAGAGTAACACACACCTGTGCCCCTGGCACCTGAAGCAAAGGCTGGGCCCATGAAGGCTGTGTCTACCAGATGCCAAAATAACTTCTTAGTGGAGCCAATTCAATCAAAGACAGGCGGTTCACTGTAAATTTAGTCCATGTGGTTCCTTGGCATCATGTGGACAAAACAAACCAGTTGACTGATAGCACTGATCACTTTCCAGACAGTAATTTTGGTGTTTGCCAGAGAAGGGATTTCTAAAGAGGGAGCAGGAATATATAGGGGGTGTTTATAGTGATCGCCTGGATGCAAAAAAAAATTAGAACTTTGGATCTAAAAAATAGGAATTTGAGCTTTACTAACATTTGGTTTTATAGTGTTAATACTAATACATATGTATATGTAATTTTAATATACTTTTATATAATTATATATTATATAATTTTATATTTATATATTATATATACAATTTTAAATATATAAATACAAAGGTGAATTCTCAAGTATTTTTGCTAGTGGGGTACACAATCAAAATAGTTTTTTTTTTTGGTTTTGTTTTTTTAAATTAATTAATTAATTAATTAATTTATTTATTTATGGCTGTGTTGGGTCTTCGTTTCTGTGCGAGGGCTTTCTCTATTTGCAGCAAGCGGGGGCCACTCTTCATCGCGGTGCATGGGCCTCTCACTGTCGCGGCCTCTCATTGTGGAGCACAGGCTCCAGACGCGCAGGCTCAGTAGTTGTGGATCACGGGCCCAGTTGCTCCACGGCATGTGGGATCTTCCCAGACCAGGGCTCGAACCTGTGTCCCCTGCATTGGCAGGCAGATTCTCAACCACTGCGCCACCAGGGAAGCCCCTCAAAATAGTTTGGTGACAATTATTCTAGATCCTTGATTCCGCATCTTTGGGCAAAAGAGTTATTGTAAGAGGCTCATTAATACATGTAAATGGACCTATTTTCTCATTCAGTAGATACTAAAAATACAATGATCTGCTAAGGGTTTATAATGTTTAATGTGTTTTTGGTGTTATGTTTTAAAATTTACTGTAAAAGTGAATTCCTCAAGCCTAAAAATACTGTGAATCCATTGGAGGAGACACATCTACACAGGGAACACAAACGAGCAAAGAGAGGGGAGCGTTGAGTCCCAATAAAATATTAGGTTGGTTGGTCAAAGTATTTAAGCTATTGAAAAAAATTGTATTCAATACATGCTTAAGCATCTTTCTCTCTCGCTCTTTAATAACAGATTTTTTTTTCCTTTTTTTCTCATCCTCTTCCTTTGTTCCCCTATTTGGTGTGAATATTGGGACATCTCAGGAACTGGCTTCCAGCACAGTGTTCCTTTTTATTTATGTCTGTATTGGTTTACTAGGGCTGCCATAACAAAATACTACAGACTGCACAGCTTAAACAACAAATTTTCTCACAGTTCTGGAGCCTAGAAATCCAAGATCACTGTGTTGGTGAGTTTGGTTTCTTCCAAGGCCACTCTCATTGGCGTGCAAGTGACTGTCCTTTTGCTGTGCCCCTACGTGGTCTTTCACCTGTCTACATGCAACCCTGTTACCTCTTTGTGTGCCTTAATCTCCTCTTCTTACAAGCTTACCATCAGATTGGGTTAGGGCCTCCCCTAATGACCTCATTTTATCTTAGTCCCTTCTTTAAAGGCCCTATCAGCTCCAAACACAGTCACATTCTTAGGTACTAAGGGTTAGGGCTTCAGTATATGAATTTTGGGGGAACACAATTCTGCCCATGATGTGCATTTCCTTTTGATAAATCTACTTGTTTCAGGAAAGTATGTGGGACCTAGGAATATCAAGAAGTAGTATGATTAGGGTGACCGTATCTTGATTTGTCCAGGACAGTCTTGGACAAATTATTATCCTGACTTAATTTAAAAAGTGCCCCCATTGACTGTCAGAAGTGTTTCATTTGTATGATAAATTATATGGTGATCCTGATATAGATATTCGAAAGCCAGAGGGCATGTATTAAAGTGTCAGCTCAAAAAATGTATTGTTATATCTGAGTTTCCTCAACTATGAAGTAGAGACAATAGTACCTGCATCAGGGTTATTGTGAGAATTAAATGAGTCAGTATGTATAAGTAAGTCGTTTGGAACATCACCCTGAATACAGTGAACACTGTGTGTGACATTGAGTAAGCACAGAGGAAATATGTTTGTCAGAGGTGATTATATTTGTAGGTATGATGGTTAATTTTGTGTGTCAACTTGGCTGGGCCAAGGTGCCTAGATATTTGGTCAAACATCATTCAGCGAGAGTGGTTTTGGATGAGATTTACATTTAGATGGGTGGACTTTGAAAGCAGGTTGGATAAGTCACACTCATGTACTGGAGAGCTGTCAGTTGAAGGCCTGAAAAGAACAAAAGGTTGACGTTCCCCCAACCAGGGAGGAATTTACCAGCAGATTGCCTTTGAACTTAAACTACAGCTCTTTCCTGAGTCTCTAGCCTACTGGCCCTCTGCATCAGATTTTGGACTCACCAAGTCTCCATAATTGTGTGAGCTAATTCCTTAAAATAAATCTCTTCCTATATATACACACATCTTATTGGTTCTTTTTCTCTGGAAGACCATGCCTAACACAGTATGTGTGGACACCAAAGCTGGACCTGAAGATAACTTTTAATTTGTTTAAAGTTTAATATATTTCTGGATTTTTATGCCCTTTTAAATTCACTGTGTTCTTTGCATGTCTATGTACATACCAACCAAAAAAAATAAAGATCCGTGACAAGATAGCTAAGGGAGTGACTAGGCACTCTATCTTAATCTCAGTCTTTAAAAAACAGTTATATTTTGCATTCCCATACCATGTTTTAAAATGATACATTATCCATCTGTGGGAATTTTCACCATTATTTATAATTATGAAGATGAATCATTTTTTTCAGGAAGTTAGAGTAGCATTTCTAATAAATGTTTGGAATAAAATTGTAATAGGTTTTGGTAAACTGAATGTTGATTTAAAAAAATTGAATCACTGTTAAAACTGAGCTCCGAAACTAGGAAATCAGGCAAAAATATTGGCAAGAGTTCAGCCAAGTTAAAAGATTGGCAGATCAACCTTATGAAAAAAGTTAAACAACTTGGAAAAGCAAATAAAGGCTTGAGGAACAACTGAGTAGCAGCTATCAAATCTAAAAAGGGTTATTGTGGAGGGGATGGAGACCAGCTGTTCTCTAGCTCAGCTGAGCCCAGACAAGGACAAAAATAGATTTTAAAAAAACGGCAGCATGATAGACCATTTAGATCTAGGCTTCTGCATTTAATATGGTTAGAATGGTTACTTAGGAGTTCCAAATATATTCAAGAGAGTTTTTAAAGTTGGTTAGGTTTACCTTTTCTTGGTGTGAAGCCAAGCGGAAAGTCCAGATCTAGATTTCTAGTGGGGTTAATCAGAATCGCTTGGATGTGGGATAGGGCTTTTGTAAAAACCACAGGCTCCATCTTTATGAAGTGATAGGAAGTGGTTTCCAGGATATGCTGTTAAGAATAAAAGTACCATGCAAAAGGGAATATATACCTTCAGTATGAGAAAAAAGGGAAATAAGAATGTAATAGATAAAAACTGATAAAAGTATGTATTTTTACATATATTTTCTTTTTTGGAAAAAAAAAAAGGATAAACCAGAAACTAATTAACATAGTTAGCCTATTAGAGAGGTAAGGTAGCAGATGGGAGTGGAACTTCTCTGTATTTTTTATTAGTTTATTAGTTTCCTATTGCTGCTGTAATAAATCACCACAAGTTTAGTGGCTTAAGACAACGTAAGTTTATTATTTTACAGTTCTGGAGACCAAAAGTCCAAAATGGGCACTAGGCTAAAATTAAGGTATCAGCAGGGCTGCCTTTATTCTGGAAGCTCTAGGAGATAATTTGTTTCCTTGCCAGCTTTCAGAGTCCACCTGCATTCCTTGGCTCATGGCCCTGTTCTGCATCAGTATCTTCAAATCTCTCTCTGAATCTGACCCTTCTGCCTAGCTGGTCTACATTTAAGACCCTTGTGATTACATTTGTGTCCATGGGATCCTACAGGATAGTCTCCTTATCTTAAGACCAACTGATCAGCAACCTGAAATCCATCTGTAACCTTAATTCCCATTTTGCCCTGGAACATTACATATTCACACCTTCTGGGGATCAGGATATGCATCTTTGGAGTTTGTGTGGGGACATTATTCTGCACGCCATACCTTTTAAGAATAATTTTACTCTTAAACCATTTAAATATTTATTCAAAAGTTAAATTGAATCAAAAAGGATAACAAAAGGGAACTCTAAAATTGAATACAAATAGAAACAAATGGGCCTAACTATATATCGAATGGAAATATAACTGTATATTAGGAAGAAAAAAACGACTGAATTCAACTAAGTTTTGAATACAGGACTCTGCCAATACACCCTTAAAATGAGATCTATTTTAAGGACCAAAATAATTGCAAAGAAATCTCGATTTTTACTCAGGAAATTTGTTGTTGGTAGTATTTATAGTATAGTGATCTCAAAACTATTTTTTGTGTATTTTAGGATAGTGTAAATGTGTTGTTATGGGGAGACAGAGGGCTCACTCTGGAAGAAGGGAGATAGAAATAGGGAATGCAGGAGGTAAGAGAGAATCCTGTGGTTTGGGGCTTTTTATGTTTATCCCCTGAAATGGCATAGAAGGTTGACACCCCCAGGAGCAATGAGCACATCTAGTACCAGATCTTGATTTCTAAGTAGCGTTCCTTGACAAAAGAAACCAAGGCTCTTTAAAGAGATGTCTAATTTCAGAGGGAACAGGTATAAAGTACAAGGTAAGCCCACAACACCTAATGGTACCAAAAAGTTAGGAAGTGCTCAAAGATTCATGGAGGCATACCCAAAAATGAACAAAGGACCCCCACTGGCCCAATGTAGGACATCTGAGTATCAAACAAACCAAATGATAGTAAGATTTTGAATTTAAAAAGGAATCTTTTATGTTAAAATATAGGCATTTGGGGACTTCCCTGGTGGTTCAGAGGCTAAGACTCCGTGCTCCCAATGCAGGGGGCCCGGGTTTGATCCCTGTTCGGGGACCTAGGTCCCACAAGGTGCAACTAAAAGAAAGATCCCGTGTGCCTAAACTAAAATATATATATATATGTATATATATATATATATATATATATATGTGTGTGTGTGTGTGTGTGTGTATATATATATATATATAGGCATTTGAGGTTGGAGGGGACAGCACTTTTTAAGAGAAGAATGGAAGCTAATAAATGTAAAAGAAATAAATTTAGAAAGAATAATTGATTGATTATCCTGTTTCAGGCAGGATAATCAATAGATGTTAACATTATTTTAGATGCTTTAGAAACCAGCTTCCTTCAGAGAGCAGTGAGATGGTATGTTGTTGACATACAGGATATTTACATTTCAAAATATCATCCCCCTGATTACTTATTACAAAAGGAAAATGATTGATTGGTTTACAAGAGAAACCTGGTCAACATCACCTTAATCGAATGATCAAAACTTCACATGACATGGGATGAACTGATATTTTGTGCCTCCTGATGTGATAAAATGGTAAGAATATAATATCAGCTATATGGTATACTTGCCAAGAACACTTGACTCTAATCAGGAGGGGAAAAAAATCAGGCAATTACAGATGTAGAACCTCTAGATTAAGCCAAATGTAAACTGAAGCATCATAGTGACAATCATGATGCAATTTGTGATCCTCAGTTGAAAATTTAAAAAATAAAATAGCTCTGAAACACATTTGGACAATTGAAAACATTTGTATATGGGCTGTATATTAAGTAATATTGTATCAATATTAAATGTCTTGCATATAATGTATTGTGTTGATGTAGGAAAGTGTCTTAGGTGATACACGCTGAAGTATTTGGGGATAAATTCAGCATGATGACAACAACTTTCAAATGTTTCAGGAAAAAGTATATGTGTAGAAATACATATATACACATATGAGAGGGGAATGAATGCAGCAAAATGTAAATAACTGGTGAATTTTGGTGAATAGAACTATTTTTTATACAACATTTTCAAATTTTCTGTAGGTTTGATTTTTACAGTAACAAGTTGAAGAAAAATTCCATTATTGGGCCCATGGGCTTCTTGGTACCCTTTGGGCTTATTTTGTTTGTATTTCAAGTTGTTGTGAATGTTTTCTTTACTTTTTTTTTTAATGTTTCTGGTTATCTGTTTGGAAGTGTTTCCCTTGACATCCAGCTCTGAGTCTCTGGGCAGTGTGATTTTTCAAACGCATATAAATAGAAGAACTTTAATGAAAGCAGTGTCATATGTTAATCACTATGGAGCTTCAATTTATAGGGAAAACATTTGAAAATAAAATGGACACATAGTATCTGGTTTATAGATGGCACTCAATATGAGTGTGTTTTGTAAGCTTCTACATACCGTTAAAATATTACCTGATAGCACCGACAACAAAAGGCACAGATTACCCTTCACAGGTCTGAGGGAGGGCCTGGAAATCTCTGAGTATAGGGCCTTGATCTGCATTTTAAACCGGTTTGCTACATTCTTTTGAGCACTGCAGTTCATGTCCTTAGGGAGCCCTGACATGTCTTTAAGGGCTCCCTCCCTCTCAGGACTCAGTCTTATATCCTCCAGGAAAAGTTCCCTTCCCTTGCCTCCACTTCGATCCTGGTATGTCTTTTACCATCTGCAGTGATTTTCATATAGATTTTCCTCCACTTATGATAGGGTTACATCCTGCTAAACCCACTGAAGGTTGAAAATATCTTAAGTAAAAAATGCGTTTAATAAACTTAACTTACCAAACATCATGGCTTCGTCTAGCCTACCTTAAACGTGCTCAGAACATTTAACACTAGCCTACAGTTGGGCAAAATTATCTAACACAAAGCCTATTTTATAATAAAGTACTGAATATCTCATGTAAGGTATTGAATACTGTACTGAAAGTGAAAAACAAAATAGTTGTAAGTGTATCAGTTGTTTACCCTTGTAATTGTGCAGCTCAAAGACACTGCCCAGCATCACAAGAAAGTATCAGTATCATACCGTATATTGCTAGCCTGGGAAAAGATCAAAATTGGAAGTATGGTTTCTACTGAGTGAGTCTTGCTTTCACACCATCATAAAGTCAAAAAGTCATAAGTCGAACCATCATCAGTAGAGGACCATATACTGGATTTTTTCCCCTTGGTTTCCCACCTCTCTTCGTGAGCAGTAAACCCAAATTGCTCAGTGTACTTTCGGTGGAGGCACCCTACCCAGTCTCACACCTAACTTCTGCTGCTCATCCAGCATGTGGGACAGTAGTTTTTACAAAATATAGATATTTTTAAGGTATCTCTGATTTTCCACCAAAAAAAAAAAAAAAAAAAAGAAAAAGTCTCTCTGAGATACTGGGAACGCTGGAGGAAATTCTGAGAATGTAAACCAGATTCATGCCTCCGGGGGTTAAGCAACCAGTCTACTGACGATAGAGGTTAAGGGTGCAGCCGCTGAAGTTGGACTGCTCAGCCTTGAAGCCAGCCTCTGTGGCTTGAGAGCTATGTGACCTCTGGCTAGTGCTTTAACCTCCCTGAACATAGTTTTCTCTTATGCAAAAAGGGGATATCAGTACCTACCTCAAATGGTTGTATTAAAGGAATAAAGCACCTAGAAAAAATGCCACTAAGGGTTTACTATCTTAATCATCATCATTATCTTTCCATGGAATATCAGACCTGTATCAAATTCTGTTTTCAAGATATTAATGATGATCCTATATAAAAGAACATCTTTCTCACTTTGTGTCTCTCATGAGTTCAGGTTTCCCTGGGACTCCTGCATGGTCATGCTACTCACATCCTGTGGCCTCCAGAGCGCTGGCAGAAATTGGAATCTGTTCTTCCTCCAGAGCGCTTGCCCATTCAGAGTGAAGAGGACTGCCTGCGTGGATCTCCCTGAGCTGCTGCTATGGGGAGGCACCACCACCAACCCCAGGAAGAGGGATGGAGAAGAGGAACACCATAGGGGCAAAGCTTCCCCCAAGATGATGCAGTGCAAGAAACATTTCTATCAGTCACATTAAGATGATCTGTATTAGTAGAGAAAGAGTTTTAAAATATTTATTAAACAGTATTAAATGTCACCTGATTTTGTGTTAAATTGTAATACCGTTTAATGCCCAAAAAATGCAGACCTTTGGGAATATGAAAATTTTATTCCCATATTTCTCAAAGGGGATAAATTTTGGATTTTTTTATGCATACATATTCTATTGATTGTTAGGTTTTGATTTTGGAGCTTGCTGCTGGAAGGATATGAAGACTAATATTTACTTCCATCACATAACATTACTCAGTTACTCTTAAGATGGAAGATAGATGAAGAAACATTATACACATAGTGTTTGTTAGGAATTATAATTGACAGTATCTACAATGCAGTGACTGTCAGTTAGGAAGAACAGTAAACTATGATGTAAAAATAAAACACTGATTTGTTCAGGTACTGTTTTGGGTGTTTATTATTTGACCTGTAATAATCATCCATTAATAAGGAATACATTCTCTCTTTGGGAAGGAAGGAAGTAATGGGGAATCAATTCTCTCAATATTTTCATATAGCCAAATCTTTCTTACTGGCCCTTTTTTTTAATCCAGAACTTCTTAGTGATCTCATGCCTATTCACATTGATGAGTGAACCTATTTGTCAATATTCGGTTACTGTTTGGTAAAATGTTCTGAGTGAAATGGAAAAATCACTCCAGATCAAACAAGTTTGATTTTTTTCCCTCCCAATGATTTTTCAGTGCTCATGTCTATAATTCTGAAATCACTATTGAAAAGTGGAGTAATATTGGCATAATAGATTTTATAATTGTATAGCTAAGGAGGTAAATTCCCTGCATGCAAGTCTATATGTATGAAGCTTTTCTTTTTTTCCTCCCATTGGTTGGAGGTTTGTGCTTATGGAAACTACATCTCTAGCTCAATCTCCTCTGTGTGCCTCGTCTCATTTTCTTTTGTTTCATCGGCAGATAAGATCCCAAACAAGGTTTAGCCATCTTGCAAATGTGGATGCAAACTCATTAGCTGGCAGGAACAGAAAGAGCAACAGCAAAAAACAAATGCAAATTAAGAGTGTATGTTACTAATAATAATTCATTAGCATCATAATAGCTAGTTCAACACACATCAATGAGTACTTATATACTAAGGTTGGTCAAAATTATCATGTTTTTAAAAATATCTGCTTAATATCTCTCCGTGGATCTATATTATCCTTATGAGTTCTTCATTTCCATTTCCCTCTCTTCCCCAACTTGAACTTCACACTTTGGCCTTTAACTGCAGATTACCAAATTCTCATTGCTATTTCAAGGCTTGAAACTTTTTTACCCCTTGGTGAAG
Source organism: Balaenoptera musculus (assembly GCF_009873245.2). Lineage (NCBI taxonomy): Eukaryota > Metazoa > Chordata > Mammalia > Artiodactyla > Balaenopteridae > Balaenoptera > Balaenoptera musculus. The sequence continues at coordinate 39,541,922 of NC_045793.1, forward strand.
TGCATCCCCTGGGATTATATGTAAAATATTGCGTGCATAAGAGTATTAATCCTTTAGTTACTAGAACATAGGAAAGTTCGGGGACTATGGAAGACAGGATTGGGGGGTGATAATGAGGGGGGACAGAGTAGAGAACAAATAAAGGGGTATCTGGATTAGCTGCTACTTACCCTGGTATGGAAGAATTTGGTATTTTAACAGTTCAGCAAATTGGCTATGAGCCTTATTACCTTATTGACTATTTGTGTCTTCCTATTCAAACTATTAATTCAAGATTGTAAATCTTCAGACAGGAGACAAATGCTCCGTCTATTTAATTTTGTATTCTCAAGCCATCTAGCGTATCACCAGCAGAGTTAATTCTTGATGCTTGTTGAACAACTCAGCTCATAAGCTACCTCCTCAAAGATGAAACTCCAGGCAGAGTTTCTGTGTTACCTAGTATGTACTTTCATGAGTGCATCAATCACTCTCACTATTAACCAAGAAAGAGTTCTTAATTGTCAACACTCCCAGGGCCAGCAAGAGGCAACAGACCCAGGAGCCCAGTCTTTCTGTGAAAAAGGCCTATTAGCTTATATTCATAGTTATGACCTGAGGGACAGGATTCTAATTAAACACACATATAAGGGCTGACTGTAATCCTTTCCAGAGACCTCAGAGGGCAGGCACTATCTTTGCACTCTCCCTCTGTCATGTTGCAGAGCCCCAGTATCTCCCAGAGAAGAGCCTTATACATGTCTGGTGCCCTGGTTTTTGTGACTGCCACCCATGGGACACCCTTTGGTCACTGGCTCTGGTGGCCAGCAAGGCTGGCATTCATGTGTCCCATGGGACTATAATAATTGGAGAGTCACTTCTTGCCTGGCTACCACCCCCAGGGCACTGCACAGTCAGGAGACTGAAACCTGCACCCAGTCTTTCTGTGACAAAGGCCTATTTGCTTGACCTGGAACTTTATTCTGAGGGCAGGGATCTGGTTTAGCACACATCTAGGGGCCTACTGAGGTAAGAACAGCATGGACAGAGGTGGGTGGATGCCATATTTGTGCTCTCCCTCTGCCTCATTCCAGGTTACCAGCATGTCCCAGAAGACAGCTTGTCTGGCACCCTGATTTTTGTAACTGCCACCCAGAAGACTCCTCTAGATTTCCTGGCTCTGGTGGCCAGTGAGATTTATGCTTGTGATCCCACAGGACTACATGTATTTACATACTTTAAAAGCTGCTGCCTGAGGGCCTGGCTTCCAAACCACTTGAATCTAGATGCTGACTGAGATCCTCCCCTCCACTGACAGGTCTTGGCACACCCTCAACTACAAGGAGCCACTAAAAATAAAACAGGCTGCATGAACAATCACAAAGGATTGACAGACAACCAAGAGCTAAGGCAGAGTAGAACAATAAGGTTCATCTCCTACACAAGGCCACTCCTTTAAGACTGGGAGAGATGGTTGTTTTATTTAGTGCGTAGAAACCAACACAGAGAGTCAAGGTAAATGAAGAAATAGGAATATATTCCAAATGAAAGAACAAGATAAAACCTCAGAAAGTCAATAATGAAACAGATAAGCGATTTACCTGAAAAAATTTCAAAATAGTGGTAATAAAGATGGTCACCAAACTTGGGAGAAGAATGAATGAACACAGTGAGAACTTCAAAAAAGAGAAAATATACAAAAGTGCCAAAGAGAAGTCACAGAGCTGAAGAATATAATAACTGAACTGAAAAATACACTAGAGGGATTCAACAGCAGACTAGATGAAACAAAAGAAAGGATCAATGGAATTGAAGACAGAGTGGTGGAACTCACACAATAGGAGCAGCAAAAAGAATAAAGAATGAAGAAAAGTAGAGATAGTTGAAGGGGCTTATGGGACAACATCAAGAAGACCAACATTTTCATTATAAGGGTCCCAGAAGGAGAAGAGAGGGGGGGAAAACTCATTTGAATAATGCGTGAAAACTTTCCTAACCTGGGGAAGGAAACAGACATCCAGATCCAGAAAACCCAGAAAGTTCCAAAAAAGATGAACTCAAATAGACCCACACCAAGACACATTATAATTAAACTGTCAAAAGTTAAAGACAAGAAGAGAATCCAAGCAGCAAGAGACAAATAACTTGTTATGTTATGCACAAGGCAACCCCCATAAGATCATCAGCAGATTTTTCAGCAGAAACTTTGTAGGCTAGAAGGGAGTGACACAGTATACTCAAAATGCTGAAATTAAAAAAAACAACTTCCAATCAAGAATACTCCACCTGGCAAAGTTGTTGAAGGAGAGGTAAAGAGTTTTCCAGACAAGCAAAAGATAAAAGAGTTCATTGTCACTAAACCAGCCTTACAAGAAAAGTTAAGGAGACTTCTTTAAGCTGAAATGAAATGGTGCTAATTAGTAACAGGAAAACATATGAAAGTATAAATCTCATGGGAGAAGTTAAATATATAGTAAAATTCAGAAAAATGTAAAGGTGGTGGCTGAATCACTTATAAAGCTAGTATGAAGGTTAAAAGACAATGGTAATAAAAATAACTATAGCTACAACAATTAGTTAAAGGATACACAAGATAAAAAGATGTAAAATGTGACATCAAAACTATAAAACATGGAAGGGAGTAAAAATATAAAAAGCTGTAGATTGCATTCAAACTTAACTTAAATTGTTATAAATTGTTTTATGTAAACCTCATGATAACCACAAAGCAAAAACCTAGATACATAAAAGGAAAATAGAAAAGAAACTAAGCATACCACTACAGAAAATCATCAAGTCACAAAGGAAGAGAGCAAGAGAAGAAGAAAGAAACAGAGGAAATATGAAACATCCAGAAAACAATTAACAAAATGGGAATAAGTACCAACCTATCAATAATTATTTTAAATATAAATGTCTTTTGATTGGAGAATTTAGTCCATAGAGTGGCTGAATGGATTAAAAAAAAAAAAGACCCATCTATAGGCTTCCTACAAGATACTAACTTGAGACGTAAGACACACTGAAAATTATAAGACATCGATAGGAAAAATTGATGAAGACACAAATAAATGGAAAGATATCCAGTGCTTATGGATTGGAAACATTAATATTGTTAAAATGTCTATACTACCCAAAGCAATCTATAGATTTAATGCAATCCCTATCAAAAGATGCATGGCATTTTTCACAGAACTAGAACAAAAACTCCCAAAATTCATATGGAACCATGAAAGAGCCTGAATTGCCAAAGCAACCTTGAGAAAAAAGAACAAAGCTGGAGGTTTCACACTTCCTGACTTCACATTATACTCAAAACTACAGTCATCAAACCAGTACAGTACTGGCACAAAAAGAGACACATAGATCAGTGGAACATAATAGAAATCCCAGAAATAAACCTATTCACTTATGGTCAATTAATCAATGGAGAAAAGACAGTCTCTTCAATAGGTGGTACTGGAAAAACTGGACAGTTACATGTAAAAAAATGAGATTAGAACATTTCTCCTATCAAACTTTCAATGACATTTTTCACAGAAATAGATCAAAAAATCCTAAAATTTATAAAGAACCACAAAAGACCCTGAATATTCAAAAACAATCTTGAGAAAGTACAAAGCTTGAACCATCATCCTTCTTGACTTCAAACTATGTATCAAAGCTATAGTAATCAAAACAGTATGGTACTAGCATAAAAAAGACACATAGATCAATGGAACAGAATAGACAGCCCAGAAATAAACCCATGCATATATGGTCAATTAGTTTATGACTTAAGGAGCTAAGAATACACAATAGTTTCCAGGACAGTTTTTCAATAAATGGTGTTGGGAAAACTGGACAGCCACACGCAAAAGAATGAAACTGGACCACCATCTTACACCATACACAAAAATTGCCTCAAAATGGATTAAAAACTTGAATGTAATATCTGAAACCATTAAAAGAAAATATAGGTGGTAAGTTCCTTGACATTGGTCTTGGTGATGATTTTTTGGATTTGACATCAAAAGCAAAGGCAACCAAAGCAAAAATAAACAAGTACGACTACATCAAACTAAAAGCTTCTGCACAGCAAAGGAAACCATCAACAAAAGAGAGAGTCAACCTACCGAATTGGAGAAAATATTTGCAAATCATATATCTGATAAGGGCTTAATATCCAGAATATATTTTTTTTAAAACTCATAAAACTCAACAGCAAAAAAAAACAAAAAACAATCCAATTAAAAAATGAGCAAAGCCTCTGAATAGACATTTTTCCAAAGAAGACATACAGATGAACAACAGGTACAAGCACATATAAAGGGGCTCAACATCACAATCATCAGGGAAATGAAAATCAAAACCACAATGAGATATCACCTCACACCAGTTAAAATGTCTACCAAAAACAAAAGAAATAAATGTTGGCAAGGATGCAGAAAAAAGGGAACTCCTATGTACTGTTGGTGGGAATGTAAATTGGTGCAGCCACTATGGAAAACAATATGTACATTCCTCAGAAAATTAGAACTACCATATGATCCAGCAATTCCGCTTCTGGGTATTTAATCTGAAGGAAACAAAAATACTAACTCAAAAAGATATAGGCACCCCTATTTTCATTGCAGTATTATTACAATAGCCAAGACTTGGATACAACCTAAGTATCCACTGACAGATGAATAGATAGAGAAAACATGGTATATATATCCAATGGAATATTATTCAACCATTTAAAAAAAGGAAAGCTTGTCATTTATGGCAACATAAACCTGAGGACATTACACTAAGTGAAATAATTCAGACAGAAAAAGACAAATATTGTATGATTTCACTTACATGTGAAAACCAAAAAAAAAAAAAAAAAGACAAGAAGAAAAAAACAAGCTCATAGATACAGAGAACAGATTGGCGGTTGCCAGAGGTGGGGGTGGGCGGGCAGTGGTGAGGTGTGAAATGGATACAAGGTGTCAAAAGTACAGACTTTCAGTTATAAGTCATGGGGATGCAATGTACAGCATGGTGACTACAGCTAATGATACTGTATGGCATATTTGAAAGTTGTTTCAGAAAATAGATCTTAAAAGTTCTTATCACAAGAAAAAAATTATAACTATGTATGATGGTGGATGTTAACTTATTGTGGTGATCATTTCATAATACATGGAAATATTGAGTCATCATGTTGCATACCTGAAACCAATATAATGCTATATGTCATTTATACCTCAATTAAAAAAAAATTTGGAGACACCCATTTCTCCAATTTGGGTTTTGATTTCTTGTTATCTTTTAAATTCTCTCCTCTCCTGCTAAATTTAAGAAGTGAAAGTGATCCAAACTATAAATTTCTCACCAAGAGCTGCCTTCCTACACTACCAGTTTTCCTTCTTAAACACATGAGAATAAAGCTCTTAAAAATTTATATTTTAAAAGTCAGAAATCTCTCGAGCATCTCTCTCAAAACCAACTTCCAATAAACAAAATCCTCAGCAATGTCCTTATTTTGCCACAGTCACTCTTTCCTTCATTAGTATGGCAGAGGCTTTAAGCAGTTCACCAAAATCATTTACCTCCTTTTCCTAGAAATACCACTAAGTTATGTTCTCCAGGTTCCCCTGCAGTTAGTTATGACCATGTTTCTGAGTTCTTGCCAACTCAGATTATGATTAAAAATGATTAATGTGTCTGGTGCATAAAACCTTTCATGGGCTTCTCCAGCCTCTTCCCATGTCTTCCGGTGGGAGGCTTATGATTATAAGGCCTTAAGGGTAACAGAAGCACATGATGGAAAATGTGTGGGTCCCTGAGTGACTATCTGAAAAAAGGCCAACACAACTGAAACATTTTCCCTGGACTATTAAGTGAGCAAGAAACACATTTCTATTCTGTAAAGTCATTGAGATGTTGAAGTCTGTTAACACAACCAAGTCTCCCTTAACTAACATAGGTTAATTAATAGAGATTCCTATAGTGAAGGATTCCTAGTATAGCTTAAAGGACTGTCTCAGGGTTAGCTCTTCTTTGAGTCAAGACTATCATGCCTCTCTTTCAAAGGTTAAGGTCTCTCTCCAAAATTTGATAACAAATTTCATACGCATTTCAGTCTCAAAATCAGCTGATTACTTAATTTTTGATCTTCAAATAGGAAAGACAACATTACGAACCATTCTAGTATATTGACAGTTGGAAAGATTATAGAATGGAAACTTTCACCTGGCAGGGCAAAATGGGAAGGGTATCAAATTCATCTGGGAAAACATATAAAATTCAGGAGGAATTTGTTATGTTAAATAGTTTACACGATAACAGAGATTCAATTTGGGCTTTTACCTTAGTTTGATCTTACTGACATTTAAGTTGAAGCTACAGTAATTTTTTCATTACTTTATATACTTTAAATCACAAGATTAGCAAGTCTTTAATCAGTCCTACTAACAGGGTGGTATCCAATCCTCAGCTGCAAAGAATCCAGATCCACCCACTAGAGAGATGGGCGTATATACAAAGAACCTGAGGACCCTAATAAGAGGTTTCATATCCAAACATAACATCCAAGGGCTGACAAGAAGTGAGGTCCCACTGACCTTCTCCAATGCAGGCCTCTAGTTCTACTCTTTTCAGTCTTCTCACAAAACATATATCCTCTATTTTGGATGAAACATTACTTCTTCAAGGAGAATGGGAGCCCTAAGCATACATATTTTCCCCTCAGATCATCCTAACCCCATTCCTCCTTTTTTTTTTTTAAATGACTTTTTTTTTTTTAATTAATAGCTACTTTATTTATTTATTTAATTTATTTATTTATGGCTGTGTTGGGTCTTCGTTTCGTGCGAGGGCTTTCTCTAGTTGCGGCAAGCGGGGGCCACTCTTCATCGCGGTGCGCAGGCCTTTCACTATCGCGGCCCCTCCTGTTGTGGAGCATACGCTCCAGACGCGCAGGCTCAGTAGTTGTGGCTCACGGGCCCAGTTGCTTCGCGGCATGTGGGATCTTCCCAGACCAGGGCTCGAACCCGTGTCCCCTGCATTGGCAGGCAGATTCTCAACCACTGCGCCACCAGGGAAGCCCCCATTCCTCCTTTTTGAAAGAACAAAATACTTCTCACCAATTTTCTCATATTGTTGCAGTTTCTGTGGTCTTTATACAGAGCTTTACTCTCTCTGGGCAATGTCATAGATAAAAACGCTGCCCAGACTCAAAACCACAAGCATGTCTCTGTCCCTCTCCCAGTATATTTATCTAATTCATCTATTCACCTTCTTCGAAGATTAATTCATACCCTCTCCACTTTTACACCTTCTCCTAATGCTCTCCCTGAATGAATGATTTTGCTTCCAATTTAATGAGAATATATAAGGAATAAGAAGAGGACTTCATCAGTCTGCCATAACCATGTCTAACAGCCTATGTGTACCTGTATCCATGTATTCTGCTTCCTGGCTGTCTGATAGATAAACTAATTAAAATGCACCTTCCATTTCAGAAAATTGAATCCATGACTAGGAAGATAAATCTGAAAATATATTCAGACTGCAGTACAAATTACTTTTAAAATGTATATATAAGAATTCTCTTATGTCCACTTTGTATTAGATCCAAGCCCTTTTACCTAGTCAAGGAAATTACTCTAGTAATTGACCCCCCTCTCTACATTACCAATTTTTCCTTTCTCCACATCATTCCCATCAGCATATAAATATGCTGTAATTTCTCCCACCTGACAACCCTTTCCCTTGACACATGCCCCCTTGTACTCTACTCACTCTCTTCAATCCCTTCTCCTTTTATAAAACAACTCCTCAAAAGAGTTGCCCACACTCTCTGTCTCTATTTCTTCCTTTTTGATTCCCTTTGAAACCAAATCCATTCAAGCTTTGACCCCTACCACTCAACTAGAACTTTTTGTGTTAAGGTCACCAGAGACCTCCAACATGCCAAAGTCAATTCCCAGCCTTCATTTAACTTGACCTTTCAACAACATTTGATATTGCTTTCCACTCCCTCCCTTATATATTTTATTCACTTGCCTCCTGGGGATTGACTATTTCTTGGTACCCCTATAGTTCACTAACAATTCCTACTCAGTAGCCTTGGTAGGTTCCTTCTCACCTTGTCAACTTCTAACTATTAGCATCCTCTAGGGATCTTTTAACCTCTTCTGTCTATGATCATTTTATTGATGATCCCTGAGCCTTGGAGAGAGGAAGCTTTCTGCCCAGGCTGCTCTGAGCCCTGGAGCCATCTGAGAATCACAACTAGAAAAATACTGCATTGCAAGTATTTTCTCCCATTCCATTGATTACTTTTTCATTTTGTTGATTGCTTCTTTGCTCTGCAGAAACTTTTTAGTTTGATGTAGTCCTAAACGTTTTTAGCTTAATTACGGTAATCATTTCATAATGTATATCAAATCATCACATTGTGCACCTTAAATATATACAATTTTTATTTGTCAATCATACCTTAATGCAGCTGGAAAAAAATGAAGTGGAAAATACAGTTTTTACTTTTCAAAACTAGATATGAGTATCAAAATCACCTGGAAAAAATCTTCTCAAATCTTATGTCCAGAGAAAGGATCACTCCAAAATATTCATTGAGTGAAGAAACCTGAGTTTTCTATTATATTTTTAATTTTAATTAAATGTAAAGCACGAAGCACCACTTATTTCTTTAGTGAGGTATCTTTTTTGTAGAATAGAAAAATGAGACTAATTCTACACCCACTCCCACAACCATCAATATAATGACAATGGTGATAGACATATTCTGGCTATGTAGGAGGATGTAATTATTTTTAGGAAATATATGTGGAAGTATATCAGGTTAAAGTATTCTACAAAAATGTTTAAATTCTTGAATATAAATGTGGGGCATATACGGACCCATTGCACTGTTCTTCCAATTTTTCTACAGGTTTGAAAGTTTTCAACATTTTAAAAATGAGAGAAGAAAAGGCTGAGTCAGGATGGCATACTAGAAGGACATGGAATTTGCATCTCCTCACAACTATGGCACCTACCAGGCACTGGTGGGGGACCATGGACACCTAAGGGGACAGGAGGAACCCCCAGCAATGGGGTAGGACGAGGGGCATGGGAGGAGTGAAGGGGGAGAAGTGGAGGTGGGATGGGACTGGCATCCCTGAGGGGCATTTGGGGGAAGGGAAGGGACCCCACGCCCGAAGGGGGAAATTGGGGAGCCACTGGGAGGGGAGAGGATCAAAAGGGACCATGGCCAGGTGTCCCCTGCCCACTTGGACTCCCAGGAACAGGTTGAGATTCCAGGCCTGATCCTCTGCCCATCTAGGCCCCCTCCAACCACTTGGGTCCTGAGGGAGTGGGAGGGAGGGAAGGGGGAGCAAAAGTAAAGGCCGGACCTCCGGGACCAGGACCCCTGAGGGATAACTGTGGGAGGGAAGGAGTTCCCACACGCAGAGGTACCCACCCATGGTTAGGGGTCCAGTAGTAACGGGGAAGACCCTGGGGGAGACAGTGGGGGAGGGGCGCAAAGGAACGGAAGGGAACGGGGCCAGTGCTTTCCCTGTCCACTTAGGCACAGGGAAGCCTGTTGGGCTCCCGGGCCTAATCCTCTGCCCTCGGAGCCTCCCTCCTGCAGCTCAGAGCCCAAGCCCCTCCCCTACATCCCCACCCAGGGCCTTACCTCTACATTTGGAGACCCCCTCCAATGCGCTGGGCCTAAACCCCACCCACACACCCTCACTCATGGCCCTACCTCCAAACTCTGGAACCCCACACTCCAGAGGCCCTCCTTTCGACGTGCTGCCTCTCCCCTTCCCTGCAGGTCCTAAGCAGAGGCCCCGCCCCATGCTCAAATGTCACCACCCAACCCGCCTAGGTCCCACCCCACCATAAACCCCACTCCTGCCTAAGTTCCACCCCCACCTAAACTCCACCCCCATAGCCAAGGCTTGTTCTTTTTTTTTTTCTTTTTCTTTTCTTTTTTCCTCTTTTAGATTGGGGTTCTGTTTTACCTTGTTGATTCATCGTTGTTGATTCTTTTATATTTTTATTTTTCCTAATAAATCTTTTATTTTTCTAATTTTATTTTATTCTTTATACTTTGTTAGTGATCTCTCCTTTTGGCTTGTTCCCTCTTTCCTTTTTTTTTCTTTTTTCGGTTGTGGTTTTATTTTACTTTGTTGCAGTTTTTCCAATTATAGTTTTATTTTTCCTAATATATTTTTTATCTTTCCAATTTTATTTTGTTTTTTATTCTTTGATATTGTACTGCTCCATTTTTTTTTCTTTCCTCGTTTTTTTTTTTTTTTTTACCACACCACGAAGCTTGCAGGAACTTGGTTCCCAGTGGGGAGGTTGGGCCCAAGCTCCTGTGGTGGGAGCTCCGAGTCCAAACCACTGGGCTAACAGAGAAACTCAGACCCCAGGGAATGTCAATTGGAGTGAGGGCCCCCAGAAGTCCTCATCTCAGCACCAAGACCCAGCTGTATCCAACTGCCTGCAAACTTCAGGGCTGGACCTCTCAGGCCAAACAACAAGTAAGACGGGAATCCAGCACCACCAATCAAAAAAAAAAAAAAAAAAAAGAAATGACAAAAAAATACGTTACAATTGAAGGAGAAAGGTTAAAAACCTACAAGACCAAATAATTGAAGACAAAATAGGAAATATACCTAAAAAAGAATTCAGAATAATGATAGTAAAGATGATCCAAAATCTCAGAAACAGAATGGAGAAAATACAAGAAACGTTTAAAAAGGATCTAGAAGAATTAAAGAGCAAACAAACAGTGATGAACAACACAATTACTGAAATTAAAAATACTCTAGAAGGAATCAATAGCAGAATAACTGAGGCAGAAGAACAGATAAGTGACCTGGGAGATAAAATAGTGGAAATAACTACCACAGAGCAGAATAAAAAGAAAAGAATGAAAAGAATTAAGGACAGTCTCAGATACCACTGGGACTACATTGAACACACCAACATTCGAATTATAGGGGTCCCAGAAGAAGAACAGAAAAAGAAAGGGTCTGAGAAAATATTTGAAGACACTGTAGTTGAAAACTTCCCTAACATGGGAAAGGGTATAGTCAATCAAGTCCAGGAAGCACAGAGAGTAGCATAAGGATAAGCCCAAAGAGAAACACACTGAGACACATATTAATCAAACTATCAAAAATTAAGTACAAAGAAAAAATATTAAAAGTAGCAAGGGAAAAGCAACAAATAACATATAAGGGAACCCCATGAGGTGAACAGCTGATTTCTCAGCAGAAACTCTGCAAGCCAGAAGGGAGTGGCAGGACATATATAAAGTGATGAAAGGGAAAAACCTACAACCAAGATTACTCTACCCAGCAAGGATCTCATTCAGATTTGACAGAGAAATTAAAACATTTACAGATAAGCAAAAGTTAAGAGAATGCAGCACTATCAAACCAGCTTTACAGCAAATGCTAAAGGAACTTCTCTAGGCAGGACACACAAGAGAAGGAAAAGACCTACAAAAATAAATCCAGAACAATTAAGAAAATGGTAATAGGAACATAGATATCAATAATTACCTTAAATGTAAATGGATTAAATGCTCCAAACAAAACACATAGACTGGCTGAATGGATACAAAAACAAGACCCATACATATACTGTCTACAAGATACCCACTTCAGACCTAGGGACACATACAGACTGAAAGTGAGGGGATGGATAAAGATATTCCATGCAAATGGAAATCAAAAGAAAGCTGGAGTAGCAATTCTCATATCAGACAAAATAGACTTTAAAATAAAGACTATTATGAGAGACAAAGAAGGACAGTATATAATGATCTAGAGATCAATTCAAGAAGAAGATGTAACAATTGTAAATATTTATGCACCCAACATAGGAGCATTGCAATACATAAGGCAAATGCTAACATCCATAAAAGGGGAAATTGAAAGCAAATACAATAATAAGAGTAGCGGATTTTAACACCCACTTTCACCAATGGACAGATCATCCAAAATGAAAATAAGTAAGGAAACACAAGCTTTGAATGACACATTAAACAGGATGGACTTAATTGATATTTATAGGACATTCCAGCCACAAAAAACAGAATACACATTCTTCTCAAGTGCTCATGGAACATTCTCCAGGATAGATCATACCTTGGGTCACAAATCAAGCCTTGGTAAATTTAGGAAAACTGAAGTCATATCAAGTATCTTTTCCGACCACAATGCTATGAGACTAGATATCAATTACAGGAAAAAATCTGTAAGAAATATAAACATATGGAAGCTAAACAACACACTACTTAATAACCAACAGCTCACTGAAGAAATCAAAGAGGAAATCAAAAAATACCTAGAAACAAATGACAATGAAAACACGATGACCCAAAACCTATGGGATGCAGCAAAAGCAGTTCTAAGAGGGAAGTATATAGCAATACAATCCTACCTTTAGAAACAAGAAACATCTCAAATAAACAAGCAAACCTTACACTTAAAGCAGTTAGAGAAAGAAGAACAAAAAAACCCCAAAGTTACCAGAAGGAAAGAAATCATAAATATCAGATCAGAAATAAATGAAAAAGAAATGAAGGAAATGATAGCAAAGATCAATAAAACTAAAAGCTGGTTCTTTGAGAAGATAAACAAAATTGATAAACCATTAGCCAGACTTATCCAGAAAAAAGGGAGAAGGCTCAAGTCAATAGAATTAGAAATGAAAATGGAGAAGTAACAACTGACACTGCAGAAATACAAAGGATCATGAGAGATTACTACAAGCAACTATATGCCAATAAAATGGACAACCTGGAAGAAATGGACAGATTCTTAGAAATGCACAACCTTCTGAGACTGAACCAGGAAGAAATAGAAAATATGAACAGACCAATCACAAGTAATGAAATTGAAACTGTGATTAAAAATCTTCCAACAAACAAAAGCCCAGGACCAGATGGCTTCACAGGAGAATTCTACCAAACATTTAGAGGAGAGCTAACATGTATCCTTCTCAAACTCTTCCAAAATATAGCAGAGGAAGGAACACTCCTAAACTCATTCTACGAAGTCACCTTCACTCTGATACCAAAACCAGACAAAGATGTCACAAAGAAAGGAAACTACAGGCCAATATCAATGATGAACATAGACGCAAAAATTCTCAACAAAATACTAGCAAACAGAATCGAACAACACATTAAAAGGATCATACACTATGATCAAGTGGGGTTTATCCCAGGAATGCAAGGATTCTTCAATATAGGGAAATCAATCAACATGATACACCATATTAACAAATTGAAGGAGAAAAACCATAGGTTCATCTCAATAGGTGCAGAGAAAGCTTTTGACAAAATTCAACACCCATTTATGATAATAACCCTCCAGAAAGTAGGCACAGAGGGAACTTTCCTCAACATAATAAAGGCCATATATGACAAACCCACAGCCAGCATCGTTCTCAATGGTAAAAAACTGGAACCATTTCCACTAAGATCAGAAACAAGACAAGGTTGCCCACTCTCACCACTATTATTATTCAACATAGTTTTGGAAGTTTTAGCCACAGCAATCAGAGAAGAAAAAGAAATAAAAGGAATCCAAATCGGAAAAGAAGAAGTAAAGCTGTCACTGTTGGTAGATGACATGATACTATACATAGAGAATCCTAAAGATGCTACCAGAAAACTACTAGAGCTAATCAATGAATTTGGTAAAGTAGCAGGATACAAAATTAATGCACAGAAATCTCTTGCATTCCTATACACTAATGATGAAAAATCTGAAAGTGAAATTAAGAAAACACTCCCATTTACCACTGCAACAAAAAGAATAAAATATCTAGGAATAAACCTACCTCAGGAGAAAAAAGACCTGCATGCAGAAAATTATAAGATACTGATGAAAAAAATTAAAGATGATACAAATAGATGGAGAGATATACCATGTTCTTGGATTGGAAGAATCAACATTGTGAAAATGACTCTACTACCCAAAGCAATCTATAGATTCAATGCAATCCCTATCAAACTACCACTGGCATTTTTCACAGAACTATAACAAACAATTTCACAATTTGTATGGAAACACAAAAGACCCCAAATAGCCAAAGCAATCCTGATAACGAAAAGTGGAGCTGGGGTAATCAGGCTCCCTGACTTCAGACTATACTACAAACCTACAGTAATCAAGACAGTATGGTACTGGCACAGAAACAGAAATATAGATCAATGGAACAGGATAGAAAGCCCAGAGATAAACTCACACACATATGGTCACCTTATCTTTGACAAAGGAGGCAAGAATATACAATGGAGAAAAGACAGCCTCTTCAATAAGTGGTGCTGGGAAAACTGGACAGCTACATGTAAAAGAATGAAATTAGAACACTCCCTAACACCATACACAAAAACAACTCAAAATGGATTAAAGACCTAAATGTAAGGCTAGACACTATAAAACTCTTAGAGGAAAACATAGGCAGAACACTCTATGACAAAAATCACAGCAAGATCCTTTTTGACCCACCTCCTAGAGAAATGGAAATAAAAACAAAAATAAACAAATGGGACTGAATGAAACTTAAAAGCTTTTGCTCAGCAAAGGAAACCATAAACAAGACGAAAAGACAACCTTCAGAATGGGAGAAAATATTTGCAAATGAAACAACTGACAAAGGATTAATCTCAAAAATTTACAAGCAGCTCATGCAGCTCACCATTAAAAAAACAACAACCCTATCCAAAAATAGGCAGAAGACCTAAATAGACATTTCTCCAAAGAAGATATACAGATTGCCAACAGACACATGAAAGAATGCTAAACATCATTAATCATTAGAGAAATGCAAATCAAAACTACAATGAGATATCATCTGACACCAGTTGAATCGACATCATCAAAAAATCTACAAACAATAAATGCTGGAGAGGGTGTGGAGAAAAGGGAACCCTCTTGCACTGTTGGTGGGAACATAAACTGATACAGCCACTATGGAGAACAGTATGGAGGTTCCTTAAAAAAACTAAAAATAGAACTACCATATGACCCAGCACTCCCACTACTGGGCATATACCCTGAGAAAACCATAATTCAAAAAGAGTCATGTACCAAAATGTTCATTGCAGCTCTATTTACAATAGCCAGGACATGGAAGCAACCTAAGTGTCCATCAACAGATGAATGGATAAAGAAGATGTGGCACATATATACAATGGAATATACTCAGCCATAAAAAGGAACGAAACTGAGTTATTTGTAGTGAGATGGATGGACCTAGAGACTGTCACACAGAGTGAAGTAAGTCAGAAAGAGGAAAACAAATACTGTATGCTAACATATATATATGGAATCTAAAAAAAAAAAGGTCATGAAGATCCTAGGGGTAAGTTGGGAATAAAGATGCAGACCTACTGGAGAATGGCCTTGAGGATACAGGGAGGGGGAAGGGTAAGCTGGGACAAAGTGAGAGAGTGGCATGGACATATATACACTACCAAATGTAAAATAGATACCTAGTGGGAAGCAGCCACATAGCACAGGGAGATCAGCTCGGTGCTTTTTGACCACCTAGAGGGGTGGGATAGGGAGGGTGGGAGGGAGGGAGGTGCAAGAGGGAAGAGATATGGGGACATATGTATATGTATAACTGATTCACTTTGTTGTAAAGCAGAAACTAACACACCATTGTAAAGCAATTATACTCCAATAAAGATGTTAAAAAAAATAAAAACTAAAATTGTAGGACAGTAAAAAAAAAAAAAAAAAAAAAGAAACAAACAAAAAAAACCCCAACTACATGCTGCCTCCAAGACATTCACTCTCAAAATGAAGATATGGAAAAAAGCCATTCCATGCAAATGGAAACCAAAAGAGAGAGCAGAGGTTATCTATACTTATATCAGACAAAATCGACTAAGTCGATTAAGTAGGAAACTATAACAAGAGACAAAGAAGGTCATTAATAGTGATAAAGTGGGCAATTCATCAAAAGGATATAACAATTGTAAATAAATATGCACCAAACATCAGAGCACATAAATATATTAAACAAACTAACAGATCTGAAGGGACTAATAAACAATATTACAGTATCCACTTTCATCAATGGATAGATCATCCAGAAAGAAAACCAATGAGGAAATATTGAACTTAAAGTATACTTTACATCCAATGTACCTAACAGATATATACAGAACATTTCATCCAAGGGCAGCAGAATATACATTCTTCTCAAGCACATATGGAACATTCGCCAGGATAGATCAGATATTAGGTTCAACACAAGTATAAGCAAATTTTAAAAGACTGAAATCATATGAAGTACCTTTTCCAATGACAACGGTCAAATATGTGGAAATTAACACACTCCTGGAAACCAATGGGTCAAAGATGAAATCAATGGCAAATTCAAAAATATCTTGAAACAAGTGAAAATGAAAACACAACATATCAAAACTTATGAGGTGAAGCATAAGCAGTGCCACGAAGGAAGTTTATAGCAATAAATGCCTACGTTAAGAAAAAATGACCTCACTTATGTGGAATCTAACAAACTCATAGATACAGAGAACAAATTGGTAGTTGCCAGATGCAAGGTGTGAAGGGTGGGTGATATGGGTGAAGGTGGTCAAAAGGGACAAACTGACAGTTATAAAATAAATAAGTCCTGGTGGTGTAATGTGCAGCATGGTGACTATAGTTAATAA